>NC_136062.1:92553982-93753982 GCF_964261635.1 Lissotriton helveticus | reverse complement strand
CATGAAGATGAATGAATGAATGAATATTCATTGACTATTGGAGTAGTGTGGCTCACTGGTTAGAGGCGGCAGACCCGAGAGCAGAGGACGGCCCGGGACCAGGGTTCGATTCCCTACGCGGCAGGTTTCTGGACCAGGGTCAGCGGACTCGATAATTCTCTCGCCTCGGTGCCCACTCTGATCAGCGATCACACTCGGCAACTCTGGGCACTAGCTTGCCTCATCTTCACTAACGGCCCCACCAGACCGCCGGGGATGCCTGGTCTCACCCTGGAGATACCCATTAAGGGACCATCTCTCAGGGAAGCCAGGAAGGGTTTCGCAGCGGTCGAAGCGCGGAGGTACCCCTTCGGGAGTGATTCCAGCGCTATATAAGCACATAATTAATTAATTAATTAATTAATTAATTAATGAATGAATGAAGGATTTATAGAGCGCATGGCTGCCCTTAGGCTTCCCAGCGCTAGCAATTTGAACTGAAGTTGGTCAGATAGCAAACTACAGATATTGCGTAAACAGCCATATTTTAATTTTTTTGCGGAATTGTGGCTCCCCCTCTATTCACCTCAGTTCCAATGGTAGGGAGTTCCACAATTTAGGGGCCAAGTGGGAGAAAGATATTCCTCCCCATTTTCCCCTTCAGGCCTTAGTTTAAACTAGCCTCTCTTTTGCGCTAGAGCACAGCTGTCTCTTTGGGATGTAGGGTGAGATCAGATTTCTTATTTTTTTGGGGCCTTTTTTATGTCATGCTCTATGGGTAATAACCAAGGTATTGAACTTTATTCTGGCCTCTACTGGGAGCCAGTGAACTTTCTTCAGATGCTTTTTCACTGATTCCCGTACCGGGATGTTACACAGTAATCTTGCGGCTGCATTTTGGGCTATCTGTGGCTTCTGGATGACATATTTGGGTGCCCCTAGGAAGAGTGAATTTCAGTAATCCAGGCCCGAGGTGACAAGCGAGTGGATCACTGTCTTCCTTAGTTGAGTGGGTATTCTGAATAGAATTTGAAGAGGAGTTAAGATAGAGACAAACTTTGTGACTGGCTGTATTTGCTGTGCTGAATAGTAGGTGAGGTAGTTAAGAATCGATATTTGTATTATATGTTCTGCTTGGGAGAAAGGGGGCCATTACTATTATCTTGTTGACAATAGGTTTATATGTATTAACAGTATATATTGTTTTCCAATGAGAAGCTTAATAAGACCTGAGTAGCTGGCAATGCTTCCTGAAGTTTTGACCTGTAGCTTGCTTATTATAAGTTCCAAGTCGAGTACCAGATCTGTTGCCATAATATTCTGGTCTATGTTCAAGTGAAAGGGAGGGAATAGGAATAAATAAAACTACATATTTCTCCATTTCCTTTTCTTTATTTTTCTTTTCAAAGGGCATTTCACTGATCTGCAAGTCAATTGTGGTGCTCATCGCAGTCCACCCCTGTGTAGTTTTGAGTTCGATCCATTGAACCCTCTATTCAGCTTAAATGTATGAAGCTTGCAAGTTGAGGATTTGTGGTGGTTCCATGAATCTTGGTCAATATCTGAACATGGGTTACAATTAGGTTAAATCAATACTGAATGTTCCCAGTAAAATATTTGAAAAATACTGCAATATAATTGGGTGAAGGGGTCAATCTTACAGATATATACCCCAAGCTTCTGGTTTACAGAAGTGTTCTGTTCTGATTGTGGTACTAATGTTAATGTTAAAAGGGTTTGTAGAGCGTGCAGCTACTCAACAGAGTGTCCCGGCGCTGAGATACATGAATCAGAAGAGGAAAAACTCACTACCGGGGTGATATGTGTCCATTATTAATACACTACTATTGTATCACATGTATAGAGCCCAGTGGGTCTCATGTGAGTATTCCTTCTCTTTTTAACACTTACTGGTGGCTCACCTCCATCACACAGCTGCGCACACTATCCTTCTGGTAATACATACTCCTGTGCTCATTTTTCAAGCTCAGCAATTAGTCCAAGGCCATATAATGATATCATTCCCTCTTCCATTGTAGATGTTCCTACACCTTTAGGTCCTGAGGAGACCCTACACTAAACACAGGGTTGAAGCGATGTCAACAGATAACAAGAGCGAACCATTAAACCAGCACTTATCATTTTATAAGTAGCGCTGTTAATACACTGTACACCTCACAATGGTCGACTCTATGATAAATTGGAAACCTTGTATATATGTCACAAATATTTTACTGTTGGTTTAGGTTCCATTTTTCACTGGGGACACTACTCACTATTGTTAGATCATTGTTTGAATACTCTGTATATATCATGTTTTTCTTAAAAACTATATAAATAAGTGCTTGAGTTCAACACATTTCTGGTGTATTTGGTCTCCTCTCCTTTTGACATCATTCTAACCTTTTACATTGCCATTGTGCATCACTATATCAGTATCACACCGATACCAGTCCGCAAGAGCCATTGTTTTTTGTTAATCATTTAACTACCCAGACTCCATGTGAGTACAGTCCCCCTTGTGTCCGTTTCTCCCTATAAATTCCACAGCACACAATAGCTAGACTTTCACCATACTGGCTAACTATTTAGTAAGTATTACTGTGACTAAAGACATTTTCCGTCCTGTTCTATGTTTTTTGATTAGAAGTGAAGTTCTCAGTAAACTTAAGTCACTGTACATGGTTAAGACATTGCTATTTAAAGACTAGCCCCTCACTAAAATGAAGTTTCATTATGTCCCCCATTACCAATACTGTATTACCTTGCACTTGTTATTGCACTTGCTTTATTAATATTTCAGTTGTGTGTGATATACATGATTAAGAAACTGATAATGTCTTTATTATGCACAGATTTTGTTTTGATAAATACTGTATTTCTAATTTCTTGTTCTTAATTTATGTGTAACTAAAACCATATTCCTTTTTTTTTCTTGGAGGAGGAGTAAGATGGCGGACTGACGCCATCTGGGGAGAGGCAGTACACGGAGGAGCTCTCGAGCACCCACACCTAATCGGCTGCAAAAGTAAATGTTACCGCGTCCTGCTTTCTGAAAAGGAGAGCGGGAAGTCAAGAAGACAAGAAGGCAAGAAATGCTGGTTTAAATCCAAAATCCCAAAAATAATACTTTAGTGCGCTGCTGTGAAACAACTGGAGCAGGGCAGCGGCCTACGCGGTAAATGCAGGCAGCACTCAGTGCTGGCTGGAGCCTGTACATTCTCTGGAGCGTCCGCTGTGGGGGGGCTGGCTTCTACTCGGTATCCAGCTGGCTGAGGCTTTCCAGCCGAGAAGACAGTATGGCTCACCCCAAGAGCACACAAGCGGCGCGGGCAGGACGAGTGCTGGTGTGTGGAGGCAATAACGGCAGGAGGATTTAGCGGAGGAGTCAAAGAAAGGAAACACCGGTAAGAGCAATTTGAAAATCGGAAAGCCTTTGCTCTGTCTATTGAAGTCAGGCAATGTAATGGAAGTCATAGAAGCAAGAACGCCTACAGATGATTCATCTGTTTGCAACAATATAGCAAGTGTGCTCTGTGAGGCTATTCCAGTAACACATTGTAGCACTGGAAATGCAGTTGTTAGTCCTGGGCTCTCAGTCTTAGTTTATGCCTGAGTAGTAGCAAAGTACCTCAGAAGTGGAACAATTAGAACAAATAAAAGATGCGGGGAGTGAGGCAAACCACATAAATGAAGACCCTGATAGTATAAAATTAAATGTATCAGCACAAGAGGGCATATTGCCAGTTTTGTTGGAGTCAACGGCTACCCTGATAGCGGATTTATCAGCTGAAATAGAAAAAGCCCATTGGATTTATATGAAGGGGAGAGAGAAGCAATTGAGGATCAGCCTGGTGTGGGGCAAATTAATGTTAAAGACTCTGCTACTATATTTCTAGATGCATCCCCACCCTTAGTTTTGCACAATGAGAATTTTGTAATGGAAGAAGAGGGGCGAATGGTTCAACAGCTGCCGTTGAAAGACTGTGCGATAAACTGTGTAATAATTGGTAAAGATCCAAAAGCGCAAATTAATCAAACTGGTCAAGCTGCCTTACAGGCACGTAAGAAAACTACCAAAAAGAAAGACAGCCTTTCACTCAATCTTTCTAATAAAAGAAGGAATACTAGAGCTAAAGCTTTGAAGGGAGTTAAAAAAATGAATATTGGGCATGATAATTCCAACTTGTCGCAGGAGAGAGATTCCCCTGTGGACAGTCCACTTCGCCACTGGGTCCAAGCAAAAAGTGGGGTCAAATCTATAATTTCATGGCTATCAGGGGCTAGTTCTCCCGATGTTCGAGAGGAAGAGAAAATGGCAGAAATAGGTACGGGTATGTCGTATACACGACCACTGCTTCATGTTCTGGTAGGCTTCAACTAGAGATACATCAGCGAAAGGAGAAAGATAAGTCTGAGAAGACTCAGGACTTGGAGCAGGTATCGCTGTCAGCGATTTTTCAAGTTCTGCCGGATCAGCGTACAGAAGCACAGGAGTACTATGCTCAAGCTAGAGCTAATATTCAAAGCATCCAACAGTCACTAAAGGAGGTAAATATGAAGATCTAGACACTTACTGATGATATAGTGGAGTTACAACAGAGGGTGGCGACCACTGAAAAATCTAATGCTCAGGCTGCTGACTCACTGCAAAAACACGAGGAATGTATCTCTGCCTTGCAGCTTAAGGTAGAAGATTTGGGGAACGGCCAGAGGCGTCATAACTTAAGGCTATTTTAGTGTCCGAGTGGATGAAGATGGGTCGGACCCGAGAGCATTTATAGTTCAGCTTTTACAGAAGGCTTTCCCCGATCTCTGGGACTGGGATTGGGACTGTCAAGTACAAAGAGCACATGGACTTCCAATCGCAAAATTTAAACAGGAATCGCGGTACCCTAGGCCATTTCTGATTTTTTCTTTTTTTTGTTGTTACGTCAGGCTGTTTCTTTGAAAGCTCATCCTAGCTCTCCGTTATCTGTTGGTGCTTATACTATTTTTGTCCGGTCTGATATTCATGCAATGTGACAATGGACAGACGTTGGTAGCTGTGCCAACTGATTGATACATTAAAGGCCAGTGGGACACTAGTGTTCTTGCAGGAGCCTGCCTGTATGGAAGTTATACAGGAGGGTCAATCATATTTCTTTTTATCCAAACAGGAGGTAAAAGAAAAAATTATTTTCAAAAAAACCTCCAGATTAAACTTAGGGTGTATGTATGCCATCATATATGAAGAAGCCGGGGGGAAGTGGGGAAGGAGGAGAGTGGAGAAATAGGGTCTTTGGGCTGACGCTCTGATAATTTGATTACAATGTCTAGATGTCTCTCTCCTTTATCCCTTCTCTTACCTGGACTTCTTGCATCCTATAGGACTTATATGGGCCTTAGATACATATCTAAAATTAGACTTTCCATTTGTGAGTTGTGGGTTTACCTCAGGTAACACTGAGGGGTGCTGCCTCCCGTCACTGCCAATTCAGCGTCAGCTGTTGAGAGGGTATAATTCATCCTCTACGATGCAGGGAGGGGGGACTCTTCAGGAATGGGAGGGAGGTTGGGGTGGGGTTGAAAGGCAGGACAAAGTCAACAAAGGGGTTTCTGGGAAATTCAGAAGTAAATCTATAAAGAAAGCAGCTGCAAATGAATTGATTAAAAGAGCAGATGGACAAAAGGAATTGGGCAGTATGAAAATAAAAGGGAATCATACTTATTATGAACCGGATTAAGTACCTTGTTTGGAATGTTGCTGGTGCTGGTCTTAACACTAGAATGAAACGTCAATTGGTTTATGAAGAGTTGAAAGTGTATAAACCTCAGTTCTTGTTGCTAACAGATACACATCTTGCATATAAAGAACGCAGTCTTTTTAACCTTTTCAGCGCCACCGCGATTCCCCCTCCGGTGCTGGGCCGTAATAAAAACGGGTGTGGTCGTGACGGAACGGTTCCGTCATGAGCACAGCTCAACCGTAGCTCATGACGGAACCGTTCCGTCATGAGCATGGAAGGGGTTAAGCAGTTGGGTTATGAGACAATAGCTTGTACAACACAAGCTAATTCACTAAGGGGGACTGCTATATTAAAAGACAGACAATTTAATTGTACAGTTTGTAGGACTCTGGCTGATCAGAGGGGTAGATGGGGCCTGGCACAGTTGGAAATTAGGGGTAAGAAATGTGTCTTTAGTTCAATCTATGGCTCTAATTTTGATGACCCCATGGTTATTGATACTTTAAATATGGAAATGTTAGACTAGGAGGGGGAGCGGGTGGTAATGGGTGATTTTACCTGTGTTGTGGACTATAATATAGATACCACTAGACAAGGGGCTACTCATCGAATGCGGAAGACTCACGCAGCAATTATAGAACTGGGACAGTTGCAATCTATTAGAGATATTTGGAGGTACTTAAACCCAACCATCCCAGGGTATTCGTACTACTCCGCCCCTTATAAACTCTACTGCAGAATTGACACAAAGCAGATCACGTTTTAGTAGTATTACTGGATATAAAAATATGCCCATGGGTCACTTCTGATCACAATTCTTTATTATTGTCGTTTGAGATGGAGCATGAAGGCAGGACAACTAGACCTTTTCATTCCCTAGATACCTTTTAACAGATAAGGGATATCTGGATAATATTAGAAGACAGCTTGAATTATTTCTCAGAGAGAATATAGGCTCAGCCTCCCCCTCTATTGTTTGGGATACAATAAAAGCTTTCATAAGAGGTATCACCCAACAGTGTATATGGCAACAGAATTAAACTCGAGCAAAGGCGAGTAAAGATGCTATCCCAGCAGTATGAAGAGCTGAGGAATTACACTCTACAGCAATTCGTCTCAGCTCTAATGATCAAGATCAGTTGCTTCTGGCATTGATAGATGCCAGGTTAGATATAAGGAAGACACTTAGGGAGAAAAACGCTGTTACATACTATAAGCAACGGATGATACAGTATGAATACGGAGAACAAATAGACAAAGTTTTGGATTATAAAGTAGCAGAGGTTAGGGCCTAAACTCAAATAAAGAGTATAAAAGTAGCTAATAATACTCAGTATTTCAAGCCAAATAAAGATCTTTGTTTTATAAAGAGCTATATATGGCAACTATAGAGCCAGGAGAAGAGGAGATGTGACAGTACTTTCAGGATAGAACCTTTCCAATAGTGAGTGAGGAAACATCAGATTCATTGGAGAAAGATATTACAGCAGAGGAAATAGAAGTGGCAGTATCTTCTCTTCCAACTAGAAACGCAGCAGGAGAAGATTCTATACCTATAGAATGCTATAAGATATTCAATGATATCCTGACTCCACTGCTTAGAATGGTCATACAATGTATAGGGGTTACAGGGAACATACCAGAATCGTGGTGTTTGACTCAAATGGTGTTTTTTAAAAAAAAAAAAGGGTAAGCCGCTGATGAATGTGGCTCGTATCGGCCAATTTCACTAATCAACGCAGATTCCAAAATCTTTGCTAAGGTCTTAGCAAACCGTCTTTCGTCATCCATGCCTGAGTTAGTCTCTCCTCATCAACATGGGTTTATTCAAGGTAGGAATACTACAGCCCATATTAATACGGCAATTAGGGCATTTGATGTGCCCGAAAGGCGGGCAATCCCTTTAGGTATGATTCTTTTAGACGCCGAGAAGGATTTTGGCAGAGTGGGATGGGATTTTGTGTGGGCTATACTTGACAAGTTCGGGGGTAAAGGCCAATTTAAGCACTGGATACAAGTCCTATATGATAAGCACAGAGAAAAATTATCATATTTAGGCATTCAGTAAAAAGCCTTCTTGATTCATTCAGGCCCTAGACAGGGGTGTCTCCTCGCTCCCTTATTATTTGCATTATATATTGAGCCGTTTATGTGTTTTTTGCAATCGCATTTCCATATTACCCCCTTAGTATCTGTCGATGTACCCCTCAAGGTCATCGCTTATGCAGATGATATAGCGGTTTTTACAGCTGATCCAACTAAAGCCATTATGATTATTGAAGAAGAAGCTGCAAAGTTCAGTAGTATCTCAGGATATAAGCTGAACATAAAAAAAAACCAAATACTACTTAATTTTTAACCTGAAAAATCAATATCCGGGGCATGGCAGCTACTTATCTGGGGGTTAGGTTATCAGTGCAGATAGACAAGATATTTATCCTGAACTATGAATTCCTACTAAAAGATATAATTAATACACTCAGAAAGTGGCACAAACTGCTGATTGGTATAATTGGATGTTCCAATATCATTAAGATGAAGATCCAGCTCAAATTTTTGTATTTATTTAGAACACAACTTTATCTGTACATGGTAAGCTGGAGCTAGAGGTAAGAACACACTAAATAGATACTTCAACTTGTCCAATGAACATAGGTGTAGATCTACACAACTGCATCTATAGACAAACATACAAAGGAACAAAAACCCACATAAACTCATTTTAATACAAACTAATATACATACACTTAGAACCACTCAACTATATATACTTACAGATGCACACACCCACTAGTTAGATTTTTAATAAACAAATATATTCACAAAGACATACTCATACATCACACTTAGAGAGGCACATAATAGCGTGTGCAGACCCTTATGTACTTCTAGTATCACACACAACCTACTCCAATACACAAATATATTTATAGCAACACAATTAGAAATATATACACTCCCCAGTTAGTTAAACGTGCATGCTTGATAGACACTATATCTACACATATTCAAGTATATTTACACTGACATAAACATGAACACTTCTAATAGCATTACAACACACCATTTTTTAGGGTCATGTTCGTGCTATAGAAAACACTAAAATAAAATAAACATTAAACAAAATAAAGACATTCAGATGTACAGATACACATATTTGCACACAATTATACACTCAGAGAAACACACAGATACACCCAGTTTAAAAGTAAATAAATTAAATGTATGACACATGACCATAGACACATTTACAAATACATATAACTTAAAACATACAACCAGACAAAACGTGTTCGGACATATCCAAGTCTCTAAAATGTTCCTATACCAACACTAATACAGACACACATACATACACAAATAGACAAACACACACATGCTTCTCACACTTGCTCATACCCATACTCACTCTGCCACACACAATTGCAAACATATGCACAGTGACACCCCCCACACATTCACCACCTCACAGTTACACACACACACACCTCCATATACTCAGTAACACACAAACCCACACATTCAATAACGCACACAGCTACACACACTCCCACACACTAAGTGGCACACATTTCGAGACAGACACACCCACTCATTTAGGTACACATTCAACTACAGCCATACACAAACACACTATCCCACTTACTTACTGAGACACAGTCAGACATTTCCACACACATTCCCTTGCATATAGTCACACACATATACAGACAGGCTCCTACATAGTCAGTCACACCCACACATACCTCCCACACAGTCACACAGACACTCGAACATCTACACACACCTGTAAACATATTCCCTCATGCATATACATATAACACCCACAAAGCCCCCACGCACTAAGTCACACACAGCTCGACATAAACCTCCACACTTTTACTCACATGCATACAATTACAGACCCACACACATATCCTCACACATCCAGATGTTTCTCACACTCACTCGCCCCCACTGTCACTCTGTCACACACACATACTCTCAAGTTCCTCACACTCACCGTTGTCAAAGCTTGCACTAACAAAGACTCATGCACATAAATACACACACACATACAGACATATACCCAGATAAATATGTAGTCCAACTGAATCTTATAGCTCTAGAAGCACACACACTTTATCTCACACACATTGAAAGTCAGAAACAAAAACCTTAATAGTCCTAAACAGTAACGCATTAATAAACAACATATAATTTTTCTCTGAAGGTGGTTCAGAAAAGAAACATTTTTTTAATAACACATTTATATATTTTTTTTTATTTCTTGTTGCTTTAACACTACAGTAACACTGATCACTTTTTAGGTTTTAGCACACGAAATGGTAGTCCCTGGGTCACACTCGTTGGCACACTCCAGGTGCCATGCGTGGTCCTGCGCTGGAAGTAGAGGCCTCTGTAATATCCCATTTGTTTAAGGCCCTCTTTAGCCATTTAAGATGGATGGTAGTCGTCAATCAATCAATCAATCAGACTTGTAGAGCATCGCTAATCACCTGTGATGGTATCCAGGCACTGACAATCCTGCTGCAGGGTAGTGGCTCAGTTTAAAAGCCAGGTCTTGAGTCATTTCCTGAATTCCAGGAGATGGTGAGGTCCAGAGATGAAGGGGGGGTTGTTTCAGGACTTGGCTGTGAGGTAGGAGAAGGAGCATCCTCTCCTATTGCTTCGATGTATGAGAGGGGTGTGAGCTAGGTAAAGGGAGGCAGAGTCCAGGTGTCTGAAGGGCTGGTGGAAGTCCGGGCAGTGGTTGAGGTATGTTGGTCCTTGGTTGTGCAGGGATATGTATGTGTGGATGATTAGCTTGAAGAGGCATCTCTTATAAATAGGAAGCCAGTGAAGTTTTCTGAGGTGTGGGATGTTGTGGGTCTCTTCAGGAGATGCAAGGGGATTCTTGCATAGCATGCTTTGCCATAGTCCAGCTGGCTGATGACTGGGGCTTGGTGACGGTACTTACATCCGGTGTTGATGGGGAGCCATTTGAAGATCTATTGGAGCATGAGAAGAGTGGGAACCAGGCAGAGGAGGCTGCATTGATTTGCTTTTTCATGATGAGTTTGTGTCCAGGATGATGCAGATGTTACATAGAGGTTACAGGAAGGGTCTGTCCACATAGGTGAGGGTCCTTGTTTGGAGGGTCACCAGGAGTTGTCCCATGGGGAGATGTTGTTCCCGATGATCAGTACTTCCATTTTGTCTGTGTTGAGTTTCAGGCAGTTGTCTTTCATCCAGTAGGTGATGCTTGTCATGCACCTGTATATGTTGACCATTATGGTAAAGGGGTCTTCCGATAGCGAGAGGATGACCTGGGTGTCATCGGCATACGATATGATGTTTAGGCCCTGGGTTCTGACAATGTTGGCTAGGTGGGGTTATGTAGGTATTGAACAGAGGAGGGTTGAGGGAAAAGCCACATCTTCCTCCTTTAAAAGACTTTGTACTCCTTCTGTGGGTTTAAAGGTCACATCAAAGTCCCCAGCCAAGATTAAATTGTTGTTACAATCCGAAAAGCTCTTCAAGAACCAGCAGCATTGGTGACTCATTGTTAGGGCTGGAAAAACAGTTCTATACATTTATCAGCATAATTACATAGGGTCTAGCTACTGCATTATCATCTATTCCCAACATGTAAGCAGACTTCTTACTTTGAGGGCTAACAAGGTCTTTAGCTATATGACCAGATGGGCACCTGCCAAAAATGGAATAGATTCTATACTGTAATTTATATAGCCAGATCTGTGTACAGGCTGTAGAGCAAAGGTTTCTTTGAACACACAAATATAATATTTGTCTATGGATTTTCCCCAATCTGGGTTGTTCACTTTAGATTTTAAGTCTGTAGTGTTTCAAGATAGCATTTTGATCCCTGGGATAACTATCCTGGACAGTATGGCAGAGGTAGAGGGCCTTAGCTTCACCCCTAATCTGCCATTAATAATACCTATCTGTGTTTGTAAATTCTCTCTGTGGCAGGGGGTAGATGGATAAGTCATGACAGGGAAAATAACCCTAACCGATGTTAAAACTAAGGATCATTCCTCATGCCTATCTGACTCCTTATATTCTCCTGCTGGTTACAGTTCAGTTATTTTATGCAATATTATTCTTTTGAGGGCATCATGAGGATCTTCCCCTTATTGGGTGTTCAAGTTCTAACTGGGCAATTAAGTTTGAATTGAATTTGAGTGATCTTAGGGGTGAAGTATGCTAATCCAAGTTCACTAGAACTTCAGCAAACTTCCCACTAGGCAATATGATCTCTGTATAGTTATACTGGTCATTCATTGTTCATCAGGTTACATCAAGAAGATCAGATCTGACAGGGGCACTAGGTGGCGCACGACCAAGATGAGTGCACACCGGTGAGGCTCTGGCAACTTGGCGGCATAATCCTGCATTAATCCTGCTCATTATATATTAATCCAGCCTTTTAAGCCTGACGCTGATCACCTACCTCAACTGCCACCGCAGATGTGAAATCTGTGGCTCTCCGACCTTGCCCAGTGACTTCTGAGCCGGGCTCTCCCCTTCCCGGGATGGGCGTGGTGCTTAATCTGGAGTCTCGGGCGGCTGCTGTCATGATGCGACTCCCGGGGATCCCAAGTGGTGTTTGGCCTCTCTGCCCTTTGTGAGGCGTCTGCCCAGCTCTGTCTGTCGAACTCCTTGCTGTCCTCCCGCAGTGGCTTCGGAGTTGCAGGAGATCCCCTACGAGGACTGACAGCGGGGGAAAAATCCTTTGCGAAGCCAGCAATTTGACCGCAATCCGGGCTGTCCGCTGAAGTCATGAGAGGTACGCGAGCGCGACCACTCATCCGTGCCATTTTGCATATTTGTTCCACATTCCACCACCATTTCGAGGAGCTCGCCCGTTCACATCTACTGCCCCTAGGAGCCCTTGCTGCACCTTGTTGAACCGGGCAGCAGTGAGTGCGCCTTCCCGATGTGCTTGCAGCCTTGTTCCACCTTTACAGTGCATTGGACACTGTTTCCCAAGGAACCCGAGGGCCCTGAGGATATGTGGTGATCTCATACAGGCCTATTAGGACTCATCATCCTGCCAGCTTCGGAGGCCTGTGGCGGACCGAGACTTGCATATAGCATGGTGCTGTGCTGTGCTGCGACCTGCAACCTGCTCTGCCTCTTGGTCCCATATGGCCAGAATGTCCCCTGGTGGGCACCCTCGGGCAATTGTCAATTGACTCTGGCACATACTGGTGACTGCGGCAGCATGACCCATCTGACTCCACCATGCCCAGGGCTGTTCATCTCTTGCCGATTGGAACCACTATCCCTGCATTAAGGAACTCACATTCCTCGAAAAGAAAAAGGATAAAGTGGTGGATGCACAGTCGCACTTCAAAGCCTAACAGAAAATTGGGCTAGTATGTTTAATTTATCTTTAAAGCACAGTGTACATTTGGTGCCTCTCAGGGTCAAATAACCCACTATCCAAGGTATCAATAACACAAGGAACAAAGGTAACTTGTATAGCGTAAATAACAAGAGAAAAGCCCCTGCACACCTAAAGTTTCACATAAATTCATTTTTTTTTTTTTTAACTTTTTTATTGAGTTTTTTCCCCCTGTTTTGTTATAACAAGGGCAGGGCACAATAAATGCAATACCGTAAAGACATAAGCATATTCATACATATACAAATCGATAAGCCAAATATAAGCAATATAAGCTATATAAACGATATAGGCAGTTTCTTAATATCTTAAGTGTCTAATCCATACTTCCATCGTATAAACGGTTCCCAAATTTGCATACCCAATTTCTTCCCCTTTTTTTCCCTTCCTAGCGTATATAGCAGTTTCCAATTTTTGTACTGACATTACTTTTCCTAGCCATTGGTGATATGATGGTGGGTTAGGGTCCAACCAGGTAGAAGCCAGTAATAGCCTCAGAATCGCCATTGACACAAATATAAAGCTTTTACAACTCGTTTGCTCTGAGCTAATCCCCAATAACATAATGGCCGGTGTTAATTCTATTGTTGTTAACATTGCCCTTTGAAAAAATTCCACAATATCCCGTTTCAATTTATCTAGATGTGGGCAAGATGCGAAGATATGTGCCAGATCAGCGTTTGTACTTCCACATCTAAAGCAAGTAATACCTGATATACCGCCCCACTGAGCAATCTTCGCTGGTGTATAATATAAGTGATATAACATCTTATAATGCTGGGCCTGGAGGGATGATGAACATAACATTGTTTTCCCCATTTCCAGAGACTCAGTAAAGATATCCCCATCCAATTTCAGATCTAGTGACCATCTGTCTATCCATTTCTCTAGGTCGTCTTTCTTTAAGATTGTCATTTCTAAATAATATCTTTTAATAGTACAGTCAGAACCACTCTCTATAAGATCCAACAATATACTTCTTCCAAAGCCCAATATACCCCCCTGTTTTTTCAAGAGGCAACTTCTTATTTGGAGATATTTGAAAAAATGTTTTGTGTCTAATGAAAAACTATTTTGTAAATCCACAAATTACAGAATACCTTGTGGGCCCATCAGATCACCGACTTTTCTTATCCCATGACTATTCCACTCTTTAAAAACAGCTCCTGAGAAAACCTCGCTAGGTAAGGAGGGGTTATCCTTCAATCTGGTATAGAAGTTGAACTTCCCAATTCCCACCTTCTTTGAAAACCCTTTTCAAATATTATGTGCGGCTATTACTGTCTTGAAACGTGTTCTTTTGAAGTAACTACCCTCTGTATATCTTAAAAACACATTTTCGGCATTCATACCAAGAACCAGACCATATATTGCCAGCGACCCTAACTTATCCCAACCCTCCACTTCAGCCCCTCCAATCAGACCTCCCATATATTGCAATGCTGCAACCCAATAATATAACTTTAAATCTGGTAGTGACCAACCTCCTCTTTCCCGTGGGAGTGACATGAATCTCAGCACCCTCCGCGTCTTGCCTTTTGCCCAGATAAAGCGGTAGTGACCAACCTCCTCTTTCCCGTGGGAGTGACATGAATCTCAGCGCCCTCCGCGTCTTGCCTTTTGCCCAGATAAAGCGGTTGATCATTTGCTCGCAAGTTCTGAACCACTTATTGTCTATAGCTAGTGGAATTGCTCTAAATATATACAAAAATTTCGGCAGGACCAGCATTTTAATAATATTGACACGTCCAACTAGAGATAGATGTAAATTCTCATACCGGTCAAGATCTTTTTAACCTTCTCTATTATTGGAACTATATTTTTTTCCACGAGATTATTAAGGTCAGCAGAGATAATAATACCTAAATAGAGTCCCTCCTGGACCACTCGATTATCTCCGCAAACTATCGTAGAATTTTTAATAATCTGTGACTTTGTAGTATTCAGGGCATAACCCGATATATACCCAAATTTACGGGCTTCCGCCTCTAACGTCTCTATCGCCTCCGTGGGGTTTGGTGTTACCACCGCCACGTCATCAGCGTAAGCTAGAATTTTACAAGGGCCAAGTAATGTATTCAGTGGGGGAATATCTGGAGATAGCTCTATCCTACGAATTAATGGATCCATATACATGGCAAATAAGAGAGGGGAACAAGGACACCCCTGTCGTGTGCCTCTCTTAATATAGAATTGATCCGTAGTCCCCCCATTAACTCTCAGCGCTGCAACCGGGTCCTTGTACAAAGTCTGTAGGGCTTTCACGAAACCCCCCTTTATACCCGCTCTTATTAAAATGTGCCAAAGATAGTCCCAGGAGACCCGATCGAACGCTTTCTCTGCGTCTAACAACATTACGGCCATCGGGTCTCCTGTGACCTCGGCGGCATCGAACAGGGTTATAACTTTTCTAGTGTGGTGAGTCGTCCCTCTACCAGGGATAAATCCGTGTTGGTTGTTACTAACTAAGGTACCAATTATCCCTGCAAATCTTGTTGCTAATACTTTCGAGTATATTTTCGTATCGTTGTTTATCAATGTAATAGGTCTATAAGACCCTGGCTCAGTCGCCTTTTTTCCCTTTTTTAATATTAAGACAATATCTGCAGCTCCCCAGGATTTAGGAATAGACTCCCCAGTTTGTGCAATTTGGAACGTATTAGTTAAGTCTTGGCCTAAGCTCCCCCAAAATGTTTTGTAAAACTCCAGAGGGAGTTGATCCGGGCCGGCAGCCTTTCCAGATGGGAGATTGGCCATGGCTTCTTGAATTTCTATTTTATCCAGCAGTTTCTCCAGGCCTTCTGCGTCTTCAGTATCCACCCCTTCAAACGGAATATACTGAAGATAATCGCTTATCTCTTCTGGGTTACAGAAATGTTGCTGATCATATAATTTCTGATAGAATTTCCTGAAGACTTCTCTTATTTCGATCGAATCTGTGTGTATCCTTCCATACTCGACCCTAATCTCTCTAACGGTGCCAGATGCAGCTATCTGTCTGGTCCGCATAGCTAAAACATGACCAACTTTTTCACTATACTCATAGCATCTTTCCCTTTTTATAGTATAATGCAGCGCTGCCCTGTTTGCCAACTCTTCCTCAGCTTCGCTTTTTACCTTCATCAGATCTATTCTTGATTGTTCGGACGGTTCACCCCTTATTACACAATTGTGAAACTGTTCCTCAGCCTCGAGTACGGCCCTCTCCAAATTGCTATCTCTAATACGTACTGCTTTTCGTTTATACATGCTAAAACTACATGTCTCTCCACGGACACCGGCCTTAAATGCGTCCCATACAACCCCTACAGGGGCACTTCCTCTGTTGTTTTCAAAACATTCGCTAATCCATTTAGACATATGTTGTATATAATTATCGTCTAAAAGAAGTGTTCTTTCAAATTTGCATACAGCCAGGTTCTGAAACTGGGATGGTGCAATGAGCTAAAAAACGGTGTTGGATCTAGCCCTGATCTTTTGACTGGGTGAGAGTATTCTGCTTAATTCAGAGACTCTGTCCCTCACCACCCCTTGTTGTAAATATTTTTGTCCACCCTAAGCGTGGAAGGGTATACTCAGACATGAGTCCCTTGCTCATTGCACCATCAGGATTCAAGCAAGCCGGGCCGAAGACGGCTGTAATGCCAGAAACCGGTCCCCGGAAGCTTGTTTCCTTCCCAGTGTAAGAATTGGCTTTTGTAGTTTGGTTTGCCCTGTTCCCATCATGCACTGGGACAGGAACAGACTAATTTGCATACAGCCAGGTTCTGAAACTGGGATGGTGCAATGAGCTAAAAAACGGTGTTGGATCTAGCCCTGATCTTTTGACTGGGTGAGAGTATTCTGCTTAATTCAGAGACTCTGTCCCTCACCACCCCTTGTTGTAAATATTTTTGTCCACCCTAAGCGTGGAAGGGTATACTCAGACATGAGTCCCTTGCTCATTGCACCATCAGGATTCAAGCAAGCCGGGCCGAAGACGGCTGTAATGCCAGAAACCGGTCCCCGGAAGCTTGTTTCCTTCCCAGTGTAAGAATTGGCTTTTGTAGTTTGGTTTGCCCTGTTCCCATCATGCACTGGGACAGGAACAGACTAATTTGCATACAGCCAGGTTCTGAAACTGGGATGGTGCAATGAGCTAAAAAACGGTGTTGGATCTAGCCCTGATCTTTTGACTGGGTGAGAGTATTCTGCTTAATTCAGAGACTCTGTCCCTCACCACCCCTTGTTGTAAATATCTCCACGGACACCGGCCTTAAATGCGTCCCATACAACCCCTACAGGGGCACTTCCTCTGTTGTTTTCAAAACATTCGCTAATCCATTTAGACATATGTTGTATATAATTATCGTCTAAAAGAAGTGTTCTTTCAAAAGTCCAGGTCCTACTTAGTCTAGTTCTTCCTCCTACCTTAATTGTTAAAAGTAAAGGATTGTGGTCGCTGAAAATTCGTGATAGCCTTTCAATTTCTACTCTAGACAATAAATCATTGGATACTAAAAAATAATCTAATCGAACACAGATACGATGTGGTGCAGAATAATACGTATATCCTGCTTGATCCGATCTAATACTACCCCATACGTCTCGCAGAGTATTATTCTCTAAAAGTTTGATCAATGCTTTGTGCACTCTTTTCTTTCTGCCTTTATAGGACCCTTTCTCCAACCCATCTGCCCCGTTAATGTTTAAGTCACCTCCTATAACTACCTGTGGTGGCCATCCTGCTAATTCCGCGTCTAAAAACTGCAAGATTTCTGGATCATCCTGGGTTGAGCCGTAAACTGTCACCAGGGTTGTCCATACTCCATCTATTAGTACCTCGGCTATTGCCCATCTACCCCATTTATCCTCTAATTTTCTACCAGTTACCACATTTTTATTTCTTGAAAGAATAGCTACCCCTCTATTTTTTGCCCCAAGCCTAGATCTTGCTATTAAATGAAATCCTAACTGATTGAGACAGAACTCCTGTGTGCTCTTTATATGAGTTTCCTGTAAGAGAATATAGTCCACATTCATCTGGCAAAGTCGAGTGGCTATCTTTTGTCTTTTTTGGACATCATTTAGACCACACACATTCCATGTTACAATTCTAAGTGTCATAAATGAGTTTAAAGATAGCCGCTAAATAAGAACGAATAATAAATGTATTAGTAGCTACATTTTCTCTTACTTTAGTTTCCAATACTGTCTTAGCATTCTTAGCATTCTTATACCTTATACCTTTCGGTTCAAAACATAAAACATAATGCAACAAATTTCTGCCTATATCTAATCTTCCTTTTTTTCCTACAAACCTTGTGTGCCCTGCCCATTTCCCCTCCCTCCCCCACCCCTGACTGCCCTCCCACAGAACCCCCCCCCTATGGGCAATTAGGTCAAAAGGACCTATGTCTGAACGGCGATGCCAACAGGATGTCCCAACCTCCCCCCCCCTGATGTTCACATACCAGAAATTTCTCTCTTGGTGCTCTTGCAACGATGCTTATAAGCCTCGAAGCCTTCTCGCTCTAGTCCCTCTAATCCCTCACGCAGTCTACTCCTAGTCTACTAGACTCCAAGTCTACACCCCTTGCCTTCATCAATTTGTGCAAATAAAATACAGACATCAAATATTTTCCCCTTGCAAGGAGTAAGAAAACACCTACAAATCTAAGTGAAACAAAAAATCAGAAACAAGGAGGGTGGGGGAGCAATAAACATTACTTTGCCTAAGAGGATAATATGTCCTTTCCCTCTCTATTTCTTCCGAGAAATGTCTTGAGTGACCACCATCTGTGAAAGTTGCTCTCCCAGTTCATTATCTTTTGCCTTGTGTTTGCTCCTGGTCTCACGTAAAAAGCTTAGATACTCCTGAGCCAAAATTTCGGAATGGAAGACCCTGAAAATGCCGTTTACCCCAATCTTCAAACGAGCTGGAAATAATAAATAAGCCTCACACCCCAAGTTCTGAAAGGGGGTAATCATTTGCCTCATCCTCCAACGCCTTTCTACTGTGGTATGGCAAAAGTCAGGACGAGCAAAAAAGACAATGTCCTTGTACGTACATCTAGTCTGTGGTTTTGCCTTGGCCATAATCTCTTCACGTAATAAGAAATTTCCCACATATATCAAAATGGCACGTGGTTTAGTCTGTGATTCTTTCCGCAACAGCGGGAACCGGTGTGCACGCTGGATCTCGTGCTCCCAGTCCCATGTAGCCATCTCGGGGAAGGCTCCCTTCAATAAGTCAATCACAAATTTTCGCATATCGCCACCTTCCTTCCCTTCCTGTACACCAAGTATCCTTACATTATTACATCTCTGCCTATTCTCTGATTCCTCCAACTTCCAGAGTATGTCTGTTGTGGTCTTATCCTGATCTCTTTTGTCATCTTGTAGTTTCACCAGATCATCCTCCAACTTGCCCGTTCTTGCCTCCACCTCAGACACCCTCCCAACTACTTCCTCGTACATTTTATCTATTTTGTGGAGTGAGGATTGTATTTTTTTGTTGGCCGTGCTTGGCTCTTTTACTAGCCCTTTGGCTCTCGATGCGTGCCTCATCCTGCATTTGTTTTAGGGTTGATAATAAGATTTCAAAGTTAGAGGGATCTGTTTCAGGACTCCGAGTGTCGAGTTCTGTCATGCTTGTGACTATATTGGCTGCTCCCGTCATAAATGATGTGCAACTTTCTTGTGCATTATACTCGAGTTTTTTTGCAACCGTTTTTGCTGAGCCCCCATGCGTTGCACTGGCTAGGTGTTTTTGCTTAGGCATATTTTTTTTATCTTACTCCTGGTCTTTCTCCTGCGCTTAGATTTAATCTTGAGCACTGGTTTAACTGGCTCTCCGGTAGTAAAGCTTTGAAGTGCTTTGGGGCCCTTTTGTACTGTCTCACACTCCAGATCAGTGGATCTCAACTCCTTATCTGTAGTAGAAGAGACGCTGTCGCCTTCTGTCTCTTTATCCGTGTCTGAATCATTACCCGATTCGGGACCCAGAGACGTTTCCAGATCTGAATCCGAAGCAGACATACTGCCCGAGTTGGTGCTTACTACCTCGTCCTCTTCATCAACCTCGTCATTACCAGTATAGAAAACATCCTCGCTTGGAGAAGCCAAAGCTACTCCCATTGATGCTGATATATTTTTAGCCGAGTTGGGGTTGGGCGTTGTGCATTGTGAATTTGATGGATCCACATTTATATCCTCCCCCCCACTCTGCTGAAATGAGTCTAATACCAGTTCAGGACCAGCAGTGATATTATCAGTACATTGTATATCCTCACAAATGTCACGAGTGTCATTACTGCCTTGTTCAGTGAGAGTAAGAGATGATATGCCAACCTCGAGCACTGTACCTTTAAGAGATCCTTCGGTTTCGGGTTCCACATCTTCTGTCTTTGAGCTCTCTGCCCCGCCCCCTGCAGGACCCATAACAAAGCCTGCCGGTCTCAGAGGCTCTGTAACTTCCGCATTACTCCCAGACACGGTCAGAAGAATCGTCTCTCCAGATGCGCTCTCTTTGCTTATCGAGCTTGTCCTGCTCGCCACGCCGTCCAGCTGTCTCTTCCCAGCAATGTTATAAAAAGGGTGGTCGATTACAAAACAATTAAACATTCCATTACTTAAACATAAAGATACACCCACAAAGTAAGTATCATTTAGATTGCATTTACTTCAACTATTCGCAATGGTTTCCTACAGTTTCACATATATTATATTTCATATTCATACAATAAATGGTAAATTACGTACAATTCTTCAATTAGTGCTCGGTGATTGTCAGAGAAGAAAGGAAATTTAAAGGAGGGTAGGGTGTGTTTGGAAAAGAATAAGGGACAAAGAAAAGGAATTGTGTCCTATAAACAATTCTGTCTTATTCACAGAGCATTTCCAGTCATGTTACAGATCACAGTTGTTCCCTAGAAATACACTATACACGGGAGCTGAGTTTAGCAAGTTTTCGGTAGGGTGTGTATGTGTTGATGATGTTGTCGACGTTTCGACCCCCAAGTTAAGGGCGGGTGGGTCCTCAGTTTGGGGTCTTCCTCAGGACAATTAAAAACAGTGACATTGAGCACATGAGCAGGCGTTCGAGTGGTGTCCCTTCTGAGTTAGGACTCGCGCCTGTAGAGTTGTTTGAGTTCGCCAGTCTTTGAAGAGCATTAGTCTCTTACAGGCGTCATAGATGACGAAACTGGGACAGTATATCCGTGGGTGTGGCGTGCGTCCTACATCCACCGGGCGATAGAATTCAAAGTGTAGATAAGTTACACCATCTGTGTTACTGCTGACGGATCACAGTCACTGTGAACGATCCGTCAGCAGTAACACAGATGGTGTAACTTATCTACACTTTGAATTCTATCGCCCGGTGGATGTAGGACGCACGCCACACCCACGGATATACTGTCCCAGTTTCGTCATCTATGACGCCTGTAAGAGACTAATGCTCTTCAAAGACTGGCGAACTCAAACAACTCTACAGGCGCGAGTCCTAACTCAGAAGGGACACCACTCGAACGCCTGCTCATGTGCTCAATGTCACTGTTTTTAATTGTCCTGAGGAAGACCCCAAACTGAGGACCCACCCGCCCTTAACTTGGGGGTCGAAACGTCGACAACATCATCAACACATACACACCCTACCGAAAACTTGCTAAACTCAGCTCCCGTGTATAGTGTATTTCTAGGGAACAACTGTGATCTGTAACATGACTGGAAATGCTCTGTGAATAAGACAGAATTGTTTATAGGACACAATTCCTTTTCTTTGTCCCTTATTCTTTTCCAAACACACCCTACCCTCCTTTAAATTTCCTTTCTTCTCTGACAATCACCGAGCACTAATTGAAGAATTGTACGTAATTTACCATGTATTGTATGAATATGAAATATAATATATGTGAAACTGTAGGAAACCATTGCGAATAGTTGAAGTAAATGCAATCTAAATGATACTTACTTTGTGGGTGTATCTTTATGTTTAAGTAATGGAATGTTTAATTGTTTTGTAATCGACCACCCTTTTTATAACATTGTACTGACCCAGGTCGATGAGGTAAGGGTTTACCCCATTATTACCTACGTCTCTTCCCAGCAGCCACACCACAGAGTGAAGCCAGAGATGGTATCTCAAGTCCTCGGGGCAGAACCGGCTCTGATACCTGCAAAACACTCAGTAAAGGTAACGGCGAAAATGTTTCAACTATAGTGGTTTGGCGGAATATAGTCTCTCTCCCTGCTGCCTCGTTAGCAAGGAATTGTGTCTCGCTGCATTTCTTTGGAGCCGACATAATTTTTTTCCTTTCCACTTCCTTTTCGCGGATCTTGCGTATTTTGTTTTCTTTAGCGGCCTCCCGCCTCTGCTGTGCTTTTGTTCATACCTTGCCTCTCAAATTAGAAGCAGGGGCCCCAGAGCCATCTGTAGGAACTTCTTCTTCATCTTCTTCATTCCTGCATCTTCCTTGAGGATCGCGGGTTTTTTTAGGTGACCGAAGAAGTTTAGGCGCCATTAATTTTAGCAAGACCCTCCAGTCAAGTTTCACATAAATTCAAATGTAATACATTGTTTTGCACCAACAAACACTAGGATGATGAAAGAATCCCTCCAATTCAGGAAACTAGAGAGTTAGTCCATAAGTCATTCCTTTAAGATTTATTTGCAGTTATTTGAGAATAACAACACCTGCTGAATTTAGCCATGCCTCTGGGTCTTTTTATGAGTTAAACTTTAGTTTATTTAATTTTTTCCGTACACACAAGCACTAGACACTCCCACAGGGGCGTGTCTTTTCTCTATGTCTACACTCCCACAGGGAGTATCTTTTTTCTATGCCTATTATCTCCTGCAGACTCATCAGAACCGGCCTAAACTAGCACCTGAAACCCATTGAACCAGTCACAGCAGTTCCCAATTAACCGAACTCGCTGACACCCATTGGAACCAGCAGAGTATTTAAACCACCACCCAGCTCCACTCATTCTACGACGGAGGTCCATGACGGCTGAAGCAGGTACTGAGAAGGGTCCTAGACCTTGATTAAGTAAGTGGGAACATCCTAAGGGGGTACGTTTTAACACTGCCTCTCCACCCCGCTGCTGGCATTCTCTCACAGCGAAGCATGCGTGTAAATTTTAAATCTCTTTTGTCTCCTCTTTTAATTTTTGTCACATAGGGTGTGACTACAGGTCGAGGCCCCCCATGGAACTCATGGGGCACTTTCCAGATATTGTCTGAGTAAGATACTTCGCTTTTTTCGCTTTTCGTTTTTAAGTTACACGATGCACCATGAAATGCGCATCTTGATTACCACTTGGTACTGCATAAATAACCAGGTGTCTATTATACCTAATTACGCCACACCCCGTCCTCACTGTGCCTTTGATCGCAGAAGAGCACAGACAATCCACTCCTAAAACACTATATCAGTATGTTAAATGTTTCTCTGTCTGTTTGTTTGTCTTTTCCTTTCTCACAGGAAAGCGCCACTAGAGGAAATTCTCCTCTACCACATATCACACCTTAGCGCGTGTGTCACATATATCGTCTTTTAATTACACATTTTTAGAATACTCACTTTGCACTACTCATAGGTCCTGAAGAAAGCCATACCATTAAGAGAGCATTGCTGAAACATGTTAACCGACTAGGATATTGGAGTTACCTTAAGATCTTCTTAAATATCCGACTCTCTTTAATAACTGCCAAGGGCCCACTCATTAAAATATACATTTTGTATCCCAGGGACCCTTAGGACAGCTTTTTTAACATTCACTCACTTCCTTTCACTGCACTCTCACGGCACAATACCCGCTCCGCTGTATCCAGGTGCCGTAGCACACCCAAGGTGCACTCGGTGCCTTGGGTGGGGCCCAATGATGAAGCATGTCACCAACTAGGTTGGTGAGTGAGGGCCTTATAATAAACATAATGTTTTTCCTTTCCAAAACAGACATACGCTAAAAAGCACCCCCTCCAGAGCTAGCTTTCTTTGATAAAACATATATACCAGGGGAAGTGAACTGGCTCCAGTACCTTTCCTCCGTCATCCGTCATCTTTTGACTCTTATCAAAAGCTCATCTTTGATGCCAAAAAGACTTGTGCGCGCTCAGGAGAATCCAGCCAGCCCGACGATGAACACAATCCAGCCAGTCCTCAGATGATGAAGTAAAACCTCTGCTGTTGGCCCCTGCAACACACCTTAATAGGCCTTTCAAATAAAATGGGCTCCATGAACAGCCACTTAGATTTCCTTGTCCAAAAAGTTGACAAGCTTGATGTGCAAATCAAGGAGGCGGAAAAACACATCACGGATAATGAAGACACTACATCTCAGATGCAGCAGCAGGTGGCCCTCATGGACAAGCTGTTGAAGGTGATCACCGCTAAAAATTAAGAGACCTGGAGGTCTCCAGTTGCTACATTTGAGCCACGGGTATCCCGGAGAGTACCAATACAGGTCGCATGGAAGACTTTGTTGAACGACTATTGCGGAATACTTTTGGGGCTAACGCATTCTCCACTTATCTCACTGTTGAATGGGCGCATCGCTCCTTGGGTCCCAGGCCTCCTCCTGGCAGACCCTCACATTCCATTGTGGCTTGCCTACTTAACTATCGGGACTGGGACACTGCTCTCAAACTCTCCTGGGAAAATGAATCACTTAACTTCGAAGGAATGAATTTACAATATCCCCAGACTTCACTGTTGCTGTTCAGGAGGCACAGCATACATTTCTACAGGTCAAGCAGAAGCTCCGGAAGGCGTAAATCGAATATGCCCTATATCAGGCACGTCTGCGAGTTGACCATCAGGGCAAGCATAACATCTTTACTAACTCGCAACAAGTTGAGGACTTCCTTAAAAACTGTCCGTTGACATTCACCACGAGGAGACTCAAGTGATCGCACCTCCAAATCTTCATCCCCCAATACAGCTGGACTCTAAAAGAATTAACGCCACCATGGAATTTCCATACCCAGCTGCTCCTACATTAAACTAATCTCTGACCCACGGTTCTTGAGAAAGCAGAAGCCTGCTGTAATAACCACTGTGCCATCTCCAGCTGGCCTAGATTGCATGCTACTCAACGACGGCTGCTGTGCACTCTGCCTTGTCTGCGGGCTCTGGGATCTCAACTGCAGACAGATCTATGAGGGCTGGGGCCTAAGTACTGAACAGTTCGGTCACCGGGGTTCCTTTTCGTTACCAGCACATGATGGACTGATGGGTGATCTGCTCAGGATCAGACCTTTGTATGCTGTGGACACAGGCTCAATATATGATCAGGCAGGTTGAACTGAACAATGCCAAGTGCCCTCCCTCTCTCTCCCCTTGTCTCCCCGTTCCACTGGGTAACTGTAGCAGTACGAGTGATCAGGGGGGGAATCGTGACCTACTAGCAATCCCCCCACATGTGCGATCCCCCCTAGTTACTTTTATTTTTCTTTGTTGAACTCTCCAGAACCAGACTGCAATGTCACGTTTTTTGGGGTGTTGGGTGGGCTATGTAATGCCAGCACTTTTGGGGTGCTGTTGTGGGTGGGGGCGGGTTGGAAATTGGTGTTTTTGAATGTTCTTCGGGAAATGCCGTAGCGGATGATCATAGCAGCACACACTGGAATAGACATGCATAGCTTGTCATCACGATGTTTCCATTTGCCACTTACTCCTCCCCAAGTAATGAATCCACCTCCTGACCCACTCTGTATAATACTGCTTACATGGAATGTCAGGGGCCTTTGTGACCCCCGTAAATGTCGGCAAATTCTTGCTTATCTCGATAGGCATCAGATACAAAGTGCGATGCTCCAGGAGACACATGTCGACCCGCGCCGTTCCACCTGTTTTGGGAGTAAATGGGCGGCAGACCGAGTGTTCTCATCTTACTCTATGTATTCCTGTGGAACCTTGATTTTAGTTAAAAAGAACATAGCCTTCATCTCAGGCGGCACGTTGTAGTGACCCTTCTGTTAGGAGCTGCATGCTCTGGAGCACACTGGGTACAAAGGCAGTTATACTTGTCTGTTGCTATTGGCCAAACACAGACAATCCAGACTACTATACTACGCTATGGGGACATGTCCTTAAGATAGGATCCACTCACATCATTTGGGGGGATTTTAACACTGCACTGTTCCCCTCCATGGTCAGGTCCAAACCTCTTCCTCACCACTACACCAAAACTTTTGCTCACTGATCATGGTCTTTTTGACGCTTGGTGCTACATTCATCCTTATGGCAAGGAAGGCTCATGCTTCCTGGTCATGGCTTGATTATTGGATTGTCTCCCGGGGGGTTGCTCGGATCATGCTCCGGTATGAATGACAATCGCTCCGCCTAACACGCTTGCCTCCCCACGCACTTGGCGGTTGATGCCGGTAGTGCTATTAGACACTGCCTTCAAGACGGAACTTGGGAAAAAGATTTCCAATTTCTTTGAGAGGAATAAGGGTACAGTTACCCATATAAGCACACTCTAGGAGGCTTTTAAAGTTATGGTGCGAGGCTTCTGCATATCGAAAAGCTTTGGAGTCCTCAGATTGGAGCCAATTTGTGCCATTTTCGTAGGCGAACTAAAACAACTAGAAAAAGATATGTGACAGGTTGCAACCGGGGCTCAGATGGCTACACTTCGAGACAAGCTCACGGAATACACCACCTCAGCCGAACAGGAGGTTCGCTTTCGCGGAAAATACTTAATCGATCCTGGGCTTGGGGAGGGGGAGAGGCCTGCTAGGGCGCTAGCAGTGGAAATTCGCTTGCCTCGCTTCTCTAATTACATTATGGATATAATAGACAACTCGGGGACACTGCATCGAGATAGTGTCGAAATCTTGCTAACATTCACTGAATTCTACACAAATCTTCATCAGTCTTGCAGGTCTGCATCCCCTGATTTTTCTCCATTCCTACAAGACATCACACTGGGATGGTTAGGGGATAAGCAACGGGAATTTCTAGTGTCCCCCTTTGAAGATGATGAGTTTCGAGCGGCCATTATGTAGATGAAATCGGGCAAAGCCCCTAGGTCTGACGGCCTTCTCATTGACTTTTACAAGGCGTATCTTGAACAGCTGCTTCTGGTGTTGAGAGAGGTATACCTTGAAGCTCTAGAGGCACAGATCCTTCCCGGTACAATGTGTCAGGCATTAATTACCTCCCTCCAAAAGCCGGGAAAGCCTGTAGACCACTGCGACTCTTACCAGCCCCTCTCTCTCATTAACACAGAAACAAAAATTCTTGCCAAACTCTTGGCTTAGCCTCTGTTTATTGATGGAGAAGCTCGTGCTGCCTGACCAGGTGTGTTTTATTCCCGGGAGAGTGACCTCCCACAACCTTCGTACTCTATTCTCTATTCTGCAAATGGTTGATCCCCAACTGGCTCTAGTGGCAGTTTTTTTAGACGCCACAAATGCCTTTGACTCCATGGAGTGGGACTATCTTTTCACCGTCCTTCAATGCATGGGGCTACGTTTTGGCTTTCTAGCATGGATACGTCTGCTGTATGCCTCTCCTACGGCATGGGTTCTGATCAATGGCCATAGCTTCCCCCCCTTCCTCCTCACTCCAGGTACTCAGCAGGGCTGCCCTCTCTCTCCCCTCCTCTTTGCCCTTGCCATAGAACTGCTGGTGGCAAACATCGGGCAGCATCATCAAGAAAAGGCCCTCTGTTGCTTCCTTTGCCCAATCCTCATTTCCCTGTATGCTGATGATGTTACCCTTTGAGGTCATTAGATTAGGGGGACTCTTCGGCATCCCTATCAATTGGGCCAAATCTCAACTTTTTCCACTCACAGGATCTGTGGTATGATTCGCCACAGACTAACCCATAGAGTGGTGCGACGCCGAGGTGAGGTGCCTTGGTATACACGTCACAATTGATTGTGCAGAGGTAATGAGGCTCAACTATGGGAGTACACTGGCGAATATCATCAGCAGCATCACTCGCTAGAACACTCTCCCCCTCACTATGGCAGATCTTGTCTCGCTCATGAAAATGGTCATCCTCCCCAAGCTTTGATATTTGTTTTTCAAGATCCCTTATGATCCAGGTAGGCATTTCATCTCCCAGCTTCGCTCTGAGATAATCAGATTGGTGTTGGGTGGTAAACAACCACGCTTGCAGTGGGATACACTTACACCACCATATTCCTAGGGGCGATTTAATGTCCCTGATTTGGAACTGTACTATATATGGTCCCAAGCACACTATGCTCATTATTGATTCCACCCACCCAGATATACACCTCACATAGCAACTGAGCACTGGCTGAACTGCCAAGCCATGCCTTCCCTGGACCGGAAACAAGCTTCCGAGGACCGGTTTCTGGCATTTCAGATGGCTGTAATGCCAGAAACCGGTCCTAGGAAGCTTGAATGCGGTCCAGGGAAGGCATGGCTTGGCAGTTCGGGCTGGACTGTTCCCATGAGGCACAGGGTCAGATTGATTTGCATATGGCTATGTCTGAACTGGGGTGGTAGAGTGGGCTAAAGAATGGTGATTGATTAAACCCAGATCTGTTGACTGGGTGTGAGTGTTTGATTGATTCAGATGCTCCGTCCATCACCACCCCCTTTTGTACCGCTTTGTTTGCCATAAGTTGGCAGGGTATGCTCAGACGTGAGTCCCTTGCTCACTTTGCCACTGGATTGAAGCAAGCCTGGCTCAAGAAGGCTGTAATGCCAGAAACCGGTCCTAGGAAGCTTGAATCCGGTCCATGGCAGGCATGGCTTGGCAGTTCGGGCGGGACTGTTCCCATGAGGCACAGGGTCAGACTGATTTGCATATGGCCATGTCTGAACTGGGGTGGCAGAGTGGGCTAAAGAACGGTGATGGATTAAACCCAGATCTGTTGACTGGGTGTGAGTGTTTGATTGGTTCAGATGCTCCGTCCATCTGTGGAAAAGTAAATTTTGCCATGTTCTGTGTCCCTACGTGTCATCCATCATATATTATCTGTGCATGATTAATATGCATATGTATTCCCTATGTTCGATTAAAGACGCAATTACAGTTGTGTCCACCTCTAGTATGTCAGTTTCCAGTTCTCGTGAATACTACGAATATCAGGCCTATGTAAAGCTACGTTGCCACGTTTCTCAGTGTGCACGTTATTTCATTGTAAAGTTCCCGTTTCTAGGCCTCAAAAGGGCCTGGACACCAGATTCAGCTCCTGTCTCCTGAAGCCTCGCTGAGGAGCGATACAGCCCCCACCTGTATCCTCGACCCTTCACTTACTTCCTGCCTCGCAGTGCCCGGTTCAGCCTGGCTCTGCCTCTGAGTCTGCCAAGAGTATGTTATGATTCCAGTTATCAGTTCAGTCCTCCTTCTCTGCATTCCTAAAGCTACTGAATCGCATCAATAGTTTCCGTCATTGTCTAGCCTTTACGTCTCCACGTTAGAGAAATACTGCATTTAATGGTCATTTAATATTCTTCATCACGCACTACATGTAGAATAATGCATGCTCCAGTCTTAGAGTCTTAGAGTCTGTTCGCCTTTACCCCGATAACTTTTGGATTCTATCAACATGTTCTCTAAACATCAGATATTAGATACTGTTTAGGTACATGTCGCCCTGACTCTCCAGACTTCAGTCTCTGCTCCTAGCACAGAGTTCGTAGCCCCCAGCTTCTCCTAGTAACACGTCATTGCCAGTTTGCGCGCACCGTTAGGTCAGAGGTCCCGGCTCCTTAGGTAGCCCCCTCCATGTCTCCGCCCCATTCAAGACATATTCTGTTACGTTTGTATCACATGTCTATGTATACGCCTCTGTTACACCCACTTTTACCCTTATCTTTCGCGACTGCTATTGGCCACACCCACTGCTCCGCCTATCCTATGTACTGTAATGCAACTGTTTTAGTATATATGTTCGTGTATTGTTATTAAAAGTCGGCGCGCTCATCCCAGATCCTGCCCCGGCAGCTGCCGGGCCCTGCCATCCTATTCCTGTGCAGGTTGTCCTGTTCCTGTCCTTTATGCTGTAATAAACCTGCAAACTCCTACTACCTCGAATCTTGACTCTTATTTATTGAGCTATCTGTTATTCATTTATGCATTCAAAAAGAGAGGTATTATTTAATTATTTACCACATAATGGCGCCCGAATAGGGACTTGCCCTTTCCCCACGCGCCGGTGAAGCCACGCCGGCCCCCTGACCCTCTGCAGCCGTGACGGAACCATACCGTGCACGTGCAGATATTTCTGCTTCAAGTATCCCTCAGGCCCACGGAGGAGACGGAGGTGGCGGTCCAGCATCCAGACGAGGCGGTGGAGGAACGCGGCGAGTCCCGACCAGAGCCCAAGCCGAGAGTCCAAGGTCCGAGGTATCCAGAGGCCCACCCGTAACAGAAGTCCGAAGTTCGTCCGTCCGGCGTCGAAGCAGTCCAGTCCCGTCCGAGGCCTTCCGTTCGTGCTGCCCGGTGAGTACCGTTGCTGGGGTAGTATCTAGACAGGGTCAATCTAATTGACTCTGGTCCGTGGGTTGGTGGTACACAGACCCACAAACGAAGTGTCCACTTCGGTGGATGCGGGTCCTGACGTGTCTCTGTATGAGACCGGTAAGTTTCGTACTGTTTCAGCAGTGCATCTAGTTTCTGTTCTAGTCAGTTCTGTTCTCGAGAAAATTCATGTATTCTGTTTTCCGTATTCCAGGTGGTATTCTGTTCGAACTGTTATTCATAATGTTCTTCATGTATTTTAATGTCGTGGTATGAGTGCGAAGTAATTATCGTGTTTATTGTGTATTGTATTGTGTCCAGATTATAGTTCAGTCATGCCACTCTTTTCAAAACTGCGTCAGTTAAAAACCAGAAAAGGTCTGCTAGAAGCAGCAGTTCCTGTCCCGCCTAGGGACAGTCCAGGTCATTTTATGTATCAGAAGCATGGCATAAGTGCCATATTGTATCTAGATTTATGGGTAGAGTATACCAAACAGTTAGAAGAAAAGTATAGATGGCCCGTATCGGGTACATGGGATGCCGAGTGCATCATGAGAGTAGAAGAAGCATTATGGAAAAAGAAAGCCAGACAGTCACAGAAAGATGCCATTGAGTTATGGCGCAAAGAATCTCATAAAAGAACCGAAAAAGAAATCAGAAAGTCAGAACTAAGTAGAGAATCCTTAGAACGAGCCCAAGAAAGGGAATTAATCAAGATAGGTGAACGAGTCAAAACCGAACAGTCAGACAGACAGAGGCATGCCCTTATTAAGGGTATGTATCCTCTTCTTGCCGAGGGCTTGCCAAAAGCGACCCCGGAGGCATCCAGTAATTTCCCGCCACCATTAGTTCCGACCAAGCTACGTCACAAACCGACCGCAGCTGATATTTTCATTTCGTCCTATTTGGACGACACAGTCCCAGAATATGCAAATCCTGTTCCTACTCCGCCAGTCCCTGTAAATCAGGCACTTCCCGCTCCTCCAGACACCGGAGTACCTGTTACGGTACCCCCGGTCCAGCCCGCCATACAAGTCCAGCCTGCATTTCCATTTCCCACTCTGCCAGGACGAAGAGCATCAGTAGACGACTCTAGTTTAGGGGCCGCAGGGGGAGGTCCTCCTCAAACCCCGCCGCCACACAAGCGTTTAACGTTAGCCGAATTACATGCACAAGCGTCACAGCGTACGCCCAGGTATCAGTCTGTTGCAGAAATAAGAAAAGCCCTTACCGAATGTGGCTATGATCCAGTCCCAGGCGAGGATAATATGGTTTTATATTCATTACGCATGAGAAAAGTGACCGAGTATCTAGTCACCCTACCAGATATGAAAGAAGATCTAGACAGAATATATCGTTTCATCCGTACCGGGAATGATCCAGAAAGTATTAGTGATGTCATGTGCCAAAGAAAAGCTGAAGTCCAGCTCATGCTATTAAAGTTTCTGATTAATTGTCTAATACGAGAACAAGATTATCCGACCAAAGATCAAGTCGAAATGAGAACCCTGACAAGGTGGAGTGATAATATAGCCGAGGGTAAGCACAGAACCATCAGTAGTATAGAGAGTATGTATAAGAAGATTCGTAAAGAAATAATAAGGATACACGAACAACGCAAAGCAGCACAAGTAAGCGAGAAAGAAAGTAACTCTGATACAGAAGAGGTAGAGGACGAGAATCCCGACAGAATAGCGTATGTAGGAAAATCTAGATTTCCAGATCGCCATTTACGCCTAGAACACAAGTCTATTTTTCATCATCCAGCACCAGAACAAGGTTCTCTGGAACAAGTATTTCAAGCTACCGATCACATTCTGAAATCACGAATCGGTTATAGCGAGTTAAGTACTATGCATGAACAAGAACTAGTCCGATCAGCAGTCCGATGGACTACTGATTCTACCACTTTTCCAGACGAAATAGTGGCACAAATGTTTCTGAAATTGCCCCCAGCCGAGCAACGACTGGTGGGTATGTATATGATCCAGCACCTCATTACATTGTATGAGGGTCAACATTCTGATCCAGGTCCGTTACACGATGTCCTGAACGAGTTACTCCAGTACAAATGGAAAGGTTTAGGTACTGATTTAATTAGTGTCATTCTAGAACAGCGCCACAAATACAGAACGTTTTTGAACCCGCATTTTGTTCATGTCTCACCCCCAGAAAATAAACCCTTTTACATAGACAGACAGAATCCGTTACGAGAAGTGCATCCAGTTAAGACAGACGGTGGTGAAATGCAACGAGTGTTTGTTTACACCCCGATCACAAAGATGGAACTCTTAGAGATGAAAAAGTTAATTCCCTGTCAAGATAAAGATCCAGCAGGGTTCCACCGAGAATTAAAGGACATGCTCCGTATGGGAGAATACACGTACCCAGATATCATTAAAATGTTAAAAGTCCTGTTGCCCGCAGGGGTATATGAGAAACTCAAAGAAAAAGAATGGGAGGTGGGAGAGAAAAAGATCGATTGGGCAGTTCTAGAAGCTGAAGACAAGGCACGAGTACCAGGTACCGGTCTTGGAGATAAATGCAAAGAATTACCAGAATTATTAATACAAGTTTTACCCAGATTATTGACAACTAGAAAGGAAGACTGGGATGCAATCTCAGCCTGTAAACAGAAACAAGACGAAGATATTAGTGATTATTATTCTAGATTTGAGAAATGTTTTAGCATCAACAGTGGCCTCAAGACAAGTAGTGAGTCATACCCTCACCTTTTTGTTACTAAATTAGTCGAGAATTCAAGCCCACAAATTAAAAACCGAGTTTTGAAAGTCGAAAGTACCTGGCAAGCTAATACCCCGTCCCAGATGTTACAGATGCTCCAATATCACCAGAATAGAATCAGAGAAGAACAAGAACATGAAAGGAAACGTATGAAAGACACGAAAATGAAAGTACTAGTTGCACAATCCGTTCCTCAAGACAGTCAGAAAAGGGGTCCGAATCAAGCCAGTCATCCTGCAGCTCCCGTTAAAGGGACATGCAATTATTGTAAACAGCCAGGTCATTTTATAAACGAGTGTGCAGTTCTGAAACACAACATAGCTACCGGTAAGACTAAAGAAAGACCACGTCCGCCTAGACAAGAACAAGTTTCACAGACTTCTCAGCCACAGAATGCACCTCAGACAGTTACAGCACCGCAGCCTATCGCTGCAACACAGCATGTTACACAGCAGATGTACCAGTATGCACAGTCCGAGTATCCAGAGTATCAGCCATATTCATGAAACAGCCTAGAGAGGGAGGTAGGCTTGCCTCTCATCGAGATACCTGTAGATCAAGAAGGTCCCTATGTTCATAGTCAAGTATTAGGGAAAGACAGAAAGTTTTTGATTGATACAGGGGCAAGTAGGACCACCATCAGTCACGCCGAAGTTCCAGGGGCTCCGCTCTCAGGCTCTAGAAATGTTTCCCTTGGACTTTCAGGAAAACCTATCGTAAATGAAATATCAAAGCCAGTTACTCTAGAAGTAGGTCCATTGTCCCGCACTACTGATCTGTTACTTACTAAGTCATGTCCAGAAAATCTATTAGGCATTAAAACACTGAAAGAGTTAGGTGCAGTTATATGCTGTTCCCCAGAGGGAATACGATTGTTCCTACGTGACTTCAAGGGTCACTATGTATTACGAGATTTTGATCCCAGATTGTCTAATGTTCCGCAGCATCTATGGGCACAAGGTCCAACTGATGTTGGCTTTATGCAAATCACACCCCATTGTGTGACTCTCAAGCCAGGTGTAGTCCTACCACGAATCAGACAGTACAGATTGCCACCTGAGGCTGTAGCAGCCTTATCCAAAATTATTGACGAGCTCATGGCTCAAGGAGTAGTTGTAGAAACTGACTCCAATGTATGCAATTCTCCGATCATTCCTGTCATGAAACGTACTGATCCGAATGCACCTCCAGTATATCGATTAGTGATTGACCTACGAGAACTTAATAAATGTATTATTCCCCAGTATCCAGTTGTCCCAGATATCTCTTCCCTATTGACAGCCATTGATTCCGAAGCCTCATTTTTCACTGTCATAGACCTCAAGAACGCATTTTTTAGTGTCCCCATTCATCCAGACAGCCAGTTTCTTTTCGGATTTTGTTTAAATGGAAGGAGCTATATGTTCACACGCGCTCCTCAAGGTTTCACAGAAAGTCCTAGTATTTACAGTCAAGCACTCAAGAGACAACTAGACAACATTCACATGCCAACTGACACTGCCCTGCTCCAGTATGTCGATGATCTCCTGATCACAGCCCGTTCTGAATGTGCTTGCGAGCGAGCATCCCTTACAGTCTTGTATTTCCTAGCCGAGATGGGACACAAGGTGTCCCCTTCTAAGCTTCAATTCTGTGTCCAGCAAGTGGTCTACTTAGGACACTTACTGTCCAAGAGGGGTAGGCAGTTGACATCAGACCGTATCCAGTTAATAGCGAGTCTTCCTCAGCCCAAGACCCAGAAGGAGGTACGAGCTTTTATCGGCCTTACTTCTTATTGCAGACAATGGATTCCTCAGTATGCATTTCTAGCCAAACCACTGATACAGTTTTCACTGACACTGACACTGTTCCAGCCACACATAGAAATCAGACGCTGCAATGTTTTAAATCCTGCTACATTGTTACCATCAGTTACTTCGAATTCTGCCACACACGACTGTGTGGAAGTAGTTAATATCATGACAAAGCCAAGACAAGATCTGACAGATATTCCATTACCAGATTCAGACCTGACACTTTATGTGGATGGTTCCTGCATGAGAACTAGTACAGGAGAACTAGTAGCCGCGTATGCAGTGACTACTGACACCGAAGTTATAGAGACACACCGTATTGACACCCTGTCTGCTCAAGCAGCAGAGCTAGTTGCTCTGACACAAGCCTGCATTCACGCCAAGAACCTGAAAGTTAATGTTTACACAGATTCACGTTACGCATTTGGAGTTGTACACGACTTCGGAGTGCTCTGGCAGGAGAGAGGTTTCATGACTTCTCATGGAACCAAGATTCAGCATGGTCTCCTTATTCAAGCTCTGTTAGATGCAATACATTTACCGACATCCATTGCTATCATGAAGTGCAAAGCACATACGAAAGTTACTGACATTATTTCCCAGGGTAATGATCTAGCAGATCGCACAGCCAAGCTTACAGCTCAGACTCCAGACATGTTAGTTAATCCGACACAGACACACACTCCAGATCCGACTACATGTATGACAGTTAAGGACCCTACTCAAGATGTCATAGATATCCAGTTATATGCTACTCCCGATGAAATCAAGAAATGGTCCGAACAAGGAGGGGTCCAGACAGATCAAGGATGGGTAACGAAGGGTAGAGCCACATGGTTTCTCCCCGACTCTATGGTTCAAGTCATTATCAATACCGCACATAGTCCAGCACATTTAGGAGAAAAAGCTATGTTAGACAGTATCCAGAATATTTGGTTCAACAAGCATTTACGAGCTGCAGCCAAGCAGAAAGTCCGTACCTGTATGATATGTTGCCAGTTTAATCCAGGTAAAAGTGTCCCGGTGGAACAAGGTGGATTCCAGCCCCCTGACCACCCTTTTGAAGTCCTCCAGATGGATTACATTCAGATGGAGCGATGTCGAGGTTTCAAGTATGTCCTTGTAGTTCTATGCGCTTTGTCCAGGTGGACGGAGGCATATCCAGTCCCAGATTACACAGCCGCGACCACTGCCAAGCAGTTGGTTCGTGAGTTCTTCCCCCGTTACGGACTCCCTAGAGTCGTATATTCTGACAACGGCCAGCCATTCTCATCTGAACTCATGAAACACGTGTCCCTTTTGTTAGGGTACCAGTGGAAGTTCCATTGTGTACGCCATCCTGAAGCAGCCGGTCTCGTAGAGAGACATAACCAGACTTTGAAAATCCGTATTGCAAAAGTTTGTCAAGAGAAAGGTGTAGACTGGCTAGTAGCTCTGCCAGTTGCTCTGTTTTACATGCGCATGGTCGCACATTCCAGATCAGGTCTGTCCCCGTATGAGGTCGTATTCGGCCGCCCCCCTAACATGTGGGGTACTCCTAGACCCCGAAGTATTACCGATGTTTCTAGTAATATGCTGACAGATTACCTAGCTTCCTTGATGTCTGCCCTCAACTCTTGTCGTTCACAGGTTGCCGCCGCATTTCCAGACAATACCGAGGTGGCACCGCATGAAATTGTTCCAGGATCCATGGTCCTAGTGCGAAATTTCGACCGCTCAAGTCCACTGGAGCCTCGCTGAAAGGAGCCCCGACAGGTCCTCCTGGCCACCCGTACAGCCGTAAAGTTGGAGGGACGCAAAGGCTGGGTGCATCTTTCGCATATAAAGAAATTTTATGGATTGAAGCCAGTCTCAAAGAACATTTCCCAGGATTCAAAGGACTGCCAAAGTACTATTCTTAAGGACTGTCCCGCAAAAGACATTGCTACGAACCCTTCCCTGTTAGAGAAAACTCCGCAACAGGAGTATAAACTCAAGTTAAGGTCTAGTAAAATAAGTCAGCCAGTTTGATTGTCTAAGTCCTCCCCTAGGTGAAACGGTTAGACCGGTTTCTGACATGTATAAAATAGACCCCCATAGTGAGAGAGTTAGTCAAAACTCAATCCGATGTATCGTTTTTCTATGTTTCATATTATTTCTCAGTATTATGATTTCCTGCACCAGTTATGCATTTTATCTGTATTTTCCAGTTTCTCATGTAAATAAGTCTTCCAATGCTACAGTAGAGCACACGTTTAGTGATCTACCTCCTCATGAACTGTCTTACCGCCTCGCTATGCGTAATAATTCTTTCATCCGCATGTTACATTATTCACACCAGACCAGCAATGCCACTAATTGTTGGGTGTGTGGTCGACTCCCCCCTTTCCAGACACCGAAGGGAGTTCTGCCACTCTTTCCTTATCCATTTTCACATAATGGATCGTGTGGAGCATGGTCCACGTTAACGTCATCCTCAACAGATATGTCTTTTCTTAACAGTACATGTTTCCCAGACAAGCAAGGTCTTCCCCACAGAACAGGGTTAGATCTAGAAAATGAAGTTTACAATTTAGGTAATTATTCTTCGAATTTCATGGTCCTGAATGTTCAGTCTGATTCCACTCCAGACTTACCTGCTATTTCAGTACTACCAGTCAAAGGCGAATTATGTGTTAGAAATAATGGTTCCGTACATGTAGGACATAGTGATTGTACTACTATTATCAAGTATAGTGACAGTGGGAAATCTATTTTCAAAGCTTCACGTCATTCTTATTTTATTTGTGGTCAGACTGCATATGTTCGTCTGCCCCTCGATTGGGAGGGAACCTGTTACATTGCCTTCCTACTGCCACCAGTTTTCCTAGCCCCATCTGATTATCATAGAAACACACATCTAGTACACATTAGACATAAAAGGGAGATCGAGTCCCCCATTGTCGATTATACTGAAACTGCTCTAGAACAGTATACAGATTTCAATAGAGGTTTCTTCTTCTTTATAGGACCTATCCAGAATAGTAAGCTAATCCGTAGGTTAACCAGAACCCTTGAAGCTGTAGTAAATGAGACTGCCTCTGCTCTAGGTAACTTAACCGAAGAGCAATCTGCTATGAGATTTGTCGTTTTACAGAATCGTCTCGTCCTTGACGTCATATTGGCCGATAGGGGCGGGGCCTGTAGAGTCATCGGATCTAGTTGCTGCATTTTCATTCCAAATAACGCGCCGTCTGTTTATTCAGCTATAACCAGACTCCATAAAATTGCCCATCTGTTACACCAAGATCCAGGCACCTGGACATGGTCCGGTTGGTTCTGGAATATAATTTCCGCCTGGGGATGGAAAGTATTGTCATTTCTAGGTATTGCAGTAGCGATCATATTCAGCTGCTGCCTCTGTATACAATGTGGCCCTGCGATTTGCGGCATTTGTGCTACCTCTTGTATTCCTAGTCCCAAGCCCCGTTCTAAAACCCGTTCCAGGATAATTCGAGACGAGCAATTGATGCTGTATGAAATGATAGATGGTATCATGAATATTGATGTTTCCTGATGGAAACGTAGTGACAAGGAGGGAATGTGGAAAAGTAAATTTTGCCATGTTCTGTGTCCCTACGTGTCATCCATCATATATTATCTGTGCATGATTAATATGCATATGTATTCCCTATGTTCGATTAAAGACGCAATTACAGTTGTGTCCACCTCTAGTATGTCAGTTTCCAGTTCTCGTGAATACTACGAATATCAGGCCTATGTAAAGCTACGTTGCCACGTTTCTCAGTGTGCACGTTATTTCATTGTAAAGTTCCCGTTTCTAGGCCTCAAAAGGGCCTGGACACCAGATTCAGCTCCTGTCTCCTGAAGCCTCGCTGAGGAGCGATACAGCCCCCACCTGTATCCTCGACCCTTCACTTACTTCCTGCCTCGCAGTGCCCGGTTCAGCCTGGCTCTGCCTCTGAGTCTGCCAAGAGTATGTTATGATTCCAGTTATCAGTTCAGTCCTCCTTCTCTGCATTCCTAAAGCTACTGAATCGCATCAATAGTTTCCGTCATTGTCTAGCCTTTACGTCTCCACGTTAGAGAAATACTGCATTTAATGGTCATTTAATATTCTTCATCACGCACTACATGTAGAATAATGCATGCTCCAGTCTTAGAGTCTTAGAGTCTGTTCGCCTTTACCCCGCTAACTTTTGGATTCTATCAACATGTTCTCTAAACATCAGATATTAGATACTGTTTAGGTACATGTCGCCCTGACTCTCCAGACTTCAGTCTCTGCTCCTAGCACAGAGTTCGTAGCCCCCAGCTTCTCCTAGTAACACGTCATTGCCAGTTTGCGCGCACCATTAGGTCAGAGGTCCCGGCTCCTTAGGTAGCCCCCTCCATGTCTCCGCCCCATTCAAGACATATTCTGTTACGTTTGCATCACATGTCTATGTATACGCCTCTGTTACACCCACTTTTACCCTTATCTTTCGCGACTGCTATTGGCCACACCCACTGCTCCGCCTATCCTATGTACTGTAATGCAACTGTTTTAGTATATATGTTCGTGTATTGTTATTAAAAGTCGGCGCGCTCATCCCAGATCCTGCCCCGGCAGCTGAAGGGCCCTGCCATCCTATTCCTGTGCAGGTTGTCCTGTTCCTGTCCTTTATGCTGTAATAAACCTGCAAACTCCTACTACCTCGAATCTTGACTCTTATTTATTGAGCTATCTGTTATTCATTTATGCATTCAAAAAGAGAGGTATTATTTATTTATTTACCACACATCACCACCCCCTTTTGTATCGGTAAATATATTGATACACAAAATGCTGCAATTAAAATTACAAATAAGTTCTAACAAAACATGGTTACAGCAGAAAGACACTACAAATTAAACAGACACCAACACGTTTCATTTTGAATCGTTAAGAAATGTCATGGGCAGCCTTGCTGTAAGTTTCCCCTTAGCTGGTTGAACTTGGTGATCTATTTCATGGTGCATTTTAAGATGATGTCTACAAAGAATGGATTTTCACAGCGATTCAGAATAGGAAATTAGAAAACTGAAGGTGGCCTATTATTTAGGAAGGAAGAAGTGAGGTGTTTAGCATTTCATTTTTCTCATTTTTAGCTTTTAGACAGGTTATTTTATTTATCATATGAGGGATGTAGTTTCAGGAGGGGCATTTTGGGTGTTACACCCCCATAAAAGAATGCATTCTGTGCTAAGCTGTTGGATACGAGTGCTTTACAGCACACGTAGACAAAAACACACATACACACACTCTCTCTCGTCTCTGCCTTTTAAAACTTAAAGGCCTATTAGGATGGGGGACGGACCTGCGTCCGTCCGCCACTCCAGAGAAGGAGGGACCGTCCGCAGGGGCAGCGGCGGTCCCTCCATGCTAATTAGGATGTGACCGCCACCCTGGCGGTCACATCCTGTATATTTAACAGCTTGAAGCAGCACACGCCGCAATGTTAAAAAAGGCATGTTTACCTTTGCATGCACGAAGCTGCAGGCACCACGTGGTGCCTGCCACTTCATGCACGCAAAGGCAGGGGGGTACCATAGGTACCCCCATATGCACCCCCTTCACCCCTGGGGGCCCGCAACGGGCCCCCAAAGTAAATACCGTATGCCTTTCCACGTTGGAAATGCCGCCGTGGAAAGGCATAGGAGCACAGCCATCCTAATATGGCTGGAAGTGTTTGATAGACACCGCCAGCCATGTTAGAGCTTTTCCGCTGCGGTTGGAAGGCGACCGTGGCGGAAAAGCGGTGGACTGAAAAAAGATGCCCCAGCCATCCTAATCTGGTGGGGGGTCTTTTCTCAGTCCGCAGCGGATAATCCGCATCCTCCGGGACGGCGGTGGCTTCCGCCGGCCCGGAGGATGCGGATTATCCGCTATCATAATGGGCCCCTTGGTTAGTTTGAAAACAGTTGTGTTTTAAGTACCCCTGACAATACGCACTATTCTCTCTTTCCATTGCCTCTTTGCCCTCCTCCTGCCCTGGTCCTCATAATGGGACAGATTTACAAGCCCCCTGCGCCACTTTTGCGTCACTTTTGCCATGTTAAAAGTGACGCAAAAGTGGCACAAGGGTCTTGGAAATCTGCCCCAATGTATTTTAACAAGATGCGCCAGGCTAGCTTGATTGTTGGGAAATCTGAAGTTTACACACCCCTCCCCCAGTCTTACTGACCAAGCTATGCTCCTGAACATATGCACCATCACACGGTCAGATAAGCCAAAAGAAAAAATTAATTCGTCCCTACGAAGCATGATGCTCTTCTGCCGCCCGAAGTAGCGAAGACATGAAAAATGTTGAGGTGGCAGAGCCCTGGCTGTTCCCTCTGCTATGAGAGCACTGCCACCAGATCACGAGGGTATCATTAAGACTGATGTAAGACCATGTGGAACACCATTCGGGGCTTTCTAGTCCATTAGCTCCTGTCTTTATTTCACTGGCAAAGTCAGCATGAGATGTGTAATTGTTCGTTGCCCACCTGAGTGGAACGGAGATAAACTCGGATAGCGACGGAAGCGAGAAAACAAAGGTCATACGGCCGAGAAAAGAAACGAACTCGCTATATCAGCCAGATCATCAATTTCCACTAGCAGAAAACTGCAGTACTTTTACACACGAACTGTCAGCATCAGTGTTGTCTCATTCTGCACAATATTGAAAATCTCTTTTATTTCTGCATTCTTTTTCTTCGTTTTTTTGTTTATTTTCACAGAAAGACTTTCAATTTTTTGATATATGTTTGTTGAAGGACACGAGCGCTCGGAGGCTCATTCCAACTCTGAAGGGATTTTGAATAATTGACAGTAACTGAAATAGAGTTACGAAAAGCCTAGAGCCCTATTGTGAATGGGTGAATATTTGGTGTTGTTTGGGCAACGCCTGAGAGTGAGTTAAAAGGCAATGTTAAAAGAACGATAATGCTTGCAAATAGGTCTAACAACACGCAATTTGAGTTAGTAGCATTAATAACAAGCATAAGCAAAGCCAAACGGTCTGGTGTTGGCCACACGCCTTTTCACGTAGTCAATGCATGTTATATTTTGCTATGGTTTTTGCAAAACTTTATTGTTGGGAAAGCTGTTAAGCCTTCACCTGCCACAAAAGGCACAAGTTGCCATAATAGTCTCAGGCACCTAAGTGAACTTCTTTGTGTGTGCGTGTTTCTCTTGTGAATGGGCAGTGAAGTCGGCCAATAGCTGAAGTGCGTAAACCTACAGCCCCATGCTGTAGGTTGTAGTGAGCGGAAGACAAATGTGAATCACGCAAGACCAGCCCAATGGATGTGGACAGCTGGTTGAAAGTCCCTCAAATTAACCATATTATACATTTAATTTGTTTTATTTCAAAAGGTCTCTGATAATGCCAGACCTAACAATATCTTAAAATACAACTAACAGTTCTCATCATTAAATCCATAGCATCAAAACCAGTCTAAATCACACGAGTTGACTCTTTACCAGACTCTAAACCAACGAAGGCTCTATTTACAAAGCAGTTACCAGCATTAAACACATGTACAGTCAAAACGGCGTATTTATGCCTTTCACAAAGCCATAAAAAGACAGGCTTAAATGTATTTACTAATGTGTAATTGTATGCCCCACTGCATATAGTTTTCTATTAGTAAACCTCATGCAAGAGATTGGAAGTGGGCAGTTTAAGGTGCAGTATGCCTTGAAAATTTGTAAATGCCCCATACGTGAGTTTGTGTAATGATGAATAAATGTAGGAATTGTATAATAAGTATTCTTTAATAGCACGAAGAGCTCAATAGTATGTCATCCAGCAAGTTCAGCATCCAGGGAAGAACTCCCCTTTACAAATGATGCACAGTATGATGACCTCATACATTCTACATTCTCACAATGACCTAAGCTAGCACAAAGCAAAAGAATAAACAGGAGTACATTTAAGAAATACAAACACAACAGTTTGTAAGCAGGCATTAGCAAACTCCTCTCTGTCCCATTCTCACCCATAAAATGTTCAGACATGTACTCCAGCAAAGGGCAGTAGTAAGTCTCCATGCAGAAAAGGAAGGGGAATTGAACTCCCCCATACTCTCTTGTGGTATACATGAAGGGGTATCTCTTTGGGAAACATTACACAGAAGGGCTCTCTTTCTCGAATGTGGCATTGTACTGTGGGTACAGTTCTGAATTGGAGAAATTGCAACAACCCAAAGTGTCATATGGCACTGCCAGAGATATTCCTGAAAATCTATGACAAGTGCTGTTTTCCAGGCAAATGTTTGGGAATTTAAAAAAGTAGTTAATCGGCACTCTTTCATAAGAGTACATATACGGGTGCAAATGTATCCCTTTTCTTTGAATTGATGCTTTTGCTCAGGAACATCTCGCCTGAAATTTCTGTGTTTCCATTCTCAAACAGTGAAAGTATTAGAGAGCAGGTGGAGAGCAGGGCTCCAATCATGACCTGAGGCATAGTAAATTCCTTTGGTCTGTTTTGATAACAAAGCACACTTACGATCGTGCCTCCAGATTGAGGGCCTGCTACCCCTACTTCTCCTGATGTTTGACCACCTGGGTAGTAGCAATCATCTTTTAGAAAGGACAATCGTGTTGTTGTATGTTTTACTGTACATCGTCCTAATCCTTATTCACAAGTGTTTGTGGAAGATGACGGTTTCTGAACTTTGACTTAGTTGTGGATTCCAAAACAACCAACATAGATTCTGTAGTTCTAATCATACTTTATTATTTTTTGTTATTGCTATACATTTTTCACTCGGCTGATGCTACATCCCAATGGCCCAATAAACAAAGTCTTTTGCACATATATGTTAACTTCTGTCTACATAATAGTTTTTTCAGGCATAAAATCTCTCTAAACATTTCCGAAAGGTTTATTCAAACCCAAGATCTATTAGCACAAAGATTTTTGCATGGATACATTTACTCCTGAGAATATCTTGGAAAGACTGTTCGCAAAAACAGGCTAATATGTTTGTGAGTACTCACAAAGATTTCTAGGACCTATCCCCACATTGGAAAATTTTAGGACCTGATTCATAAAGGTAAACTTACGCTCTACGTATGATTCTTGTTATTCACAAAGGTATTTTACTAGTAGTATCTATACGATTGCAGAGTCTCCACACACAAAATGTTAGGTCCTAAAAAGTGTGTGTACCTTTGACATTCAGGCCCATGGAAATTTAGTCCTTCAATTAGTCATTTTAGAGTTATTCAAAGTGGCTTGTACAGTGAAGGCACCAATCAAGTCATGTTGTGTGCACCAACTATATACCTCAACAAGAACACAGAGCTTTTTTTTGTTGACTGTGCTTCTATAAATATAGTTGGAGTAGTTAAAGCTTTTTGAGCAAAAACTAAAAATACCAGACAGTCTATGAGTCCACAGGTTGCCTAAAATATTTGATTAATTCTCCAAATTAACCCCTCTCCCCCCACACCAAGTGGTAGGTCTAATAGAAAACCAGTGTTCCTGATGTGCTGTGAATTGTGACTTTAGCCCCAGTGAACGAGATTTGTTAATTGTTAGACCTGACATTCTGGGTGTGGTTTTCCCACCAACGTTTTGCCTTTAACCCCTTCACTGTGGAGGTGTTTCCCCCTGCTGTGCTAGGGGGCGGGGGGCGTGCACAGTGCCCCGGTGCTCATGACGAGCTCAGCTCTTCATGAGGCACGGCGCTCCGGTGCTCATGACGAGCTGAGCTTGTCATGACGCGCCCGTTTTAATGGAACGCTCAGCACAGCAGGTGAATCAGCCCAGCATGCGAGCGTTCCATTAAACGGGCGCGGTCATGACGAGCTTAGCTCATCATGAGCACCGGAGCGCCATGGCTCATGACGAGCTGAGCTCGTCATGAGCACAGGAGGGGTTAACTCTCCTGTTTTGCTGACATGTTTTCCTGGCCTTAGGATTCAACACACTTTACCACTGCTAACCAGTGTTACGTGCTTGCGCTCTTGAAACATGGAAGAACTGGCTTATACCTAATTGGTATAGTAAATTTACCACAAGTGCCTAGTAAAGTGGCACAATCTGTGTCCAGGTCCAATTAATAAATCCTACTAGTGGGCCTGTGGGACTGATTGTGACACAATTTAAGTAGCCCTAATCAACATAGCTCATGTCTTCCGTTGCAATATGTGTGTGCAGTAAGTCTGGGCGATGAACTCCGCTCAGCTCGCAGAGTTTGCAGGGATTTCCGCACTCCTTGTTATGAGGGGCTTGTGGAGTTCAGAAAAACTCGGCTCTGCGTTTTCCCTCGCTCGTGTTTGTCAACATCAAGTTGGCGAGCGCAAGCGAGGAAAATCCACTTCCCGGTGAGATTTTCCTGCCATCGTCAACATCAAGTTGGCGTGCGCGAGCATGGAAAAACAACCTCCCAGCAAGATTTCTCAACGCAGGTGATCAAATTTCTCATTGCGAGTGGTCAATTATGCTTGGGACCACTCACGTTGAGGAACTGCCGTTCACATTGAGAAAGCTGCCGCTCAAGTAAAAATCTACTTGAGCTGAAGAAAGGAAGCAGCACCCTCTTGCGTTGTTCATGGTGCCATCACGATGATTGCACAGTGCAGACAAGCACCTGGCACTGAAAATCACAAGGAACAGCATTTATCCAAATCAATTCACCGCTTGCGGAGCTCCGCGTAGTGTGGCAGAGGTTTTTTTGCACTTCGCGGAGTTCTGCATAGAAGAACTCCATGCACTCTGCCTAGGCTTTGGGTGCAGTTTTAGCCTGCCATTTTGACTTGTCTGCAGAAACCTTCTGCAAGGTGCAAACCTTGCTTTTTAATACATATAGGTCACCCCTAGGGTAGGCCCTGGATTGGCCAGAGGGCATTATGCAGTGTATTTAAATAGTTGGCATGTACTTGTAGGTTTCCCATGTTCTGGTAGTGATAAACTCTTAAATTAATTTATCAATGCTACAAGGCTTGCCTCTCCCATAAAATTAACATTGGAGTTACCTTATTACATCTACTAAGCCATAACCTCTAAAATGGAACCGATAACCAATTCATGGTTTGTGTCTTAGGAAATGTAATAACAAATTATTTCTTATGGTAACGTTGGATTTCAAATTACAATTTTGAAAAAGCTACTTTTAGAAAATTATTACTTTATTCTTAGCCATTTATTTCCTACGTCCTGTCTCTGAATCCCATGTCTGGGTGTAGCTGACAATTGGGCTTTGTGTATTTCTCCTAGACAGCTACACACAATAAAGAGCTCAGGTGAGCATGGAAGGGGTATGACCAGCAGGATGTGAGGGAGGCAGTGGCGGCTCCTCGAAGGAGTGCTGCGGAGGAGGGGCAGGGTGGGGGTAGTATACGCTGGCATACGGCTGAACGGAGTTAAGTAAATAAATAAATAAATAAAACAAATGACATTGCGCGTGCTGCAATGTCAAATGGCGATGCAGTGCGAGCAATGCAATTCATTTTATTTATTTATTTCTTTACCTAACTCCGTTTGGTCGTATGCCGGAGTTTACTACCCTCCATCCTGCCCCTCCCCCACCCCGCCACACTGCCCCGCAGCACTCTCTCGAGGAGCTGCCATTGGTGGGAGGAGCTGAGCACAGCCCTGTTTACCCCGGCATTGGATGTATCCTGCGTCAAGAGGCTGCTGTAAGGAAATGCCTTCTTTTTCATGTTCGTTCCCATTTTATGGACTGATGAAGCTGGTTTCTCAACTCAAGTGCATTGAGGCCAGTTGACTAATTAGACCTCAGTGCCAGTGTTATAACCCCTGAAAGATATGTTGAAAGGGCTACACCTAATTGGCATGGACTGACTTACTTATTAATCCCTAGTAGATGGTACCCAGGGCATGCAAGGCAGAGTATCCACATAGGGCTGCATCACTAATTGTGCCAACCTACTGTTATGTGTCGATTTAGATTCCCTATGAATTTCCCGATTCATGTCCTTGTATAGGTACAATTCACATTGCCCTCATTGAGGCATAAAAATCCAGCCCATATTTAGGCATTGCTCATGCTAACCAAATACAGGCATGGCTACTTACATCCGTTCATCTACGTCACAACAAATTCTTGGAAAACCAGACTCTTAAGCCTTTAGGATTTCCCCTTGCTTGGATATTGATTTGTCCAAGAACTCATTTGTTCTGCATGAACATCTATTCCTTAGGGGTTCATTCATGATGTTCTTATGCCCGACTTTTACGTTTACTGGCATTCCTAAACACTTTCAAGGTATAAACTTGCCATGGCAAATCACGGTTTGGTAGATGGTTCGACTGCCTACTTGCATGACACGGTTCGCCACGGCAAGTTCGGAAGGAAGTGTTGTAAACGTATCTAGGACCCTATTAAAATACTCCCGATTTATTCCCTTATGCGGTTATATCAAATCATATCCTTATAAAGGCATAAGAATCATATCCATATTAAGTCATAGCCAATGCAGTCCAAATACGGCAAGGCTACTCCCATAGACTCCTAGAAAGCACAACGTGTTCTTAAACAAACCAAGCCTCCAGCAGCCCGGGAATTCCCCCTGCTTCTGTATTGATTTGTCCTAGAACTCCTGAAAGAACTGCGAGTTCTTAGTGACGTCTTATGTCCAACCTTACGTCCAACTCAGCACCTTCCAGGTATAAATATACCAGCATCTTCCCTAGCAAAATACACGGTGGTTTGGAGCAGATCAGCTATCTACTTGCCCGACGCCCTACTGAAGCAAATGCTGAAGGAAGCCGACCCTCCCATTGACGCACTGAGAGAGACGCTGTCTTTTCTCCTGCCGAGAAATCCAGCTTCAGTGTTTTCCAGTCACCCTTGCGGGTTGCTGGGAGATCGAGTCCTGAGAAAGAGATACAAGACCTCCTTCATTCTATAAACAAGGTACGGAGCTGATTAGACCCTTAGAGAATTCTTGATTCAGATTCTTGGCAAAAACCTATCTTAACTTAAACTGCAGCTTACTTACTCCTTCCCACGTACTAGGCTTAGGTTAGGTACACCGGGGTAGGCGTATCTTAGAAACACCAGTTGAGTACGTTTAGTCATGATTTTATCTATGTACATATTTTATCTATTTTAAACACCGTATGGCTTAGAAACCATACCATGCTTTTACAGTATTATTTCATAATACTCCTTTTACTGTAGGCACTTTACTTTATAACAAGTATTGCAATTGTGGCAACTCACTTCTCTTGCATGAGAAAGAAGACTGTTCAATAAATAACCTCTTTTATTGAAAACGCCCGTCTCTCTATTTCTCTGCGCTTCTGATGAAACTAAGCATGCATGATTGACTGAGTGAAATAGTTATCTATTGTTTCCGCGACTCTGGAGATATACTCCTTATTCTGGAGGGAGCAAAGTTGTCATGTTTATGCGGTTGTCAGAAACTAATCCCTTCTTGTCTATTCAGGAAAGTTAACACCTTCTTGTTTACTCGAGAAAGTTTCTAGTGACCTCTGAGCTAGCTGGCATACATAATTAAGTCCAACATTTTCAATAGAGACCTAGTCGACCAAAGTCCTACGTCTAAACTATCGTTTATGTTATTCCAATGCGCACTGGACGGTTGGAGCACAACCCTGAGCGCCCTAAGAGACGTACTTTCTACTTATTGACATTATAGAATTTTGGTTCACCCCACGGAGTGCAGCGGTACACCATTGTTTATTGTTCACCCTTTCTGTCCTAACCGCTTGCACCCACTCGTTTAATCATGATGTCCTATGCAGACATCGCAAATTTGACATCAAATAAAGCTGATACATTTGAATTCACCACTGATGATACAGAACGGATTTATACATTAATCCAGGAACCGGAATGCGTGAGCTCGAGCACCGGATCTATACAGTCCAACATTCGCCAATTATTGTATGCTGCAAAGAGGGAGATCAACCAGCGTCTCCACGCCAGTACACTGATTCATTATCACAAGGTATCTAGAATACCGAGAGGACTACGGATTCCTCTAAAATCCACCCTGTGCAAAAACAACAGTAAATTCACTGAAAGATGGTATGGAATACTTAATAAATGTTCCCTTGACTTGATTTTATTGATTGTTGAGGAATTGTCAAAAATGTTAGATGACCTCACCACCGAAGTCTCACAACTCAAACAGGAATTAAGCACCAAACTCACTGGTGAAGAACTGAAACAAACTTTAGAGGACATAACCACCCAATTAGATAAATATACCAAGGAAATAAATGAACGCAAACTGCGTAAGTTCAAACGGGACACCGTTGATTATAAACTGGGGGAGGTGTACAACTGGGCAGAGATCTATGCAACAAGAAGACAACAAAGGACCCAACAAAATAAATCTACAGAAGGAGAAAGTTCCTCCTCAGATGACTCCAGTCGCTTCAGACAACCGAGACAACCATTTCACCCGGCATCACGGCAACAAGATGACCAATCAAGGAGTACCCAATCACAGAGTGCCGCATCTACCAGCCAAACTACTACACAAAGTACTGGGCCAGTTCCTTTTTTAGGGGTAGGCACAGACGCAGCCGGAGATCCCGGAGAACAAAGTACAACCGAACAACCACGTCCGATAGCTCAGTCAACGAGGAGCCACAAAACCTAATTATAAACATCTCCAGCACGATTATCTCCTCGACCCAAAACAAAGTACTACAAAAAGGGATTTCTTTTGTCCCGACCTACAACTTGAATAACTTGGAGCTCCAGACTAGCTTGTTTAAATTCATGAGAAATTTGCGACTCAGACATTTCTTCTCGAACATTTGTCCAACTCCTTCTAGTACAGAAGAACATACATCCTTAGACTTACGTCCAAAAAGTACCTTTATGGCTCCCATGAGCCACAAAACGCTGGATTTATTTGAAACTTTGGTACAAAAAGACTTTGACAAGATCTGCAAATTACCTTCCACACGGAAACAAAACTTGAACAATCAAGAAAGGATGGCATTAAAACAACTAGCAACCAATGAAAACATCACTATATGCCCTGCAGACAAGGGAGGCTCCCTAGTGATTATGGATAGTCAATTCTATCACGACAGTGTACAGAAACACCTCGCTGACCACACAACTTATATGGAAATTTCAGTTGACCCTACCAAGGAGTATGCTGCTATTCTCCAGACTATCGTTGACAACGCTGTGACCAATGGAACTATCACCACCAGAGACCGCAGTTACCTCATCAAGAACCACCCCAGCATCCCTTACTTGTACATGATCCCCAAAATTCACAAGCACCTGACTAAACCCCCATTCAGACCTATTGTTAGCACGATCAATTCAATTCATGAACCTGTTGGAACCTACATTGACCGCCACTTACAAACATCTGTGAAATCAATGACCAGTTTTTTACAAGACACCACTGATTTCTTAGCTAAACTCAACCAGATCAACATCAACCCTGACAAATCCATCCTGCTATGCACCATTGATGTGAATTCACTTTACACCTGCATCCCCCACAATCTTGGAATTCAAGCAACAGAAGCAGCATTGCTAAGATCAGACAAACCACATAATTTGCAGATTTTCCTAATGGAACTGATGGAATTCACCTTGATGCACAGCTATTTCAGATGCAACAACAAGTTTTTCAGTCAATTGACCGGAGTAGCCATGGGCAATTGTGCCGCTCCGGCATACGCCAACCTGTTTATGCAGGACTTTGAAAATGAACACATCCTTGCAATTCCACATTGGCACAATCATTTGCTAACCTACCATCGCTACATTGATGACATTTTTTTAATTTGGGCAGGTACAGAGGAACAATTACTTTTTGCAATTTCAGAATTGAACCACATCGATGAAAGAATCCAATTTACCTACCAATACAACAGCTCAAATATCACTTTCTTGGATGTCAACATCGTATACAAAAATCACAAATTGGAAACATCAATGCACATTAAACCTACAGATCGTAACAACTATCTCCATTACTCCAGCTTCCATCAACCCAGCCTCAAGACTCACCTACCATATTCACAGCTTCTTAGAGCTAAGCGGATTGCTTCTACTGAAGAGGCATTTGTTCAGGACAGCACTACCATCATGACAAAATTTACCAAAAGAGGTTATCCTCAGAGTGTTATTCAAGCCGCTTATCAACGTGTTAGATCCACGGTTCGTTCCACCTTGTTGCAACCAAAGATCAGACCAATAATAACCACACAACCCAACGTGTTTGTTTCTAAGTTTTCTACAAAGAGTCATCTCATCAAGAAAACCATTAAAAACCATTGGCAACTGCTACAAGTAGAAACAGATTTCAACAGCATTTTCAATGATTTGCCTATATTTGCTTATCAAAGATCTAAAAACTTACGGGCATACATCAAACCGCGAAAGAAGGAAGCCATGACATACAAAGGAACCATTCCATGCCACAATTGCCAAAATTGCCATAACATCATACCTGGAACCATGATCAATCATCCAAGTTCGGGCAAAGCGATACCATTAAGAACCAACGCCACTTGTGACTCTACCAACGTGGTCTACCTTCTAAAATGTCCATGTGACCTACCGTATGTAGGCAAAACGGAACGCAAGATCAAAACACGGCTCAACGAACACAGGAGTAACATTAGGAACAAAAACTTGAAGTCCTGTGTATCAGCACATTTCACTCAACAAAACCATACGAACAGTCAGATCCGTTTTCTGATTCTGGAAACTGTAAATAAACCGGAGGGCCTTGACCCCAAAAAATTCCTATTACAAAGGGAATTATTCTGGATTTTTAAACTGGGCACCACGATGCCACATGGGCTCAACGAACGCCTGGAATTTAGCAGCTTTCTGTAATTGTATATACCCACTTCTGAAATGTATTTGACTGCTGGTTACTCAACCTTTTTGCTCATACTCATACCTTATGTGTTGATGTCACCGATATATTGACATACATATGTCCCTTACTCTCATTGTCTAATTTCTTATTTCTCACTATTCTTTTTACTTTTTATTAATTTTTTCCCACCTTGGATTGCACCTCTTCGCACGTGTTTTCATGTCACACCTTGTTTTATTTATTTGAACTCCCGCTCTCTTAATATTTGTTCTACACCGTTTTCGTTTTCATTGACGTGCACCTTGTTTAGTCCCTTTTTTGTGTTCACGGGTTCTGAAGTGGCCCTGTAGCCCGTTCTCTATGTTCACGCCTCGCTGTTTACAAACGTGATTGCGGCTTCCCGCACTTCACTCTACACGTCCGTTTCGGCGTTTTCCGAGTATTAGACATCACAGACGGTTCTCGGTGATGCATGGTTATTTCACCTATCCGTTCCTCGGTAAGTGAATCTCAATCACTATTACCATTCGCGCATTACTTGGTTCACTTTGGGACACACGCCACACTTATGTTCTTCGTTTATTTTTTCACAGTAATTTTCCATTACATTTAGCTGTTCCGCTTTATTCCTTTAACTTCTCAAAATCTGTTCACTCTATAAGTTTCACCTCCTTTCTTACGTGCATGTGCACTCGCTGGTGTTTCATAACGACCTTGGATAATCGGTGCTATTCACAATGTTCACACGTCTATTATTGTGCTCGCTCTCACTCAGAACTCGTTCCTTACTCATACTACCTTGTTTCACTTTGTTAACAGTGTACCCCCTGACGAAGAGCCGTTAGGCTCGAAATGCATCGGGGAGAGGAGTTATGCATTGTATCACCCTATGGAATCTGAATACTTCGGATTTACTCGTATTCACATTTGTTGAAAAATTAGTTATAAACTTGAAGCTTCAGTGAAAAGATTATTGTAAAATGGAACTATGAATACATCAATGAAAAAGAAAAGTGAATAAAACTTTTTCTGGAACATTAAGATTCGTATCACTTTTGCTCAGTTAAGCACACAGGTGTGCTCAGGTTTCCCACCCTGTGCTTACAGGGTATCACTCTTGTCTTATATTCAGGAAAGTTAACACCTTCTTGTTTACTCGAGAAAGTTTCTAGTGACCTCTGAGCTAGCTGGCATACATAATTAAGTCCAACATTTTCAATAGAGACCTAGTCGACCAAAGTCCTACGTCTAAACTATCGTTTATGTTATTCCAATGCGCAGAGCCTATTGGGAATATAGGAACTACACTACATGGCGCCCAACGTTTGGTAAGGCGATAATTTAACGCTAGATACTAGTGTAACTCAGTCATGCTTTTCACACATACCCCTTTTCGCGTAAAAACTCCAATAGACGTCTGGAGTGGGTAAAAGGTTAATATCCGCCAAAACTTAGTAGGACGAGAATCCTATGTATTCGTTTTTGGTTTAGGCAACGTTGAAGGATACAGTGTTCCAAAATATTGTGCACCTAATCTTTGTTTCCTTGAAACTTGCTCTGCAAACTTTCTGACAGTAAAATGACGGGAAGTGACAACGAAAGAGTAGCATTAGCGGCTCAACTTTTAGTGGAGGACACAAGTCTCTGGCAAGATGACCCGGAGGCTATAATCATCCCATTAAATGTAAGGAAACCCATAACTATAAAACTTATAGAAAATGGAGTATCACCAAGAGGTGGTACAGTCATATTTGTGGTAGAGGCCCATGAATATCGGCAGACAGAGGTGTTCTATTCCTGGATACACATTCCAGCAGCACATGCTGTGACACACGAGTTCCACTACTACAAAATAGAGGGATCTCCAACAGAATAGGTTCCTTTCGAGGACATTGAAATTCCACTAACGTACCAAGAGCACCAGCTCTGGTTTAATGGCGCCCTAAAACATAAAAATCACTTCACCAGGCTCGGTCCACTAGGTAGACTGGGAGCCACATGGCCGGTTCTAGCCGGCTATACACCACATCCTGACATTGAAAAAATGTCAAGCGTAGAACTTTTAGTTCAGTTAAAACAACTAATTAAAATACATAGACAGTTGGTCCAATATGTCATGCGGACTTTAACAGTCCAACCAGCAATAAAAATTCCACACACACCCCTCACCAGGGGAACACAAATAAAATTACACCACAGACTATACAATCAGTCATTGGCAAATTACCCGCAAAACGGGAACAAATTCCGTTCTGGTTAGCTCAAAAAATTACTCAAATAGAGGCAGTATTTCCTGATACTACAGCTAATGAGAAACACAGAATTCTGACAATCTGTCTTCCAATGGGGATCGCACCACATGTGCAGGACTGTGACACTTGGGGCACAATCTTTGCTTCAAAATACACAAAAACACATGGTGTTCCGTCTATGGCGGTTATACCAGATGTACTAAGACAGATTCAAAATGAATATGGTCCAGAGCCTGCTTTAAATCTAGGTATGAAATTACTGAAAGACTTTAAGCAAGTCTCGGCTATACTATTAGCCAACATAAAAGGAGAAGCAGCATCTGTGGCGATCCGCCAAAAATTGAAAGAAACAGATATAGCAGAACAACCTTTTGAACTTGCCAGAATGATTGAAAAATCCTATGAAGAATTAGGTAGAGATAGTTTGGGTGGGAAACCACTAAAACCACAGCTAACTGAAAATCCTGAAAAGAGCTTTATTAAAAATAATCTCATTACTCCAAAAAAGAAGTGGGACGGTAATAAACAAACGACTCCCAGAGAAAAACAGTTCCAGTCCAGAGGAAGGTTTCCCCAACGGACAAATAGATCACCAGAACGGGAGGGCAGGTCTCCACAACGGGAGCCCTCTGAAAAACGATACAACCTTAGAGAAAGGGATAAATTAAGAAAACCTGACAGATATCAAGATAATGATACACGTCCCTCTTGATCTTTTCAGACTTCCTCACAGAAATCGGAACGAAGAGGACGGTCAGAACACAAAGAAGAGCGCGTCAAGTCCAAAGACAAGGAAGCTGCTCATCAAAGTAAAAAATTACAATTTCCCAAAAAGAAGGTAGCCAGTATTAAAATAAAACATGCCGAGGATTCTGAGGACACAACTCAAGAATGGAGAATGGGCCCAGACAATGCTAGACAGCGCAGCAGAAGTGACCATAGCTCGCAAGATCCTGATGAATCTTCTGGAGACAGTGGACACGAATGAATACATTCAAGTGGAAACTGCAGACACCAGAGTTAGTGTGCCCCATAAATTATATGAAATAACATTACATATAGAAGAGGACAAAACTAGGAAAATAAGATGTCTCTTTTGGGAGAACCTATCTAAAGGCTATGATATCCTTCTAGCAGAAAAAGACTGGCCACCAGAGTTTGTCAGGGTGTGCCCACATGGCGAAGAAATGATTATGCATGCCTTCTCAAATCACATTCCAATTCATAAAAAATACACATATGCTAGAAAATGGGCAGTGGTCCAAGCTCCTGCATTATATAAAAATCATGTAGGATGGGATGAGTATTCTCCTCACCTTAAAATTCAGTTAAAAAAATCAACCTACTGCACAGAGGCAGTATCCTGTTAAGAAAGAAGCTAAAAAACAAGTCAGGGAGATCTTAGATCAACTTGAATACCAGAGGGTGATTGAAACATGCACCTCACAAATGAACAATCCTTTGTTTCCTTTCTCCAAGCCAAACAATTCATATTGTCTAGTTTTGGACTACAGACACCTAAACTCCTGCTGCAAAACATTTGCAGTACAAAACTCACACAGTGCAGCACTAATGAATAACATTATGCGCAAAAAATATAAAACAACATTAGATATCTCAAATGGTTTCTTTTGTCAAAACATAGCACCAGAAAGCAGGTATTTGACCGCTTTCTCCTGTATGGGTGCCCACAGGCAATTTTGTCGCCTCCCCCAGGGATTCAAGAACAGCCCAGGATTATTTTCAGCCATGGTAACATAATTACTACAAATATATGATGATGAGGCATTATCTAATGTCGATGACATTTATCTTACAGACGATGACCTGGAGACACACTTGAAAAGAGTGAACACCATAATACTTGGGTTCGCATCTGAAGGGTACAAATTAAACTTTAAAAAATCACGAATTGCCCACCACACTGTCCTATTTTTAGGATATGAGTTATCAAGTAAAGGCAAAAGCCTAGCAAACAACTTTTTAGAGAAGTGTGCAGTACTCCAAGCTCCAAAAACGCTAAAAAACGTTTTTAAAAAAATCAATTCTAGGTTTCCTGAATTTCGGAAGAACTTACATTCTAAACTACGCAGAAAGGGTTAAACCTCTCTACGAATTAATAAAACCAGTCTTCAAACCAATTAATTGGACTCATAAACACACAAAAATTTTAAGATCTATACAAACAGACATGTTAACTAAAACAAAACTGCAAACACGCGCAAACGAACGCTACCTTGTGATCCGAGTCATCCCAGGAAGATGCGGATTTACGTACCTAACCTCTAATGAGGGAGAAATGGTACCAATAGCTTACAAATCACACTTGTACACTCAAGCTGAAATGAAATGCAGTTCTACTGCAAAAATTCTAACTGCGGATGGAACTGCTGTAGCAAAAGAAGGAAACCAAGCCCAAGGCAAGAACATATCTGTTTTAACAGCAGTATCAGCCCTTGAGGCAGTAACAAGACCGAGCATTCCGAATGCTAAAGCTTTACATCTGAGATGGATACAATGGGTTAATTCTCTTGCTGCTTCAGATGTAGTATACGAATTTGATCCTAATTTAAAAACGCAAGAATTTCTCCAATACGAATATGAATGTCCTCTGCTGACCAAAATCCTGCCTCTCGAACATTACGGCTGTATAATATATACAGACGGTTCAGCCCAACCAGCAGTTGGGGGTAAACAAGCATATAGTGCTGCGTGCGCGATCGTTAAAGGTCGGTGGCACGAAGGAAAGTTTAGACCACTGGTCACTAAAACTCAATCACTCGGAGACTGTACAGCTCAGTGAGCTGAACTACAAGCTTTAAAGGTGGCGCTTGAGAATGCCGATCGCGAATTCCCCACACTAATAGTGTGCGATTCGTATTATTGCGTCCAGTCTTACAATGAACACCTGCAGGACTGGGTTCAAAATGGTTTCAAAGATGCAAAAGATGGCACAATCAAGCATAAGTTGCTTTGGGAACAAGTATTTATTTTACAGAAAGAACTACAAAAGACTCACGTGATACAAACACTGAGTCATCAACGTGATGGCATTCACGTTGCAGGGAATTCATTGGCCGATGAGGCCGCGAAGGCGGCTGTGCAAACGGCTTCTGTAGCTGCCATTACCCGGTCAAAAACAAAAATAGACAGCGAGATAATGCAGGCTGTCAGTGCTTGAGTAAAAGACTGCGGTCCGAACTGCTGTAGCAAAAGAAGGAAACCAAGCCCAAGGCAAGAACATATCTGTTTTAACAGCAGTATCAGCCCTTGAGGCAGTAACAAGACCGAGCATTCCGAATGCTAAAGCTTTACATCTGAGATGGATACAATGGGTTAATTCTCTTGCTGCTTCAGATGTAGTATACGAATTTGATCCTAATTTAAAAACGCAAGAATTTCTCCAATACGAATATGAATGTCCTCTGCCGACCAAAATCCTGCCTCTCGAACATTACGGCTGTATAATATATACAGATGGTTCAGCCCAACCCGCAGTTGGGGGTAAACAAGCATATAGTGCTGCGTGCGCGATTGTTAAAGGTTGGTGGCACGAAGGAAAGTTTAGACCACTGGTCACTAAAACTCAATCACTCGGAGACTGTACAGCTCAGTGAGCTGAACTACAAGCTTTAACACCTTCTACGCTCATGACGAGCTCAGCTCGTCATGAGGTACACCTCTTGTACGCTCATGACGAGCTGAGCTCGTCATGAACGCATAGGTTTCCGTTTAGCGCTAGCTCACAGCAGAAATATGCGCCGCATCGATGCGGTTAAAGGTGGCGCTTGAGAATGCCGATCGCGAATTCCCCACACTAATAGTGTGCGATTCGTATTATTGCGTCCAGTGTTACAATGAATATCTGCAGAACTGGGTTCAAAACGGTTTCAAAGATGCAAAAGGTGGCACAATCAAGCATAAGTTGCTTTGGGAACAAGTAGTTCTTTTACAGAAAGAACTACAAAAGACTCACGTGATACAAACACTGAGTCATCAACGTGATGGTATTCACGTTGCAGGGAATTCATTGGCCGATGAGGCCGCGAAGGCGGCTGTGCAAACGGCTTCTGTAGCTGCCATTACCCGGTCAAAAGCAAAAATAGACAGCGAGATAATGCAGGCTGTCAGTGCTTGAGTAAAAGACTGCGGTCCGAACTGCTGTAGCAAAAGAAGGAAACCAAGCCCAAGGCAAGAACATATCTGTTTTAACAGCAGTATCAGCCCTTGAGGCAGTAACAAGACCGAGCATTCCGAATGCTAAAGCTTTACATCTGAGATGGATACAATGGGTTAATTCTCTTGCTGCTTCAGATGTAGTATACGAATTTGATCCTAATTTAAAAACGCAAGAATTTCTCCAATACGAATATGAATGTCCTCTGCTGACCAAAATCCTGCCTCTCGAACATTACGGCTGTATAATATATACAGACGGTTCAGCCCAACCAGCAGTTGGGGGTAAACAAGCATATAGTGCTGCATGCGCGATCGTTAAAGGTCGGTGGCACGAAGGAAAGTTTAGACCACTGGTCACTAAAACTCAATCACTCGGAGACTGTACAGCTCCGTGAGCTGAACTACAAGCTTTAACACCTTCGACGCTCATGACGAGCTCAGCTCGTCATGAGGTACACCTCTTGTACGCTCATGACGAGCTGAGCTCGTCATGAACGCATAGGTTTCCGTTTAGCGCTAGCTCACAGCGGAAATATGCGCCGCATCGATGCGGTTAAAGGTGGCGCTTGAGAATGCCGATCGCGAATTCCTCACACTAATAGTGTGCGATTCGTATTATTGCGTCCAGTCTTACAATGAATATCTGCAGAACTGGGTTCAAAACGGTTTCAAAGATGCAAAAGGTGGCACAATCAAGCATAAGTTGCTTTGGGAACAAGTAGTTCTTTTACAGAAAGAACTACAAAAGACTCACGTGATACAAACACTGAGTCATCAACGTGATGGTATTCACGTTGCAGGGAATTCATTGGCCGATGAGGCCGCGAAGGCGGCTGTGCAAACGGCTTCTGTAGCTGCCATTACCCGGTCAAAAACAAAAATAGACAGCGAGATAATGCAGGCTGTCAGTGCTTGAGTAAAAGACAGTGGTAAGACACTCCCGAAAGGCTTTCCAGTAAAGTACTCATACAAAACTGATGCAAATAATGTTCCTTTTGCTATAATCCCTGGATAGGGGGATAGAGCAATTCCAAACATGGAACACAGATTAGGACTAATTTTAGCGGCACATGAAGGGCTCGCCTCTGCACATGCTGGTGTTTCCGCCACAGTATCGTTATTAAAACAGAGATATTGGTGGCCACGCATGAGAAAACAGACTAGAAACTATGTTCTAGAATGTGAAATATGCCAAAAAATGAAAGAATCAACAGTGAAACGACCGGCACAGACTCCCCTTCTAATCTCGGATAAACCATTAGCATGTGTTTACCTGGACCACTGTGCTCCCTTACAAAGGGATGGCAACTATAAATATATCATGGTCGCAGTGGATTCCTGCACGAGATAAATTTGGATGTGGCCCCAGCGCTCGGCTGACGCCAAAACTGTTATAAAAGATTTGCGAGTCTTTATCGGCACATACGTTAATTTAATTTAATAACAATTGGCATGCTACATTCTGACCAGGGTCCTGTGTTTAGCTCTCGAGCTTACAAGGAGGCCATGGCCAGCTTGGGCATTGCATTGCGGTACTCTAGTCCATTCCATCCCCAAGGAAATGCGGTAGTGGAGAGAAAAAAAGGGACATAAAGCAATCTAGAACAGCAAGGGTATTAGGTTCGGGTGACGGGTGGGTCAAACATCTAATAAGTGTCCAACGTAGTCTTAATAATCTGCCAAGACATTCTCTGGGTGGAATCACTCCGTATGAACTTTTGTATGGTACTAGAATGATCATCAAAGATCTCGATTGTCAGACTTCAGTGGTGGAACAAAAAACCTTTGATATCAAAGATCATTTGACTGTTTTACAGGACTTAAATGAAACAAGAAGAAGTCTAAGTAACACAAAGCTAAAGCCAACGGCCACTGAAGAAAAAACACCTGTCCCAGCAAGACCTGTCTGGATTCCAAAGATTGGGGATCTGGTCAGAAAAAAGATCGCTGTGAAGAAGGAATTTGGTCCTTCTTATAGAAAAGCAGTACCTGTCTTAGCTATTAGCGGAACAAGATCAGTAGTACTACCGCCCCTTGCTGGTAAAAATGAGAACAGAGTTGTATCAATCGACCTGGTAAAACCACAATCATGTGGCCATTAATAAGTAGTAGGCCCAGTGGACTCCCAAGAAGTAGCAGAAGACCAAACCTTGCTACAATTCAAGAGGTTCAAACTGAGAGACTAATCACATTTGATAAACCTGCAGTGAATAAAAAAGGACTATGTAACAGAGCCATGGAACTTGTGCCTCTTGAAACCCAAATTGCAACAGTTCGTCAAGAAACACCAATCTACAATGATGTAGCCTCTGACTATACAAATCCAAAGATTAATGAAAATCCGGAAGCAATTTGAACAATTGACAGAACTGCATCTGGCTACTACATCAATTTCTATGACTTTTCCGAAGATCCAAGTGAACATGAAGAAAAGCCAGCAAATAAAACTTTCAAAGAAAAAATAACTGAACTCTTTCATCAACTTGGAGAAACATATCTGAATTCACCATGGATTGAATTGTGGATTGTGTTAGGTGTACTTTTCCTCTTACTCTGGCTCATTTTGGTTTTAAGCTTGGGAAAGTTCATTGATGGAAAATATAGTACAATGGACACAGCAAGTCAGAACATCAACTTGGTTCTAAAGCCTCACAGATCATCTCACATTGAAAAAAGAGAACTATCGTCAGTAAACATCACAGTCAATCAATCAATCAATCAAACAAATTTGTAAAGCGCGCTACTCACCCGCTGGGGTCTCAAGGCGCTGGGGAGGGGGAATCTTTACTGCTCGAATAGCCAGGTCTTGAGTTGTTTCCTGAAGGCGAGATGGTCCTGGGTCAGCCGTAGGTGGGTGGGGAGGGAGTTCCATGTCTTGGCCGCCAGGTAGGAGAAGGGTCTTCCTCCTCCGGCGGTGGCTTTGCGAATTCATGGGACGGTGGCGAGGGCGAGGCTGGCGGATCGGAGCTGGTGGATGGGTGTGTAGAATGTGAGGCGGCTGTTGAGGTATTTGGGGCCCATGTCGTGGAGGGCCTTGTGAGCGTGGGTGAGGAGTCTGAACGTGATCCTCTTGCTGACGGGGAGCCAGTGCAGGTCTTTCAGATTGGCAGAGATGTGGCTGTGACCGGGGATGTCCAGGATGAGTCGTGCCGAGGCGTTCTGTATGCGCTGGCGTCTATTCTGGAGTTTGGCTGTGGTTCCAGCGTAGAGGGTGTTTCCGTAGTCCAGACGGCTGGCGACGAGGGCCTGGGTGACTGTCTTCCTGGTTACGGTGGGGATCCAGAGCAAGATCTTTCGGAGCATGCGCAGGGTGTTGAAGCAGGATGACGAGCCGGCGTTGACTTGCTTGGTCATCGTGAGGGAGGAGTCCAGGATGAAGCCCAGGTTGCGTGCATGGTCCGTTGGCTTGGGTGCAGTGCCCAGGATAGGGGGCCACCAGGAGTCGTCCCAGGCAGAGGGGGATGGTCCCAGGATGAGGACTTCCATCTTGTCTGAGTTCAGTTTCAGATAGCTGAGCTTCATCCATTCCGCGATGTCTCTCATTCCTTCTTGGAGGCTGGCTCTGGCGGAGGCGGGGTCATTGGTGACGGAGGGGATCAGCTGGGTGTCGTCGGCGTAGGAGATTATGTTAAGGTTGTGTTGGCGTGCGATGGCTGCGAGGGGGCTCATGTAGACGTTGAAGAGGGTGGGACTGAGCAAGGATCCTTGAGGAACGCCGCAGATGACTTCGGTGGCCGCGGATCGGAATGGTGGGAGGCGGACTATCTGGGTTCTTCCGGTGAAGAACGAGATGATCCAATCCAAGGCCGTTCCTTGGATTCCGGTGTTGCTGAGGCTCTGTATCAGGGTGCGGTGGCATACAGTGTCGAAGGCTGCTGAGAGGTCCAGGAGGATGAGGGTGGCTCTTTCCCCGTTGTCGAGCAGGGACCTGATGTCATCAGTCGCTGCGATGAGGGTGGTCTCGGAGCTGTGGTTTGCTCGGAAGCCGGACTGCAAGGGGTCGAGGGATCTGTTTGTCTCAAGGTAGGCGGAGAGTTGTTTGTTGACGGTCTTCTCGATGACTTTGGCAGAAAAAGGGAGGAGCGAGATGGGGCGGACGTTCTTGAGGTCCGTGGGGTCCGCGATGGGTTTCTTCAGGAGGGCGCTGAGCTCGGCTTGTTTCCAGCTCTCCGGGAAGGTGCGGATGCGAAGGAGCTGTTGATGATGTCCCGGATTTTGGGTGCGATGATGGAGTCGGCTTTGTTAAAGATGTGGTGTGGGCATGGGTCGGTAGGAGAGCCAGAGTGGATGGTGTTTATTGTGTGGGTGGTGTCTTCGGTGCTGACTGAGGTCCAGGTGCAGAGGGTGGTGGTTGGGTGCGCTGGTTCAGTGGTTGGGTGCGTGGTCTGTGCACAGAAGCTGTTATGTATGTCGGCGATCTTGCGGTGAAAGAACGAGGCGAGTGAGTCGCAGAGGTCTTGCGAGGGTGTGATGTCGTTGCAGGCGCTGGGGTTGGAGAGCTCTTTAACGATGCTGAAGAGTTCCTTGCTGTTGTGGGTGTTGTTGTCCAGTCGTTCTTTGAATGTAGACCTTTTGGTGGTGCGGATCAGCTGGTGGTGTTTGCGGGTGGCGTCCTTGAGGGCTGTCACGGCCATTCCTATACCTGGTAGTGTAGCATGGGACACTACTGATTACGACATCTATGACCCGGTTGAACTCTTGAAATATCCACATCAGTTCAAGGTTTCATTAATTGACTTTGTATCACCTAGTACTTTCTCTGATGATTGGGACTTTGAAAATATTAATAATATGATGTCAGATTTAGAAATGTCAGCAAAATTTACAGAACATGATTATTTGGAAGGTTCATCAGATTATGACGAAATGTATTGCTTTAATCATTATGGGCATCACTATTTGCATAAATCATCCTAGAAATCTTTTTACTTATAATCAATGGGAACATTGTCCAACACCGCCAAAAGGCAGCTCGAAAACATTTTATGAGAGATTCCCATACTTCTCAGGGTTTAATACAACTGATCCAGAAACGTTTTATTTTAAAATGATGAATAAGACAGGAATGAAAAAACATGTTGACAAATACTAAACTGATATATTCTACAAAATTTTATGAAAAAATGTCTACATTTGGTTTTGAATTTTGGAAAAACAACATTGAGACAAAAACCATCTGGGGTACAAAACACTGGCAGGTACAAGGTTTAGAATCATTATTCAGAGCCTGTATGATCCCAGAACGAATAATGTTTCTGAATGACACCATTCAACAAACAACCTGTCTTGGCCTAGCCAAGACAAAGGACTTAATCAAACCGTCTATACCAAAGCCCATACCTCATAGTAATAGCTCTACAGATGCGGAAATAGACGTATCCCATATTTTACACCAAAACAGCACTAATCCTGATTGGAAAAAATGGTTGATCTGGCCCACAGACACTAATAACTGTCAAGATAGATTCCTGAATGACAAACAGGGGTTTAAACAGAACAGGCCAGACCCAAGATATTCCCAGAGACAACATCCAGGGATAATTACAACATACAGTGTAGGAAAACTATGCCTCGAATGGTTACAGAAATCTACACTACCTGAAATTAAGCAACACTTGACTTTACTTAAAGAAAGTGCTGACTTGCGAGGTTTCATATTGGGACCTCGCAAACAGCGTCAAAAACGTTTCATATACGACAATATATATGCTGCTTACAACGAAGTTTGGAAAGTAATGCAAATTGAAACTGCTGAAAAAATACGAGAAATTGATCGTATTCATTTGGAAAAATCACTGTCTGTAGTGGACAATGGGTTAACGACTCTGTCCTTCAGAATTTATTCACTGGACAGCATTGTATCATCTGCTATTGATATAATAGAACAGGATATGCTAATGTTACAACATGGTCAGTCCCAATTACGTTCTATTGAACAGTTAGGCTGGACGTTGCAAAACATCCGTTCAGGCGTCTAATCAACACAACGTCATTATTTTCTATCTTTAACCTTACTGATAAACAAATCTCTTTGGCACAAAAAGGAGCAGACTATACGGTGCTGAGCATTGAAAAACTAGAAAAATTGCCATTGACAGTCTCTGAAAGACCTGTCATTGAATGGATAATACATGGCACAATCACAATTCCAATAACGACATTTCAGTTTCAATATTGCCAAAAGCATATACCAGCAGGCCTGTATGAAAGGTTGGGTAAAGGTTACATCAAGTAGACCTGGGGCTTGAGGGGGGTCGTTGAGGCCCACAAACTTCTAATTTTGTAGGGGAGGGGCCTTGGACGCAAAAGTGGCGCAAGGAGGTTGTAAATCTGGTACATAGTGTTTTGTTTTACTTTGGTTTCCTTTTTGGTTATATATATATAATGTTTTTTGTACAGCCAGAACCTTTCAACTCTACCCCCAAACGGCTGTCTGCCTGTTACCATAGTAACAGTTCATGGAACACTTAAATGAGCACTGAGGTTAGAAGTTGGTAATGGAAAAAAGTTACTGTGCTGGGGTTTTTAAACTTTTCCATATGAATTGCTAGTCGTAGGTATAGACTCTGGTAATGATCTGGTAAAAATTATACTTCAAATTATAAATATCATTTCTATTGGGGACCGCTTACCCCCCAATAAAAAAGACGTATATACTTTTTTTAATTAACTTTTATTAAAACAATAAATAACTGGAAACGTAACTTAAAGATAACAATACAATAAATAACTAGAAACATAACTTTAACAAAACAATATAATAAACAAAATGTGATATGGAGTCCAATAGAAGTATGGTAGGTAATCTGCAATACCAAAACGAAAATTAGTCTTTAAAATTAGATCGATGTGACTAAATGAGGTTAAACATTACAAGTCAAATTAACAGTTGAAGATATTTCCTTCTTTTAACTTGTGCAGTGTGCCTGATACATTTCACTTGTGTTAAAGGCTTGCGTTCAAGCGGTGTCTGTATGGAAGAGCCTACTGCATCAGATTTACATTACAGGTCAACAGGTCTTTAAAATGATTCAGAGATGAGACAGAATTAGGTGAGAGATCAAGTCATTATGCAGGACAATATTCTTTAGGGCTTATTTACAAGACTCTTGCGCCAGTTTTGTGTTACTTTTCTCATGTTGAAAGTGATGCAAAACTGGCGAAGGGGGCTTGTAAATAAGGTCTTTCATTTCTAATGCATTTAATCGGAGGCATTGTATATCTAGGTTGCTCTAGGTTGCTCTGCTTACCTTGTGTAAACACTGTGACCAACAGAGTTCACAACTTGAACACAGCTTTGGTTCTACATGTCAGAGTGGACAGCAGCATCCATAACTTTAAAAGAGAAAGAGAAATGATGTGAGAGAGAGAAAGAGAGCGAAAACAACATTAAAACTGTGAGAGAGTGGGGGGCGTGGCCAAGGTAGACATCATGGCGGACGCAGCTTAGAAGAGCTCCATCCCACCGTTTAGATATCCGCACAATTATCCTGCTTCTCCCTTACCTCACTGCGTCCCGACGAGGTGTCCTGCTGTGGAAGGTGGCAGGCAGGCACCGAGTGAATTTGGGCTGCGTCGGAGGTCCGGAAGGCCAGGAACGGGTCTCGCGGCGGAGCGGCCTGGGCAGAGATAAGGCGTCGGGGACCTCAAGTTTCGCGGGCCCCGGCGGAAACGGCTGACCAGCAGTGAACAGCGGTGGGCCGGAGGTGCTGTGGGCGAGTCGGTGCCAGCGGTCACTGAGCGGACAAGCAGTCTGCACATCGCCAGCGTGAGACACCGAGGTGCACCTAGCTGCGGCGATTGAGTGATCTGGATTTTGGCAATCCCCGAGGCAATCTTCCAGCGGTGCGGCTGGGGCATGGAGGAGCCCGGCAGAAGGTGAGCCACACTAAGGGACAGTAAGTCGAGGCCCGGTGGAGCAGGGGGAGTGGCAGGGCGGCCGGCAGGACCCCGGCGGTCATTTCAGACCACGGCGGAGGCGAGAGACGGCGGCAGCATAGCCCTTCCCTGCTGTTGGCGCGGATTGCCGTGCGCGGCCCTCTTTCTCCCCTCCCCCCCCTGAATCTGTGGTGGTGTGTGGAACTGTGCACGGAGAGCTGTGGGCCGAAACTGGGGACCCCACATTGGACTACGTGGGCTGCAGCATTGGGTTGAGAACGCCTCTCATTCGGCGGTCGCACCGGTCCGCGGCATAGGCCTGGGAGGGCGCCCTGCCCACAGAGGGAAAAGGCTTCCACCGGGCACTCGAGTAGCTGGACGGGGATACGACGGACGAGCAGCAGCGGAGGTGAGGCCAGTGGGCCTTGAATAGCCACTTTGGGTGCCAAGCTTTGGAGCTATACTGACGAGGGAGGCGGAGGAGGTGCCGGTGGCTGCACTGCACTAAGCCCTGTTTGTATGCGGCTGTGGCCCCACAAAACCATTGCGCCAACCCTGGTGAGAGTCCTGAGTTGAAGTCCAGCTTACATGGGACGTTGGGAGAGGAGCTGGGGTGCACTGCGGAGAACTCCGGTGGACAATCGACGTGGCGCACCGTGGCAGTGAGACACAGTGTGGGGTGCAGAAGGGGCGGCTGGCGGGGCCCCCAGGGCCTTGGAGTGTGGGCGAAGGAATTGGTGAGTGGTCTCCCTCCGGGGGTACGGCAACGCAAACAAGGGGACACATAACGGGATCTGGAGTACTGACACCAGCAGCCATCGACCATGACCAGAGGCGGGAGTGGCGGTGGGACCTCGAAGCAAGGGCCCATCGACAAATTCACGGGACCGAGTGGAGGTGCTGAGGCCTCGGGAGGCCAACCAGCGCCGGGGCCATACAACGCACCTCTCATGGCGGCCATTACACAGTCCAGAGACATGTTAGATGCAAAGATTGGGGCAGTGGGGGCCGATGTCACTCTCCTACGCCAAGACCTACGGAATGCCGTTCCTGCATCAAGGAAGCTGAGACCAGACTCACGGGCGTGGAAGAAGAGGTAGGAACCTTAAAGAAAAAGGTGGCCAATATGGAAGGAATTCAGAAGGGCCTGGCGCTCCGGGCGGAAGACGCGGAGGGGCGGGCTCGACGCAACAACCTACGGTTTATTGGCTTTCCAGAAGACTGCGAAAGGGGTGATATGGAGGCCTTCCTGACCCAGTGGCAGGAGGGATGGCTCCCGCCGGAGTCCCTCTCACGCTGCTTCATAATTGAACGGGCACATAGGGCACTTACCAAGAAGTCGCCCGTTGGCGCTCGCCACCGGCTGGTGATAGCCAGGCTACTCAACTATCACGACAGAGACACAATCCTGCGACAAGCAGGAGCGAAGGAGCCCCTCATGTACGATAATCAGAGGATTCTGACATTCCCGGACTATACCAAGCTGGTGCAGCAACAACGGCAATCATTTACAGCAGCCAAGGCGCGCCTGCAGGACCTCAAGATCCCATATGCTTTGCTATACCTGGCCCGCCTGCGGGTGGTGTTCCAGTCTCGCACACAATTTTTCAATACTCCGGAGGAAGTATTCACCTGGACGAATGAGACAGTTCGCATTAGGGTGCACACTCCGCCAGCTCGAGACTCTAATTCAACCTCAACGACGGCGCAGCCACGGACCCCAAGACGCTCGCGCAGTAGATGCAACAGGAAAGCCCGGGCCAGAGACGCTCTCCCTCCAAAGAGGCCAAAGCTGAGGTGTCCGAGGCCTCAGACAATCAGAAGCCAGATCCGTGAGGGTTTGAGGGATACAGATTGAAGTATTGTCACACGGATCGGCGCAAGCGGTATGAGCGGCCAAGGACTCTCGGGCTGCGACTGGTGGATGCACTGGGAATCACAGCTGGAAATGTGTAAATGACAATTGTTTAACTGATATGGGATGTGGGTAAGGGTGGGGGGGATGCAGCTTGTAAGGTGGACGCAATCCCCAAGTTCAGAGGAATTCATTCTTAGGGGGGTTGGTGGGGGTTAGGTGGGTAGTTCATGGGGATCCATTGGGATAGTCTCCAGCCTCCCGTTGGGGGTTGGTGATATCCTGTTCCGCGACAGGTACTGCAGTGTTTTTGAGGTATGGGAGGGGGAAAGTTGGGGGGGTTGAGGGGGAGTTGGGATGGGGAGGGAGGAGAGGGGTGGGGGCGGGATTGGGGTTGTGGGAGGATGGGGGAGGATTGCACTGCACAATGTCGCTTCGATTGTTATTATTGGTGTGTGCATGCCCACCTTTCCCATTGCTGTGCCCTGTGATGTGCCTGCGATTAGATGGCGGTTGAGAAACTTGGACTAGGAACACCTAGGGCTTCCATGAGAGTGTGGAGCTGGACTGTGCGAGGGATGCTTGATAAAATCAAGAGGGGTGCAGTCCTGAGGTTGGGGAAACGGGAGCGAGCCGATATTCTTTTGCTGCAAGAGACGCATCTGGCGGGCAATAAGAAGAGATACGGTTACGACCAGGTTTATCATGCTGGGTTTGTAAGGGGGTCTCGAGGGGTAGCAATTTTGGTCCATCGTAGATTGTCTTATGTCCACTTGCAACATTGGATTGACCCACAGGGCCGGTATGTGTTTATAAAAGGGATGATTGGTGAGGAGGCGCTAATAATAGGGAGTGTGTACGCCCCGCCCCCGTTGCAGTGGTCTTTGATTGAGAAGTTGTATACGGTGTGGGCGGAGATCCCTGAGGACATGGCAGTGATAGGGGGTGATGTTGTGCAAAATCGGCTGGACCGCTGTAGACCAGGGGGTGGGCAGGTTGCAGACACACCCACCAAACTGGGAAACATGGTGCAGGGAATGGGATGGGTGGACACATGGCGCTATCTCCATACACATGGTCGGGAGTACACATACGTTTCAGCAGTTCATAAGTCCTTTTCCAGGCTTGATTACATCTTTGTCCCACATGCCACTATTGGGACGGCATCTATCTTACCGCGGGGGCTGTCAGACCACTCTCCGATTACAGTGGATTTTAATTTAGATGGGGGAGGCAGCCGTTTCGGTGGCGCCTCTCAGCATGGAACGTGCAGCAGGAAGACTATCAGCATCATATGGGAGAGGCCATAGCTCACTACTGGACGGATAATATAGGCACGGTGACTGATGTGGGGACGCTCTGGGAAGCCCTAAAGCCCACGCTTCGTGGGGTTGATATCGCCTGGTGTGCGGCGGCTCGTCGGAAATGCAAGGAGGTGTTGGTGAAGGCCGCAGCGGCGGTGGAATTGCTGGAGACTCAGTGCGGTATTGCACGGGATGGTAGGGAAGTGGGACAGTTACTCCTGGCGCAGCAGTCCTATGCGTCCCTGCTGCTTGATGAGGCTCGGCGAATATGGCTGGCGACCCGGAGCAGGATTTATCAATGGGGGGACAAATCAAGTACCATGCTACATAGACTCTGCCAAAATACGTTTCAGGCGCAGGCACTGCCGGGCCTCAGAGACGAAGCTGGGGCCTCGATCTCGGCCCCGAAGGTACTGGCGGACAGCTTCGCCCAGTACTACGCGGCCCAATATGCTCCGCAGGATTGTCTCTCAGCGCTGGAAATTGATAAGTTTGCTTTGGACCTTCCACCGCGTGCACTCCCAGAGGACGTGCGAGAACGGTTAGAGATTCCGTTGTCGGCCGAGGAATTGGGCACGGCCCTGCGGAGCTTAACACTGGTAAGGCCCCTGGGCCCAATGGGTTTCCGAGTGAATTTTTTAAGAAATATTATCTTCAATTAGGGTCACATTACAAGGCAGCTCTGGAGGCAGCGAGAGAAACGCTGAAATTGTTGTATTCGGTAAGCCTGGACGACCCCCAGATAAGCAGGAGTCTTATCTGCTAATCTCCCTTCTAAACATCGAGGCCAAGATACTGGCCAAGGCACTTGCGAACCGGCTTCTCCCCTATATCACGGAGCTGATCCACCCGGATCAAGCCGGGTTTATGCCCGGTAGAGCGACGAGACATAACATCAGACGCGCGCATGTAGCATTTGAGGCGATTGGGAAACTGGGGTCCAGGCGGCGCTGTTACTAGCAGACATAGACAGGGCCTTTGACTCCCTGAGTTGGGTCTACCTCTTTGCACTACTCCCGCCCCTTAACTTTGGGACGCATTTTATATCATATCTGAAGTTGCTGTATACAGATTTGACGGCATCGGTGAGGTTGGCAGGTGCTACATCAGTGGCCTTCCACATTGGGCGAGGCACCCGGCAGGGGTGCCCCCTCTCGCCGTACCTGTTCGCTCTTGCTATGGAGCCGCTGGCGGCGTGGGTCAGGATTGACGCACAACTGCGGGGATTCGAGTGGGAGGCGGGTCCGTCGGATAGGATCGCATTGTATGCTGACGATGTCCTGTTCTTCCTCACGGAGGTAAATAGAACGGGGCCAAGAGTCATAGAAATCATGAGGATATTCGGTGAGGTGTCGGGATTGTATCTGGATCCACGTAAGTCTACCCTCTGGCTGCTAGGCAACCATGGTGGGATAGGACCGTGGGCGTCAACACTGCAGGTAGCGACAGGAGGCCTTAAATACTTGGGGGTGTTTTTGACTGTTACGCCCTCTATTGCTTGGGTAAGCAACATAGTGCCGGTCTGGGACCAGGTTCAGAGGGAAATGAAGTCCTGGTCTCGCATGCCCCTCAACCGCTACGGCAGATCGGCTATCTTTAAGATGGTTGCCCTTCCGCACCTTCTGTACCAGCTACAGAATTATCCGTATATCGATTTCGCCATCATAGTTTCGGCAAATCAATTCGGCATTGGGTCAGTTCCCGTGGGGGGGGCGGTGCGAGTGGCCCTGCGCACCTGCTTTTTGTCTACGTACTGTGGGGGGCTGGCGACGTCGGATATTCTGTCCTACTACCTGGCATCCCACCTTCTTGTCTTGAATGAATGGTGGTATGGAGACAGGGGGGACCCAGCATACGCCCTCGAGAGATATTTGATGGACCCGGATACGCTACATACGATTTTATACTCGGCGCGGTTGAGGAAGGGGTTGCCCAGGGCTACCCAGGTGGTTTTCCAAGTTTGGAGACAAGCGCTGCGTCGTATGGGCTGGTGGGGACAGAGGGCAGAAGGGCATAAAAACGAGTGGGACAGAGGGCAGAAGAGCACAAAAACGAGTGGGACAGATGGCAGAAAGGCACAAAAACGAGTGGGACAGAGGGCAGAAGAGCACAAAAACGAGTGGGACAGATGGCAGAAAGGCACAAAAGCGAGTGGGACAGAGGGCAGAAGGGCACAAAAACAAGTGGGAAAGATGGCAGAAAGGTACAAAAACGAGTGGGACAGAGGGCAGAAGGGCACAAAAATGAGTGGGACAGATGGCAGAAAGGCACAAAAACGAGTGGGACAGAGGGCAGAAGGGCACAAAAATGAGTGGAACAAAAGGCAAAAGGGGCACAAAAACAAGGAAAAAAATGAGGAGGGCAGAAGGCAGAAAAATGAGTTGGACAGATGGCAGAAGGGCACACAAACGAGTGGGACAGAGGGCAGAAGGGCACAAAAGCGAGTGGGCAGATGGCAGAAGGGCACAAAAACGAGTGAGACAGATGGCAGAAGGGCACAAAAACGAGTGGAACAGAGGGCTGGTGGGGTAGGCTTACGGAGGAGACCCCGCTCTGGCACAATGGGCGGCTGCCGGCGCTGGCGTCACTGCCGGGATTCCGAGGCTGGGATTCTATAGGAATCTCCACACTCGGACATGTCCTGAGGGGCACGACCCTTAAATCCTTTCAGGAGCTCAGTGAAGAATATTGTATGCCCCGAACGCAGTTCTTTAAGTACTTGCAGTTCCGCCATGCCCTGGCACCCACACTGGAGGGACTAGACTCCTTGCCCAAGTTCAGCCCGATTGAGGCAAAAGTGTTCATGAGAGATCTGGCAGAGAAAGAACATAGTGAGTTAGACATCAAATGGGTAATCCTAGAAAAAATTAAAGAACAGACCAGAGTGGGCAACAGTATGAAGAGACATAAACAACAAGAACAGTGGTTTATGATAAAATTCAACACAATAAAAAATGGGCTAAATACAAGAGAAGATTGGGATGCTCTAATCTACGGCTTCTTTTGAATAACTAAACAATTGTTGACCTGTCAACAGCTTTCGAATTAGTCATGAAAATAACACTGTAGCACCCCAAAAATAATTAAACAACTGTCTACCTGTCAATAGCTTTCGAATTAGTTATGAAAAAATATTGTATCACCCTAAAAAGAAGATCGGGTATATTCACTTAATAGGATCTCCCAATTTGGAAGGTCTAGAACGATAATGGTAACTAGAACGCAAAATTGTAAACGAGGTGAAATTAGAAGACATCTATGTGTAGGGTGCTTAGTGTCCATTAAATAAGAAATAATGTGTCTAAACATACGGTATGACGAATCGTTTTAAAAAAAGAATTAGAGTATCTAAAACACAAGAACTGTGAGATAGGTGCTAGAACAAAAGCGAAGTCACCAACTACAAACATATGGAAAGGGCAAGTTATATTAGATATCAACCATAAACCTCATGAACATGTCCATGTAATATTTAGGAGATACTCCACTCAATATACGGCTACGGCAGGGGAAATTAAACATTTAATACATTTACTGTAAACCTCAGGGGTATGCTCATATAACGCTTAGGAGACCCGGCAATGACCTAAAAGCTATGATTCGAACGGCTTTCAAGGGTTACTTTTTATGCTCGGAATGGTTAGTTTCATGTTTTGCTATTTATATAATAACACACATACATAGTGTTAAGATGGCCGCCATGAAATACAGGCAAAGGAATGTCCTTCACGCATGCGCAAGGGCATACTAACAAACCCGTACATCGCAGCTGTAAACAATGAAAAGAGAGTGATATAAATATAAGAGGGAGACGACCGGGTAAAATATAACCAGCGAGACTAGACGTACCCGTGGTACGGTAGAACTGCGAAATTAAAAGGTGAGCCGGGGAACGGTAAAGGATCCAATGGGGATGTTACATACCCAGAAGGGAACCGCTCCATATAAAGATAGAGAGAGGGTGATTAGATATCCCCGTAATTAGATCCCTGTGATTAAATAACATGTTACCATTGTGGATGCTGTATCGATAACAATGAGCAAAAGGAGAGGGCTACGACAAACACGAGAGAGTATTTACGAATAGCGATATATAATGTATTTAGATCACCGCGTTAATATTGGGGAAGGTACCTAAGCCATCCGGGATCTTTAGAGAGGTATACGGCTAAAACCAGAGAGAATTGACAAATAGCGGCACACATCGTTTTTCCTCTACAGAAACCATCGGGTTCTACAATTTTGCATACTTTGCATTTACATCATTGCGTTAATATTGAGGAAGGTGTCCACGCTGTACTGGGTTTATTGAGAGATATACGGCTAGAACCAGAGAGAATTGACAACTAGCGGCGCACATTGTCTTTCCTCTATAGAAACCATCGAGTTCTACAATTCTGCACCAGGATGCAAGTGGCGGTCCGGAAGCCTAGTTAAACCACGGGGAAGGAGGTGTCTCAAACTATTTAGGGTAAGATAGGGATAAAGGGGATAAGACCGAGTAGATAGAAGAAATGTATGGGACAACGAATAATATCAGAACTTTTCCTTATACCCTAAATAGGAACCTATATGAAATATTAGAGACCGAGTCGGTCGGAAGGAGCCAAAAAGACTAAAGATCTGCAAACTCAGTCTCAGTCTACAAAAAGGAAAAGGTACAATGGAACCCCCCTATAAAACGTGATTAAGTACAAAGAGGGAGAGTACATAACTGCAAAAAGAACCCTCCTTTTTCTTGATTCTTCCCCTTACTAGATTCCAGTTCATACTGAACAAATAAGATTAATTGACGATGGAATGCGAACATTTTTAAATTCAAAGAACTACACCATAGATTCTAGAGGTCAGCATATATAAACGTAATGGGCCTGAGATGTGTATGAATGCTGGATATTTATAATGATATAGTGGAGGGATTAGAAACCAGGAAATTGCGAACAAGATGGAATAGAACAAACGAGTGAGAGAACTCCGAATTGGTCACCTACTACTATGTAACGGAGGGACTAGATATAAGGAAACCGCGAATAAAATGTAATGAAACAAAGAGGCAAGAGAAAGACAGCTGCCATGTTAAAGGTAGACAACTGATGCACTTGAAGCATTGAGGGCACTGAGGGCAAGAAACATGATTGTCTGTCAGACTTAGACCTGGGATTGTTAGACTATATTATGGTGCTGATATTTAATCATAAATATACACTCACTGATGCTTTTCTAATATACAGAAAGGAAATGGTCGGTTGAACCTGATGACCCCAAACAAAAATACTGTCCTGATGATGGTGTGACCATATCCACGGGTTACAACACCGAAACGCATCGACGCACTCTTATGTACAGAATTTTTAAAAAACCTAGGGGATCCTAGAGATATAGTATTGAAAGAATACTGGAAAACCCCATGCATTTATGTAAAGGTTATTGAATCAATCAATCTGTAGCAATATCAAGTGCTCTATTGAAACGAGGGGGTTATGTTGTATGTTCTGTTTCATTAACTGATGATACACTATATGATTATTTTTGTGGATTGAAATTAATGTATTTTGCTTCTAACTTTTAATGTGTTATATACATGCATTGTCTTTTTGAATATGTTATACATACGTAACTGTATGATGCTTTGTTTTTAAAAATTGTTTTGTTATGTCATGGGATGTCTCCAATTTAATGCAGTCAGTAGTTTTCAACAGAATTCTTACTGATTTTTTAATAAGTAAAAATTTTAAATAAAAAAGACTGTAAACGTTATGTTCTAGTCTGTGACCAGTGATTTAGACGAGTTATTCAGTGTGTGTGGTGAGTGAGTGAGATAAGAATACGACATTCGGGAAGTAGCTCCCCTGTCTACTAATCTTTCCAGGGATATCCCTTTGACATTTAGAGAAAAAAATCTCCCGCATCTACCAAACGCTGGTCACGCATTGCTCCTCCTCTCTACAGTCTCTGCGGGACTCTTGGGTGAGGGATGTGGGGGACCTAGTGGAGGAAGATTGGCGAGAAGCCCCTGAGGCCCCTAGGGGAGCAGCTATAGCCATGCGCCTGCGCTTTATCCAGTTTAAGTACCTGCATAGGGTGTACTACACCAGAGAGAGACTGTGGCGAGCGGGACTGATTGAATCCCCTGCATGTCTGAGATGTGGTCATGAGGTGGGCACTTTCCTCCATACAGTGTGGAGCTGTGGTGGTTTGGCTGGATTTTGGACCGGGGTGTGGGACTGCTTGTCTAAGGTGCTGTGCTGGGATTTGCCTCATTCCCCTAAACTTGGGCTCCTTCACATCCTGGAGGGCGTGGGTGGCAATGTATATAAGAGGCACCTACTCTTACTGGGTCTTACAGTTGCAAAGAGGGATGTGGCACAGGCTTGGAAGGACCCTCGGGCTCCCAAAGTAGTAGTATGGAAGAAGGGCCTTGATTTTTGTATGGGGTTAGAGCGGGCGTTCTTCGAAGCCAGGGGTTGCCCTAGGAAACATTACAAAATATGGAAACGATGGGCGGACTACAGGGGAATATGGCTGGAACCGCCTGCACAGATAAGAGACACAGGGGACCGGGGTGAAAGGGGTGGCGGGGCAATATTGTACACACGGTTATATGTATGCAAATCTTTCTACAGGAATAAAGAGACATTGTGCTGAGGGGGTCCGGGTTGGGGGGGTGTGGGCCACAAGGGGGGGTTGGTGAGTGGGGGGTTCGGGGTTATGTCATGAAATGTTATTTGGATCGCTAACTATGCTATGTTATATCTACTGCAGTTCTTCCGGGGTACGGAGTGCTGCGTTTGTGTGCGGTCAATCAATAAAGAGAGTTGTTAAAAAAAAAAAACTGTGAGAGAGTGAAAGTTATAGCTGGAGCAGTTAATAGTGGAGAATATACTCGGAGCTCACCTTTTGCCTTGGTTGTGTGTCCAAGTATGTGCTGGTTCATAGTGCACCTTCCAGTTTAGTGATCTAAAATATAGTATATAGAGTTAGTCATAGTATAGTACGAACAAAGTTGCGTAAGGAGCTTGTAGATTTGCCTCTCAGACTCTTGTAATCTATCTATTGTCACTGCTCATAGGTAATTTTACATTCCTAAACAGTGAATCTGCTGCACCCTACCCACTCTCTCCTTTCACAGATGACTTGTTGTTGTTTCTGAAAGAAGCTTTTTTGCTTACCTTGTGCCATTGGCGTGATTCAAAGAGGGTGCACCACGTGTCGTAGCAGCCTTCTCAAACGTTGTTATGATGGCCATGCATCATCTCAGAATCCTCGAATGTTGAGTTTTAGAGGTGTTGGGGGGGACGCCAATTTGTGAAACACAACCTGTAAGATAAAAAGGAAGATAACATTGTGTGCACCGTTCCCTCTAGGGCGCGCGCACGCCCGCGCACACCTCCCCTTACATCACCGCGCACCGACTCTCTAGGAGCGCGCACACAGGATGTCGCGTGACAGAGTCGCGCCGCCGGCCGCTTTAAAGAAGCGAGCGGCGGGAACATGGCGACAAATGTTAACCTAGCAGCAACGCACCTAGAGTCAGCGATCGGTAGGGCACTGGATAATATTGCCCCTCCTACGCATGGTCAAGTGCAGGGAGAAGCCATCACCCTGGTTCACGGATCAGCTAAAAGAAACCAAGGCCATCACAAGAACCGCTGAGAAAAAATAGCGGAAAAGCAAAGACGCAACCGATCGTAAGACCTATCAAACTCAACATACCAACTATATGAGGGAAATAAGATCAGCTAAGAGGGTGTACTTCGCAGAGCGTATAATTAAAGCTGAAAACTCGTCGAAAGAGCTTCACCATATCTTAAAAGATTTTACTTCTTCAAAAAATCCATCATCTACTCCTGATACTGTAGAATGGACTGAAATAAATGTAAATGTACAGGAATTTATATAGCGCAAATCACCAAGCGGTTTCTAAGCGCTTGCTTAGGGAACCCGTCCTGGTATTCCCCTGTGAGATAACCCCGGCAGGGTATCGGCAAGGTGAAAGCCAGGCATCCCGCCGCGAGGGGCCGTTGTGGAGATTAAGCAAGCTATTGCCCAGAGTCGCAGAGTGTGAACCCGTGAATCGAGTAGGCACCGGAGCGAGAATTGTCGAGTCCATGGACATTTTAGGACTCAAGACCCCGCCGAGCCGGGAATTGAACCCTGGTCCCGGGCTGACCTCTGCTTCCAGGTCTGCCTCCTCTAACCAGTGAGCCACACTTCTCCACTGAAGCTATCTCCAAATTCTTGGAGGATAAAATCACAACTATATGCGAATCCTTCAGCCCAGACTCTCTGCTTACACAGTACCAAGATCATGATTCCATCACTGATAAGTCTTCTTCTAGATGGACTACCTTCGAAATGTTTGACAGGGATAAGACCATTAGAGTAGGGCAAAAGATCAAATCAGGTTCCCCGAATGACCAACTACCTCCGAAATTATTTACCTTACTTGCCCTGGCTCTAGCTGACTGTCTCACTAGCCTCCTTAATAAATCTCTACTGGAAGCAGATGTCCCAGAAATCTGGAAGGTGGCGAGAGTAAGGCCAATATTGAAAAAACTTGGAGCTGATGCTAACATTTTTGTAAACTATCGACCCATCTCCCTGCTCCCATATTTTGGGAAAATATTGGAAGCATCGGTCAATGGACAGCTGGTAAAATATCTTGAATTGAATGACCTACTTGACCCTTCACAGTCGGGTTTCCATGCTGCTCACAGTACGGAGACAGCACTGGTCGAGGTCGCAGACAATATAAGAATTGCTCTGGACAAACATCAATCTTCCATCCTTGTCCTCTTAGATCTGTTTGCGGCCTTCGACACCATCTCCCATCGTATTCTGATTCAGAGACTATGGGAGATTGGTGTCAGAGGGCAGGTATTGGAATGGTTCAAGAGCTACCTATCTAATTGGACGACCACAGTACAAATTGGCAGAATCCTGGCCAGCACTCGGCCCGTCAAAAGTGGGGTGCCACAGGGCTCCATCTTGAGCCCCACGCTCTTTAATATTTATATGGCTCCCCTGGCCAAAGTAATCAGAGCGTTCGGTTTTGATGTTCTATCCTATGCCGACGATACTCAAATTCTGGTCACTCTTGGCCCTGACGTTAATGAGACTAAGAACTGTTTGATGGAGGTAAAAAACTGGATGGTTCAAAACCACCTGAAGCTGAACGGCAGCAAGTCAGAGGTCATGTTGTTCGGCAAAGCTATGGAACATTGGACACATGACTAGTGGCCTACACAACTGGGCGAAGCCACAGTCTGCCCCGCGCTTTAATAACAAAAGCGTAGAGACAGTTTCCAAGCACAGCGTGTACTTTAGCACATGCTGTGTTTTGAAAGTGTCTACGCTTTTGTTATTAAAGCGAGGGGCAGACTGTGGCTTTTTGTTTAAGTATTGATGTTAATCGGAGCCCGTGAAGGGGCTCCGATTAACAGCAATATTTAAACAAAAGGCCACAGTGGGCAGTCAGGAGGGCGGGGCCACAGGGGGCACAGTGGCTGGGTAAACGAGCAGAACAGAAGGCAAGAGGGGCATAAAACAATGAAAAAACGAGTGGGACAGAGGACAGAAGGGCACAAAAACGAGTGGGACAGATGGCAGAAAGGCACAAAAACGAGTAGGATAGAGGGCAGAAGGGCACAAAAACGAGTGGAACAGATGGCAGAAAGGCACAAAAACTAGTGGGACAGAGGGCAGAAGGGCACAAAAACGAGTGGGACAGAGGGCAGAAGAGCACTAAAACGAGTGGGACAGATGGCAGAAAGGCAAAAAAACAAGTGGGACAGATGACAGAGGGCAGAAGGGCACAAAACAAGTGGGAGAGATGGCAGAAGGGCACAAAAACAAGTGGGACATATGGCAGAAAGGCACAAAAACGAGTGGGACAGAGGGCAGAAGGGCACAAAAATCATGTGGGACAGATGGCAGAAGGGCACAAAACGAGTGGGACAGAGGGCAGAAGGGCACAAAAATGAGTGGGACAGATGGCAGAAAGGCACAAAAACGAGTGAGACAGAGGGCAGAAGAGCACAAAAACGAGTGGGACAAATGGCAGAAAGGCACAAAAGCGAGTGGGACAGATGGCAGAAGGGCATAAAAACAAGTGGGACAGATGGCAGAAAGGCACAAAAACGAGTGGGACAGAGGGCAGAAGGGCACAAAAACGAGTGGGACAGATGGCAGAGAGGCACAAAAACGAGTGGGACAGAGGGCAGAAGGGCACAAAAACGAGTGGAACAAAAGGCAAAAGGGGCACAAAACCAAGGAAAAAAATGAGGAGGGCAGAAGGCACAAAAACGAGTGGGACAGATGCAGAAGGGCACAAAAATGAGTGGGACAGAGGGCAGAAGGGAACAAAAACGAGTGGGCAGATGGCAGAAGGGCACATAAACGAGTGGGACAGATGGCAGAAGGGCACAAAAACGAGTGGAACAGAGGTTAGAAGGGCACAAAAGCGAGTGGGACAGAGGGCAGAAGAGACCAAAAACGAGTGGAACAGAGGGTAGAAAGGTACAAAAACGAGTGGGACAGAGGGCAGAAAGGCAAAAAACGAGGGGAAAGCGAAGTGGAACAGAGGGCAGAAAGGCACAAAAAACAAGGGGAAAACAAAGTGGGTAAGGCAGAAGGGCACAAAAATGAGTGAGACAGAGGGCAGAAGGTCACAGAAGGCAGACGGGCAAAAAAACTAATGGCACAGAGGCAAAATACAGAATGCAGAAATATAGGGGCAGCTAAGAACAGAAGGCAGAACGGGCAGAGAGGCACGGGGTAGCGAGGGGAAAAGAAGGGAAAACTGGGCAGAGACACGGGCAGCGAGGGGTACAGAAGGAAAGACCGGGCAGAGAGAGCACAGGGACAGCGAGGGGAACAGAGGGAAGAAAAAAGGGCACGGACCACGTACAGGCAGCAGGGAAGTCAGACAGACAGACAACAGCAGTCAGAGACACAACAATGAAAATACAGGCAATACAATAAATTTGCAAACTGCCTTTAGGACCCTTATTTTGGCTCTGTATGTGTGAAAATGCACCATCTTTTCACTTTTTAATGTAAACATTTTGAGTGCCATTTGGCACCGAACCGCAGACACGCACGGTTTGGTTCCTGGCTCACATAGCCATGGTTGCAGCGCACAGAGACCCTCCACTGCCGCACACAGAAGAAAAAAATTAGAGGGAACATTGATTGTGTGTAATTTTTTTATCAAAGGAGAGCGAAAGTGAGAGAGTGACTGCAAAGAATATTCGCAGCTAAACTTTCTGTCACCAGTGTGTTTTTCACCACGTGCTGGGACCTAATGCACCCTGAAGCTCTACATCTAAAAGATAGTAAAAGAAAGATGTTATGTATGGTAATTGTTGCTTCCTTAATGTGGAGTTGAATAACATCAGCCTTTCACACACGTTCCCTTTCACATTTAAAAGAACTATTTGTATAGTTTATATTCCGGAAGTTTGAGCGATTATAAAAACGTTCCTGCTATTGGAAAAAAAAATTACATGTAATTTGATACACTATATAGGACTGCGTTTGTCTAAATCGCTTTATTGCTTTTTTGTATCCAGTCTGCTACACCCCTTCGACTCCCTCCGATGCACACCCAGGCTTCACTGCTCACCTTTTCGTGTACAGGACACCTTCTGCATCATGTAGTCCCGATCTGCCACTAAGAAGTCTCATATATGGTGCAGAGTCTTGATATGGGTAACGACATACTCAGGCTCCCATCATCATCGCAGGTTCCTCACCCGCTCAGTGCTTCTGATACCACTAAATCAGGGACCAAAGAGGCTACACACGTCGTGGTGGGCCCCCCTACTCGGTGGTTTGGGCCTACATGAGGCATTTGAATCACTAGTACGGGCCATCACAGGGCTTGGGATGGGAGCAACTCTAAAATGGCATAGAGCACGTGCAACCCTGTCTTTTTTATTGGTACGGTCACGTGTGTAGTGATGGATGCATTGGATGGGTGTGGTGTTGGTGTTTACCAGCCATGTGTGGAGAAGTGTGGCTCAATGGTTAGAGTGGCAGACCCTGATGCAGAGGTCTGACCCGAGACCAGCAGTGGCGTCACTAGGGGGGTGCGGAAGGTGCGGCCCGCACCGGGTGACACCAACACATGGGGTGACAGCAATCTGCACTGCAGCCTCGCCTCTGCTCTCACCTTTACTGTCGCTCCCTGTGCAAGCTTGCTTGTTCCTCATGCTGTTCACACTCGCCAGCGTCTCGCAGGAGATCTGCAACGCTTCACTGCAATTTTCTTTGCTCGCAAGGCAACTCTATAGCAGCCTAGCTCATCTGAGGGTGCATCGTTTCCTACCTTTCAGTATCTTGCAGTCTTCAGTTTTCCAGTGAACCAGTTCCAAATTTCAGCTTGCTCTTCACTACAGTGCCACCTGTTGCTCGCACTCTTGTTTATACAAATCCAGGGAAGACAGAAGGAGTAAGAGAGAGAGGGAGACAGAGGGAGCTAGAGGGAGTAATACAGAGAGAGGGAGCTAGAGAGAGCAAGACAGAGAGAGAGGGAGCAAGAGGGAGTAACAAAGGGAGAGAGGGAGCTAGAGAGAGTAAGACAGAGAGAGAGAGCTAGAGTGAGAAAGACAGAGAGAGAGGGAGAGGGAGCTAGAGTGAGAATGACAGAGAGAGAGGGAGCTAGAGGGAGTAACAAAGGGAGAGAGGGAGCTAGAGAGAGTAAGACAGAGAGAGAGAGCTAGAGTGAGAAAGACAGAGTGAGAGGGAGAGGGAGCTAGAGGGAGTAAGACAGAGAGAGGGACACAGAGGTAGCTAGAGGAAGTAAGACAGAGAGAGAGGGAGCTAGACAGAGAGAGGGAGCTAGAGGGAGTAAGATAGAGAGAGAGGGAGCTAGAGGGAGCAAGACAAAGAGAGAGGGAGCTAGAGGGAGTAAGACAGAGAGAGGGAGCTAGAGGGAGGAAGATAGAGAGAGAGGGCGCTAGAGGGAGCAAGACAAAGAGAGAGGGAGCTAGAGGGAGTAAGACAGAGAGAGGGAGCTAGAGGGAGGAAGATAGAGAGAGAGGGCGCTAGAGGGATCAAGACAGAGAGAGAGGGAGCTAGAGGGAGTAAGACAGAGAGAGGGAGCTAGAGAAAGCAAGACAGAGAGAGAGGGAGCTAGAGGGAGCTAGACAAAGAGAGGGAGCTCGAGGGAGTAAGACAGAGATAGAGGGAGACAGAGGGAGCTAGAGGGAGCAAGACAGAGAGAGAGGGAGCTATAGGGAGCTAGACAAAGAGAGGATGCTAGAGGGAGTAAGACAGAGAGAGAGAGAGAGACAGAGGGAGCTAGAGGGAGCAAGACAGAGAGAGAGGCAGCTAGACAGAGAGAGGGAGCTAGAGGGAGTAAGATAGAGAGAGAGGGAGCTAGAGGGAGGAAGACAGAGAGAGAGGGAGCTAGAGGGAGTAAGAGAGAGAGAGGGAGCTAGAGAGAGGAAGACAGAGAGACAGGGAGCTAGAGGGAGTACGACAGAGAGAGAAGGAGCTAGAGGGAGTAAGACAGAGGGAGCTAGAGGGAGTAAGGCAGAGAGAGAGGGAGACAGAGGGAGCTAGAGGGAGCAAGAGAGAGGGAGCTAGAGGGAGCTAGACAGAGAGAGGGGGCTAGAGGGAGTAAGACAGAGAGAGAGAGGGAGCTAGAGAGAGTAAGACAGAGAGCGAGGGAGCTAGAGGGAACTAGAGGGAGTAAGATAGAGAGAGAGGGAGCTAGACAGAGAGAGGGAGCTAGAGGGAGTAAGATAGAGAGAGAGGGAGCTAGAGCGAGCAAGACAGAGAGAGGGAGCTAGAGGGAGTAAGAGAGAGAGGGGGAGCTAGAGCGAGCAAGACAGAGTGAGAGGGAGCTAGAGGGAGTAGGACAGAGAGAGAGAGAGAGAGAGGGCTAGAGGGAGTAAGATAGAGAGAGAGGGAGCTAGAGGGAGCAAGACAAAGAGAGAGGGAGCTAGAGGGAGTAAGACAGAGAGAGGGAGCTAGAGGGAGGAAGATAGAGAGAGAGGGCGCTAGAGGGATCAAGACAGAGAGAGAGGGAGCTAGAGGGAGTAAGACAGAGAGAGGGAGCTAGAGAAAGCAAGACAGAGAGAGAGGGAGCTAGAGGGAGCTAGACAAAGAGAGGGAGCTCGAGGGAGTAAGACAGAGATAGAGGGAGACAGAGGGAGCTAGAGGGAGCAAGACAGAGAGAGAGGGAGCTATAGGGAGCTAGACAAAGAGAGGATGCTAGAGGGAGTAAGACAGAGAGAGAGAGAGAGACAGAGGGAGCTAGAGGGAGCAAGACAGAGAGAGAGGCAGCTAGACAGAGAGAGGGAGCTAGAGGGAGTAAGATAGAGAGAGAGGGAGCTAGAGGGAGGAAGACAGAGAGAGAGGGAGCTAGAGGGAGTAAGAGAGAGAGAGGGAGCTAGAGAGAGGAAGACAGAGAGACAGGGAGCTAGAGGGAGTACGACAGAGAGAGAAGGAGCTAGAGGGAGTAAGACAGAGGGAGCTAGAGGGAGTAGGGCAGAGAGAGAGGGAGACAGAGGGAGCTAGAGGGAGCAAGAGAGAGGGAGCTAGAGGGAGCTAGACAGAGAGAGGGGGCTAGAGGGAGTAAGACAGAGAGAGAGAGGGAGCTAGAGAGAGTAAGACAGAGAGCGAGGGAGCTAGAGGGAACTAGAGGGAGTAAGATAGAGAGAGAGGGAGCTAGACAGAGAGAGGGAGCTAGAGGGAGTAAGATAGAGAGAGAGGGAGCTAGAGCGAGCAAGACAGAGAGAGGGAGCTAGAGGGAGTAAGAGAGAGAGGGGGAGCTAGAGCGAGCAAGACAGAGTGAGAGGGAGCTAGAGGGAGTAGGACAGAGAGAGAGAGAGAGAGAGGGCTAGAGGGAGTAAGATAGAGAGAGAGGGAGCTAGAGGGAGCAAGACAAAGAGAGAGGGAGCTAGAGGGAGTAAGACAGAGAGAGGGAGCTAGAGGGAGGAAGATAGAGAGAGAGGGCGCTAGAGGGAGCAAGACAAAGAGAGAGGGAGCTAGAGGGAGTAAGACAGAGAGAGGGAGCTAGAGGGAGGAAGATAGAGAGAGAGGGCGCTAGAGGGATCAAGACAGAGAGAGAGGGAGCTAGAGGGAGTAAGACAGAGAGAGGGAGCTAGAGAAAGCAAGACAGAGAGAGAGGGAGCTAGAGGGAGCTAGACAAAGAGAGGGAGCTCGAGGGAGTAAGACAGAGAGAGAGGGAGACAGAGGGAGCTAGAGGGAGCAAGACAGAGAGAGAGGGAGCTATAGGGAGCTAGACAAAGAGAGGATGCTAGAGGGAGTAAGACAGAGAGAGAGAGAGACAGAGGGAGCTAGAGGGAGCAAGACAGAGAGAGAGGCAGCTAGACAGAGAGAGGGAGCTAGAGGGAGTAAGATAGAGAGAGAGGGAGCTAGAGGGAGGAAGACAGAGAGAGAGGGAGCTAGAGGGAGTAAGAGAGAGAGAGGGAGCTAGAGAGAGGAAGACAGAGAGACAGGGAGCTAGAGGGAGTACGACAGAGAGAGAAGGAGCTAGAGGGAGTAAGACAGAGGGAGCTAGAGGGAGTAAGGCAGAGAGAGAGGGAGACAGAGGGAGCTAGAGGGAGCAAGAGAGAGGGAGCTAGAGGGAGCTAGACAGAGAGAGGGGGCTAGAGGGAGTAAGACAGAGAGAGAGAGGGAGCTAGAGAGAGTAAGACAGAGAGCGAGGGAGCTAGAGGGAACTAGAGGGAGTAAGATAGAGAGAGAGGGAGCTAGACAGAGAGAGGGAGCTAGAGGGAGTAAGATAGAGAGAGAGGGAGCTAGAGCGAGCAAGACAGAGAGAGGGAGCTAGAGGGAGTAAGAGAGAGAGGGGGAGCTAGAGCGAGCAAGACAGAGTGAGAGGGAGCTAGAGGGAGTAGGACAGAGAGAGAGAGAGAGAGAGGGCTAGAGGGAGTAAGAGAGAGGGAGGGAGCTAGAGGGAGTAAGAGAGAGGGGGCTAGAGGGAGTAAGAGAGAGAGAGGGAGCAAGACAGAGAGAGGGAGCTAGAGGGAGTAAGAGAGAGAGAGGGAGCTAGAGCGAGCAAGACAGAGAGAGAGGGAGCTTGAGGTAGTAAGATAGAGAGAGAGGGAGCTAGAGCGAGCAAGACAGAGAGAGGGAGCTAGAGGGAGTAGAGAGAGAGAGGGAGCTAGAGGGAGCAAGACAGAGAGAGGGAGCTAGAGGGACTAATACGGTGAGAGAGGGGGCTAGAGGGAGTAAGACAGAGAGAGAGGGAGCTAGACGGAGCAAGACAGAGAGAGAGGGAGCTAGAGGGAGCAAGACAGAGAGAGAGGGAGCTAGAGGGAGTAAGACAGGGAGAGAGGGAGCTAGAGGGAGTAAGACAGAGAGAGAGGGAGCTAGAGGGAGTAAGAGAGAGAGAGGGGGAGCTAGAGGGAGTAAGACAGGGAGAGAGGGAGCTAGACAGAGAGAGGGAGCTAGAGGGATTACGATAGAGAGAGGGAGCTAGAGGGAGCAAGACAGAGGGAGAGGGAGCTAGAGGGAGTGAGAGAGGGAGAGAGGGAGCTAGACAGAGAGAGGGAGCTAGAGGGAGTAAGAGAGAGAGGGAGCTAGGGGGAGTAAGACAGAGAGAGAGGGACCTAGAGGGAGTAAGACAGAGAGAGGGAGACAGAGGGAGCTAGAGGGAGCAAGACAGAGAGAGAGGGAGCTAGACAGAGAGAGGGAGCTAGAGGGATTAAGACAGAGAGAGAGTGAGCTAGAGGGCGCTAGACAGAGAGAGGGAGCTAGAGGGAGTAAGAGAGAGAGAGGGAGCTAGAGGGAGCAAGACAGAGTGAGAGGGAGCTAGAGGGAGTAGGACAGAGAGAGAGAGAGAGAGAGAGGGCTAGAGGGAGTAAGAGAGAGAGAGGGAGCTAGAGGGAGTAAGAGAGAGGGGGCTAGAGGGAGTAAGACAGAGAGAGAGGAAGCTAGAGGGAGCAAGACAGAGAGAGAGAGGGAGCTAGAGGGAGTAAAACAGAGAGAGGGAGCAAGACAGAGAGAGAGGAAGCTAGAGGGAGTAAGAGAGAGAGCGGGAGCTAGAGGGAGTAAGGGAGAGAGAGCGGGAGGTAGAGGGAGTAAGACAGAGAGAGGGAGCTAAGGGAGTAAGACAGAGAGAGAGGGAGCTAGAGGGAGTAAGACAGAGAGAGAGGGAGCTAGAAGGAGTAAGAGAGGGAGCAAGACAGAGAGAGGGAGCTAGAGGGAGTAAGACAGAGGGAGAGGGAGCTAGAGGGAGTAAGACAGAGAGAGAGGGAGCTAGAGGGAGTAAGACAGAGAGAGGGAACCAGAGGGAGCTAGAGGGAGTAAGACAGAGAGAGGGAGCTAGAGTGAGCTAGACAGAGAGAGGGAGCTAGAGGGAATAACACAGAGAGAGAGGGAGTTAGAGGGAGTAAGACAGAGAGAGAGGGAGCTAGAGGGAGTAAGACAGAGAGAGGGAGACAGAGGGAGCTAGAGGTAGCAAGACAGAGAGAGAGGGAGCTAGACAGAGAGAGGGAGCTAGAGGAGTAAGACAGAGAGAGAGTGATCTAGAGGGCGCTAGACAGAGAGAGGGAGCTAGAGGGAGTAAAAGTGAGAGAGGGAGCTAGAGGGAGCAAGACAGGGAGAGAGGGAGCTAGACAGAGAGAGGGAGCTAGAGGGATTACGATAGAGAGAGGGAGCTAGAGGGAGCAAGACAGAAAGAGAGGGGGCTAGAGGGAGTAAGAGAGAGAGAGGGAGCTAGACAGAGAGAGGGAGCTAGAGGGAGTAAGAGAGAGGGGGCTAGAGGGAGTAAGACAGAGAGAGAGGAAGATAGAGGGAGTAAGACAGAGAGAGGGAGCAAGACAGAGAGAGAGAGGGAGCTAGAGGGAGTAAAACAGAGAGAGGGAGCTAGAGGGAGCAAGACAGAGAGAGAGGGAGCTAGAGGGAGTAAGACAGGGAGAGGGAGCTAGAGGGAGCAAGACAGAGAGGGAGCTAGAGGGAGTAAGACAGAGAGAGGGAGCTAGAGGGAGCAAGACAGAGAGAGAGAGGGAGCTAGAGGGAGTAAAACAGAGAGAGGGAGCTAGAGGGAGCAAGACAGAGAGAGAGGGAGCTAAAGCGAGTAATAGAGAGAGAGGGAGCTAGAGGGAGTAAGAGAGAGAGCGGGAGCTAGAGGGAGTAAGAGAGAGAGAGTGGGAGCTAGAGGGAGTAAGACAGAGAGAAGGAGCTAGAGGGAGTAAGACAGGGAGCTAGAGGGAGTAAGACAGAGAACGGGAGCTAGAGGGAGTAAGACAGAGGGAGAGGGAGCTAGAGGGAGTAAGACAGAGACAGAGGGAGCTAGAGGGAGTAAGACAGAGAGAGAGGGAACTAGAGGGAGCTAGAGGGAGTAAGACAGAGAGAGGGAGCTAGAGGGAGCTAGACAGAGAGAGGGAGCTAGAGGGAGTAAGACAGTACCTAGCGCCGTACATTTCCGACAGAGGTGGTCCATGTGGTAAGTCGTGAGGGGGTGACACCATGAGTTACCTGCACCGGGTGACACCAACCCCAGTGACGCCACGGTTCAATTCCCAACTCAGGCGGGTCTTAGGCTCAATTTCCCCGGACCTGTTAGTTCTCACCTCGGTGCCCTTTCCAATAATGGGTCCCACTCTGCAACTCTGGGCAACAGCTTGCTTAATCTCCACAATGGCCCCAACAGCGCTGGGATGCCTGGCTTCACCTTGGGGTTGCCCAGGAGTGGACATTTCACAGGGAAAAGCCAGGAAGAGTTCCACAGTGGTATGAGTACAACACCAGGATGCCCCGTTGCTGGGGCAGCAGTGCGCTTTACAAGTACAAATTCATTCATTCATTCATTCAGGGAGTGTGTGTGTGCCATTCTGACAACTAGACCTGGGACTAAGAAATCACTACAATTAAATCTGGGCAATGTTTCATTGTTGTGTTTTCCTGGAAGGGTACGTGGAGTTGGCTGGCCTGACGTATGGCAGTGCTGTGCGAGGTTCTGAACCATGATTCTGGAGCTATGGGCATGGTCCCGTCATGAGCTACATGAGAAATCAAGTGATTTGGGTGTCCGTTTTGTAGTGCTGACGTCACCCGGGCCTTAAACAGAAATGTGTCATTATATCTGTAAAGTCCCACAACTTGGCCAACATGGAAGGTATGAGTATTACTGGCTCTATGTTCGTTCATAGTTGCACACATAAAAGATGGTGGACATGACGCATTTCTGCGATTATGAATGTTTGTTGAACATTCAGTGGAGTGTTCTAGCTTAAGTAACACAGGGCTGTGAAAGGATTAAGTTGCAGTTTTCGGCACTTGAAGGGCAGCTAATATATATATACGTATGTGGTTATTCAGGTACACTGTAGAACTTGGTGCTGGAAATCAGTGTTCGAGCCTCGGAGTTGCGTCCACATCCTGTTATTGTAGAATTGTAATGTAATGTACGCGTGCCTGAAAATGTATTAGTTTTGGGTTGATTTTGCGCTATATAAATATGCTAAAAAAAAAGGAGGAATAGGCCACACTTACTGTCACAGGTTAGATGGTTGCATACGTTATTTATAGCACAATATAATAGATAGTTGAATAGGGTACGGGCACGTGTGCTCGACTCCATTTTATTATGTTGTTGTTGGTAAGAAGTAGAATAGTAATCATGATATCATATACATATATTTAATCATAAATGGTTTATGACTTCTGCTGTACAAAGGTAGAAGCATTGTATGTCAAATATTACACAGAAGATTCTATCATAAAGAGTTCGTCAAGTGGGGGCTGAGAAAAAAGGGCGGCACCAAAACACATTTTCCCCATGTTATTTTCCGTAGGAAACTTTAGACAAAGCTACACTCCGAACTGCTGAATGGAATTACACCAAATTTGGCAAAAAGGTATCCCTTGGTTCAGAAAGAGCCCTTTTTGTTAAATGGGGTAAATCCATTCAGTGCTTCCTGAGAAATGAGAAAAATAAAGAGTTTTGATATCTGGGGCAGCGGTGGGTTTGCAAACCCCCCCACCAGCACGAGATTCACTCTGATTGGTCTTGTGACTCGCTTACCGAGTCACAAGAAAAGAGTGAAACAAAGTGTCAAATGAAGAAAAGGGGGTAGGGTAGAAACACCCTGACACCCTAGGCCTGCTCAGGGGGTACCGCAAGGACCCCCAGGACACAAAAAGTCATAAAAACACAGCAGAAGTCGCATTGGGGTCACAACTCCTGGCAAGATTTTTTAAAAAAAATGAAATGCGGGCTCCCTGCTTCATTTCAATGAGGCCTTCGGGTGGGCCAGGTCCCGGGGGCATTGTTAATAGTAATAGCGGGCCCCGCTGCTGCTGGGTCAGGTGCTGCTGCTTGTGGCAGGTGGACTTGACTTGACTTGACGGCCAGGATGGCCTGCCAGTTCTTGTAATGCACCATCTGCAGGGTGATCTCGGCATACAAGCCCTGTTCCTGGGGTCCACGAAAGTCCACCTTGCGGCCGCCAGACATCACCACTGTGAAGTACACATACTGCCCTTGCGCTCCACGAGTAGTGTAGTGGCTTGACGCAAGGGGGTATCTGCTCGGCACCCTGAGATGCTGGGTCCGGCAGCTTGGGTGGTACCATCAGCAGCCCTTCCTCGGTCATCAGCCAGCGATTCTTCTTCCACAGCTGCAGCATGCCGCCGCTGCGCTTCTCCAGCACTCCCTCCTCCACCACCTTGCAGCCACTCTCTAGCATCCTTTCATCCACGGAGGAGTCGACTTCAGCCCCTGTGCACACACAGGCGAGCTGGGAAACCATGTCTGGGTGCAGCCTGGCGCGCCATGTCCGGGGCAAAGAGTGATGCTTCAAATACTGATCAGAAACTGGTGAAGCGCACTGTCCAGAGAAAAGAGCAGGTGATACATCCCTGAGCGGAGACCATCAGACACACTGCGCACATCAGAGACACACTGCCCTGAACCACTCCTTGCTGGGGATACAGAGCATGGCAGCTGTGTGCCACCATCTGGTGCCTGCCCGGTGCCACCCAACAGTCTGTTCATCACTTCTCATGGGGACAGATGCTGCTGCCTCCTCTCCGGTGCGCCCTCCTCAGTCACTGGCAGGATCGCCTCGCATCACCTCCCTCTCCCTTTATAAATCCCTCCCTCGCACGCCCCGGATTGACACCCGGTGGAAGGAGGCGTCCCGCCAGCTGCAGCCCTCGAGCAACACATATGGCAAATGTTAAACTCAGACTGAGGCAGCGCAGGCCGAGAAGGGGGCCAGCCCAGATGAGATGCCCATTCACTTCTCCACATGCCTCCGAGGACTATGTGGGGATCAGGGCACAGCTGGTGGTTCATTCCTTTTTTTCTGCTTTTCCTTTCTCCAGGAACTGATATGCTCTCTATCAAACTATATATATATCATGCACCTTGCGTGTCATCTTCATAAGTCTCATGCCGGCATGCATCCACCCACCTCATGGGCCACTCTCTCAGATGTTAGTCTCACACCTACATAGAACCACCCACTTCCCGTGTGACTCTCACAAGTCTGTTTTTTTCACCTCCATGCATGCACATATCTGATGTGTTACCCTTAATGGGTGTGAGTTTCACACTCACGTGCTGTCACCGGTCACACCGCTACCTTAGGGTGTGTATGTGGCGAATTGCAGTACACACACATCTCGTGCCCCCTCAATGGGTGTGAGTCTCACACTTGCATGCACCCATGCCTTCACTTTCATTGAGTATGTTCCATAAACATACATATGCCCACGCCATCTCCCTCATCAGGCACAGGACGCACGCCTAATTGCAACAACACAGGTCATGCATTACTCTCACTGCGTGTGGTTCTCACCCCTGATGTTACCACATTCTCACCTTCTACTAGTCTCAATGACCCATTTAATTTGAAATGGGGTGTGGGCAAATCACCCAATCTTCCTGTGCCTAAAAACATGAATGTGAGGTCATAGAATGTAACTTTGATTGAGTGTTTGTGTGCTACTCATGTGTGCCATCACAACCAGTGTGCCAGCCTAATCAGATGCATAGTGCATACCTGCTTGAAACTACACACCTCATACATCAATCGCACCACGTGTTGGCTGCCCACTTAAGGCAGAGGTCAATGAGAGCAGGATATGAGGGGCACAGGTGCCATACCTTTTTAATTTTAGAAAAACATTTCCCCGACTTTTTGTGAAAAGACATCCTCCTGGGATGGTTAACTGTGAGATTTCAAATGCTTTAGCTGAAGTGTAAGACAGAGCTCTCCTAGGATGTGAGACCAGGGAGGGGCAGACCGCTAAACAAGCCATATTACTAGGGTGCCTGCTTGCCTGAAAGAAATGTAAATGTAAACAAAAAACAATCAGAAATAATGAAATGAGTAAACAAACATTGAGTTCCGATTGGCTAATTCTAGAATGTCTGAAACAGGAGATAGTTCGGAGGGAGGGGCAAGAGTGGGCTGGGTAAGTAAGGGGCAGGATCATCCCATTGAAGACCCATCAGCTCACAACACTTATATGCATTTATGCAGGCCGGACAGTGACACCGCCAAAGCATCAACCAATCACCCCAGCTAAAATCCAAGCTATGTGTGTCCCTGCTTTCCACAGCCACTTCCGTCTCCTCACTGCTAGATGTGTCTCATCACCACTCTCATATATCAAAACCTCTGTGGAAGATCCTGCAGGTTCTCTTGGGTCATCAAATGCTGCCAGCACCTCAGCCCACAGGGGCGAAATAGGGAGTCTACAGATGCTGCACATTTCTTCCCTACATAGAGCCTAGTCTTCCACTGTTGCCCAGTCCCTAACTGTTGAGGTCCATCCTACCATGCCTGGCCCAGCAGCTGCCTTCAATGTCATTGCAGTAAGCTGTTTGGCTACAAGGAATGCTAAATACACAAAGTGGTTGCCCACTTTCTTGAGCCCAGGGCATAGAAACAGACGCATCAAGCAAACCTCCAATGTACAGAGTAAATTGTGGTGCGATGACCCATTCATCCTCTGTATTACTGCTGTCCAGAACACCTTCCCAAGGGGACAGCACCAGATAATATGACAGAAATCCGTGTTCTCAAACGTGCAGGGTGGGCATTACTGAGGTGGGCCTCCATAAATAAACATCAGTCTCCTCAGGATCAGATACAGATATGGTAAATATAATTTAATTTGATCACCTAAAGTATTGTGGGACACCATCAGCAGTGAGGTGAGCACCCAGGTCCAATCCGGTCCAACAGGGCCTTGCACAGCGTATTCTCCCATTTGTCTCAGAGTGCAGCTGGAGGTTTCCAAACCAGTCTATTCAGAGCTCTATAAAACCACCTAAGTAGCAGCAATTACCCAATGTGAGGTGCACCTGCAAAAAGTAGATGTGGCTTCTCCACTGCCTCACAATGCTCTAAAGGTCCTCGCTGTTGCCTCACAGGCAAAAAGGTGTTCAAGAAGTACATCCCTCAAGTCCCGACCACAACTAGCCCTGACATCTACCAAGGTGCCAACCGAGCCGTGGTGAAGAGTTTAGGGGGTCACCATAAGGGAGTCCCATGAGTGACAACAAGGGGCATAGAGTGAGAGATCTTGAGTCCCAGTCACACACTGCCTCCAACAATGGAGTGCTGTTTCCAGTAGGAAGCCATCAGCCCTCTACCCAGGCATAGGTCACAGCAAACGGGTCAGTAACGCAACCCCATCAGGTGAGCCACCCACACAGCCTAATTTAGCCAGATTCACACCAACCAACCAGTAACCAAACCATTGAAGTGGAGCTGCCAAGTGATAAAGCTTGAAGTCAGGAGTTCCAAGGCCCCCCTTGGAACAGTGGGTTTAATGGTTGGGGCAGCATAAACATCTTTTCTAGCACTCTTGATGCCATAAAAGGAAGAGGAAGGGCATGCCAGAATGCCACACAGCCCTTAAGGGAACACATCACCACTCCAAGATGGCCCTCCCTCGGATCTTTTAATGTTCGGTAAACTTCATATCAAAATGTGGAATGGGCGCAATGGACTTCCGGGGCTGAGATCCAGGTCTTGGCACATCGGGTATTACTGAGTAAACATATGTCTTAACCAGAGTCACCTTTAGGCCTGATAGAACACCAAAGTCATTGATTAATTAGAGCATGAATGAAACATCCATGGCCATGTTGGAGACATATATTAAGAGGTTATCAGCATGCAGGGAAATCAGATGTTCAACATGGATGAAGGGGTGGAAACCGTGGCCGGCACACACTGAACAGCCATTTTGGGGAGAGGGACAAGCACTGTGTCCCTCATAGTAGCCAGGTGTTTGGCAGTGTTCAGGGCTTTATTATACACAGCTACTAAATGTGGGGCCAGCGAGTTAACAAAGGCTGAGTGAAACTCTGCTGATAGCCCATCAGGGCCCGGTCTCTTGCCCTGGGCCGTGTCCACAATCATGCCTTGTACCTCCTGGAGCATATTAGGACGCACCAGACCTTGAAGCACAGGGAGAGGCAGCATCCCCAACTGTAAAAGGATAAGAAAAGCTGCAATATCTCAGTTTGAGGTTCCTGGGTATTGTCCGTAGAGCTGAGCACAACAATCACAGAAGATCCCATTGATCGCCACCCGAAAATAGATCTGCTGTCCAGTGGGGACCATCACCAACACTATAGGGTTCCCAGGTGACTCAGGGCAGAATAGCCAGGCCAGCAATCTGCCCACCTTACCCTCCTCCTCATGAGCCCTAGAAAAATAGGCCTTGTAATTGTGGCACCATATTTTCACCAGTAAGGCATTATACCATTTTCGGGCTACAGTCAGCTGTGCCCTTACATTTGGATCAGCATCAGTTTGATTCCAACCTATGTCCTGCATGATCTCATCCAAAAACACCAGTTTGCGGTCTAGGTCCCATCAGACCCCCACTCATGAACGAATACAATGACCTGGGACTCCCAAATTAAATGCATACCACTCAACAAGGCAGTTCATGGCTGTGTCTGCACTGCACTCAAAAGAGTCTGAGATGGCCTCCCGGAGACCACCTTGATTGATGTCATCCTCTAGGACTGTAGGGCAAAGCTGCCACATGGGTATCACTGGCCAAGGAGCACCCAACTGAATACCAGAATGAAGTGGATTGTGGCCCAAGATGGTGTGACCCAGGAATTCCATGTGGTAGAAGACAGACAGGTGTGGAGAAGAGGACCTTGTTCAGGTAGAAATGAAGGGCATAAAGTCTCGAACAGAAAGAGCAATCCCTTCCTCCACGATTTTACACTCTCCATACATCCTCTAAATTCTAGCTGCTATCTAATCCCAGAAGCCCCCTTCCACTCTATGGGCCATGGACCCAAGCAATGCAAGGGTACAACGATCTAAGGAGGCGTCAGCAGCACAGTTGTAAGCCCTTCCAAGAATCATGTCTATGTTGGTCATGGAGCCCAGCTGGGTACAGAATAGGACAAAAACATAAACTGGTCTTGGTTGAGGGCATAGATGCTGCCCAAAGTCAATGATCTCCCATCAAACTCCCCTCCGCCAGCACATAGCAACCATTTCTGTCAACATGGGTCTATAGAGCATCAAAGGGTACATCTGCCCTAACCCAGATCAAGGCACCCCTGGAGTGTGAAGAATAGCCAGTGTTGAACACTTGGCACTTCCAGCAGTGTGATGTGTCTCTATGTAGAAGGGCATGAATGTACCGCCCGTCACTTAAGAAACATATATATTTTATGCCACCTGGTAGCAGTACTGTTAAACATGGGGTTCTGGTTGGCTAGGGTAGGTACCTAAGCTGGGCAGAATGCACCACTTTAGTCAGATACCCACGTAAAATAACCTGTGCTCAGCCTTTGTTAACATGGAACAGAGCAGGTAGTCTTATCAAAGAAGCAATGTGTAAAGTATGTGTGCAGTACACTAAATACAGTAAAACTGTGAATATACCACAAAAAGGACTCCACACCAGTTTTAGAAAAATATAGGTAACTTTTCTCTAATTCAAACCAGACAAAAATGACAAAAAACATTTAGTAGATCAAGAGTCATTCGTTTTTCCAGACCTTTAAAACAGTACTTTAAAACTGAGCTCCTTTTAGAATCTTTATGGTAATTTATAGGTTCCAGCATAAGCAGTGACAAACACAATGCTCAAAAGATACGGGCACACCCTTTAAGAGAGTTACAGTATTGTCGCCGTTCCTCACCACAGCTGACTCAGCCTCAAAATCTGGGGAGTCTTCTTATCGGCCTCGTGGAGACAGGAATACCACATGATCATTTCTCCCAACTGCCCTCGGGTGTTAAGTGCAGAACACCTGGACACAGTACTTGGCTTCCTAGCAGCTGCTCTAGGTGTTGTCGGGCCTTGCACTCAGGACCCACGTTGGTACAAGGTTAGTAGTGCAGAACAAAGTGGGTACGGACCCTTCCTAATGGAGGGGCTTGACATTAGCAAAGCAAAAAATAGCCCAATTGCAAGTAGGGTGGGTGCATTTCACAACAGAAAATAACCTATTCCGGGGCACCTGTCCACAGCATGTCAAGTGCTAGCAGCGCTACCACAGATCAGGGGATTTGCTTCCTTGGGGTGAAACACCGTTGGGATCCAATGCAGTGTACTCAGAACAGGGTACTCTGGGAGATTTGCCAGTCAAAGCCCCAATGTCACTCTGTACCTGGTTCTGGTGTGCAGCCGCTGTGGTCCGGGTACACGCCAAATAGCGCAGAGGTTTCCTGGGCTGGGGGGAGCCTGCATTTTCTGTGTCCAGGTGTGGCAGTGTTCCTCATTGGTCTTATCCGATGTGTGGGAAGGCTGTGGCCACAATAATGGTGCCCTCAGCAGCAGGGTCATGTGATGCAGGCTTTCCGCTACGCAGCAGGATCACCCAGGTAATGAAGCGGTGACACCCTTCGGCTTCTTTCACGCAGAAGCAGTGGCAATTCAGTGCCCTGCAAAGCAAGTAATCTCAAGCTGGTGACTCACAGAAAAACCAACACAGCAGGTGCTAGACAGTGGGAGCGCTTCTGGAGGCCCCATAGAGTTTTTGTAAATACTGCACAGTAGATGTTGGTTTGGAGGCAGCTCTCCGTCTGAGCACACAGAAGACTTTGCTGGCCCTGAGTCTTCCACAGCAGGGGGGAATCAACAAGCTCTTGGAGTTCCTCTGGAAATTTGTTGCAGAGGGCAAGTTCCAGCCTCCCTCACTACAATTGTAGCAGACAACAGGCCAACACAGCAGGGCACAGTGCAAAGTGGTAGTCCCTCCTGCCAGAAGAGCATTCAGCAGGCAGCAGGCCAAGACAGCAAAGCAAGTGACAAAGTGGAAGTCCCTCCTGGCAGCACAACTCCTCATAGTTGCAGAGTCTCCTCAAGACCCCAAAGTGAACTAGTTTTGGGGGTGTCAAAGGTTCAGTACTTATACCAAAATGTGTGTTTGAAGTGGAGACACTTCATATGCACCCCTTCAAGTGCACAAGAACTCCTTTCTGCCCAGCCCAGGTTCCAGATATCATTAGGGACTAAATCAGAGCTTTGTGTGAGGGCAGGACACAACTTACACAAATTTAAAGTTTGAATGATCTCTCCCTCAACAAGCCCAGGAAGACCATCAGTAAGCAGATGTATCCCTGTCACACTCAGCCCTTCCTGTAAGATGGCTTTGTGGAAAGTATGCCCAAGGTGCAGCTGTCACACAGGCCCAGACGTGGATTCAGAGACAGGCAGAGGCACAGAGTGGTTAAAGTAAGAAAATGGCAACTTTCTAAAAGTGGCATTTTCATACCTGTCATTTAGAAACCACACATTGCTAAACAATGTGTTTTTAAATTGTGAGTCCAGAGACAACAAACTCCAATTTTCTATCTGCTCCGAATTTGAAATTAACCTTAAAATATGTTTTAAGGCAATCCCCATGTCAACCGGCAAACCCCATGTTAACCCATGGAAGAGATAGACCGTGCAGTAGTGAAAAGTTAGTAATTTTTCACTACCAGTACAAATAAAGTTCAAAAGTACATATCCTACCTTTTACGTACTCTGCACCCTGCCCTTGGAGCTACCTATGTCCTACCTTAGGGACGACGTACATGTAATACAAGGAAAGGTTTGGGCCTGGCAAGTAAGTTAACTTTGCCAGGTTGAAATGGCAGATAAAAACTGCACACACAGGTTTTGCAATGGCAGGATTGAGCCATTTTTAAAGGGCTACTTAGTGGGTGGCACCATTTGTGCTGCAGGCCCACTAAGCAAACACAAAGAGATGATGGGCAGAGCGCTGAGCTTTTCAGACATTCACTCCCAGACATAGATCTAGGTTGAATCCATCATCGTTCTTTAGCTCAGTTTGCCACCCCAATTCAGTCCCACTAGGAGCATTTATAAAGCCCTGGGCACATGTAGTTCACTTTATTAGTGACTTACAAGTGAGTTAAGTATCCCAATGGTGGATAAATCAATGTTATTGTGTTTAGAGTACAAAACATATGCACTTTAGCACTGGTTAGCATAGAATCCTAAAGACAACAAAAATGAGGTCAGAAAAAAGGGGGGAGGAAGGAAAAAGATTTGGGATGATGCTGCAGAAATGGCCAGGTTCAACTAGTGGCATGCCCCTGATGTTCCAGGAGAGTAGTTTCAATTCCGTAGGAGCCATGGATCTAGTCTTGTCGTGTTTGTGGACCTAAAACTACTCCCCCAGGTTCCAATCCCTCCTCCCCCCAGGCAGACGGCAATTCCACCCTCAGATCCCATAAAAAATATTAAGAACCCCAAGTTCCCCAACTCCAGGGTGGACTGACAATTGTCAGTCAACCAAACTCAAACAGAACAAGGCAGAGAAACATATGCCATGGGCACATCACCCAACAACTGGGGTCAAGAGCTGTGTCGGGTGGAGGAGCAATTAGATCAACTACATCTGCTAGTCATCAATCACTCTCAGCAGGCTCCACCACAAGCAAACATGCAGCTGAACCCCATTTGCTAGCATCCGTTTTCAGGGACTGGCATGGAAGAACAGGGTGCATGTGCTCTCCAAAGTACATCAAACATTTGCACCATAGGATACGGCACCCCACCCCACGAGACACCAAGCATTTAAGGCAAGCCGGAGATCTCAAACCTACAACCCCACCAGGCAGCTCCCAGAGGGACCTACACAACAGCAAAGTCAAACCACCCTGCATTTCAATAAACCAGAGTCAAACAGTCACAGAGAAGACATACAGTGAACACACATAGCAAGGGTTATCGCACCCCCCACTATGACCACCTTACAACCAGCCACAGCAGCATTCAATTCTGGTCATACGCAGATCGAGAGGGTGACACAGGGCATGTTTAATTGGTCTTTTGAGGGGCATCAGAGGCAGAGTGTACAGAATCTGTGTTGGAGGTGGATCCCACTTCAGAGTTTGACTGATGTTCTCATGTGATGTCTGACTCTGCTGCTCTATCTATGTCCTCCTGAGGCCTTGTTCTTCCACGCACCATGACCGAGATCAATCTACCACATCTCTGTTTCAATCTCCTGTGGGGAGGACGTGTTCACACATGCACACCAATTGCAGAGCCCATTATCTTACTATTGTCCAAGCACTCCCATGTGTCAGGCGGGATCAGAAATATGTGTGTCATTCAGTCCAGCACCACACACAGCTTGGCTGGAAACAGTAAGTAATACCGGACAGCCAGACCCCTCAATGCACGTTTGACCTCTAGTAAGGACACTCTTTTGACCTGAATGCCACGGTGAAGTCTGGTAACAAAGGATGTCACGGTTTCTATAATACAATTACTGGGCCACTATCAGTCATGGGAGGTGCCCGGGGGCAGGGTGCCGTGCCGGGAGCCACTGTGCATGGTCTAATGCAAAGAAGGACGAGAGTACCAAAGGAGCCAGAATCCATTCCTCTAAGTAAGCAACCATGTCATCTTTCTCAGTGCCCTCAGACAAGCCAACAATGTGCATGGTATATCCAGTGTTTCGAGCTTTGGCATCTTCAGCGCTATTTTCCAGTATCTTCATATGTGCAGTCATGTGTGTTAGCTGAGTCTCCAGCAATCGCTGAGCTGGTTCAATTTCCCCCACTGCTACTTCCATTTCCATAACTCTGTGAGTTTGTGGTGGTCAACCCTCAAGAGGCCTACCTCTTCCGCAACAGATCTTATGTCCAACCGTAAAGAGGTCTTCGAATCAGCAATCTCCACCAGGCTTTTATACTGTACATGTTGCAGCGCTGGAGGTATTATATCTGGGTCGGTACCCATAGGGACACTGTTAGGCCTGGCATATCTTGGTGTGATTACCCCTGACTTTTTGCCTCTACCTCCTTCGTACTTAGGTGCTTTGACTGCTTTGACACTGCTGATCAGTGTCAAAGTTCAAGGGTTCCCTGTTTAAAGTGTAATGGTAATTGGTTGTCTGTGATTGGTATATTTGCCTTACTAGTAAAGTCCCTGGTGATGTGCACTGTGTGTGCCAGTGCTAGTAACGCAAAGGTGCACAGAGAAGGGAACTCAGGCCTGCAGTGTAGGGCCTGCGCGCAGTTTGCTAAGTTAGCATGTTGTCCTGACAAGTGTAACCACTTCTCTGGCCTTACTTAGCCTTTTGCATACACAGGAGGTACCCCTATGGTAGTTTTTGGGTCACCCCTGGGGTGGATGCAGTGTAAGTAAAAGGTAGGACATATACTAAGGTGTGTGTTATGCCCTGACAGTGAAAAACATTTTTCACTGCTGAAAAGCCATCTCGCCCATAGGACAGAATAGGGGAGGCTGGGTGTTTGTTAGCCTAGTTTCCTATAAGTTTAAAATTGAGAGGTGAAGTTTGGTATGTATGAACTCACAGTGTCATAACACTTCTTTCTATGAAAGTGGTTTTGTCAATGTGTGTTCAGAAGCCACTCTTTTAGAAAGTGGCTGAGGTTTGTGCTTTAAGCATTTCTGTGTGTCTCTGTTGAATGTGGATTGACTGTCTGGATCTGTGAGGTGAGAGGAGATGGGAGAGGGCTTGACCCAGGGAGGAGAAGCTCCAGGAGGTGAAAAGGCCTGGGTTGCTGCTAATAAACAATTGACCCAGGGGCGTGGCCAACCGGGCAGCGAGATGGCCGCTCTGTGAGTGAGCTCCGCCGGCTGCATGTAATAATCCTTTATAATCCTGTTCCGCGGTTCTGGAGGACCCCGCTCTACATGTGGGTCGACTGCAGGTACCCTGCTGATCCTTAGGCTGTACTCTGGGGTGCACCTGTGGACGGGCGCTGAAGTTACGACCCTGGGCATTCTAGCCGCGCTCATAACCTGTGCAGGCCCACTGCTGCAGAGCCCGCGCCGGGAGCTGCCGCCAGCCACAGCCCGAGGATCGGCGAGCCTCCGGGGGCCGACTACGTGGGACGGTGTAGCTCCCCCATCAACTCTCGCTGCCGGACAGGGGCACACTGGTGAGTCGCTGCGAAGCTGGTGGGGTGTATAACTACGAGACTGGCCCGGACAACTTGCAAGTCGAGCGCTCGACTCCGGGAGGTGGTAATCGGAAGGTCGCTTTGAATGGTGCCGCCATTTTATCGGGGGACGCGGCGCTTGGCGGGCGGCGACCTGCCGTCTCGATTTGAAGGCTGGGACCAGGGGCTGCAATAAACACTGACAAAGCTGCCGCTACGGGCGGACACTACCGGGGAGCGATACCGATTGCTCAGCTCCCCACGCTGGCAGCACTGTGGCTGCTTACAGAGACACACACTTACACAGCCAGGGGAGGTAGCACATTTATCGGCGGCAGCATTCTATTGCCTGCGACCGCCTGGTTCCCGGCGGGGCCTCTTTGAGCAACTGCTGACCTCCTGTAAACGCCGCTCCCGGACGGTGTTGCTGTGCCCTGCCCCTGGCGGGCCCGCCATTTTGGGTCGGCGCTGAAAGCTGGCCTGCCCCACAGCTACTCCGAGATCTTCCAAACTGTCCCTGTCGCCACACGGATCCGTGCTGTGCTCGCCCTGGGTGGAGAGGTAACCATGTTGGTCATTGAGAGTGGACCCACGCGACCTCCTGATTTGGGCACCCGGCCACGTGGCTTGCTCTTGGTTACAAGATGGGAGGAAGGAATGACGCAAGACAGCCCAAGCTCAATTTCGAACAGAAGCAAAAGGCTAAGCAAAACGAGGCAGACCAAGATAAGGGTGACTCTTCCTCTCAGGGAGCTACCACAGATATCGATTTTGGGGCACTGATTATGGAGGTCAGGACAAGCCTGAAAAGCATTGATACCAAGTTGGATGCCATGTCCTCACAACTGGAGTCCGTCAAAACAAAGGTGGACGCTCACGAGACTAGACTGGACCGCCTGGAGAATAGGCACACCGAGTGCTGCGAGTTCCAACAACACACCAAACAACATATCACCACTTAGAAAAGGAACTTGAATCCCTGCGAGCCAAGGCGGACGATTTGGAGGCGCGTTCCCGGAGATCGAACTTACGTATCACAGGGATTCCGGAAACGGCGAACACTGGCAAAATGGAGGTATTTGTGGCAGACCTCCTGCACGAACTCTTTGATCCGGACCTTTCCCAGGTTTTCACGGTCGAACGGGCGCATAGAGCACTGGGGAAGACACCACCGCTGGGTACACCTCCACGCCCTATACTTGCCAAGCTTCTGAATTTCCAGGACAGGGACCTCATTCAGCGACTCGCCAGGGAGAAGGGTAAGATCACCCATAAAGGCAATCATATTTCCTTTTACCCGGACTTTACCCCCCGGGTTCAAGCTGCCAGGAAAGAATTCATGCCGGCCAAGAAACTGTTACAGCAAGCGGGAGTCCAATATTCGCTCCTATACCCGGCAAAACTTAAGGTGATGCACGAGCGTGCTGCGCACTTCTTTACAGACGCGCAGTCGGCGCTGAAATTTGCTAAACACATCTGCGGACCTGGGGCGAGACGCAAATCACCGAGATTGGAAGATAACTCTGGTCAACTAAGTGACAATGACTGATTATGCTGTGGTTGTAAATACTGCGCTGTCACTTGTTTTGAACTCTCCCACTTGCCTTTGTAGGTCTGTTCCCCTTCACATTTTCGGATGTGCTACTGGTCCTAACTTGAGTTGGGGGTGGAAACGGTGGGGAGCTAACTTCGGTAAATGTGGCTTTTTGATTCGTAGTCCACACCCTACGCTCTGTTGGGGTGCCTGTGTTTGGCCCTGGGGCGGGATGTCTTCTGAGCAATGGAAGTTCACATTTGCATGCAGCCACCCTGTGCAAGCAGGTGTGTATGCTGGGAGCACCACGCCCCCATGGGGTATCTCCCATTGTTTCTGTTTCGAGTTTGCAAACGCACTATGCGTACCTTTTGGAGGGATTCATCACAACCTGATTGGGGGGTTGGCGAGGGTGGGGGGTGGAGAGGGGAGTTGGGTGTTTGAAGGTTGCTACGAATTGGTGCGGGGGAGGATGCTATATGATGTACGGGGCACTGTTGCGCTTACACTGGGTTGGGATGCTTGGGGACGGTGTGATAGACCCCGAGATGTGCCTTACAACTTTGAAAGACTCGTGTAATGGGGAGTATTAAACTGTGGACATGGAACATTCGAGGTCTTGGGGACTACAGGAAGGCTAGACCGATGCATGGGATGCTTGCTAGACATAATGTGGATATCTGTTTCATACAGGAGACGCACATCAATGCCACTCCCTCGCCTAGGTGGAAACACTCTAGGTGGTCGCAAGTGTATTCTGCTATCTACTCCAACTACGCTAGGGGTGTGGCGATACTCATTCGCAGGGGGCTGGACTGGAGGGAGCATGCAGTTGTATTAGATAAGGAGGGAAGATACGTCATTGCACACGGCTCATTGCAAGGTAGGCCGCTGGTGCTAGCAGCTGTTTACGGCCCAAATGTGGATGATCCGGAATTTTTCCGAAATGTTTGGGCTCAGATCGTGCTGTTGGGTTGCACGCAGATTGTTGTGGGGGGCGACTTTAATGTGGTGCTGAATGATAGTTTGGACCGCAAAGGCGCAGGGAGACCCACGCATGCTGGTGCGCGTCAGGCGATTCTGGATGTGATGGATGAGGGCTTGTTGTCTGATGTGTGGAGATCTAGGTACCCTGAGGGAACGGTAGGAACGTGCATAACGAGCCATCTTGCGGCCTGGTCACGCCTGGACTACTGGCTTGTGTCTCCTGATGTAGCGTCCTGGACGGTGGAGGTAGATATACAGGCTAGGTCCCTTTCGGACCATGCCCCCTGCTTGCTGGAGTTGAGAGTACCCGATGCCCCTAAGAGAGCTTTTTACTGGCGCCTGCCCCCGCATGCACTCACAGACTCAGCCTTCACTGAAGAAATTAGGTCCGATATTGTGAAATATTTTGAGGAGAACGAGGGCTCGGCATCCACAGAAGCTATAGTATGGGATGCATTTAAGGCGGTGATTCGAGGCCAGTGCATCGCTAGACAAGCCGGGGTGCTGCGAGCTCTCCGACGCACGCTAGCCCAACTTGAACGAGAGCTGAAAGAGCTAGACCAGGCCTTCTGCCAGGATCCTTTCCCGGAATTAGCAGACCAGTTTAAATCCAAACTGATAGCCTTTGACGAGGAAGCGCAACGGGAAATTAAATTTCTGGGCAAGACGGCAGAGGCCCGCTGATACGGCGAGGGTGACAGACCGAGTAGGACCCTGGCACGCCTGATTTCTCCTAGAACACATACACACTACATACACTCCATCCAGAACAGTGATGGTACCCTTGTCATAGGCCAGGAAGCTGTGCTTGACTCATTTGCCGAGTTTTACAAATCCCTGTACACAACTAGGCAGCCCACGGTCCCAGATTCTCTAGACAGCTTCCTAGATTCCATCGCCATCGTCTGGTTTAATGATCTCCACCGACGTTATATGGATGTTCCTGTCACTGTGCAAGACATAACCCAGGTCATCAAGAGCATGCCTGCGAATAAAGCTCCGGGCCCAGATGGCTTGACGACAGCCTTTTACAAGGCGTACGCTACAGAACTTGCCCCCAAACTCCATTCAGTCTTCGCTGAAGCCCTAGAGTTGGAGTCCCTACCGGACTCGATGCACGAAGCTTTAATTATAACTCTGCTAAAGCCAGACAAGGACAGCCAGGTCCTGGACTCATATCGCCCCCTTTCCCTGATAAATGTTGATGTTAAGATATATGCCAAGATTATTGCGGATAGACTTCAGCCCCTGTTACCGATGGTGGCACTTCCTGATCAATCCGGGTTTATACCTGGCCGAGCTACATCACATAATCTAAGGACGATATTTTCCATTCTGCATTACCTACATCCATCCGTACAGGCCGCAGTGATCTTCTTGGACGCTACTAAAGCGTTTGACTCGCTTGAATGGCCCTACTTATTCAGAATTCTAGGTAGAATGGGATTTAGCCCCAACTTCAATACTTTGATTAGGCTGCTGTACGATACACCCAGGGCACGGGTCAGTGTGAACGGGCTAATCTCTCAGCCTTTTGCCATATCTCGTGGAACCAAGCAGGGTTGCCCATTATCCCCACTGCTATTTGCCTTGGCTATGGAGCCCCTCGCGGCCAGAGTTCGACAGCATCATACTGCAAGGGGAATAGGCTTTAGTTCCCGCAGTCTGCTGATTTCCCTGTATGCCGATGACGTCACGCTGTACGTCATCGACCCTGCTGTGAACTTGAACCCTCTGCTGAGAGAATTTGTCCGCTTTGAAGGTTTGGCCGGGGTGTCCATAAACTGGTCCAAGTCTGTCGCGTTTCCGTTGACTGACGCGACCCGGGAATCCCCATCCGACTACCCCCTGCGCTGGGAACTTGACGCAGTCAAGTACCTAGGAATTTGGATCAGCCGAGATATGCAAGAACTATGGACCCTGAATTTTGGCAGAGCGGTGGACTGGCTGGAGGGAAAGGTGGAGATTTGGAATAAGCTCCCTCTGTCTCTGGTCGCGAGGATAGCAGTGGCAAAAATGGTGGTCCTCCCCAAATTCTTATATCTGTTTGTGAATATTCCGATACCCCTGACGGCGCACTTCCATGCGCGTGTGCGCTCGCTGTTGCTGAAGGTTGTGTGGGCCGGTGGCCAGGCAAAAAAATAATTAAAAAAAAATAAACAATTGACCCATCTCCAGCTGAGGGATTAAAGATCCAGACCCCCAGTATTAAAGGGAAAAAGGTGACACTAGGAGGGAGACACCCTGAACTGATTTAGGCAGGGTCAGAGACACCTGCGCATAAAGAAATTCAAAGACATTAAAGGGTATAACTAAGAGAACTGAAACCCCTAGAATTTGGTGTAGTGTTGAATGGCGAAATGGACTGGTCGAGTCTGCAAAGGCTTTGACCTCTTTCATGATCAAGAAGAAACTGTGCCAAGGAAGAAGTTGCTGAAGAGACTGCTGGATAGGACTTTCCCTTGCTTCGTGATCTGGGGCTGGCCTGCAGTTTGTAGCTTTTACTAAGGAAGAGACTGAACGGACATTGCAGTGGGTGGTGTCCCCCCCCTTCTTGAACAGGGCTGTGCTTTGTGCTGTGTCCTGAACCCCCAGGGCCCGAGGTGAGCTGGCTCTCTGTTTGGAATCACAGAAACATAAAAGTTTCCGGGGAAGTCCCAAGCAACGTGGTGTGCACATGCTTTTGACGCTTGAAACCCTCGGAAGAGGTGCCTTGTGATCGTGGGCACACAGGAGTAAACTGAGTCTCAGACACGCACAATGCATGTTGTGGTGCAGCCAAGGCATTGATGAAGAGCGCATGGTTGTTGTGTGCACCAGGAGAAGAGGTGAGACTCAGACGCGCAGGATGAGTGTCGTGGTGCAATTCGAGTAGTTTGTGAAGAGCGCCTGGTCATCGTGTGCACCAGAGAAAAGGTTAGACTTGGACGCGCGGAGTACGTGTCGTGATGCAAGCCAAGGCGTTGGTGAAGAGCTCCTGGTCATCGTGTGCACCAGGAGAAGAGGTGAGACTCGGACGCGCAGGGTGCGTGACGTGGTGCAAGTCGAGGCGTAGGTGAAGAGCGCCTGGTCATCGTGTGCACCAGAGAAGAGGTGAGTCTCGGATGCGCAGAATGCATGGTGAGGTGCAACCAGAGGCGCTGGTGAAGAGTGCCTAGGTAGTGTATGCACCGAAATCGATGTAAGTCTCCACAGTGCTGAGTGCAGGTCTCGGTGTCCACTGAGACTGCCAGAAGGAGGGCCTGGTCATCGGGCCCTTGGAGTTAAACAGTAGTGGGGCTGGACCGGCAGCCCTTGAGAAGCTGAGCCGCCGGCCCGAGCTCGCCATGCCCATTGATGGAGTTCTGGATCAAGGCCCAAGTCGCTGAAGGAAAAGAGGAGAGTGGTGTCATGCCCCCCAAGTAATGTGGATCACCACCTGGGTTGGGGGGCGGGCTTGAAGGGAAACTCTCACGGCCTCTCGCTTCTGTAAGATATGTGTGCCTGTTGCTTCAGCTCAGATTGGGCAGTACTGGGGCCGAAGTGAGAAGCAGTACTTTTGTGTTATCATTGATCCGTGTTGAAGGCAAATGTTAACGGAGCACCTAGACTGTCGTATAACACTTTGCATTACTGCTGCTAACAAACTATCGAACTGTCATATGACGCCTGACCATTTTTGTACCTGACGACCTACATACTGGGTGCACTATGCACTGCGGTATTTTTTCCTTGCAGAGTACATGATTGTTACGTGGCACATTGCATTGTTTCTTCATTGCACAGTACATGATTATAACGTGGCGTCCTGCATTGTTTCTCCTCGCAGAGTACATGGTTGTAACGTGGTACATTGCATTGTTTCTTCATAGCACAGTACATGATTGTAGCGTGTCGCATTGCTTTGTTTCTTCCTTGCACAGGGCTTGCTGGTAGTGTTACTGTAGCGGGGTCCCCCTTGAGCGCCCCGCTGTAGGGCGCGACTTGATCACTTGTGACCCCCCCTCTTCTCTTCACAGCCTACGCAATATTCCGAGTGGACCGGCCGCGACTCCTACAGCTGCGATGAGGAGGACGCCTGGCCCTTTAACCTACAAGGTGGTGATTCGGAGGAGGGGCCCAGCAGTTGGATAAAGGAGGACGACGCCCAACAACAGGTGTGTCTATACACCGGAGGAGCGGTCAGAGTGGAGCAGAGCGGAGTGGCGGGAAGCAGCGAGGTGGAGAGGAGAAGAGAAGGACATGAGAGCAGTGAAGAGGAGCGGAGGAGAAAAGGACGCGACGACCGAGAGACCGAGTGGCCAGGCTGTAGCAGGTGGATCAGCGAAGCCAGTCTCACGGACGGAGAAGAGAGGACTACTCGAGATCGGAGCTGGGAGCAGAACGCGGAGAGCAGCCCTGACCCCGCCTTGCCAACGAGAGGAGCCCCCGAGAGAGCCGAGGACGAGCAGGGAATGCCTGGAGGCCAACACCACGAGCCGCCCAGCCGTACGCCAGGAGGGGTACGGCCCCCAGAGGTACGTAACCGCTTCCTAGGGTGGTTCATAAAAAGAGCCAGACGGCTAACGGACAGGGGGGGAGAAGCCTGAGGGACGGGGCCCAGGGGGACCTCACAAGCACCTTTCCTCCTCATTTGTTTCAATGCACGTACCCGACTGGGTTCACTGTGTGGTGTGCTATCCCTCACTACCCCTTCCCTGTGCTCACAGCGAAGTACCTGGTACGCCTCTCTGACATCTGCCTCTCCTTTTGTTCCCCCTGTTGGTGTCGGCGAGGGCGGACAGCACGGAGCCTCCAGAGCCCCCTAGACGGCGGAGTCCAGTCAGGAGAAGAGAGGAAGGAGTATTCAGGAAAACCCGCAAAGAGAGAAGCAGATCGCCGAGACGAGCAGCAGTTCGCAAAACCTGTACCGATGCACTGTACGATCAATTAAAAACCGGTATCACAAAAACACGTCTCCTGCCCTTTCCTGGTTCCGCTCTTACAGTGGTGGAGAATGCGGGCAGTGTAGCCATCTGCAACCAGAAGATGGAAGGTGTTGTACAGGCCTTGGTACAAGGGCAGGAGAGACTAGAGAGGTTGGCAGAGCAGCAGCTCAGGGCGGCCGAAGCCGATAGAGAACTAATCAAAACAGCCGTAACTGCCAGAGCACTGGACCCCCCCCTGTCGTCAGGCCCGGTCACCGTCAGCAACATCCCCCACACCATAGGAGGGGTCTCGCTACAGAAGTACCAGCCAGGGGAAGACCCTGATGCTTTCCTCTTAAACTTTGAGCATGCGGCCCGAGCCTGTGGTTGGCCTGGGGCCAAATGGCCTTTCTTTTTGGCCCCGTTACTTGTAGGGGAAGCACAGGCCGCTTACCAAGTGGCTAACCCACGGGGAGACACCTCTTATACAGATATAAAAAGGATAATCCTTGATCATTTGGGGTTGGACCGGGAAGCCTACAGGCTAAGATTCCGGAGAGAAAGAGGGGTGTCCGGAGAGACGCCAAAGACTCTGTTTGTCAGACTAAAGATGGCCGCCGACAAGTGGCTCAGCCCCAATGAGAGCACGAAAGAAGAAATAATGGACAGGATATACCTGGAACAGTTCGTGGAGGCGCTGCCCTTCGCCACTCAATGGTGGCTGAAACAGCACCACGATCTGACCACCGCTCAAGCCGTGGAGACGGCCAATACATACTCCCGTGTCCAGCAGAGACCCCTGCAGACCCCCGAGACAGACAAGATGAAGACGCCCTTCCGTCAGGATAAAAAACCCCAGAGGGTTCCCGAAACTCCGAGACCACGCCCCTGGAGGAGTGAACCCCTGCCTCACACCGGGCCCCAGTGTTTCGAGTGTGGGACCTGGGGCCATATCGCTAGGCTTTGCCCCAGGAGAAAACCGGCAGAAGAGCCTATGGAAGTGGGATACCTGCCCCGCACCGTCCTCTATTCCACGGAGATGGGACACGCATACCGCGTAAGTATGAGGATCAACGGCAACCCAGTGCAGGCCCTCCTAGATTCCGGTTGCCGCCAGTCGGTGGTCCAGGCCCACCATGTAAGGCCCAATCAACTTCTCCCCCACGAACAAGTATATATACGTTGCGTGCATGGGGATGTAAAACCATACCCCGTAGCTGTCTTGTCGCTGGAACCTCGAGGAGGACCCCCCTCTAGGGTACGGGTCGGAGTGATGTCTACTCTTCCCGAGGACCTCATCATCGGAACCGACAATCCGGCTTTTCTGTCCATGTTCGAATAAAGCATGAGGAGAGCCAAGGAGAGGGGAGAGACTAGGGAACACCCAGCAGCGGTCTCAGCCTTAACGTCCTCTGATCCCTGGACCCTGGACCGCAGTTTCCAGTTCGCACAGGCCAACGATGCCACGTTGTTCAACGCCTGGGAAAAGGCTCATCACACCCAGGACACGGAACCGATTCGGTATCCGCGTTTATACATCAAAAACGGCTTGTTGTACCATCAAGGCGGAAAAGAAGAAGCTGAGCAGTTGTTGGTTCCAGTCTCGTTCCGGGAACAAGTACTGTTTTTTTCACATTCCCATTTGGTAGCCGGCCACACGGGAGCTGAGAAAACAACCCAGAATCTACTGAAATGCTTCTATTGGCCTGGGATCTACAAAGACGCTATGACTTATTGTCAAGATTGCACCATATGCCAAACCCAAAACATGACCAGACCCCCAGCGGTCCCCTTGCAACCCCTCCCCATCATTGGAGTTCCTTTTGAGAGGATAGGGATGGACCTCATCGGGCCTCTCCCGAAAACAAAGAAAGGCTACTCATACGTCCTAGTCATCGTGGACTATGCCACCCGTTTCCCGGAAGCTTTTCCCCTCTCTTCTACCACCACCAGAAACGTGGCAGACAAAATGCTAGAACTATTCGCGCGTGTGGGGTTCCCAAAGGAGATTCTAACCGACCAGGGGACCCCGTTTGTGTCCCGCCTCATGGGAGAAGTATGCAAGGCGCTTCACATACACCAAATACGGACCGCAGTGTACCACCCTCAAACGGACGGACTCGTGGAACGGTACAACCGCACCCTAAAAACCACCCTGAGAAAAATGTTAGAGGTCAACAGTAATGAATGGGATCAGGTACTCCCCCTTGCCTTGTATGTGATCAGAGGACAGACTCAGAGCAGTCTAGGGGTCTCCTCCTTTGAGATGTTGTGCGGGCGACAGCCCAGATCATTGTTGGATATGACCAAGGAGGCGTGGGAGAAAGAAACCCCTGAAGAGACCGCTAACACCCTGGAGTACGCCCGTAATCTGTGTTCCAAACTGGGAAAGCTAAGGGACCTGGCGTTTGCCAATTTGGAGAAACACCAAAACAGACAGAAAAAACTGTACGATAAAGGAAAGAAATGGAGGACCATGGAAAAAGGGGATTGGGCCCTCGTGTTACTGCCCTCTTCCACGCAAAAGTTCAAAGCCGAGTGGAGTGGGCCGTACCGAGTTGTGGAAAGGATCGGCAACACCAGTTACCGACTCCAGATGAACTCTAGAAAAAGGCAGGTGTACTACATCAACTTGCTGAAGAAGTGGTTGGGGAAACCCCCTAACGCAATACACTTCGCGGAAGAAGAGACGACGCCAGGCCCCACCACGATTCCCCAATTGGTCATCAACGAAGATCTCAGACATGAAGAAAAACAGGAATTGATGGGGGTACTGCGGAAACAAGAAGGGGTGTTTTCAGACCTTCCCGGAAAAACCACACTGGCTGAACACCGAATAGACACAGACCCGGGTAAGACCGTAAAGATACGCCCCTATCGTATCCCTGAGGCCCGACGACAGGACATACGACGCGAGGTGACCGACATGTTGAAACTCGGGGTAATACGCCCTTCCCGGAGTAACTGGTCCAGCCCGATCGTTCTCATACCCAAACCCGACGGTACAAGAAGATTCTGTATGGACTTCCGCGCCTTGAACGAAATCTCCCGATTCGATGCGTATCCCATACCACGGATAGACGAACTCATCGAGAAGCTTGGTGATGCGAAGTATATTAGCACGATAGACCTCACAAAAGGGTACTGGCAGGTTCCTCTACGGGAAGAGGATAGCCACAAAACCGCGTTCTCGACCGCCGAGGGGCACTACGAATTTACGGAACTACCGTTTGGATTGCACGGCGCCCCCGCTACCTTCCAGAGGCTCATGAACAATGTGCTACAGGGACTGTCCTCATTTACCTCTGCCTATCTGGACGACATCGTGGTGTTTAGCCCCTACTGGGAAACACACCTAAGACACTTAGAGCAAGTGCTGGAAACCCTCGACCAAGCGGGACTGAGGATAAACGCTAAAAAGACTAGGATAGCTTTCCACAAGGTTAAATACCTGGGGTACGTGCTGGGTCATGGACTGATAGAGCCACAGACCGAGAAAGTCAGGGCCATCGCGGAGGCCCCCTTTCCCAACACCAAGAAAGAACTACGGGCGTTTTTGGGGCTGATAGGATATTACGGACGTTTTATCCCCAACTTTGCACAAATTGCAGCCCCCCTCACGGATGCCCTGCAGTCCTCTTTCAAACAGGCAGCGCTGTCAAAACCCACTCCGGTCATGTTGGATGCTTTCACCGAGCTCAAGAAAAGAATCACCTCAACGCCTATACTCAACTCACCGGATTTCTCGCGTCCGTTTTCGCTACACACCGATGCGTCCGAATACGGGATCGGCGCGGTGCTGTCGCAGGGGGGCTGCGACGGATTGGATCATCCGATCCTGTTCGTTAGCAGGAAGTTGTTCCCGCGTGAACTCAAATACGCCACTGTGGAGAAGGAGTGTCTGGCTATCCGTTGGGCCGTGGAGAAGCTGGCCTATTACCTTGAGGGCCGTTCCTTCTCGCTATACACGGACCACGCACCTCTTACCTGGATGGCCCGTAACAAGTCCTCCAACGCCAGGGTCATGCGCTGGTTTCTGGCGTTGCAGCCATTCTCGTTCAGGGTGTGCCACAAGCGGGGGGTTGACAACACCGGGGCCGACTTTCTCTCCCGCCACCCACTTCCCGATCGGAAGTGTCCCGTGGGGGAGGTGTGTAGCGGGGTCCCCCTTGAGCACCCCGCTGTAGGGCGCGACTTGATCACTTGTGATCCCCCCCTCTTCTCTTCACAGCCTACGCAATATTCCGAGTGGACCGGCCGCGACTCCTACAGCTGCGATGAGGAGGACGCCTGGCCCTTTAACCTACAAGGTGGTGATTCGGAGGAGGGGCCCAGCAGTTGGATAAAGGAGGACGACGCCCAACACCAGGTGTGTCTATACACCGGAGGAGCGGTCAGAGTGGAGCAGAGCGGAGTGGCGGGAAGCAGCGAGGTGGAGAGGAGAAGAGAAGGACATGAGAGCAGTGAAGAGGAGCGGAGGAGAAAAGGACGCGACGACCGAGAGACCGAGTGGCCAGGCTGTAGCAGGTGGATCAGCGAAGCCAGTCTCACGGACGGAGAAGAGAGGATGACTCGAGATCGGAGCTGGGAGCAGAACGCGGAGAGCAGCCCTGACCCCGCCTTGCCGACGAGAGGAGCCCCCGAGAGAGCCGAGGACGAGCAGGGAATGCCTGGAGGCCAACACCACGAGCCGCCCAGCCGTACGCCAGGAGGGGTACGGCCCCCAGAGGTACGTAACCGCTTCCTAGGGTGGTTCATAAAAAGAGCCAGACGGCTAAGGGACAGGGGGGGAGAAGCCTGAGGGACGGGGCCCAGGGGGACCTCACAAGCACCTTTCCTCCTCATTTGTTTAAATGCACGTACCCGACTGGGTTCACTGTGTGGTGTGCTATCCCTCACTACCCCTTCCCTGTGCTCACAGCGAAGTACCTGGTACGCCTCTCTGACATCTGCCTCTCCTTTTGTTCCCCCTGTTGGTGTCGGCGAGGGCGGACAGCACGGAGCCTCCAGAGCCCCCTAGACGGCGGAGTCCAGTCAGGAGAAGAGAGGAAGGAGTATTCAGGAAAACCCGCAAAGAGAGAAGCAGATCGCCGAGACGAGCAGCAGTTCGCAAAACCTGTACCGATGCACTGTACGATCAATTAAAAACCGGTATCACAAAAACACGTCTCCTGCCCTTTCCTGGTCCCGCTCTTACAGTGGTGGAGAATGCGGGCAGTGTAGCCATCTGCAACCAGAAGATGGAAGGTGTTGTACAGGCCTTGGTACAAGGGCAGGAGAGACTAGAGAGGTTGGCAGAGCAGCAGCTCAGGGCGGCCGAAGCCGATAGAGAACTAATCAAAACAGCCGTAACTGCCAGAGCACTGGACCCCCCCCTGTCGTCAGGCCCGGTCACCGTCAGCAACATCCCCCACACCATAGGAGGGGTCTCGCTACAGAAGTACCAGCCAGGGGAAGACCCTGATGCTTTCCTCTTAAACTTTGAGCGTGCGGCCCGAGCCTGTGGTTGGCCTGGGGCCAAATGGCCTTTCTTTTTGGCCCCGTTACTTGTAGGGGAAGCACAGGCCGCTTACCAAGTGGCTAACCCACGGGGAGACACCTCTTATACAGATATAAAAAGGATAATCCTTGATCATTTGGGGTTGGACCGGGAAGCCTACAGGCTAAGATTCCGGAGAGAAAGAGGGGTGTCCGGAGAGACGCCAAAGACTCTGTTTGTCAGACTAAAGATGGCCGCCGACAAGTGGCTCAGCCCCAATGAGAGCACGAAAGAAGAAATAATGGACAGGATATACCTGGAACAGTTCGTGGAGGCGCTGCCCGTCGCCACTCAATGGTGGCTGAAACAGCACCACGATCTGACCACCGCTCAAGCCGTGGAGACGGCCAATACATACTCCCGTGTCCAGCAGAGACCCCTGCAGACCCCCGAGACAGACAAGATGAAGACGCCCTTCCGTCAGGATAAAAAACCCCAGAGGGTTCCCGAAACTCCGAGACCACGCCCCTGGAGGAGTGAACCCCTGCCTCACACCGGGCCCCAGTGTTTCGAGTGTGGGACCTGGGGCCATATCGCTAGGCTTTGCCCCAGGAGAAAACCGGCAGAAGAGCCTATGGAAGTGGGATACCTGCCCCGCACCGTCCTCTATTCCACGGAGATGGGACACGCATACCGCGTAAGTATGAGGATCAACGGCAACCCAGTGCAGGCCCTCCTAGATTCCGGTTGCCGCCAGTCGGTGGTCCAGGCCCACAATGTAAGGCCCAATCAACTTCTCCCCCACGAACAAGTATATATACGTTGCGTGCATGGGGATGTAAAACCATACCCCGTAGCTGTCTTGTCGCTGGAACCTCGAGGAGGACCCCCCTCTAGGGTACGGGTCGGAGTGATGTCTACTCTTCCCGAGGACCTCATCATCGGAACCGACAATCCGGCTTTTCTGTCCATGTTCGAATAAAGCATGAGGAGAGCCAAGGAGAGGGGAGAGACTAGGGAACACCCAGCAGCTGTCTCAGCCTTAACGTCCTCTGATCCCTGGACCCTGGACCGCAGTTTCCAGTTCGCACAGGCCAACGATGCCACGTTGTTCAACGCCTGGGAAAAGGCTCATCACACCCAGGACACGGAACCGATTCGGTATCCGCGTTTATACATCAAAAACGGCTTGTTGTACCGTCAAGGCGGAAAAGAAGAAGCTGAGCAGTTGTTGGTTCCAGTCTCGTTCCGGGAACAAGTACTGTTTTTTTCACATTCCCATTTGGTAGCCGGCCACACGGGAGCTGAGAAAACAACCCAGAATCTACTGAAATGCTTCTATTGCCCTGGGATCTACAAAGACGCTATGACTTATTGTCAAGAATGCACCATATGCCAAACCCAAAACATGACCAGACCCCCAGCGGTCCCCTTGCAACCCCTCCCCATCATTGGAGTTCCTTTTGAGAGGATAGGGATGGACCTCATCGGGCCTCTCCCGAAAACAAAGAAAGGCTACTCATACGTCCTAGTCATCGTGGACTATGCGACCCGTTTCCCGGAAGCTTTTCCCCTCTCTTCTACCACCACCAGAAACGTGGCAGACAAAATGCTAGAACTATTCGCGCGTGTGGGGTTCCCAAAGGAGATTCTAACCGACCAGGGGACCCCGTTTGTGTCCCGCCTCATGGGAGAAGTATGCAAGGCGCTTCACATACACCAAATACGGACCGCAGTGTACCACCCTCAAACGGACGGACTCGTGGAACGGTACAACCGCACCCTAAAAACCACCCTGAGAAAAATGTTAGAGGTCAACAGTAATGAATGGGATCAGGTACTCCCCCTTGCCTTGTATGTGATCAGAGGACAGACTCAGAGCAGTCTAGGGGTCTCCTCCTGTGAGATGTTGGACGGGCGACAGCCCAGATCATTGTTGGATATGACCAAGGAGGCGTGGGAGAAAGAAACCCCTGAAGAGACCGCTAACACCCTGGAGTACGCCCGTAATCTGCGTTCCAAACTGGGAAAGCTAAGGGACCTGGCGTTTGCCAATTTGGAGAAACACCAAAACAGACAGAAAAAACTGTACGATAAAGGAAAGAAATGGAGGACCATGGAAAAAGGGGATTGGGCCCTCGTGTTACTGCCCTCTTCCACGCAAAAGTTCAAAGCCGAGTGGAGTGGGCCGTACCGAGTTGTGGAAAGGATCGGCAACACCAGTTACCGACTCCAGATGAACTCTAGAAAAAGGCAGGTGTACTACATCAACTTGCTGAAGAAGTGGTTGGGGAAACCCCCTAACGCAATACACTTCGCGGAAGAAGAGACGACGCCAGGCCCCACCACGATTCCCCAATTGGTCATCAACGAAGATCTCAGACATGAAGAAAAACAGGAATTGATGGGGGTACTGCGGAAACAAGAAGGGGTGTTTTCAGACCTTCCCGGAAAAACCACACTGGCTGAACACCGAATAGACACAGACCCGGGTAAGACCGTAAAGATACGCCCCTATCGTATCCCTGAGGCCCGACGACAGGACATACGACGCGAGGTGACCGACATGTTGAAACTCGGGGTAATACGCCCTTCCCGGAGTAACTGGTCCAGCCCGATCGTTCTCATACCCAAACCCGACGGTACAAGAAGATTCTGTATGGACTTCCGCGCCTTGAACGAAATCTCCCGATTCGATGCGTATCCCATACCACGGATAGACGAACTCATCGAGAAGCTTGGTGATGCGAAGTATATTAGCACGATAGACCTCACAAAAGGGTACTGGCAGGTTCCTCTACGGGAAGAGGATAGCCACAAAACCGCGTTCTCGACCGCCGAGGGGCACTACGAATTTACGGTACTACCGTTTGGATTGCACGGCACCCCCGCTACCTTCCAGAGGCTCATGAACAATGTGCTACAGGGACTGTCCTCATTTACCTCTGCCTATCTGGACGACATCGTGGTGTTTAGCCCCGACTGGGAAACACACCTAAGACACTTAGAGCAAGTGCTGGAAACCCTCGACCAAGCGGGACTGAGGATAAACGCTAAAAAGACTAGGATAGCTTTCCACAAGGTTAAATACCTGGGGTACGTGCTGGGTCATGGACTGATAGAGCCACAGACCGAGAAAGTCAGGGCCATCGCGGAGGTCCCCTTTCCCAACACCAAGAAAGAACTACGGGCGTTTTTGGGGCTGATAGGATATTACGGACGTTTTATCCCCAACTTTGCACAAATTGCAGCCCCCCTCACGGATGCCCTGCAGTCCTCTTTCAAACAGGCAGCGCTGTCAAAACCCACTCCGGTCATGTTGGATGCTTTCACCGAGCTCAAGAAAAGAATCACCTCAACGCCTATACTCAACTCACCGGATTTCTCGCGTCCGTTTTCGCTACACACCGATGCGTCCGAATACGGGATCGGCGCGGTGCTGTCGCAGGAGGGCTGCGACGGATTGGATCATCCGATCCTGTTCGTTAGCAGGAAGTTGTTCCCGCGTGAACTCAAATACGCCACTGTGGAGAAGGAGTGTCTGGCTATCCGTTGGGCCGTGGAGAAGCTGGCCTATTACCTTGAGGGCCGTTCCTTCTCGCTATACACGGACCACGCACCTCTTACCTGGATGGCCCGTAACAAGTCCTCCAACGCCAGGGTCATGCGCTGGTTTCTGGCGTTGCAGCCATTCTCGTTCAGGGTGTGCCACAAGCGGGGGGTTGACAACACCGGGGCCGACTTTCTCTCCCGCCACCCACTTCCCGATCGGAAGTGTCCCGTGGGGGAGGTGTGTAGCGGGGTCCCCCTTGAGCGCCCCGCTGTAGGGCGCGACTTGATCACTTGTGATCCCCCCCTCTTCTCTTCACAGCCTACGCAATATTCCGAGTGGACCGGCCGCGACTCCTACAGCTGCGATGAGGAGGACGCCTGGCCCTTTAACCTACAAGGTGGTGATTCGGAGGAGGGGCCCAGCAGTTGGATAAAGGAGGACGACGCCCAACACCAGGTGTGTCTATACACCGGAGGAGCGGTCAGAGTGGAGCAGAGCGGAGTGGCGGGAAGCAGCGAGGTGGAGAGGAGAAGAGAAGGACATGAGAGCAGTGAAGAGGAGCGGAGGAGAAAAGGACGCGACGACCGAGAGACCGAGTGGCCAGGCTGTAGCAGGTGGATCAGCGAAGCCAGTCTCATGGACGGAGAAGAGAGGATGACTCGAGATCGGAGCTGGGAGCAGAACGCGGAGAGCAGCCCTGACCCCGCCTTGCCGACGAGAGGAGCCCCCGAGAGAGCCGAGGACGAGCAGGGAACGCCTGGAGGCCAACACCACGAGCCGCCCAGCCGTACGCCAGGAGGGGTACGGCCCCCAGAGGTACGTAACCGCTTCCTAGGGTGGTTCATAAAAAGAGCCAGACGGCTAACGGACAGGGGGGGAGAAGCCTGAGGGACGGGGCCCAGGGTGACCTCACAAGCACCTTTCCTCCTCATTTGTTTAAATGCACGTACCCGACTGGGTTCACTGTGTGGTGTGCTATCCCTCACTACCCCTTCCCTGTGCTCACAGCGAAGTACCTGGTACGCCTCTCTGACATCTGCCTCTCCTTTTGTTCCCCCTGTTGGTGTCGGCGAGGGCGGACAGCACGGAGCCTCCAGAGCCCCCTAGACGGCGGAGTCCAGTCAGGAGAAGAGAGGAAGGAGTATTCCGGAAAACCCGCAAAGAGAGAAGCAGATCGCCGAGACGAGCAGCAGTTCGCAAAACCTGTACCGATGCACTGTACGATCAATTAAAAACCGGTATCACAAAAACACGTCTCCTGCCCTTTCCTGGTCCCGCTCTTACAGTTACGCATTGCATTACTCCTTCTACTGCAAAGTACATGATTATAACGTGGCGCCTTGCATTGTTTCTCTATTGCACAGTACAGGAGTATATAGTTACGCATTGCAGTATTTCTTTTCTTTTGCAATGTGTGATTTTAGCAATATGAACTATCTAACATTTTAGAAATGGTTAGAAGTACACTTAACTGTTGGTTCGAAGTGGTGGTTGGTATTAGAACCTTTCCAATCCACCGGAAGGTATACTAACCATTATATATATGTTGGTTTTGTATTGTGTGGTCATATCGTATACCTTCTTATATAAAGATTATACTCGCTTTATAAAAACTTGTGTGGAGTCTATTTGTGGTGACATCATTGGGTTGCTGTGAGTGTGGTTGTACATACTGTACACTCGTACCTTGGAGATTAGTTTGGCTGCTCGTGCCAAACTACGAGGGTGGGCATGGCTATCTCAGATGGTGTCCTTACTTAGCCTAACATTGAAACGAGGGGTCCAGATCTCGCACCTGGTGACAACGGTGCGAGACAGGGACTCCCACCTCCAGCATTTGGTGCAGCGGTGAGGGATAAGGACCCCCACTTCCAACAAACACCATCCGTCATGCAGGTTCCTGGCGGTGCAGGGATGTTCCCACTTCCTTGCCCTTAGTTTTGCCTATCTTAACCAATCAGGTGGGGAAAAAGTGACTGTTTTCACCTGGGTATGTAGAGGGTGCTCCAGAGGAGGAACCAGTAGGGTGCTCTTGGTTTGACTCCCCATCAAACAGCCCAGGTAGTACTCCGCCGTTGATACATGAGCAGAGCACTTCTTACCACTACAGGGCCTCTGCCACCAGTTTCCTCTGCCAGAGTACAAGGGCGATACACATCACCAGTGGCCAGCAGAAGCAGTGCAGTCCCAAAGCAGTTCAGTCACTTTGCAGTGTGCCCCAGTGAGGAGGAAGGCAACCATTCCTAAAATGCAGTATCCAGTGAGAATCACATATGGAGGTCTCTTCCCAGGGGCAGAAAAGCACAATCCACCAGGAGAGAAACCCCACAGTCAGCCTCTTTCACATAGGCTAGCCACCTGAAGTGAGGAATGGGCAGACATGCATTTGGGGAAGAGGATGAGGGAACCAGGATATGCTCAAAAGTCTACTGGTCATGACGATGAGCATCAAACCTCCTGAACACACCCCAGCCCATGAGAGGCTTAAGACAATCTCACACTGGCCAATTCAAAAGCCCACTCATCTGTTCTTGCTCACAAGAAGGGAGGAGGCCACATTTTCAGGTGCCAGGAGCGTCGAGCAAGTGCATATCAGTTCAGGTTCCTTGGGACATTTACCTCCCAGTTCTGATGCAGTGTACTGAACCACTGCAAGCCCTTTAAGGGTCAGCTGTTCACTCAATGCTGTTGCTAGGGTTGGCCATCGGCATACCACAGAGCTGAGGCTGGTACCGCAGGCTCTTCTCTGTCTCATTACAACCCGGGCCTCAGAAGACAGCTGTTATTTCACCGGCTCGATGCCTCAGCTCCTCCCATCAAATGCAAACACAACAATTGATGGACAGAATGCAGAATAATTGTCATACATCCACCCCAGTACAGAGAACTGGGCCTAACTCCATCATTTTTTTGCTCGCCATTCCAGTTAGAACCGAGCCATATGCAAATCAGTCTTGACCTGTGCCGAATAGGAACAGTCCAGCCCAAACTGTCAGGCCAGCTCCTCCCTGGACTGGAAACAAGCATCCTTGGACCGGTTTTGGAGTTTCCCCCCTTATCAGCCAGGATAGCTTGACTCAAGTGGCATGGAGAGCATGGTACCGACATCTGGGCATACCCGTCTCACTTGGGGTGACAAATGCAAAAACAACAATTCATGGACAGAATGCAGAATAATGTCATACACTCACCCCAGTACAGAGATCTGGACCTATTTACATAGTTTTTCTGCTCACCTTGTCATTCCAGTTTGAACTCAGCCATATGCAAATCAGTCTTGACCCTGTGCCCCATGGGAACAGTCCAGCCCATAGTGCCAGGCCAGGTCCTCCCTGGACTGGAAACAAGGATCATAGGGCTGGTTTCTGAGTTTCACCCCTCATCAACCAGAATAGCTTGACTCCAGTGGCATGGAGAGCATGAGAACCACGTCTGGGCATACCCATCCCACTCAGGGTGACAATTGCAAAAACAACAATTGATGGACAGAATGCAGAACAATTTCATACATTCACCCCAGTACAGAGATCTGGACCTAAATGCATTGTTTTTTTGCTCACCATGCCTTTCCAGTTTGATCCCAGCCATATTCAAATCAGTCTTGACCTTGTGCCCAATGGGAACAGTGCAGCCCAAACTGCCAGGCCAGTTCCTCCCTGGACTGGAAACAAGCATACTAGGACTGGTTTCGTAGTTTCACCCCTCATCAACCAGAATAGCTTAACTCCAGTGGCATAGAGAGCATGGGACCCACGTCTAAGCATACCCATCCCACTTGTGGTGACAATTGCAAAAACAACAATTGATGGACAGAATGCAGAACAATGTCATACATTCACCCCAGTACAGAGAGCTGGGCCTAAATCCATTGTTTTTTTGCTCACCATGCCTTTCCAGTTTGAACCCAGCCATATGCAAATCAGTGTTGACTTTGTGCCCAATGGGAACAGTCCTGGCCAAACTGCCAGGTCAGGTCTTGCCTGGACTGCAAACAAGCATACAAGGACTGGTTTCGGACTTTCACCCCTCATCAACCAGAATAGCTTGACTCCAGTGGCATGGAGAGCATGGGACCCACGTCTAAGCATACCCATCTCACTTGTGGTGACAATTGCAAAAACAACAATTGATGGACAGAATGCAGAACAATGTCATACATTCACCACAGTACAGAGATCTGGGCCTAAATCCATCGTTTTTTTGCTCACCATGCCATGCCAGTTTGAATTCAGACACATGCAAATCAGTCTTCACCCTGTACCCAATGGGTACATTCCATCCCAAACTGCCAGGCCAGGTCCTCCCTGGACTGGAAACAAGCATAATAGGACCGGTTTCGGGGTTTTAACCCTCATCAGCCAGGATAGCTTGACTCCCTTGGCATAGTGGGCACAGGACCCACGCCTGGGCATACCCATCCTACTCAGGGTGACAAATGCAAAAACAATAATTGATGGACAGAATAAAGAACAATCATACATTCACCCCAGTGCAGAGATCTGGGCATAAATCTGTCATTTTTTTGCTCACCATGCCATTCCAGTTTGAACCCAGCCATATGCAAATCAGTTTTAACCCTGTATCCATTGGAAAACGTCCAGCCCAAACTGCCAGGCCAGTTCCTCCTGGACTGGAAACAAGCATACTAGCACCGGTTTGGGGGTTTCAACCCTCATCAGCCCGGATAGCTTGACTCCAGTGGCATGGCAAGCACAGAACCCACGTCTGGGCATACCCATCCCACTATGGGTGACAAATGCAAAAACAACAATTTATGGACAGAATACAGAACATGTCATACATTCACCCCAGTACAGGGATCTGGGCCTAAATCCATCGTTTATTTGCTCACCATGCCATTCCAGTGTGAACCCAGCCATATGCTAGGTCCTCCCTGGACTGGAAACAAGCATCTTAGGACCGATTTCAGGGTTTCACCCCTCATCAGCTAGGATAGCTTGACTCCAGTGGCCTGCAGAGCACGGGACGTACATCTGGCAAACCGGTCCCACTCGGGGTGACAAATGCAAAAACAACAATTGATGGACAGAGTGCAGAAAAATGTCATACATTCACACTAGTACAGAGATATAGGCCTAAGTCCATCGTTTATTTGCTCACCTTGCCATTCCAGTTTGAACCCAGCCATATGCAAATCAGTTTTGACCCTGTGCCCAATTGGAACAGTCCAGCCCAAACTGCCAGGCCAGGTCCTCCCTTGAATGGAAATAAGCATCCTAGGACCTGTTTCGGGGTTTCACTCCTCATCACTCAGGATAGCTTGACTCCAGTGGCATGGAGAGCAATCGGGGTGACAAATGCAAAAACAACAATTGATGTGCATAATGCAGAACAATGTCATACAATCACCCCAGTACAGAGATCTGGGCCTACATCCATCGTTTTTTTGCTCACCATGCCATTCTAGTTTGACCACAGCCATATGCGAATCAGTCTTGGCCCTGTCCCCAATGGGAACAGCCCAGCCCACACTGACAGGCCAGGTCCTCCCTGGACTAGAACCAAGCAACCTAGAACCAGTTTTGTGTCCTCTCATCAAAGGCACCAAGATCAGCATAACTGTGTGGCCATGTGGCAAGCCCTCAGAAGGCAGAATGGCATCTCGTCAGCCACATCGGAAGTGCGCTACTCCGCAATACCCCTTACAGTGCCCCGATCTGGACCCCCATATGCAGCAGTAGTGCTCTCAGTACGCGCCACAGCTCCCAATGTGTTCCACAAGGTGCAGTCCCCCTGACTGTCTCCATACATGGGATAATAAGGAGTGCAAGCCTCAAAAGACACCATGACAAAGGAAGATATCAGTGTGGTGCGAGGAGCTCACATCTAGCATGACTATACGCCAACTTGCATAGCCACACCCCCATGCTGACCCCTTCATAAAGCCAATAGGCCCACATTTTATATTTTGGAGTTCTGACCCACTGACAAAGTCAATAGGCCATCTGTGCGAGCCAGTGGGGGTTTCGGCGTCAGGTCCTGTGCCCAACCGCCACCGTAGGCAAGGCCCTGTAGACAGCCCCATGCCGCTCATGGCCAGAGGCAATGCATGTTGAGGATTTCGGCTGCCTTCATGGGGGTTGAATGCTGTGCCTGATGGCACGTCAGGCCCTGCTGCCAGCCCCATGCCACACACAGCTGAAGGGTATATCTCATGCCTAAAAAGTAACAATAACTCACACCCTCACCATGCACTGCTTATGCCCTCACATATTATAATACTGATATGTTTTGCAACAACATTGATGATATTACTTGAGATAAATATACCTGCTGAATTTCAGAGGTTTTGTTGGTTTAAAAAGGTATATTTTAACTGACCTACTGGTGGCAGATTCTCAGTGCCACTAGGAAGCTTGCAGCATTAGGCCTTGAGTGCTGACAAGATAGTACTGAACACATATGAGATAAAGGTATCAAGGGCCAAAGCTATTTACTACATACTATTTATCTACACATTGTATGCATTGAAACAATAATCACAAAGTATAAACAAATCAGCAGTTACTATATAATGTAATACAATATAATTTAATGCAAAGGCCAATAGGTCCCAATCTTAATTCATTAGAAAAACCTATCCTGTTAGCCTAGCGTTTGCAGAAAGTACAACCAGCCATCTAACAGCATGACTTATAATATGCCAAGTCAAGTGAAACCTACTTGTGTACCCTGTGACATTAGTCGGAACTCTGTACTTCAGCATCCCCCCAGCAACTAGTCTGTGTGCCTAATCCCAACCATGTACCTTATATACCTTTCTTATGCATGATGTTCTATGGAGCGAGAAGGGTCTGACAAATGGGCAGCTCATTTGTCATTTAAAATGATATTGAACAATGCTTCTTATTCACTATGTAGTTATGTGTGTAAGTACTCAGCTACATGTCTTCCTTATTTCTACAAAGTAATCTTTCCTTGTGCCACAGTTCTGCTACCATGTTCCTAAACATAGTGTGCTTCAGAGAATGAGAATTTTCATTCTCTGCTTGTCTAATGTCTATTTAAAACATTTTTAAACGCACATTCATTAACCGTGCCAGTCAAACAAGTTAGCCTGACTAGTTATTGCACTTTTACCTCTCATTTTAACATTTTAAATGCACGAAAAACAGCGATTTTGTCATTGGTAACATTCTAAACAGATTAAGTAGCCATACTCCTCACATCACCCTGCTTTACAGGCCCACAAGCAAAGTTTAGTGGAGGTTGGCTACCCACTGGGCGTACCGGAGGGGCTACGAAAAGTTCAGTCTCTTTCTGCGGGCAACCTCAACTGGACATGGTTGAATGCATGTGTAGTTAAGTATAGCAGCCTGTAGATGCGAGTGCAGGGCGTTGTTGCCCACTCCTGCAACACACAGTTGATGGCCATTCGTAGTGGCGTTTGTCTGTTTATTGGTTTGGTCTAAGGTTCTCTTAAGGCCAGTCACTGCTGTAAACCCCCACTAGACTTAACCACAGGCCTTACCCAGTCGGGGTTGATGTCTCCTGGATTGGATGAAGGGCTTGAGTGAAAGCCATGCCCTGAATCCAAGCGCTGCCTTTGCCATCCCCTGCAAGGGTTAATTGTGTTGGGGAGCTCCGATCAATTAATGCTAGGCAGTCAAATTGCAGGAAAAGGGAAGGATCTTAATATAAGTTATTTCCCAATAATCATCAATATTAAGGAGAGTCTTGAATCTCTCGTCACATGTACATATGGCCGAGATACCCGCCACCCCCTCTCGACACAATCCCCAAGGATGGGAAACCGAAACGGTTCTGAACTTTTGGAAGGCGGGAGGGAGTGACCCTCCCGGCCGTATTTATTAAAATATGAAACAAAATCAAAACATTAAAATAACAGTTTCATATTATGTACAATTTCATTTCCACATTACGATGTTTGGCTACCCTTAACAGATCTCTAATACAAAGATTCTCCTAGCCGATCCAACATCCTACAAAACATTTGACTTGAAATTGTACATCCTAACGTTAAGGGCCAACGGCAAGGTCGTAACCGGTGTCAGATCCCTAAACCAGAAATACAACCCTCACTTGTGAGAGGACCAACCGCACAGAGGCGTACCTCAAGTGCATCTACCAATTTCCCTTGGACTTGACGGGGGCCCCAATGAACTCGACGCCATTTAACGGTCGTCCGAGGACTCGTGTGAGGTGTCTAAGAGGTAGCGTAAACCCCCTCCCGAACCCCACACAACTTACCCATCTGCCGTCGCAGATGTCCTGGCCCCGGGAAATTCCCCAGGAGGGCCCGTAGCCCCTCCTATCCAGGAAGGGGCCTTGACCACCTTTCCTTTCCTTCCGGCGGCCTATCCTTAGACGGGACCGCCTCCCCGTTGAGGGGCCAATGGCCACCTCCCCCGAGCGCTCCCATCCGTAATGGGTGACGCCCCCCCATAGGGATCTTCCAATTACTGCTCACCGATCATGACCTTACCGCCCGACAATAAATACGACAAATCTACCTAAATTACTAAATCACGAAACAATTATAGCCTATTAAAAGCATGATTACTGATCAACACCACTGCAAAATCCTTTATTTGCACAACATACTGAAAGTGACCATCTTTATTGCATACTCAAAATTATCAGGACAATCGTCCCAACCTGTAAGAAAAATAGAGTTACCACATCAAGACTTTATTTCAAAACAACTAGCTGTCCTCAGGGGCTGGTGGGTGGGTCAAAAATTGGCTCTTCGTTCCGTCTTGAGCTCACGTGCAGTGGAGAGGTGCAGCTTCAGAGCACAGGAACAAGAGGATGTTTTCTTGGCTTGTTGCTTCTTTTATCCGTCTCCGGGGCGGGCGTCCACCCGCCCCCGCCCGCCACCGAGGGCGTGGCCGAGTGCGTCAGTGTCTAGGACAACCCACTCCAGGGCGGAGAAAGGCGCGCCCCGGCTACGCCGCTTCGGGCATACCAGCCGAGACTCGCCTCCCGCCCAAGATGGCTTCCCGGGGGGATCGGGGTACTCCACCATACGTTCGGGGGGACCGAATGGTCGCCCCTTTCCATATGGCCGAGATACCCGCCACCCCCTCTCGACACAATCCCCAAGGATGGGAAACCGAAACGGTTCTGAACTTTTGGAAGGCGGGAGGGAGTGACCCTCCCGGCCGTATTTATTAAAATATGAAACAAAATCAAAACATTAAAATAACAGTTTCATATTATGTACAATTTCATTTCCACATTACGATGTTTGGCTACCCTTAACAGATCTCTAATACAAAGATTCTCCTAGCCGATCCAACATCCTACAAAACATTTGACTTGAAATTGTACATCCTAACGTTAAGGGCCAACGGCAAGGTCGTAACCGGTGTCAGATCCCTAAACAGAAATACAACCCTCACTTGTGAGAGGACCAACCGCACAGAGGCGTACCTCAAGTGCATCTACCAATTTCCCTTGGACTTGACGGGGGCCCCAATGAACTCGACGCCATTTAACGGTCGTCCGAGGACTCGTGTGAGGTGTCTAAGAGGTAGCGTAAACCCCCTCCCGAACCCCACACAACTTACCCATCTGCCGTCGCAGATGTCCTGGCCCCGGGAAATTCCCCAGGAGGGCCCGTAGCCCCTCCTATCCAGGAAGGGGCCTTGACCACCTTTCCTTTCCTTCCGGCGGCCTATCCTTAGACGGGACCGCCTCCCCGTTGAGGGGCCAATGGCCACCTCCCCCGAGCGCTCCCATCCGTAATGGGTGACGCCCCCCCATAGGGATCTTCCAATTACTGCTCACCGATCATGACCTTACCGCCACAGGCCGGATAGTTGACCGGCTATCCGGACCCCCCACAACAACTCCTACCTAAAGGTCATGTTATAAACTCTTTAACCAAGCTATGAGGTCTCCTATGAGTAACTCATTCCCCACCCGGGACAAATGAACACCGTCCCCCAAATACATACTGTCCCCTCTGATACAACCATGCGAGACAGAATGCAGAGTACTTGAACGAAACAATCTACTCACTTTGTTATTTATTTTCCTTACTGAATGATTCAGAGCAGAAACAGAAATAGCCCCCCGCCACACTTTTCGTGGGATCATGTGGGACCATGCAATTGTGCACCCTGGAACTCTCCTTGCCAACCAACTTACTGTGGAAAGCATTGCCTCAAGAAGAAGTCGTCTACCAGTGGCCACCAAATCGTTGCCCCCAAGATGGACTATGATTATAGACGGCGGTGACCTTGTCCGCCCTAACAAACCCTCGAAAAAGGATTGAAACTGGTCAATACAGAGCCCGCCCTTTCCGTGGAAGGACACACTGTACCCGTATTCCCCAGCCACGTGAATCATGTCACCTGCTTTGAATACGTCCGCGGCACGCCTCACGTATGAGTGGCCCACGACCCACACCTCCTTTTTCACAGCCGGTGATGTCTGACCGCTGGTCCCCATGTGTCGGGTCGACTGCACAGTCCGCCCCGCCTCGTAGGCTTGCGCAACTGAAAACCAAACAAAACAAGAAGCGTGAGTACATCATTACAGCTTCATAACATGTGCAACCGCACATACCTTTTATAACAGTTCGAGGACCAACGCCCTACACGTTTTACTTCTTCTACACTCAGACCCCTGGCTGTAGCCTCTGTAGCAGCCCCTATCCGAAAAGAATGGGTCCCAAACTCACCGGGGTTCAAGCCCGCCCCCGAAATCGACAGCGCAAGCACCCGCTGGAACTGAAACCTTGTCAGTGGGGTGGTGTCAGCGTGTCTCAAAAAGGTCCCCCCCCATGATGCCACTCTCTGCGCTAAACATTCCTCTACGCAAACCACAGGGCACATGGGGGACCCGGGAATCCTCTGTATGATTATGCAGTCCCCAAACGCACCCTGATCGGTTTTGGACCTGACAAACGAGACCGTCATTGTCTCCCCCTTGACCTGAACGTGCTCTTGGCACAATCCCCCCATCGTATCCCGCTTGTTCCTTGCCACTAGTTCGCTTACCCGCATAGCCCCATGGAATGCTAGCGCAAAAGCGGCTCGGAATAACACTGTCTCGTACTGTGATGAACATGTTGCAGGGAGTACGGAAAATAACAGGGCCAACCTATCCAGACCTATCGGGCGCCTCTCGTCTGCCTTGCGACCCTCCAGGCGTTGCCACCCCCGTAGCGCTTTCTGGACTACGAAAGACGCTGTTGGGTCCTGGATCCCATGAGCCCTTGCCATAAAGGAAATGGCGGCCCGATGCCTCTGGGCCGTAGCTACTGATTTGCCTGCCTGATGTAAAGACAGCAAAATTTTACGACAAGCTCCTCCTGGCCCCAAAGCTCCCCCCTAGCAGAACCCAAAAAGGACCAATATGAACGGAACGCCCCTTCGTATGCCTTCCTTGTCCTGGGCGCTAAACTCTCTCCCACGAGGTTTTGTAGTTCGGGGCACCGAGAGACCAGAGAGCTTCGGGAAAGGGTGCCGCCACCGGGTCCGCAGCGGGCAGAAAACCCCAGAAGGCCTGCATACGGAAACGAGAAAGCGCATCAGCCGCTTGGTTCAATACCCCAGGGACATGTCTTGCCCTAAAGAGCACATTCAACTGCATGCACAATAACACAATTTCTTTAAGCAGTCTCAGCATCCATTTGCAACGTGCTGCCTGACTATTGATACTCTCTACCACGGTCATGTTGTCAGACCAAAACACCACAGACTGATCCCGGAACCCCTCAGGCCAAGTTTTCAGGGCCACCAAAATAGGGAAAAGTTCGAGAAAAGCAATATTCCTCGTCAATCCGCACTCATGCCACCATGACGGCCATTTTCGAGCCGTCCATTGTGTGCCGAATATGGCGCCAAAACCTATACTCCCCGCCGAATCTGTCCACAGCCCCAGCTCCTCAGAGGACACCGCCGGTTTTATCCAGACAATTCGACCATTGAAATCCGCAAGAAATGCCAACCAAATGCGCATGTCCTGGCGAACCTCTGCCGAGAGCCTCGTGCGGTGATGACCCTCCTTCAGGCCGACCATGGCTTGTGCAATCGAGCGGGAAAAGGGGCGGGCCATCGGCATTACTCGCAGGGCAAAATTCAACTGGCCCACCACTTGTTGTAATTGATGCAGTTTTACTTTAGTCTCACTGATACATGTTTCAAGGGATGCCCTGAATTTCAAAACCTTTTCTCTTGGTAGTCGAAAACAACCCTCTACTGAGTCGAGCTCGATCCCCAGAAACTCGAGGGAAGTCGAGGGACCCACGGTCTTACCTGGCGCCAATGGCACACCAAATTGGTTCGTCAAGACACAAAATTCATTTAAAGCCTGTCCACATTCTTGGTCCCCGGCTGCCCCCAAGAACAAAAAATCATCAAGATAATGCATAACATGTTGAAAACCCGTCTTCTTTGTGAAGACCCATTGCAAAAAACAACTGAACATTTCAAAGTAGGCACAAGATATAGAACATCCCATTGGCATACATCTGTCCATGTAATAGCGACCCTGAAACCTAAAACCAAGGAGACGCTGATCGTCTGGGTGTACCGGGAGCAACCGGAACGCTGACTCGATATCTGATTTTGCCATCAGCGCCCCGGGCCCCAGGCGATGCAACATGGCGACGGCCTCATCGAAGGATGCGTACCGCACCGAACACACTTCCGGGTCTATCGCATCATTCACGGAAAGACCACGTGGGGCTGACAAGTTTTGTATCAGCTGAAACTCACCCGGGTCCTTCTTGGGGACCACCCCTAGAGGGGAACAAACAAAATTATCAACCGGTGGCAAGTCAAATGGACCGGCGACACGACCCCGAGTCACCTCCTTCCCAATCTTTGCCTGTACCACAGCCGAATGCTGTAAGACCGATAGTTGATTCGTACAGTTAGCTACACCCTGAAAATCCCCCACTGGGATGCGGAAACCATATGAAAACCCGTTCCGCAACACCCCAGCGGAAGCATGATCCGGGTATTCACTGAGCCAAGGAATCATTGCCATGGTATCAATCGGAGTAGGTAAAGTCGCCCCTCGGACTATTTCAGACCTGTTTGGCGCTTCCCTTACCACCGTTATCACCCGTTTTGGCTCTGCACATGGACTCAGGATGGGATGGCTGCCCACACCCCCCACATTCATGTCTGAACTTGCATGACCCCTGGGGCCTCGTACATTTACCCCTGTTAAAATTCCAACAGATCCCCCTTTTACCTGCGTTGCCACTCGTCTTCGAATGGTACTCGCTACCTGCATCCGTCCGAAAGGGTGTCCCAGAGTATTGGCGGGAAGATTCACCCCCGCTACTCCCTGACAATGGTACTTTTAACATTCCCGTACTCTCCATTTTTTGCCATGACACGGAGTCGTAACAATCCCAAGTCAAAACTGGGTCATGTTCCTTAGCTTTTCTAAAAATATTGTCATAGCAGAACCACTGATTGCCCACATAGGCTACGGAGTACTCCATGATACGCGATTGATAAATAGGCAACTCGGTCAGCAACTCGGGCCTGCGCTCACCCATGATGGAGGTAAAAATGCCCCACGCTCTGCCCCAAGTACCAATATTTTCGTCAACCTTAAAGGCGGCCATTTTTGCGCGCCAAACACTCGGATGCATGAGCTCCTTTTGGCTCTTAACATGCTCCATCTCGTAATGGTCGGTAAGCAAAGAAAAAATATTAACATACTTATTTGCCCAAATCTTTTCCTTAATCTCCAGTGGAACATGCTGAGCCACCTTCTCCCTTCGTGAAGGTACAGACCCCTCCCCCGCGATCGGCAATGGCCGCTTACCTGAACCAGATGCTGTATTTGCCGCCGAACCTGGGCCCGTTGCATTTTCCGCCGCCGTAACTGGCGGGGTAACAAAAGCTGGTGTCTTCCCAGCCTCCCTAGATTCCCGCAGTTGTCTCATTACTGCCCGGCCGTCGTCAGCCGTGGTGCCCTCATTATCTTTTCCCAACCACGCTGCCAATTGTGCCGCTAACTCGGGAGGCATATCTTCCCTGGTCACGGGGGTGACCACCACGGGGATCGGGGTCCCCCCCTTCGGCGCCGGGGTTGGCTCCCCAAGTGGGGTATCGGGGACCGGGGTTTCACCCCCAAGCGCCCCCTTTCTGGACCTCTTGCCTCTCCCACCGGGGACTACTCCCGGCAAAGGTCGTTTCGGTCCTCCCTCCCCGTTCTTATCCGCCATCTGCTTCTTCAAATCGGCTACCTCCTTCATGAGCATGCGGAGCATCTGATCGGTACTGACCCGCTTTCCGACTTTCTTAGGCATTCCCAGACGGGATATCTGTAAGACAAAAAGAAAGATTACAACGCTCAAAAATTGGCTCTTCGTTCCGTCTTGAGCTCACGTGCAGTGGAGAGGTGCAGCTTCAGAGCACAGGAACAAGAGGATGTTTTCTTGGCTTGTTGCTTCTTTTATCCGTCTCCGGGGCGGGCGTCCACCCGCCCCCGCCCGCCACCGAGGGCGTGGCCGAGTGCGTCAGTGTCTAGGACAACCCACTCCAGGGCGGGGAAAGGCGCGCCCAGGCTACGCCGCTTCGGGCATACCAGCCGAGACTCGCCTCCCGCCCAAGATGGCTTCCCGGGGGGATCGGGGTACTCCACCATACGTTCGGGGGGACCGAATGGTCGCCCCTTTCCATTTGTATTTAATAGCCAATATAATCAATCTAACTACTGAGAGTAAACATGAAATGAAACATTGCACATTGAGCTTCTTTTGCATATTTATTTGACAAGTTTAAGACACAGACCATGTTTGAATCGGAATGAAAATGAATTTTGAAAGAGAACACGCACATTACGCTCGTGCACAGTAAAATAAATGTAGACGTCTTTCTGCACTGCTGCAAGCTTTCTGTTAAAGTAGTTTTATGTCACATAGTCTATCAACCAAAGCAACCTAGGATAAGCGAATATTTTATTCATAAAACAACACATCAACAGTTGCACAGGATGACAACAGAGAATACCATTATAAAATTCAAAGGTTCACTGAAAACTTTGTTATGGGGCAGTTATGGTTTCTTGCCATACGGCAGTAATCTCTGTTAAAAAAAGCCTTATAAATTCAGTGAAAAAACTGCAGTTAAAATAAGTTATGGTTCCGAAACATAAGCAAAAAAACAGAATTAGCCCAGCTATGTACCCCTATGCAAACCATAACTCGTGCTCTGCTTATAATCATGATATCACTGGTGACATCTCAAATGACATTGATAACATTATAAATACATTTTCGATGCGATAACATATGACACCATCAGTTACATCATCGAGGATCTCACCATTTCAGAGTGTATGTATGCTCGTCAAGCAAGCACAAGTAAATAAGTTTGAGGATTTTATGAGAAATATTTAGACTGATATACTTGCAGTAGATTTTTCATAACCAACATTAGTGAAATGTTGGAACATTGGGGCATATTATCAAGGGGGTTTATCTCCGCTTTTTTGGCTTTAAAAGCCAAGAAAGCGGAGATAAAATTATCTCCCTCTTACCAAGCTGTCGCTAACACCTGTTAGCGACAGCTAATAGGAGATAGCGACCATCTTGGGCCCCGCTTTGCATGTCAGTGATATTTATCACTAATGACATGCAAAGTGGGCGTGCCAAGATGTTAGCGACTGGAAACAGTCGCTAACATCGCTATCTCCTATTACCAACTTTTGGAGATATTCGCGCTAAGCGCGAATATCTCCAAAAGCTAACACCTGCCCTGAGCAGTTCTTAGCCATGTTATCCAATGGGAGGTGGATAACATGGGTAAGAGCATTTGCTCGATAATGCATGAATATCGCTGACTTTTCAGCGATATTCATGCATTGCGGACGTTTTTTATCGCATTTGCGATAAACCTTGATAATAGCAAGGTTTATCTGCGATAAAAATCGCCGATTTGCGTCGATAATGTTTGTCTCTAAACAAGTTAGAGACAAAAATTATCTCTATTGGTTGGTAATATGCCCCTTTGTTTGATAAAAATGATATTACAAGTCGCTCTTTGCTGGTGATGTATGTGATATATTCCCAAAATATATCACATGCCTTTGGGTGCATGCCAGCTTTTTCCTTGCTTCAATTATTTGTTATGTGAAACACAGGGGAACGCACCATAGGAAATAGATAAAATTGTTTAGAAAGAAAAAAAATCAATTTTGGTGTAATTCCCGTGATGACATTAATTTGGTAAGAGCCCTAGTACATGACCCAATCATAAACCTATATTGAGCAGGCACAGACAACAGAACAATTCATTGTCAATTGCAGTGTGCAATCGCACTTGTTTCCCACCTGCAGAAGTGCCTCATAGCCTGTGTGGAAACCGACTAATGAGTGCCTGATTGAAGTTTTGACTTCCATTACTCGCGCCAAGGCCAGAGCAATTGTCTAGGTAGGAATGTCCAGCGCAAACGAAACCCCCAGAGTGTATTCCTCTGTGGATGAGCAGGAAGTGCCGGTGGACACAGGAGGTTACAGTAGGCGCCTGACTATCATTTTTGTATTCAGAGTTCGCTCTGGCATTATTGAATCGCCACCTTAGTCTGCCTACTAATACGGTTCTTATGCCTCAACAACAGACCTCAGCTCAGTAAGGGCCTTTTATTTCGATGACATGATGTGAGACTTAATTGAAGTTGTCGGTGAAGTAAAGCAGTCGGCAAATTCATTTTTTTCTCTGCAGCTCTTGGGAGATAGCTTGATAAATATTTTTATCAGTGTTGCAAATATTATCTTTGTAGCATTTTAAACGTTTCGTGTCTCTGTTACCATTATTCTTTTCCGGCATAAATGCAGATTGGGTTGTGCATATCAGCATGCTGTGATAAGCAGAAATTATGCATTTTTTGTTTGGGGGGGGGGGGGGGGGTGCAGTGAAAAATCCAAATTGATTATGTTGTGAAAGTGCAAAAAATAAACAAATCACTGAAATGGCAGCATTTTTCAAAATAAATAGCTTTTACTATATTGGAATCACATTTTCAAAAAGGTATTCAGAAAATAGATGGCAGTTGAAGGAAACAAATTCATTTTATTGCTTTAGGGATTTTAATGGAAAAAGTAAGCTAATATATATTTATTAAAAAATTTTATCTTAAAAAACAGCCACGCACAATCGATGGGCAACTCTCTGCCATACAAACGCAACAGATCACAAAGAGGAGAGGGAGGAATTATAAACTGAATAATTGCTGCAAGTCCATATTAAATAGCGCCCTGCATAAATTGAAGCTTATAATGTCAATACGTATTTTAGGAAAGCTAACATAAACATATGCAACAAAAGCTCGCTTGAAATGATCAAGAGCCGATGAGCACATACATGCAATAATATAAACCAGCTGATCTAATGATAGGGAATCTTTTCTTGGGCAGTAAGAAAGGAAGAAACTGCTTCAAAATAGGAAAACAGACCATACACACTCCAGCCACAGCCACGCTGGACAGGTTGACGCTCAACCTATTCAGGGTTATTCCTTCAACCATAAACATTTCAAATAGAACATCCCACTCTAGAGAACAATAGGTGAGCATTTAGAAGAATAATCTACATCATGAACATACAAATCAGTTACAATACCACACACCTCTTAGCAAACAAAAAAAACAGGTAACCCAGCAAAATGAAACAAAAGAAAAGAGGAACAAAAAAAACCTAGATTCACAACAAAATTCTACATGTGTCCATCTTCCTTTTTTGCAGCCCCCCAAAACTTTTGTTTCACTAAATTATTAAACTCTGAGTTTTTCCCGGCAATTTGATTTTTAACAAGTCATCCACATTGTTGAAAAAGGTTTAACAGCTTTGCAAAGGTCATACCATTATTTTCTTTTCATCTGAAGGTGAGTTTCCTTCAACTTACATAACTTCAGACCCTAGCAGCTTTTTACAGTATTTTTTCACCCATGTAGGACACACTCTAATGAAGGGTTCACGTTTCTTGAATAACACAAAAAGACTCACACCCATTGTAGAATGAGGCATACACCTATATTTCTCAAATCTTTATTTCACTGATTAAATCCAACTTTCCCCACAATACTTTGGAATTTGTATGGTCCCTTTGGGTGTCCTATTAAACCTCTCAACCACGGTTTCTGTATGGTATAAGGGACACCTCTTATGTTTAATATCTCTGTCCACCAAAAATATCTACACTTAGAGGTTAACAGCACCTCATTGTCAACAAGAATGAATTTGGAATTTCTTTTTGTAGAAAAAAAATCCATCAAGAATTTTAACAGCAGAGGTATTATTAGTGAAACCCATCTCAGGCTATCGATAACTACTAGAAAATATTTAGCAGACTTTCCTACCCCAAAAGGCCCAACAATGTACAAAGCAATCCCTACTGCGTGGCGCCTGCCATGTTCTGCTGTGAAATGCAGGGGAGTACCCATGTGCACCCCCCCACGCCCCCTTCACCCTGGGGGCCCGCAACGGCATTGCCGCCACGGAAAGGCATTCCTCCCAGGCCATCCTAATATGGCTGGCGGTGTCTGATAGACACGGCCACCATATCAGGCCTTTTCCGCCGCGGTCGCAAGGCGTCCGTGGGGGAAAAGCAGTGGACAGTCTTCCCCTTTGCCATGGTCCCCCTGCCATTTTAATTTGGTGGGGGGAAGAAAGGTGGCGGACGGGCAAGGATGGCGGACGGATCACCATGACCTGCATGGCGCTGGCGATCCGTCCGCCATCCTAATGGACCCCCTTGTTGGGACTCTCATGACAACCATGGGCAGACATCTCACTTTCATATACTTCTCACTACCTCTGCACTCAGAAAATTCGCTCACCAACCTCTCAACAGCTATGTCCATATTTGGCCATGCATGAGCACATCTTAGGCTTGTCTTTGCCTTACAACTTACTTGCGGGCCTTCATGTGCTAGATGACGTAATCGTTCCCTGAAATCAAGTGATGATCCTAACCTACTACCCCTTCAAAGAAGATTATTGACAACAGAAAGTACATCAAAGCCTTTCACAAACCCTACAAATCACTCATCTCATTTCCAGTTGTCATTCCCACTAAGAATAGATTGTCAAACCTGCTTCAAAATGTCATCTTTCCACCAAGTATCTTCCTCAACTACTATCATCAGAATCCACAGCTAACCTTGAGAGGCAAACAGCTGCCTTATTATCTGTGGCAGGCAAGTGCATAACCACAAAATGAAAGACCTATGCTACCAAGAACTTTCGGACACAAGATAAAATACAATCCAGGCTTTTCCTGCCTAAAAACGTCCTGCAGAGGTTTATGATCACACTGTACAAGAAATGTACCATTGAGAGTTTAGGCACATGTATAAGAAATCACAGGAACCATGGCAAGATTTTCGGGCTGTCATTAAAGCCATTCGTGGGCTAGGCGTAGTGCTGCAAAGTAAATGATTACACAGGTTTGATAACCTGTCTTTAAAATAGCTCATCCGAATCATTGTTTTACAGGGGTATAATAGCACAAATTGGACTTCAAGATCACTGTTCACAGTGAGGTTGAGAAAAGAGGTTAGCATTTAGTTCAGCACCAGTGTCTATCAGGACAATGGTGGGGTCACAAGAAATGTGGTTTACTTTCTCAACAAGTAAAGGATGAGAGGATAAAAGAAAATGAAAATGAATTCTCTAAAAAATTCCAAATGATATTCAGAGAGTGGGAGTCTAAATCCACATCTGGACAGAAGAGGGGCTAGTATATGTATTGGTTCTTCGTTTGTCTATAGACAGGCATAAGAAAGGTGTCTCAGCTTGTTCTGAGAAGCCCCCACCAGTAACTGGTCCACAGAAGTTACTAGTGTATGGCACGGTATGCTAGCCAGCACAGTAGGGAAAAGGGCTAGACAGTGGTTGTCCCAGTTTCCAGAGGTGAGAGGGAAGTGGAACACATAACTTACATTCCTGCCGCCAGTCACACGTTCAGGCAGTAGTCCTGCAGAATCTGGAAGAGGGTTGAGGCTCTAAAATAAACGGAGACAGATATGATTACGGTCAGGTGTTAGCTGGTGTCGCCTGAGAAGATCCTTCATGATGTACCCATACCAGGTCATTGATGCAGACAATCAGCTAGCATCCTGTGATGATGCTTATCTTGGTGTGGGGTGGAGTCACTGGTCCTTGGCAAGTACCACTGAACAGAGCCCTACTTGTAGACTGCATGGAGAGGGAACGTTTTGTAACACTTTGTTAGGAAGGAGGTAGATTTAAAACCCTGTGCTGATAGTTCTGGGGCTACCTGAGTCGGTATCTCTAGCCACAAGGGACAGAGCAGACCATCATGTAAGAGGGTCCTAGATTCTGATAGAATGGACCAGTCTCCAGTGAGAACGAATAGGACCAAGTGGCATGGCAAGCCAGCCAAGAAAATGTCCATGATCTGGAAGGAGACTAACACCGGCGGAGACAACAAGAGTAGAATTGTTTGTCAGAGGAAGAATGCCTGAGATAACTTGTAAGATGCAGGAGGACCCTGTTAGATTAATTTGTGCCAGGTGCAGAAGGAGTGCTGTACTCGAATGCAATCTACAACAGGCTGAAGAACAGACCAGTTGAGATCTAGGTGGAGATGGTTTGATTTACTTATACGTATAATGTCCTTGATAGGGAGCCTAGGGTTCCTGAGTGTAAGGGCAGCTGGATTACTGGTATTGTCTAAGTGCTAATTTGCCTTCATGCTGAACCTGGCTAATGATATGGTAGTCCTTGAGAGCCAAGGTTGTTGACAGGATTTTCAATCATTTTTACTGACCCCAGATGAAGCAGAATGTAAATGAAAACGGTGGTTTTTGCATTACCTTGCAAGCAAGTAACAAGTCATGGAGAAAATGTAAGGCACTTATTCAGACCTTTTCGGTCGTAGGAACTCATTTTTATGGGGTAGCAGTGAACATTGTTTGGCCTCTAAATCATAAGAAAGCTTTACTTGGTGTGGTAGACCATGGCACTATGCACTCTGAGACTGTATGTCAGGAAATTATCTTTTTTGCAGGATCAGTCATAATTTTATCCCCAACTGTTTGCTAGGTGTTTTTCAACTATGAAGTGCACTGGGCTCTGCTAACCAGGGTGCAGTGTATGTGCTCTGATCCCTCAAAGTGTATGGCGTGTGGCTAATCTCTGATTGGCATCTTTAACTTAACTATAAGTTCATGTACATAGTACAAGGTGTATGGACTGGTAAGTTAAATGTCACCAGTGGACTGCCACCATTGCTGTGACAAAGTGAAAACATGGTTCTAGGTCTCCCACTGCAACCCTGTTGGGCAGTTTTTAGACGTACAATTCAACATGGCAAATTAAATCTGTTTGCCAAGTGCAAAACTCTCATTTCATTATTTATAAGTCACCCATAAGGCAGGTCTTAAAAACCCATTAGGATGCAAAGTATTAAAAAAAGGACAGCTTTATTTTCTGTTTTACATGTACTGACAGTAAAAACTTCCCATTGTTATTTTTTCTGTAGCAGGGCTGATAGTCCTCTTGTCTAACATTGAGTTATACTAGCCCAAAAGCTAAGTGCTAACTTACATTCTGGTCCAGCAACTATAATACTTCAACATATCAAATTATTTATTGAATTAAATCTGACCCATTTATGAAGTTAGATTTAAAGTAACTTCTAATATCAAGGTGACTTTAGAAATACATCACTTTATTGCACTAAAGTTCTAGTACCTGTTTTCTGATTGACTACAGAAGTTGTCACCTGAGCCAAACTGCCAGGAAGTGTGAATCACTCACAGGGCAAGGGAACAATAAGTCTGTTGGTGGGAGGACGGGTGATCTCCTCTTGACTGGATGACTTAGGGCTGTGGCCAAGGGAGTAGCCAGAAATTAAAAATACCCTCACTGTGAACTATGCATCTGATGGCACTAAGCAAATGAAGCAAGTTAGTCCATCCTCCCCTAGAAGAGATCCTTCTTCCATGCATCTATCTATTCATCCATTCACCTTTCTATCCTTCACATACATCCACTAATTCACCTTCACATTCTGTCATTCATCATTCAAATTCAATTTCAAACTAATCTTTATTTGATTTCATCACAGAAAACCATACAACAGTATACAAAGCATCTAAAGAACATATCATTAAAAAGTAAAAAACATATATGTAAGTGATAAAAACAACATGGACTTTTATAACACTGTGGAATATTCATATTATCGGGGACTTTCTTCATCTTCTCACAGCCCTTTAAAACCTTGGCATAATATAGCATATATAATCTGTGGGTGAGGTCTGTAAAAATAGAAAAGCAGGTCAACTCTTTCTAAAACCATAGAACCTCAATATCAGTAAAATCCCAAACTTTCCTGTTCGCTATAAAACGAACAGAGAAAACAGTGTGCATTGTTGTCTGTAGTGACACAGCATCACAGGAATATTTACATGAACATTGTGGCCAATCGTTTATCACTGGGACACTGACCAGGCGGTTAAATGTCCTCATCCTAAAATGCATTAAAAATAATCTGTCTTGAATATTGTCAATTTTTTTTTAAATATGGCTGCATATCATAGATGTCATAAAATACACAAGTTCCCAATTTATCACAAAAGATAGACTACTAAATGTAGCACAGACAACATACTCTAGAACTCACTAAATCACATCACAAGACTTCTCTTCGTGACAAATCGCAGTGACCATGATAAGAAAGAAAAAGCAATGATATAAGTGATACATTTAAAATAAAAATTAAACAATGATAAACAACAAGACTGTCACAAATTATTGTAAGAAAATTTCATACACATTTATTACATATATTTATACATTTGCCATAAATACAGTTATCATGTGCATGAGACATAAACATAGAATAAAAAACAGGAATAAAAAACAGTATCAGTCCCCTTGTCCCATATTGGATAAGTAAGGGGCCTCCCTTATCTGCTTTTCACATGCATATCATAGATGACCACCGTTAGAAACTGAGGTCTCTCATTTGCAATGGTTTGCACCTTTGACGAAGTATGGACCCTTGCTTCTAGTCGTAGAAAGGGAGTTACGCCCTTAAACAACCCATGCTCAACTTCTTGGTAGCTTTGCATGTGCAGACAGGCTTGTCTCTGAGGCAGTGTGTATAGCATTTGTACACGCATCCAGTAATACAGTGAAAACACTACAAATGGACACCACACAAGTTTAGAAAAATAAGTAATCTTTTCTAAACCAAGCAAGACCAAAACAACAACAATCCAACATACCGTTATCAAGATGTGACTTTTAAAAGGTAAAAACAGATCTGTCCATAACAAACTATAGATGCAACACTTTTAACACAAAGTACCTTGGATGCGTCAAAATCATAAACAAAAAAAGCTGCAGGAAAGATGATGCAGCAGTTCCTTACACACAGGGAAGGTGATGTGTTGCTTCCTTGCTCCAAGGGGAGGTGATGCGTTGGTTCCTTACTGCCCCACCGGGAGGTGATACGTTGTTTCTTAACTGAAGAGGAGGTGATGTGCCAGTGTCTTACTGTGTGGGTAAGTGATGTGTCAGTTTCTTACTGCGGCCCCGGCATTGCTGTAGACTTGACACCCCGGGTGCGATGCGTGGGGATTCAGGAGGCATCGGCTCTCGTAGCGGTGGTGGCAATGACATTACATTGATCCCTTCAACCGTGGTACCTTGAACAGCAGGGACTGCATCGGAGTCGGGCGGTGATCTCAGACTTCAGAGATTGGTGCACGAGATTTGGCGTGTGGCCACTTCTCCAGCCACTGGCAGATGCTGCGTCTGTTTTGGAACAGTGGTAATGCATGGAAATTCTTCCTGCACAGCAGTGTTGTGTCATAAACGGGTGCAGATGCATCACGCTTCTTCAGTTGCTTCTCTTTTCCCAGCTCCCAGCAGCAGGAACAACCTCCGGAGGCCCAACAAAGGAACAGGCACCTCTTGGCAGGTCAGAACTCCCAGCAAGGAAGTTCCGGGGAGCTGGTGGTGAAGTCTTGTGTCTCTGAGACTTCAGAATAAGAGGCAAACTCTACTTCAATCCCTTGGAGATCATCTTCAAGCAAGATACACAGCACACAGCAAGGTCTTGGTCCTCTTCTTGTCAGAAACAGCCACTGCAGGTCAAACCCAGAAAGCACACAATAAAAGGGCAGTACTTCTCCTTCAACTTTCCCAGCTCTTCTCCTTAGCAGAGGTTCCGCTTAAGTCCAGAAGTAGTCTAAATTTCTGGGTTCTGGGCCCCAATGTTTATGCTCAATTTCTTTTTACTTTCTTGTGTCAGAGAGTCTCTGTGCTCAGTCGAAACCAGTTTTGTTCTGCCTGGTTCAGCTTCCTGGTAGGAGGAGGAGACAGCATTGTGTAAGGCAGACCAGGTCTATTCAGGTTTTAGGAAATCTCCTCCCCCTGCTCTAAATGCAACCCTGGTCTATTCAGCCTAGCCCTGACTCATCCAGGAAAGGCAGGACACACCTCAACGTCCCCCAGTGGCTGTCTGAAGAGAATGCACATCCCTAGCCCTTGTCATACCAAAGCCGGAGAGTCAATCCGCAAACCAGAAGAGGCACACAGGATGGCTAATCAAAAACATACTGACTTTTGAAAAGTGGTATTTTCATATACACTATAAAAAAATCATCTTTACTGAAATATATATTTTTATATTCTGAGCTCACGCATACTAAACTCCATCTTCCCACCTTGTCCTAATGGGAAGTTATACTTATAAGATTTTATAAATAAACTCCCATTCTATCCTAAGGGACAGATAGCCTTTCCATAGTGAAACATGACTAAAACTGTAGTTCACTATCAGGACGTGTCACATCCACCGGTACATGTCCTACCTTTCATATACACTGCACTTTGCCCACAGGGATACCTTGGGCCTACCTTAGGGGAGACTCACATGTAATAAAAGGGAAAGATAAGGACTGGGAAGTGGGTGCACTTGCCCGGCCGATATGGCAGTAAAAACTGTGCACAGACACTGCAGTGTCACGTCTGAGAACCTTTTGCAAGGCAGGTTGTGTGAGTCGCACAATCAGTGCTGCAGGCCCACTAGCGGCATTTGATTTACAGGCCCTGGGCACTCACAGTGCTCTGTACTAGGAACTTATTAGAAAATCAAATAAGCCAATCATGGAAACACCAATCCATATTAACAATTTATACAGAGAGTTTATTCACTTTAGCACTGATCAGCAGTGGTAAAGTGCCCAGAGTCCTAAAACCAACAAAAACAGGGTCAAAAACAGTAGGTCCAAAACCAAAAAGTCTGGGGATTAACCCACTGGATTATTACTAATGCTTGGCTTCATCAGTTTCGTTGACAGTCTTAATTCCCCCATAACTCATAAACAATCAATTTTAAACTCTTTCTACTAATGTGTTCTAGGAATTCTGGTTGCTCAAAAAACTCTTGATTTCCCATATGTCTCATAAAAATTTTAATATAAATCAGCCACGATATTTGAAAAGCGAAGTGAGATTTGAGACAATCCCTAATAATCTCACGATTGAGGATAGTTTGCTCAGTTGTCCAGATATTATGCCACAATAACATTTGCTGAATCTTAGCTAAATGAGTTAGAAAGGATAGTCCCTGCTCAGCATGGCATACATAGGAGAAACTGCTACTTGATACTGCTAAGTGATACCTCAGAAATACATTCTCTACCAGTTGCAGGGGTTGGCAGTCAGAGTGCCCTCAAGCCCCCGCCCTTAATAAGGCTGTTGATAGATACTTTGATTTATAAAATGTTAATACATCATTGGGTGGTTTTCTGCCAATGTGTCCTAAAAAAATTGCACAAAGCTGCAGTAATTTTCATAAACTGGAGCTTCCTGTAACTAATAGCCTTTCGCCACAAACCATCCAAGTCAGACAAAATACACCGGTAGGAGAAGGTCTTATCTTTATTGATTAACAAGCCTATGTTCTGCATATAATTAGTGAAACTTGTTAATATTCATTGAAGCCCCATAGGAGTATGGGCCATGAGCACAGCTTTGTCAGCGTAGAGGAGGGCGGAGATTGGTCCACGATCAGTGTGCGGTAGATCTAGACACTGGTCAACCATGAAACTTCCTAGGCTACTAATATGCAATGTAAATAGGAACAGCGCCAGTACACAGCCCTGCCTTACCCCTCTGTCCATGCTGAGTGATGTAGTAAACTCTTCCTTGACACCTTACCGCACCCTCAACCTGGTCCATAATATACTTCATTCATCATTCAATCTTTCTCTATTCCATCCTCTCATCCGTCTACTCCACCATTCATCCATCCATTCCTCATCCATTACTCAGCCATCCATCTGTCCATCTGTCTCTCCATCTGTCTGTCCATCCATCTATCCATTTTGCCATCCATCCATCTGTCCATCCATCTGTCTGTCCATTTGTCTATCGAGCTATCCGTCGATGTATCCATCCATCCATCCAGCCACCAATCCATGTATCCATTCAAACACCCATCCATCATTCCATCCATCCATTCATTCATCCACCCATTATCTCTCTGCCATTCATTCATCCATCAACTGCGCCATTCATTCATCCATCCATCTATCTACTCACCCATCCACTCTGCATTCATCCATCCATTCTGCCGTCCATCTGTCCATTCTGACATGCATACATTCATCATAAACTCATCCATTCTGCCTTTCACCGATCCAGCCATAAATTTGTTTATCCTCTGTACCATCCATTCACTCATCTTGTTACCCAATGATCCATCCATCCCTTTACTCAGCCAATCTTTAACCTGTCCATCCATCCATCAGTCCATCCATCCATCCATCCATCGTTCCATTCATTCATTCATTCATTCATTCATTCCTTCATTCATTCATCCATCTGTTTGTTTTGCCATCATTTTACCTATCCATCCACCTATGCATTTATATACTTACTAATGCATACATTACTCTGTACTCCTTTAATCTGCCTTCTACCGATCAACTCACTTATCTTTTCACTCACTCATTCATCTACATTAGATGTGGGCGGAATTTGCGTAGTCGCGTTAAGCAAAGATCCGCAAAACAGTAAAAAAACTCCACAAGCTACTCAGAATTCCGCGCGCATGGGGAATTGCTTGTTCCGCCCATTTGCGATGCGTTTTTCCTGTTAGGGTATGCTGTATGCGTGCTCGGGGGGAAATATCTCGCGAACTTGCCCATGCGGTCGCCAATTGGCATGGCCATCTTGTTTCACTAGTCCCACCCGCTCGCAATGCGAGTTACCTGTTCACGGCCGCGGATGTCCGATGGTGCGATGGAATGACATGTTCACGATCGCACACTCTCGGGGGATCGAGCGGCCGGCTACCAAAATCTAGTGGCGCATGCGAACGGATGGGAAAACTCGTCGGCAAATGTAGGGAGCCCGGTAAGTTGCTACCGCGTGTGCACGAGAATGCATTTGAAAGCACGAACAAGGAAAAAATTACGCTGCGCCGCGGGTCTCGGAATTTTCAGCGATTCCGCTTTCTCTGCGGAATTGCCAAAATTCTGCAAATTCCGCAAGTGGACCATAATTTGACACCCAGGCCTAATCTACACACCTATTCATCTTCCGACTCATTCACCCACTCATCCATGCATCCTTTGACTCTTCCTTTCTCTCAATATTCCTTCCATTTTTCTCTTTTCTATTTACTTATCTTTCAATCTTCCTTGCTCCTGCTTACCCTTCTATCGATGGTGTATTCCTTTATAGTGGTATTTATCAGTCTTTCTCTACCGAGCTTCAAATTGAAGATGCCTATCTAGAATGCCGCCCCTTCTGAAGTTGCTCAAGCAGATGGTTCCTAATGCCCCTGGTTGTAGCCTGCCCTCTCCTTTGTTGGGCTAGCCCATCTGGCATACCCCTCCCCCATATGGGTAAAACCTGTTGCAGAACAGGTTTTACAAGGAGAGTTACTCATTATACTGGACACACCTCTTCAATGTGCTCAGAGCTCTGACTCAGGAAAAATGGTTCTGACATCTTGGATTTGGGCAGAGAGCTAGGAGGCAGTACTTTAGGTCATTCCTAGAATTTATTTATTTATTTATTTATTCATTTATTTATTATAAAGTTTTGTATAGCGCGAACAAGACCCATGGGTATCAGAGCGCTTCACAGTATGAGGACGGTTATGATTCACATATGTAGTAACACTTTAAAGTCAATCAGAATATGAGGTAGATACTTGTTTAAAATATTGAGGTAGATCCTTATAAGTCATTAGGGGTTGGGCGTATATAAAAATACATAGCATGAGCGTTTACATTAAGAGTTGGATTAGAGGTTTGGATATATAGCATATGGTTTACTCTGGGAATACCTATGAGGTAGGTAGTTATAAGTCGTTACGGAGGTAAATTAGGTAGATGTGCATATACATCTTAGCAAGATGTAATAGGAAGGATACAAAAGTATGCATGTAAGTATTCGCAAGAGGTAATAGTAAGGATTCCACTAGGTCTCAGGAGAGACTCCTGACCCGAATCAGTGATCCGCATTATCTTTGATCAGTTCAGCATCTTTCCTTTATAGTTATGTTGATGCTATGAATTAGGACGACAATAGTTCCAATCAGTGTTCATCAGTCTTTACTATGTAAGGAATTTACTCATCAAAATGCTTTTCACTTCCCTCTTAAAGGTACCTGTATTCTGAATCTTCCTAATGTTTGGAGGTAGTGAGTTCCAGATTCTGGGGGCTGCTCCTGAGAATGCTCGATCGTAGGTTTTTTTCTTCCGGAAAATGGCTGGTCGTAGCAGCAGCTCCTTGGCACTCCTGGCTGGTCTCTTTCCCCCAGATAACTCAATTTTTCCTGCTAGGTATCTGGGTGTGTTGTGGTGGAGCGCTTTATGGGTGATACATGCTATTTTTAGTTGAATTCTGTCTTCATAGGGTAGCCAGTTTAATGCTTTCAGGTGAGGAGAGATATGATCGAATTTCCTCGATCCGGTAATAAGTCTTGCCGCTGCGTTGAGACATGCTTTTAGCGGAGCTGTGGACATTTTTGGTAGACCGGCTAAGGTGGAGCACCCATATTCAATCCTTGAAATAACTAGTGATTGGATTGCCAGTTTAAGTTCCGCCTCTGATATGTATGGTTTCAGTTTCCTTAAGTAGTTCAGGTGGAAACGCGCATTTCTAGCCATTGACTTAATATGGGCTTGCATGTCGAGGTTCTCATCTAAGTTGATTCCTAGTGATTTCGCCGAGTTGACTAGGGTTGGGGTGCAGTTTAGCGCAGTCACCAGTTTGGTCCATTCTTTCATTTCCGAGTGGTTTCTTGGAGGTGCGATTAATAGGAACTCAGTTTTGTTAGCATTTAGCTTCAGATGATTGGTTGTTAGCCATTCCAATGTCATTTTTAATGTCTCGTTCATTCGTTCAATGTCTTCCTTGGACACGATCTTTATGTATATTCGCGTGTCGTCCGCGTAGAAGTCGTGTGTGCATATCCAGTTACCATTGACAACACTCCTCCTTCGACCTCTGGATCCTTGTGTACCAATCAGGAATCATTTAGGCTACTACTAGAGATCACATCAGTATAACAGCACTTCGCCCTCATTCTCATAAAACTTGGGGGCATATTATCAAGCAGGACGTAGAAATTATCGCTGTTTTAGCGGCAGAAAACTGCCGCTAAAGCGGCGATAATGGGCTTGATAATATGCCCTTGAGAATTCCAATAGAAGCCCATGTTCTGGTGTGAACCTGGGGGCATATTATCAAGCCAGGCGATACATTTATTGCAGCTTTAGCGGCAGAAATGCTGCTGAAATGGCAATAATGGGCTTGACAAGTGAAGCCCATGTTAGATGTCCTTCACATCTAACATGGGCTTCAATTGGAATGCCATAGGGCATATTATCAAGCCCATTATTGCCGCTTTAGAGGCATTTTTCTGCCGCTAAACCAGTGATAATTTTAACGCCCTGTAATGGAATGGAATGAGGATTTGTAAAGCGCGTTGGCTACCCAGGGATGTCCCAGCGCTGCGAAAAGGCTGAGTTGAGCCAGAGTGTTGGAATGAGTGGGGTGAGCGAAGAAGTAAACCGAGGTATTACTGAAAAGCCAAGTTTTAAGAAGTTTACAGAAGGTGAGTAGATTGGGTTCTGATCTTATTGGGAGGGGAAGAGAATTCCAAATGTTGGCTAGGTTGTAAGAAAGCGAGCGACCTCCACATCTAGCCTTCCTAATGCGTGGGACTGAGGCGAGGTGGGAGGTCGCGGATCTGAGTGGGCGGGAAGGCTGATAGGCTTTCACCAGGGGGGAATTAATGGAAGAGCCTGTTCCCCAGTATGAGCGGTGTGCAATGCACATACTCTTGAATTCGATTCTAGATCTCACCGGGAGCCAGTGGAGGTCCCTCAATCTGGCTCTGACTGAGGTTCGGCGAGGAATATTCAGGAGAATTCTTGCCGCACAATTTTGAATACCCTGGAGCTTGTTAAGTGTAGACTGTGGGGCCCCAAGATACAGGGCATTTCCACAGTCCAGGCGAGAGAGGATTAGTCCTTGAACCATAATCCATCTTGAGTGGAACGGAAGGAGAGGAAGAATCTTACGAAGTAGTCATCAACCCGAAACAGGTGGCAGCGAGCTTGGTAGCTTGATGGTTAAAGGTGAGACTTTGGTCGAGCCAGATCCCTAGACTCTTGATTTGCTCCTTGGGTTGCGGGGGACTTCCTAAACAGAGGGGCCAGATAGGGTCAATAGATTTCGTGATGTTATTACCAAGGAGCATTACCTCTGTTTTGTCCCCGTTGAGTTTTAGACGGGAGCCAGACATCCAAGCGGCGACAGCTTCCAGGCATTTGTGTAGACTGTGGTGTGAGTTGAGGGGGGGGTCCAGTGCTACCACTAGCTGCGTGTCGTCCGCATAGGTGACAATCTTCACAACGAAGGGGCGGACGACATCAGCTAGAGGACATAGGTAGACATTAAAAAGGGTAGGGCTCAGGGAGGAACCCTGAGGCACTCCACAGCTGAGAGGTTTACTGGAAGAGGTGAAGTCCCTCTCAAAAACTTGGAAAGATCTGTCTGTGAGGAAGGACCTCATCCAATTGAGTGCTGTGCCTGACACTCCTATTTTGTCGAGGCGATGGAGTAGGGTATTATGATTAACAGTGTCGAAGGCGGCACTCAGGTCAAGTAGGACGATGGCAGTGGACCCGCCATCGTCCAAGATCCTTCTTGCCTCCTCCGTCACTGCAATCAGTGCAGTCTCCGTTCCATGACGGGGCCTGAAGCCGGTCTGGGAAAGGTCCAGTATGTTATTGGCTTCCAGGAAGTCAGTAAGAACGGAGTTAACATGCTTCTCGAGAAGTTTACTGAGCCATGGCAAGAGGGAAATGGGCCGATCATTAGCGGGGTTAGATTGATCGAGACTGGGTTTTTTAATAGAGCTCTGACCATTGCTCTTTTCCATAGAGGTGGAACAATACCAGTGTGGAGAGAGGAGTTGAGCAGGTCTTGGATGGTAGGCGAGATCTGATGGGTTATCTGGGTGAGAGCACTGGGGGGAGCTGGGTCGATAGGTGATCCAGATTTAACCTGTCCCATGAGTTTTTCTAGGTTAACAAGGTCTAATAGAGGAAAACTATTGAGAACATTAGGAGGGACTGTCGTGCAGCCTATGTTGGCAGAATCTGTGGGCAAAGCGACGGGATGGGGAAAAGAAGAATTGATGATTTCTATCTTCTGATGAAAAAACTCAGCTATTTCCTCACAATGGGTCTGAGAGTTGTCATGATCCCTTGGGGCCTCGGGAAGTTGCAAGAGGGATTTGGCTATCCGTTAGATCTCCTTAGGTTTGGACGCCGCTTTCTCGATCTTATGTTCAAAATATTTAGCCTGAGCTAGATGGATGTCTGCTTTATATGTTTTAATTGCTGTTCTATAGCTTGTTTTGTCTGCTGGGAGGTAATTGAGGCGCCATTTCCTCTCAAGTCGCTTACAGACACGTTTGGCCTCTCGTAGATCATTCGTATACCACCGGGCTGTGGGATTGCCCCGCTTGGGATGGGAACTTTTTAGCAGTAGTACTAGATCTAAGGAGCTAATGATCCATCTGTTATAGTTCTCGTTGTCTTGGGTAGGAATAGACGTGTTAGAGGGTTTAGTACGTTGCAGGAGATCCTGCCACTCAGATAAAGGGATTTTAGACCAATTGCACGATCGTTGGATCGTCGGGGGTTTGGGAAGGAGGTGCTGGGGCAGGGTCCAGGTGAAAGGGATAATGAAATGGTCAGACCAGGGAAGGGGGGAAGGGTTTCCAGCGTGAAGGTTTTGGCAGTTACTGAAAATGGGGTCTAGGAGATGTCCTTTTAAGTGGGTGGGCCCACGTACATGTTAATGTAATTCAAGGGCATTTAAGCTAGAAGCTAGTTCTTTGGCTGTGTAGTCGTTTGGGTCATCCACGTGGATGTTAAGGTCACCCAAAATTGTAAAATTGGCAGAGCTGACTGCAAGGCTTGCAGCTATCGAGGCAAGATCACAAAGAAACTGCCCTTGTGGTCCTGGCGGACGGTATATGAGCATACCCGAAAAGGTATGTGTGGCGCTAAATTTTATAAAAAAAGGAAGACATTCGCAGTCTGGGAAATTTACGGGGATACTAGTGACAACGTAGTCTGATTTATAAATTACCGCTAGACCACCGCCAATGCCTGTTTTGCGGTCACGGCGGAGTATTTGGTAACCGAATGGGAGTGCTTGTACCAGGTCAGGTTCAGAGTGTTCCTGTAACCATGTCTCTGTGACGAAAAGAACGTCTGGGCTTGTCTCCTCTAACAATAGGGAGATTTCCGTAGTGTGTTTGGGGAGTGAGCGGCAGTTAAGCAGAAGCATAGAGAATAATGTAGGTTTCTTAGCAACATGGGATGAGAAATGAAATCCACACTGGTTACAGGCGGAATGTTGAGTGGAGGGGTCCCATGTGTGTAAACAGGATGACGTAGCTGTCTGGTTTAGTTGGCGCAAGAACTGCGAGTGGTAGGTGATGGTCTGGCATGATGGCTGATCAGGGGGAGTGGCCCCTGGCCCCGGCCGGTCGCGGACGTCGCGCCTGCTGCGCTCGCCCGCTGCGCGACCGGAAAATGCACATGATTTATACTGCTCCAAGGAGTGAGGATCCTGAGGGAGTGGCCTCAAAAAGGGGCGTGGCCTCCGCTCTTGGCGAGATGGCGCCAAAGGGGTGTTTGGAAATGAAAGTGCAGCGTCAGCGCTAACTCCGCTGCTACTAACCACTTGTTCCCAAAGAGAGTAAGTGCTTTTAAAATACACAAGTTAATTAGGTGACAGTTGCAATTTTTAAAAAATGTGGCTCGCTCCCGGCTTCCGCCTCAGGAGCACAACTCAGTGTTTCTACTCGGCGCCCTAAATCGGCGTCTTAAGTAGGAGTCGGCGGGGGGGCGTGACCTCGAAAAGGGGCGTGGCCTCCGCTCTTGGCGAGATGGCGCCAAAGGGGTGTTTGGAAATGAAAGTGCAGCGTCAGCGCTAACTCCACTGCTACTGACCACTTGTTCCCAAAGAGAGTAAGTGCTTTTAAAATACACAAGTTAATTAGGTGACAGTTACAATTTTTAAAAAATGTGGCTCGCTCCCGGCTTCCGCCTCAGGAGCACAACTCAGTGCCCTGATTGATAATATGCATAAGAATGTTCCAGTCTGCGGTACCCTAGGCAGGTACTAATGGCCCAATACTTTCTTCAAGTTAAAATGAAGACTCCTACCAGCTCCATGGCATCACAGCAGAGATTATGAGCAGTGGCGTGCTCCTTTCTTTTGTTGAAAGTGGAATGGAGCAACATCAAAGCTATCCTCTGTGGTTCTGAGCACGACAGAGCATAAAGAAGGTGCTGCTTTAAGGTATGCATTTGCATATTCGTTATGCGGATCTAATAGTGTTTGCTTCATTTCTATGAGCCAAATAAAGTGGCGCAGCTCTCAGTGCATCTACTGTTTGATCTGAAAAAAATTTAAACCAGGCGAAGACACTTAATAGGTAGAGATCATACCTTCATGGTAGTTAGAAAGTGCCCTTTTCCATTTCTCGAACAACCCTTTATTTGTCTAAAAGTTTCTTGTTGAATTGCATTTTAAAAATCGAAGCCAGAGGAAGATAAACTCTCAGCTGCTTACGTGCCTTCACAACCACGACTGAAAAATGTGAGGCTGCAGCAAAGGTGGCTCTATGTGCACAGCATGGATAATCCCTCTTGTTCACTTGGGCTGAGGGATCCCTGCCTGAGTCCTGGGACAGTCCTTGTTGGTCCACCAGTACTTAAATCTTTGCCAACAACTATTGAGGAATGTAAGCCTGTGCAATACTCCTGTTGAGGGATCCAACAAATGAAAGAGACGTCAAGCTAATAATTGTTGATCAGAATTAACCCAAAGCGACCAATGACTTTTGGGCCTGACCCATAGCCCCTCATAATGTATTTCTCGAGTTGATTGAATGAGCTATGACATACAGCTCAAGCTGTGTGTAGCCAGGTAGCGGAATGTGTCGCCAACCCTTACTTTACACCACTCTTTCATCAGTCAGCATGCAGGAGTGACAACATTCACACAAACTCCTCTGGTGGGCACACGTATCTGAAATACTGCCAGCCTACGGGCATTTAACTACTAATGAAGCAATGAAGGTGGGCATCCTGTGTGTCAATGAGCACGCCATCGTTCAGTTGTATCAGCTTAGGGCCTGCCGTTCTTCATCACTGACAGTGCTTTTGAAGATCTGTGGGAGTTGTAGTTATGAAGTTGCTCTTACAATACAACACTTGTAATTAAATACTATATAAATACCTGCTTAACAACACAAACCCAGATTTAAATGCCCTTAAAGACAATATGACACTTCTTATCGGTAGCAGGTCTGGCTTTTAACTCATCTGGAACAGCCTTCAAGGCAAGCAACACGTTCTGCATTGTCTATCGCATTCCTCGCAGAGGAGGAACAGGTGATAAACCCCCCTGACGCCTGCAGCAATCTGCAGTACCTTGAGCAAGGCATCATTTCCATCCTTGCCATTAATCAACTTGTTGGTGCCATCCTACTGTATCCGGCTTTTGCTAATCGCTAGTCTTTAATGCATTTCCCTAAAGAAATGCGAAAACGTCACCCAGATAAATCTTCTGACAACTCTCACGTTCGTGACATCGTAATTAATGCTCAGCTTGTTAAACAGGAAGTGCCGTTTGCCATGAATGGTGATTTTATCAAACCATCCATACACTGCTTGGAATGCAGTTACATCACTGCTCAGGTTGCCTTTAAGAATATGGCTAACCTATCAATCTTGCTGACAGAAAATAAATAACTGATTTTAGTGTAACTTACACATGGTTTAGAGATGCCTATATTGAGAGCTGCGAAACTAAAAAAGATGTGCAATGGTCCTGCAGGTCTCATCCTGCTGGTGCCACCGACTGCCGACACTTGCTCCTTCACAATAAGAGCCCAATGCAAATTAAGACCAACACGTGTCCTTGGGTGGTACATTTCCTTAATGTAGGTCTTAGTGTATCCATCATTGAAGAGGTATGCAGCTTTTCTAGACAATTTAATGTCTGCTCTGGGGACATCACAGCTTTCTGTAATTTTCTCTTATTGATACGTGATTTGATTTCATACCAATTTACAACATAGATAAATTGACTCTGAGAATAATATATTTTATTACGAGTTGTGTTTTCTTATAACATACTCCTAGTTCTTTCCTTGCATCTAGAAAACCCTTAATTTGGTGACATCTTCTTATTTAGGCATTTCGCCTCTATTGTTTGAAAAGCAGTGCTTGAAGCAAGGGTTTATTTTACCTTTAATTTCTAAAAAGGTATTGGAAATTCCAAGGTATGCCTTTGGAAAACAGCCCTCTCTGAAGGGTCCCCCCAAACTTTTTGCCTCTTTTTCTGGCCTTCTTTAGTTGACTTTAGGTCTCTACGCACTTTACCACTGCCAACCAGTGAAATAGTGCATGTGCTCTCACATCTAAGCATGGTATAATTGGTTTACACCTGTCTGGCATATTTGATTTACTTGTAAATAATGTGTAAAGTGGAACACCATATACCCAGGACCTGTAAAATTAAATACTAATAGTTGGCCTGCAGCACTGATTGTGCCACCCACAGAAATTGCCTTTAAACCCTGCTGCAGGCCTACTACTGCAGTGCCTATTTGTACAGTGTACTGCCACTTCCACTTGGCATTTAAAACTACTTGCCAAACCCTAACTCCCCTAATTATTGCATATAAGTCACACCTAAGTAGGCCCTGAGTAACCCTAAAGGCAGGTTGCAATGCAAATGTAGGACACATACCTTTATGCTCTACATGTCCTGGTACTGACCTACAGCCTATTTAGTCTTTCATTGCTGTGAAGCCTACCCCTCTCACAGGCCAGCATTGGGAATTTCTTAATGTACTTCGAAGCAGTAAGTCCCGATCAGAGCAGAGTAGCTTTTTCATATTTGATATGTTTGGAATGGTAACTCCTCACTGGTGAAGTTGGATTTAACATTACTGTTATAGCAACGGCACTTTTAGAAAATGGACATTTTTCTGTACTTACCACTCTTTGTGCCTGACTGCCTGTCTACAATAAACGTCTGGGTTGGGTGACAGCCACACTTTGTGCATTCCCTCTAGACAGCCACATAGAGTGGAAAGTGAGGCTCTTCTGCATTCTGAATACTCACCTGCATTCAGATAGCCTTTTTAGGCAGTAAGGGGAAGAGGAGGCTCACACTTACAGCTGAATAGACAGTGTCCTGTCCTCAGACAAAGCACCGATTTACCCCAGAGGGTTAGCCTGGCAGACAGGACTAGGATGAAAGGGATTCTTGTGTACTTCCGAGAGTTCTTTCGACGTCAACCCTTTCATCTAAGGCACTTTTGGGTATCAGTACTGAGGCTCTGGCCCCACCAAATCTGACACTTTGGACTTGTCACCAGACATCTCTTGCTCTACACCTGCGCTTTTCCAGAAGGACTGCTGTGCTGCCTGAAGGTACTGACACCTTGCTACCTGCTCTACTGTGTTGGCCTGCTGCTTGTTGAGCTGTAGAAGGGCCTGCCACTTTGCTACCTGCCTTGCTGTATGCACCTGCTGTCTGCTACCTCTGCCTTGTGACTAACATCCAGTGATCTCCAAAGGCTTGTTGGTTTACCCCCTGTTCATTGAAGTCGTTACAGTGAGTCCAGTGGCCAAGCTCTGACAAGAAGAAGAGTGTGGGGGTCGTTCACTTACTGTATCTAATGACAAGCGCCCTAATTGGGTGCAGAAGAGTCTGCTTTTATTTTGCTCAGTATCAGTGCTCCAGTCAGTCCGACTCATGCTGTAACTTTCAGCATCTGTGCATGTTGGTTTTAATCCCCGTAACTGCACCTTGTGCTTTCCAGCATGGCTTCATCATGATGTGTTGCCCTGGTGACCAGGGGCGTGCCCAGAGGGTCAAGGATTGTCGGCCCCCTACACACACAATGCTTCCTACTCTGGACGTCGCCGCTGTGAATCCTGATGAAAACCAGCACGACAATGCGGCCCGCACTCCCGAGCCCCGCCAATACACCTTTCCTCCGATACCTGAAGTGATCCAGGCACTGCAGGCTGCCACGCCGATATGGCACTTCCTCACCAAGTACTGTGATACTGTGGGACCAAAGGGGTGTGTGCACTCAACCCAACTTGTGCTTCCTTATGGGAGACTGAGTTTAGAAAGTACACTTGCTTCCTACCTCTAGTTACAACCAGTGTCACGTAGGACCTTTTGGAGCATTTCTTTTCCCCACTCAAGAACTTCTGAAGTTTATCTGTTGTTCCCCAGCGGGGAACGCTGTGATTGCTCAAAGACGATCATACAGCATGTATTAGAAAGGAGTATGTTCTAGATGTATTTAATGTGATATTTTTGAATAAGCACATCTTGAAAGGTATATATGTGATATTTATCATTTTGGTCTTATGTGGATTGTAATACAAACCACATTTTTTTATAAACCTGTGTGGTCTTTTTGTGATGTATCAATAGTGTTACTGTGTGGGTGTTGCACAAATACTTTATACATTGCCTCTGTTTATAAACCTGCTTGCTCTACACCTAGCTACCAGAGTATGAACACAGTTTATCTTCTTTGTGTATCTAACTTAGCCCGATTAGAGTGCTGTGTTCTGCCTGGCTAGGGTGTATCCCTTAGCCTACCAGAAACCCCATTTCTAACAATCCATTATGCAGTAATGTCAAAAATGTAAACATCATTCTCACCTCAGACCTTTCAGATGTTTTATGAACCTACTGAGCATTCATATTTTCACTCACAAATATCTATGTGGCCGGTTTTCTAATATGATAGATATTGTAATAATTAGGTGAAAGAAGTGGAAGAAGTAGTATCATGCGCATTATGAGTAGTCTCCATCAAAATCAAATGCAATAGTTACTTCAATGGGAGAAATAGCATTTCGCGGATGACACTACCTCTTGTTGGAGGGCCCAAGGAAATAAACTCCTGGCACAAGCACAGCTTCTTAGACACATTATGTATAAACAACAGGAATCCATATGTTAGGGTGATATGTTCCCTACTGTGGTGGGGAGCACATAGTGTTTTTAAAATACCCCTCACACACCAAAAGGACCCTTGGTGTCATGCTTCATCATAGGGGTCTTCGCACCCCTCTACGGGATGCGGCGTGCTACGACCTACGGCTACGTGGGAGCACTGATCCAATGACTATGCGTGGTGTGTGTGAGGGTTAAGTGTGAGTATGTGGTGGAGTAGTTTAAGTGAGTGAATGGTTAAAAAGTGCCTGGCTCGTGGGGGAGGTCAGTATAAATTTTAATGAGCCCCCGGGCAGGTACTGTTAAAAAAGGTGCAAGATGAGGTGATTATGTGATATTAAGCACATCACCTCTTGGGTGCGTCAACATGTTTCGGAGATCAACTCCTTCTTCAGGACGGGGTGCACCACACCCCACCTTACTTACGTTTACCTAAGTTTAAAAAAGTGTTTTTACATAAGAGTGAAAAATATAGTGCTACAATGTGCCTAAAATCAAGATATTTAGAGTTCTTCTGCTATTATGCAAGCAAACCTAGAGAAAGTAAGGGGAAAAAAAGAAGACCACAGATGTAGTACTCTGCTCCTCCCATTACATATGGTACAGTGATCTGTAAAAAATATATATAATATATATAGTGTGGGGTTCTCAATCACTAGACATATGCCGTCATTCTACGCGTGATGGTGACCCTGTAAAAAAGGGGACAAAGACATTACAGACACACATGTAACATAAAACTCACTCTCTAATGGGTATAGCCTGCTGATAAAATCTCAGCTGATAATTGCCTTAAACAAGATAGTTTTTGGCCCCTCTTTTATTTTCCTTATATTTGTCTACCTTTATTTAAACCCTTGTACTGTGAATATTTATTATCATTTAATGAGACTTTTGGAGTGTTTTCTTTATATAGATTGATTTATTTGTATTTATTATAATGTATTTTGTTTGTACTAATTTAGCTTAGCATGCTTCATTTAGTGTATCTATTTATTATTTATTGTAGTGGCACTTAAGTGTAATCCGTGGGCCACTCCTATAGTTAGGGGTATATTTATAGAGGGGCTATTACCAAAAAATAAAGATCTGATCTATAGTAGGGGTGGGCATAACGCTTAGAATTTCATAGTGTGGAATTCTGCAGAATTACATACAAGACAAAGTTCAACCGAGGGGTGGGAAAATAAATGCATGTTGCCCTGTGATTAGAACCAGCACTGCGTTACGAACTGAGAAAGAGCAATCTACTCGTGAAGCAGCCCTCTGGCTGCAGCCTCTACCGCAACGACTCACTTTAGAAAATCATACCGGATGGCTTCTTAACAACCGGGAATCTTGCAGGAGGATGCCAAATCTCAATCTCCAGCTTGCTTGCTGGAGCGTTGTATTGTTCCCATGATCATCGTGTTTTTTGAACGAAACACTCCTCGAACACCTCTAGTTCAGGCTGGGACTGGATAGCACCGTTCTAGAATGGTTCAGGCCCTTCTTCCAGAATCGCTTACAAAGAATCCTAATCAACGGCACCTTATGCGCTCCCCCTCCGATCACGGTTGGAGTTCCCCAAGGATCAACCCTGTCCCAAACCCTCTTCCACCTTTACCTTGAACCGCTCACAGAGGTGCTTCTTACCGCCACTATCGCCTACCACATGTATGCCGATGACACACAGACCTACATTAAAATCTCTTCTCCTGAGGACATTCACTCCCTGAATGAGGCCTTGAAGCTGACACTACACTGGCTCACCCCTAACGAGCTCAAACTTAATGCTAAAAAAATTGAATTACTCCTCATCTCACCAAACAAAAACAACCCGACATTCAAGAATGGTTCTAGGCTATCACAGCATTAACTTCACCCCTATCATTGTAGACTCTGCCAAATCGCTTGGAATAACCCTTGATGGCAGCTTGAATATGTGTGGCCACATCAAATTGATGGCCAAAACTCCAGATTTCACCTGAGCTACCTAAGAAACTTGAAACCCTTCCTCGACACTCCCGACCTAAAAATGGCAATCCAGGCGCTAGTCATCTCCAAACTAGACTATCGATGCTCCACCCTCACAGGTCTACCCAAGAGGTCATTGACCCCACTGAAAGCTTGCCTCAATGCTGCCACCAGACTCCTAACTGGTTCAAAGAAATTCAACCATATCTCTACCCACTTGAAAGCTCTAAAATGGCTTCCTCTCGAGGCCAGGATCCAACTTAAGCTGGCTTGCTTCACCCACAAGGCTCTATACTCCCATTCCCCGGCATATCTGGCCCAGAAACTCGTGATATCCGGAGGAGCCGGTAATTACTGATCTACCAGAGACTTTTTTTTCCAACCGGCACACCTGCGTAAAATCAAAAGGTACAATCGGGCTTTTTCTGTGGCTGCTCCTAGAATCTGGAACTCACTTGAATCAAAAAAGAAGCCAAAATGTTCCTAATGGGAAATTCCTCCCCTAAAGCTGCATTACCTACACCTCAATGTACTGGTTCCTCCAACTCTCTCGGCATTTTCCATGGTCTTCCTGGATGATACTCACCCACACTGAGACTGTTGTTTTAAATGTGGTGTCTTAATATAAGAAAAGAACGAAGTTGACACTGTATGTAGGTTCTAAGGTTTATTATATGCCAAACGAGCTACCGCTCCTCTCACTACGCCTGAGAGGTACCAACTGCCTTACAGCAGAACCCGAACACCATCAGCCCCATGACAACAGCAAAGATTCTAGAAGATATGCAAGTAACAAGCATATCTAAATACAACATTACCTCTTTTTCTTTAAACAATAATAATGCAATACAGAACAAACAAAACGAAAAGAAAATGTAACAAAGAAACAATGCAAACTAAAATTAACAACGCAAAAAATCAATCAACATAACATCCAGATACAGAATAAAGAAGAAAAAACATTGTGAAAATAATCAACGTAACTTCCAAGGAAGGCGGGTCACACGTGCAGATTTTCTTATTACAGAATTGTTCATCTCACGCACAGAAAAATCATTATGTGACACAGTCCCATTTGAACCCACATCATGTACATATGAAGAACCCCTAGCATGAGCATAATTTAAAGTTGGATTATTAAAACCTGGAAGATTGTCATTACCTCCTTTTACCTTGACAATTTTACCAACATACCACCAATGCCCACCTTTGACCATGACGCACCACCACAAACTTTCTCAACACAAACCGCCTCACCAAAAGTGGTACAACCTTTCTTAACAGATCTATAATTTTTGATGCGAACCATATCACCAGGCGAAACATCAATTTCTTTTGCCGATTTTTTTGAATTATATCTAACAGCCATTTTGTTCTGAGCATCTTTCACACGTGTGTCTAACTCTAAATTGTCAACACCACAAGAAATGTTTTTTAGAAACCGTTCTCAACAACCAAGCAAGGTAGAGAGTGGAAGTGGGTAACCTACCTCTGAGAGAAACAAACGGTGCAATTTTAGTAATAGAATGTGGAGTTATACGATAAACTCAGAACATTGATCTTACTGCATTTTCTACATCAAAATTGTTGTTTTTAGCCCATTTAATGCACTCCACTGTCACACGGTTCATTCTCTCAACCAGACCATTTGTTTGAGGATGTCCGACTGAACTCCTCAAATATTTCACTCATGATTCAGACACAAAAATGCACATCTCATGATTAACAAATTGAACACCATTATCAGAAACTAAAGCTTCAGGAAACCCTTCCCTCATAAAAATTTCTCTAAAAAATAAAATGGCACTGTTGGCAGTAGGATTCGCACAAAACTTTACTTCCGGCCTCTTGCTGTGAAAATCCATTAAAACAAAAGCAAAACGAAGATGATGTGGAAGAAAATTGAATGGACCCACTAAATCAATGCCCACTTTCAGCCAGGGTTTAGAAGGAAAAGAGATAGGTTGAAGAGGAGGAGTAATGACTTTCAAACCCTTTGCTGCCCCACTGCAAACAAAACACTCCTTGACTCTTTCATCTACATTGCTATCCATGGATGGCCACCAATAATGTAATCTCAGTCTCCTCTTTGTCATAGTAACTCCAAGATGACCATCATGCGCACAATCTATCAATTTTATACGTAACTTGATGGGGGGAATACACCTGCCCTCTCTCATGACAACACCATCTTCAATGGATAAATCTTCTGCAACCTTCCAAAAAGGTTGAATATTGAACGGCACACTTCTCTCTTTGGGCCAACCACCCACAATGTATTCTTTGACTTTGTTAAGGGTAAAATCAGCATTCACAGCTTCTTTCCATTGACTCTCACTGCAGGCAACATTCTCAACAGCATCAATTGCAGATATAAAACAGTTTTCTTTATCTTCATCCAGATCCAAAGGTTCATCTTCTTCCAATGGAAGCCTAGAAAGCACATCAGCCGTGACATTCTCTTTTCCAGGAATATGTTTAGTTTCAAAATCATATTGCAAAAGTTTGGTAGTGAGGCGCGCTATACGAGGAGTAGCATACTTAAGTCGATCACCACCTAAAATATAAACCAAAAGTGTGTGATCCATTTGTATAACGAACTTCCTTCCCCAGATATACGTCCTGAACTTCTCACATGCCCAATAGCAGGCTAATAGTTCCTTTTCAATGACCGAATAGTTAACTTCAGGATCTCTTAACACCCTAGTAGCGTAACTGATAGTGACTTCTTTATCACCAGATTTCTGGGTAAGCACCGCCCCTAACCCATAATTACTCGCATCTACAGTGATGGTACAACTTACATTGGGATTATAGGCTTTTAAGGTTTTAGCATTGATCATCTCCGACTTAACTAAATCAAATGTCTGCTGACAATTCTCATCCCACACAAAAGTGACACTTGACCTGAGCATGTTTGAAAGAGCCTTCATTTTGGTAGCATAATCAGGAATAAATTGTGAATAAAATTCACATAAGCCCAAGAACGAACGTACCTCATCTTTATTCTTGGGAGCAGGACATTCCACTACAGCTTTTATTAAGCTAGGTCTGGGACATACACCATCTCCTGAAACCAAGTGTCCTAAAAACTCAACTTCCCTCTTCCAAAACTCACACTTGTTCTTCTTCACTACAATTCCTTTCTCCTCAAACATCTTAAGAACCGACTTGAGAATACAATCATGTTGCTCTAAATACTTGTTAAAAATCAACACATCATCTTGGAAGATGACCACTCCCTTAATATCCTTAAGAACAGACTACATAACTCTTTGGAACACCGAGGCTGCCGAAGCAGGCCGAAAGGCATTCTGCAAAATTGAAATGCCCCAAAGGGTGAATTGAAGGCGGTGTAGTGTCTTGACTCATCATCCAACAAGATTTGGTGGTATGCCGAAGCTAAATCAACTTTCGAAAACCACTGAGCATCTCTCAATTCTTCAAGTAAGTCCCCTATTTTTGGAAGAGGATGAGCATCCACTTAAATCTTTTTATTAAGGCTCCTGAGATCAATGCATAAGCGAATCTCGCCATTCCGTTTACGTGCGACCACCAAGGGACTAAGCCACAAACTTGACTCCACAGGCTCAATAATTCCACTTTACTCCAATCTCTCCAATTCCACCTTGAGATTTGCCCTTAAACTAAATGGAACAGACCTAACCTTGTGTTTTACCGGCACAGCATTGCTCCTGACTTTGATCCTATGTTTAAAACAAGCAATTGTACCCAAGGAATCAGAAAAAACACCAGGAAATTCCTTCTCCAGACACAACGGATCAGGCATATCCTGTACCACTAACACCTGTTCACTGGCCCCTGGTCTCAACACCATGCCAAAGAGCCCCTGATGGTACCAACCTAATATGTTCAGATCGCGTACTGCTACATAAATTTTACCATGTATTTTCCTTCCCTTAAATTCCAAAACGTCCTCTATGTAGCCTTCCAAATAAAATTTGCGTCCTTCATAGGCAATAGGTGCTCTATCCGGAGGGAACAATCTTCTGTCTTCCCAAGATTCCTTGAACAAATCAAAGGTAATCATAGTTATCCTAGCTCCTGAATCCACTAGAAGCTTTAAACTCACATCACCTACTAAAACATCCACATAGGGATCTATACACTCTGAAGGATCACCAGACACAGCACCTTCATCAGTAATGGTGACTATCATGTCCTTACAATTTTGAACAATATCATTTTCGCAAACTTGTTCATCTTTCACCGCGCAATTAACATCTTCAGCTCTATTTACATTTGATTGACAAACTTTCGCCAAGTGGCCAATTTTGCCGCACTTGTAACATTTAGTATTCTTCCCTGGACAAAATCTATTTTCTTTGCCATGTGGAGAATATCCACATCTGTAGCATATGTTAGATTTTTTTAAAATACCTTTTTCGTTTATTTTATCTTTCCTAGAATTACTACTCTTAGACAAAGAAGAAACTACAGCATTGACATTTTCCTTGTTAGCACAACTCGCACTTAATTCTTTAATCGAACTCTGAGCTAGTTCAAGACACTTTGCCACTTTTATAATCTCTTCAATTGTGGGATTACCCATCATGAGTAACTTTTGCAGTATATGTTTGTCACTACAGTCTTCTATTAATTGGTCTCTAACCAGCTGATCATGGAATTCACCAAATTGGCATTCAGCACACAATTTGCGTAAAGCACTTAAGTACGAATCAACATCCTCACTTTGTAGTTGTGCTCTCTTAAAAAATGTATGCCTCAGCACAACCAAACTAGGTTGAACATCAAACTTGATAACAAGTTTTTTAACAGTTTCTTGATATTCAACAATTACTTCTCCTTCATTAAGAACTAAATCAGGTAAATGTTTATACACTTCTCTTCCTTCAAACCCCAAGCAATTCAAAAGCAGATATTTTTTTCTCTCAGCCCTATATCGTGACACACCAATGGCACCGATATATGTCTCAAATGCGTCAAACCATTGCCTACATTGTATTTGTGGTGTACCTGGACTTTCCCGAAAAGGAGGAGGTTGATTTACAGACTGCATAATGGTTCACAACTAAATAATTCCCCAATGTGTAAAAGATAGAACAATACTACTTTTCAAAGGGTTACTTGCACGTATCCAAAACAAAAAGTACGAGAAAATAAACAAAACATCAAAAGTTTCACACCATTTACCCCTACAGGATGAGACATGAACAATAGACTACCTATCACTACAAACTATACTTTGTTTTGTTTAGCAAGACAATTCAAAATAACATGAGAAGTCTATAAACTAGGAAACTGTGCTTAAGAACACTGTTGCCAGAGATGCTTTTTTAAAAAAAAAAAAAAAATGATAACCAGTTCACACAACTTTACTGCCGAGCACTTTTTGTTCATTTCCTGGCAGTCTCCTTTCACCACAATCTGCGCCGCATTTTACCGTAGACCGCTTCCGACGCGGCTTCCACACCGCGGACTAACACATTGTACAGCGCTGAGGAGGAAAAGAAAGAAAAGCTAAACGTGACCTATGCACGTCTGACGTGCACACAACCAACGTTGTCACAGGCAAGGTCATTGATGACGTGCTGCTGACTCGCCGAATCCCCTTGCACGTTCCAATACATCACTATTTGCTCTCGTCGCTTGACGGAGAAGGATCTCGGCCACCAACAGATGCCTGAAGCAAACAACCTGTGCCACGAAGAATGCTCACAGTGGTCCGCTCACTCTCCAAACTTCATAACTGCAGAGAACGGCAAAACCCACCCGCTGACCTCCTCACCTCCAAATAATGTCCAGAACGGAACCTTCCGCAGCTGGGGAAACGTGAAAATTTCCCTTACGATAAACACAGCCGCTGGAGGAGGTAGGATGAGGTTTTATTTTCCTTTTAATGACAAAGATACATTCTCTAGTCGAGTATAATATTTCGCTTCACTCTTCACTCCGTTAAGATCCTTGGAAGATTCTTTCTTCTTTCCAATGAATTTCTGTTCAAAAACTCACACCGTTGCAGCAGCTCGTTACACCTCGACACCTCGTCGCCAAAAATAATGTGGTGTCTTAATATAAGAAAAGAACTAAATTGACACTGTATGTAGGTTCTTAGGTTTATTATATGCCAAACGAGCCACCGCTCCTCTCACTACGCCTGAGAGGTACCAACTGCCTTATAGCAGAACCCGAACACCACAAGCCCCATGACAACAGCAAAGATTCTAGAAGATATGCAAGTAACAAGCATATCTAAATAAAACAGTTTCCTCCTGTGTTTTTTCCTCACAGATCTCCTGGGATTGAATCTGCCTGCCTCTTTGTACAATTTATCTCCCTGTTTTTATCCTCCCCCCCCAAAGTCCTTTGTTTACTTCCTGTCTATCCTGTAAAGCACTCTGATACCCTCACAGGTCTGGTTTGCGCTCTATAAAACTCTAAACAATATTTTTTTTAAATCTGCCATGCTGCGATTGACGGAATTGGGACGGAACTCCTCATTAAAAGAGTAAATCAAATTCGCCAGATTCCTCCATTTCCACCAGCAGCATTTAAATCCATCCGGGCCCACTTTATAATTTTATTCTTTCCCAAATACTACTTGTACTACTAAATGAAGAGGCCCAGTATATTGTGGTATAAGAATATCGACAGAATATTGAAAGGTAAGTAGGTAAGTCCATATAGTTAGGATTAGATATACCATTCCTAACTCCACATTTACATATCTTGAAGATATACATATATATTGGTAAGGTACATATATGTGGAGTAAGGTATAGCAATAATATACTTACTTACCTGTCAATATTTTGGATTCCATATTCTATTTATTTATTTATAGAGCGCAACATTCATCTATTAGGATATCACGGCGCTGGGTAGCAGAACTCATGGTAGAGGTGATATTTGGGTGTTCCTGAATTGTCCAGTATTAAGTTTTAGGGAACAGATGAGTATTGAGTTTTTTTCTGAATGCTAGGTAGTCAGCCGTGAGGTGAAGATCTTGTGGTAATTCATTCCAATGCTAAGCCACAATATATGAGAAGGTACGTCCTCCTGCCTTTACTTTCTTTGTGCATCTTGTCCTGGCTTACGCTTGATAGCGTGACCTTAAGCACCTGGTCAGTGCGTAAAATTCAATTTTATTCTGTAGGATTAAAGGACTGTGTTTGTACAGGGCCTTGTGTGTGTGTGACTGAGCAGCTTACATCTTGCTCTTTGGTGCATAGGGTAGTCAATGGAGCTGTTTCATAAACTCAGACTCTGAGCTGAATCTGCTTTGTTGCACACCAGCTTGGCGGCAGCATTTTGTAACACCTGCAGGCGTAATGAACCATGCCTAAAAACAGTGCATTTCCTTTCTGATTTATTGAAATTCTGGTTATAATAGCCAGGTGCAGACCATGTGTTCTGTGTTAAGGAATATATATTGTTGATTTTTCCAAGGTACATGTTAAAGCACACTTAATCAACTTTTCACAATACTACTTTAAAGCCTATCAATTAGATGGGATTTAAAGCAGAAGGGTATAACGTTGTAAGTAGCGGACTCACATGGTTGTGTATTTTCGGAACTGTTCAAACTGTATGCAATGAAACGCTCATGAAGTTATTTTATTTAAATATAATAAGATGACCTCAGCTCAGAGCCCTCAGTCCCCCACCTCTTACTTCAGGTGGTGAATGTCCATCTTGCACATTCAATTTATTTTTTCTGGAAGATGTCCTACCTGGGACATTCTGCATCAGGACATTCTCACACTTCGAAGGTCCAAAAGGATAAACTTTATCTTTACAGGGAGCTTGGAGCATATCCATCAAGAACAGTTAGGAAACTCGTGTCAATCAGTATGTTTTAAATATTTTAGGGCGCAACAATAGGGAAAATGAAATAACATTGAATTTCCTTTTAGAAGGAAGTTGGGAAGGTCCCACAATGCATTTCACTGTAAGGTTGTGACAAATTATGAATATTTCAATTACATTTCATCAAAAGCACCAGTCAAAAATGCATGGACTTGAAGCAGGCTATGAGTCGCATACACCTCTCATAGTTACAGGTAGTTTTTGCAAAAGGTGTTGTCCAAAAGAAGACCTTCATTAGACCTCAATCAGCAAGACAGGTAGATATGGTAAAGGATATGTGATGGTGTGAGCCTGGGTTGGGTCACTTTGAGGCCTCTGGGCTGGCTGAGTATACTTGTTCTATCTGTAGTTAGAGGAGCCGTTGCGTGTGGTGTTTTGCATCTAGGATCCTGCTTTATAATAACATCTCTGTTAGATGCTGCTTGCATGGTACATCCCATGTGGATGCTACAGAGTAATCCACTTCCAGAATTATGGACATTCTCTACTCTTTCACAGGCAGTAGACTCCTCGCATAAGACCATCAAGGTGGGGCCTACTGTGGCTAACATTGCTTGGATGAGCATGTACTTTTGGTGGTGGTAGAAAGTATAGAAGCCTGCCACATGTACTAGAAATTAAAAATATTTACTTGCAGATGTATTGTTCGGAATTACTACACGTTAAAAACAAATGTCATGCTTCATTTTATGAAACAGTTAAAAGACTGCCATATTTAAATGTACACTAGAAAGCCAAATCACCTCATTAATAGAACTTTAACTTCTCAGCAAGTAGGTTGAACTTTCTAGTGACTATACCAGCAAATGTATAATTGGCTGATATAAAAGAGAAGTTGTCAGCCCTTCTCACCAAGAGCAAATAACAAGAGAGTGCCATTGTTAAGCAATTTACAAATATCAATATGGGTCGAGAAACAATGGTTAGACCTTATTAGGATTTTAAAGACCACTATGCAAAGTGTTTTTTGGATCTTAGACGAAGATTCCTTTTAGAAAATAGAGTACACGTTCACACCAGTCCAGGTGTATTGGGCAAAATATGATAAACTAGAAATCACATTTCTCTACATATATCTACCTGTTATTTGCTCCTTTAGGCTTTCCTACTTTCACTATTCTCTCCCTAACTTCCCATCTCTACCCCCATTGTCCCTCTCAACGTTTTCACCACTATCCCTTTCTGTTTGCTGCTGAATCAATATTCCCATTCCTGTCTTTCCTGCTCTCTCTCTTGCTTTTTCTATTTACTCTCCTTTCTTTCTCTCAAGTTCCCCTTTTCTAAAGCCTCTTCTCTTTATATCTTAATCTGTCTTATTTGTATTCCTCAATATTTGTTATTCTCTATAACCATGAATGGAAACCAAAACATTCTCTTGGCTGCGCATGGCCATCAGCAGCATGTGCCATCTTACTTTGCCCATTGTGCTTGTTGCCATTCCCCAGTTCCAGAAGCTTAAAAATAAGTTATTACAATGTGTCTCTCACATTTCTATAGCTTGTTGTCAATTCTTGTTGGGCAGCACATCAGGGTGCATGGACGCAGACCCATTGTTGCACACCACACTATGTGACCGTGTGGTGGACTTCAACGAGTCATCCACAATACTGGGAAAAAAATGAGTCTGGTGAAAATACCAGAAACAGTTTATTTTCCAAAATCATAGTTGACCTTCAAAGGAAGAACTGCAGTGCGCATGGAGTACTGTGTGAAGGCATGCCGTCCAGCACGCCTACACGCAATACACCATGCGCACTGCAGTTCTTCCTGTAATTCTCCAGGAGCAGCGGACTTAGTTGAGCCAGGCCCAGTAGCAGGATCAGGACAGAGGAGAGACACTGATCTTGGAGGATGGTAAGTCTGACTCTTTAGTTCTTAATAATGGGCCTGATTCACAAAAGTAATGTGAGACAAAATCCTAACTTTACGACATTCAGTATTCGCAAAAGGCATTTAGGAGTAGTAAAGGTAGGATTTTGTCTTAAGTTTATCTTAAGTTTTGGACAAAATTCTAACTTAAGTTAAACTTAAGTTAGGATTTTGTCTTAAGTTTGTGTTAAGTTTTGGTCTTAAGACAAAATCCTATCTTCAGTGTAACTTAAGTTTAACTTTCTCCATCATACCTTCTCTTTCTCTGAGTGCACTTCTGAGGATTGTTTTTGTGCAGAAAGGTGCCTTCCTGCCCAGAAAAACTGCTGCACGTAAAACAGGCATCTTTGCCCCATGGTGCAGAGGTGCCTGCCTTTACGCACAGCAGCACACAATGTGCCTGGCCAAGGAGACAGCAGAAATGTGCCATATCTTTCTAAATGTAGTGCATTACTGCTGTCCGCCCTTCATGTAATCTAGTGCAACAAATGTCCTTTCTGGTCTGTATTACGTTAGGTGAAATGTACGTAAATATGATCCCAAAAATATGATTGGACAACCCAGTGCAGTGACAACTAATAAAACCACAATTACTTGAATTACCACAAAAGAAACTGCAGAGCTGTTCAGAGCTGTCAGCGTGCTGGAAAACCATAAACTACAAGTCTATGTCCCTCCCTCCTCATCATCCAAAACACCGATATGCACTGCATCTTACAACGTGATAACCGCACGTCAATGTTCATCACATTTGACATGGAATCACTTTCCACACAGGATTAAAAAAAAAAGACAATACCCTCCTGAACACCCACTACCCAATATGCCGCAGCTTGCTGCTTATGGTGGGAAGAAAACACACACAGGGGTAGTAAGGGCTATACAAATGTGCAATACAATACAGTCTTCATCTATGGTGCATCAGCAAGATTTTCTTTGATCCTATGAAAATATTTGTTTCTATCACACTTCAGAATTATAAAACAAATCATGCTTTATAACTGCAGTTATATGTTGAAATATTTGTAGGCATTTATGTTTTTGTGAATTAGAAACAAATTGACATTCTACACTATTTCAATTCACATGTCCTTTTCGCATGGCCACTGGAAATACGCGAGTCTGTGGCCACTGCCTCATAATTTAGGCCTCCCCAGCTGCATAATGCCCGTGGTCCTATCTTTACTGCAGATCATTTTTTTTATAGTTCACTTTAAAAACTCCTGTAACTTTAAAGACAAAGAAAGAAAAGTAAACAACAGCACTATGTTAAAACAAACTTAAGTGTAAAAATATAAAAAAAGAAATTTAAAGGCATTTTTAATGCTCCTTCATTATCTGACCTCCAGCACCTCTATACTGTGTCAGCTGCTTCAGTCTTCTGGGGACCCAAAGATTATTATGGTCTGGCCAGGCCCTCAAAACACTTCCAGCGGCTACTGCCCTGCTGTGGATGCACTTTAGAGATCATATAAATAAATATCAGAAAAGAAGGGTTATTATGTGCATTTGTTTCTATATTTGAAAGTGTGCACAAAATTACGTTAATAAAACACTGTGGACAAGTTGATGATAGGTGAGATCCAAAATATTGTGGGTTCTCAAATATTGTGGGCAGAATACTATGATGTCAAGATTACTATTGGATTTAATCTCAAAGGTGAGAATATCGGTTTTGGTTTTAAATGTAATTTGTTTGCATACATTCGTTTATAATATTGGTTAACTAATACAGTTGCATAATATTGTTTCTAATTATTTTGATAAATGCTATTTTGTGACTGTTTACATGAAACATTTTTATTCAAAATATATTTTCAAATTGATTATTTAGCAATTGGTTGTTGAGTTGGGAGATGACTATAGTGGAATTTCTTAATTATTTAAAATACTATTTTTTAGCACTAAGTATGCTCTATTTAACTGATTTTCTAATGATTAATTATTAAATCAATTATTTGATTTGTTTAAATGTAATTATTTGTTGATTTTTAATTAAATGTTAATGGGTAGATCAATGTATTTATTTTTTAATTGTATTAATTTATTTTATATTTAGTTATCCTATTTTGTTTATTGTAAAATTAATAATTCAATGTTTTAATATTGCACATTAGTATTAATTATTTTAATTTTTATGTTTTTTAAACTTTGTTTATTGTTTTTCTCCCCCCCCGCATATAAGGTACAACCACTCAATACATGGACAATTATGCAGTTCAGTAGAGACATAAAGAATTACAGTCATTATTGTGTGCAGTAAGCAGAGGCCATCACAGGTACACATTCACACTTCAACATGTTAGAAAGGCATCCCCGGAGGCCCATCCACAATACATTTTTTTTCATGGCAATTTACTGGCAAATATCACAGCGTTAATTTCACAGAGTACTGTTACATCATATATTACCAATTTTTGAGGACAGCGCGGTAGATGGGCCAGAAAGGAATGCCGAGGTAGTTGGTGAGGGCATGGCCTGTAGCATATGCGCCCATCATATGTGATATGTGTTAATCTGCTAATAAATAGTTGCCGGGTGGCCCGATGGATCTACTACGAGCCTAGTCATCTAGTGCAGGAAACAAGCACAATTCCATACAACATTCTTTTTGTAAGCAACCAGCAGGAGTCTATGGAGTGTCTGTGTCGGCACGCGTGGTCAAATAGCACGCCAGAGGTGCCCATATATCTGTCGGTCTCGAGGTGGGCAGTAACAGCTCGGCATAGGTCACCAATTGTTCCTGACAGTAGACAAGATCATTTAACCAATCCTTAAATTTAGGCGCTCTCCTCCTACCCCATCTACACGCTACCCACCTTTTGGCCAGAAGGAGCGCAAGTGCAGTGTATTTGTGGTGTACCGCTTGGATGGGCTCCACGTATCCTAGAAGTGCCAGAACCGGTGAGGGGGCAATCTCTTCATTAAACATGTCTGATAGTGCCCGAAAAATATGTACCCAATAGCGCTGTATTTCCTCACAGGTCCATGCTAGGTGTAAAAAATCAGCTACTGGAGCATGACATCGATCGCAAGTGTCCGAGTCTCTGAGGTGGTGCCTATGCATGCGCGCAGGGGTGAAGTACAGCCTATGAAGAAACTTATAGTAGATGATTCTAAGCCTGCTGCTCGCGGAAATGCGCTCTGTTTGTTGTGTGCAAAAGTGCCACTGTCTGTCCGGCAGTTCGATCCCCAATTCCTGGTTCCAGTTCGCTCTAGCCCTTGGGGGGTCGAACTCTCGCAAGCCTTGGACAGTTTTGTAAATACTCGACACTAACTTATTGGCTGTCCCGCCTAGCAGAATCCTGTGTAGCGGCATACAAACGGGAGGTTCAGTAGGAAACTCCGCCATAAGCGCTCCGACGCCTTGTCGTAGTCTAATGTATAAGAAAATATCTAACGGGGTATGCGGCAGTCCTATGAACAGTTGTTCGCGGGTCTTAAACATGCCTTCATGGTAAAGGTCCCCCCAGGTCTTGATCTGAGTGCGCTCCAACAGTTTATGAAAAATTACCTCCTGTAACAGAGGGATGGCAGGATGGTAGACCAGTGGCAGAAGCGGCAAATATAAGAAAGCCACATCTAGCATGTTACATATATGAGACCAAGCATTGTTTGTGCTCATTACAGTGGACAATGTCCTGTCCCTGCCTGGTAGGGGGATAAACAGTGCGCCCTCTATGGGGATCAGGTGTGCTAGCCAATGCTCTGCTGCTATTTGAGGCATATACCAGGGCGGATATATCCAAAAAAATGCGAAGTGTGCTTACGCGCTATAATAGTAGAGCTCGAAGTCAGGAATACCAAACCCTCCCTGTGCATATGGTCGCGTCAGTACCTCCCATTTCAGCCTCGGGTTTTTCCCGACCCAAACTAGTTGAATCAGTTCTTACTTTAACCGTTGAAAAAAGTACCTTCCAGTATAGAAAGGGATATTAAGGAATAAATATAATAGCTTGGGTAGTAGAACCATTTTTATCAGTGAGGCCCTTCCCGCCATGGAAAGAGGCAACGCAATCCAACGTGTAACAGTGTCTGAAATGTGGACCATAGCCATCCCATAATTTGCACTCATCAGTTCCTCCCAGTCCTTGGTTATATGAATCCCCAAGTATTTAAACTCATCGGTACTCCAGGCTATGGGGTAGTCCATGGGGAACTTAGCCGTCGCTGTTGTGAGAGGGAAGCAGCACGATTTGCTCCTGTTTATTTGAACTCTAGAAAGTCTACTGAAGGTTATGAATTCCCTAAGGATGGGATTCATGTTCTGTTGGGGGTCTCGAATGTACAATGTAATGTCGTCCGCGTACATGGAGACCAGGATTTGTCGCAGATTGCACTGTAGGGCCTTATCGTTATGGTGTTGCCTCAATTTTGCCGCCAGTGGTTCCACTGCAATTGCAAAAAGTAGGGGGGATAATGGGCACCCCTGTCTAGTGCCTCTCGTTATGGGTATGTCCTGCGATAGTTTCCCATTAATGGTCGCTTTAGCCATAGGGGATTCATACAATAGCCTGATCCATGCAAGAAAGACAGGGGGGAACCCCATGCGTTGCATGACTGCAAACACATAGTCCCATTCCAGCGAGTCGAATGCTTTGGTAGCATCGAGGAATAGGGCCGCCATGGGCAGTTCTTTGGAGACAGTATTCAAATCCGAGAAGAAGGTCCTTAGATTATGCAAGGTTGCTCGACCAGGGACAAAGCCTGATTGGTCCGGCAGTATGAGGGTCTCCATGAGGAGATTGAGACGCGTGGCTATAAGTTTCGCTAGGATTTTGACATCAGTGTTAAGCAATGATAAGGGTCTGTAGGAGTCGCACTGTTGCGGTGCTTTCCCGGGCTTTAGAAGCAATGTGATAACAGCCATTCTCATAGAGGGGGGGTAAGTGGCCTACCTCAAGGGCGTCTTCATACACCTCGCGTAGCACAGGGGCCATAAAATCAATATATGTTTTATAAAATTCTACGGGGATGCCGTCTGATCCGGTGGCCTTGCCCGATTGCATTTGCATTATAGCATCTCTTACCTCGTTTAGTTCGAAGGGCGTGCTGAGGAAACGCTGTTGTGCGTCACTCAACCACGCCAATGATACATCTGCCAAATAATCGGTTAAGTTTAGATTAGTTGATCTAGTGGAGGTGTACAATTTAGTATAATGGGCGGCAAAGGCATTCATGATATTTGTCGTATCTTGGTATAGTCTCCCATCTTCCCCTTCAATTTCAAGTACTACGTTCACTAGTCACATCATTTTTATTGTTGCTGCTAATGCTTTGCCTGGGCGATCACCCTCCCCATACACGCGCGCCGTCCAGTATCGACCCTTGAATTTTGACTCTCTATTAGCCTCGTCTTTATATTCTGTTAGTTTTTCCCTGATTTGGGCGCGTGTGGTCGCAGCAGGGTGTGGTGCCAGGGAGGTCTCCAATCGTTTCAAGTCTCGGTCTAGTGTGGAGAGAGCGTGCTGTATTTACGTTTTAGGACTCCCGCCCCTTTCGATATGCAGATCCCCCTCAGCATCACCTAAAAAGCCTCCCAAATTACCTCAACGCTGTCCACAGATCCTTTATTGCGCTGGAAAAAATCTAACACCTCCTCCCGGAGCTCTTCCTGGAAGCAGGTATCAAGTAGTATTGTGGGTTGCAATCACCAGGGGGGTTTTTGGGGACCCAGATCTTCAGCGGCTAAGGTTAGTTTCACTGGTGCATGATCCGAGTAGGTCCTGGCCAAGTGCTGCACTTTGACAATCATGGGACATAACTCTTTGGACATGAATATGTAATCTAATCGTGCCCATGAGGCTGCTTGCGCGGGGGTGTGTGTTCCCTCCCGGATATCAGGGTGTAAATGCCTCCAGGTCTCTACTAGTTCATATTCATGCAGAATTGCTCGCAACTAAGTGTGGGCTTTAGTGTAGAGGTGTGGGGCAGGATGTGATCTGTTCACTGCTGGATTGTAGGTCACATTAAAGTCTCTTCCCCAAATGATACGATCCGGGTCAGTAACTAGTATTGCAGCCCATAGTTCTGTAAAGAAGCCGGGGTCATCAATATTGGGGCCGTAGCAACTAACAAAGGTCAGTAAGATGTGTCCTAGTCTTCCCCATGTTATGCAATATCTCCCAGACGTGTCGCTCTTGCTACCCGCCACTCTGAACTGTGCACCTCTTTTTATTATGATCGCTGTGCCTCCAGAATAGGAAGAGTACGAGGCGAATACCCTATGTTCCGCCCATCGTCGAGCGAATGTGCAGTCGATGTTTGGTTTGGAATGCGTTTCCTGTAGACAGGCTACTTGTATGTTGTGTCTGTCCAAATACGACAGTACTTGCCGTTACTTACGTGGGTCCCCCAGCCCTCGCACATTCCCGGTGATGATATTTAGCTCAGTCATGCCCATTGTGGCGAGTTGGTGTTGTAGGAAAATAGTGGTGTGTGCGGGACCTCCGTAGAGCATCCCCCTTCAGTTGCCAAACAGATAAGCTTCGCGTCTTGCAGAATGGAGCGCCCCCCGCCCAACCTCCCCTCTGCACTCCAATGTATGTTTTCTGGGCAATGCAAATATGCTGTGTGTAAACTGAACAGTGTACCTCATAACAGCCCCCCACCCCTTTCGTTCTCAATTCTTCTTGTGATGTGGGAGAAATAACATCAACATTAGGTGTACTGGTAAACAATGAGTCTCTAACAAAGCGTACTATAGAACTTGTGTCCCCATGTATCTGTCCCCAAATCTCACCCCCCAACCACTGAGCAACCCCAACTTGCCAGTACTATGTTCCACCCCTCCCTCAACTTTACGGAACAATCCCATTAGCTCCCTGAATCACAAACAAAATGGGGGAACACCCACAGGGGTACAGCCAGAGGGAGCTGCACTAACACTTCCCGAACCTCAAGCCCTACTACCTGGGTGACCCGTGGGCATCTATTGAGGCGGGGAAGCGGGCCTGGAATACATTACCACCGGCTGAGTTGCATATCTCACGTGTGGTTTAGTCCTCAATTGTCCATAGCTTCAGTAACTGCTCCCAGCGGTGGGCCTCTTCCCTCATAGACCATGAAGCGGTTTATGGCCTGTCAGCATCACAGTTCGGGTGTTAGGCATCCTCGTCCAGTTCTCGGGCATCATTTTGCTGTGCAGGGCTCCCCCCGCCGGGATTCTCTGTTGGTTTCCTTATGGCTCGCAGATAGTCTTCTACCTGTTGTGGTTTAGTGAATATCCGCTGTCGACCTTGGTAAGTTACTCGCAGTCGTGCAGGGTATAGCAGGGCATAATCAATTTGGGCTACGCGCAGTTTCTTTTTAACTTCAATAAATTTGCGCCGTTCTTCCTGCACCATCGGTGTGAAGTCTGGATATATCGAGAAGGGCACTCCGCCATATGAGAGGTTCTTTTGGGTGCGCGCTGCCTTTAGAGCTACATCACGGTCTCTATAGTTCAGTAGGCGTGCGATAATAGGTCACGGCGGGGCTCCGGGCTTGGGGCGCGGTCCAAGGGATCGGTGGGCTCTCTCAACTATGAATTGGGAGGAGAATGCTTCTGAGCCGATCGCGGTGAGCAAAAGTTTTTCTATATAGTCCTCCATGCGCCCGGTGTTTGTGGATTCCGGAATGTCCGTTACGCAGATGTTATTGCGCCGGCTGCGGCGGGCCTCCAAATCCTCATTTTTCGTTGCAATTACGCGTAGGAGGTTGTTCATCTGCGCCAATTGTGTCGAGTGGGATGCTGTGGCATCGTCATTGTCAGAGATTCGCCGCTCAGCTTCAGTGAGTCTCTCCTCATGGAGGTCAAGTTTGTGGGCAATAGCGTCCATCCTTGAGGCCATACGGTCTACCTTATCCAAAACTGTGGCAAATCCCTGGCGCATTTCCAAAAGAATCTGTTGCATGTCCATGTCTGGCGACCCCGGATTGTCCTATGGCGTGTCAGCTCTGCTCGTCCCTCCAGTGCTCGTTGCTGGTTTAGGGCCTCTTCTTGCTGTGGTTTCGAAGCTAAGCTTGGGTTGGCGATTATCCTGTTTACCCATGGTGATGCTATCATCTGTTTCAGGCCACTATTGCATACAGCACCAGCCCGTGGTGTCGCGAGTCTGGCCGCCTACCCACCGCAGCACGCTTCTATGGTACACCAGAGTCCAAGCCGCGTTCTGTTAGTCTCCGGCGCCGCTCAGGTTCCAGTGTCAGACAAGGGGATGCGGGTAGGCTCAGCGGGTGGTACGTCTATGGCAGGCCACGTGCAGGTTTTAGAGCACGCAACAGGTCCCGTGTCCCAGAGGCGCTAGCTATTGCCCGTGAGCAAGGTATAGCAGATCTGCCTTTCCAGGCTGGTGCAGAGTGGGCGATTTGCCGGCTCTACTGAATTCAAGCGTGTGGCGGCGGTCTGTCCGTGGCACGGGAGGCACTACACAGCTCACCCACACTCAATGTGCAATGGTCCCGGTGAACAGTAGGGAGCGGGGCCCCGGCTTCGCACATTAATTGCTGCAGGCCGCACTAGCTATCTGTCTGCCGCTCGGGCGGCGCAAGGGGGTCCCTCGGCTTGCGCTGAACTCAGGTCTCTGTAGGGGTGTGTGCGAGCGGGAATGGTGGGCCCCTGTGGTCTTGCTCCTCTCACCTTAAGCAGATCTTCTGAGGTGGACGGCAGTGCCAATCGCCAGGCGGGCCTGTGCCGGTGGGGGGAAACCAGGCCTCACGCGTCTATCTCGAGTCAGCTCCGCAAGCGGTGAGACCGGCCCTCACCAATTCACTGTTTTGGCCTGTTACGGTACAGTTTTGACCTTAGGGTCCTTGTGGCATATCATTGTCCGTTGCACCATAGCTGCAGAGGAATCTGCTCTCGATTCCGCGCCCCGGTCCGGTGCGGCCTATGCCCCTCGTGTAAAGCCGCGGTCTCGCGCAGTCTCAGGGCGCCGCCTCCTCGCTGTGCGCTGCTCTGGCCAGATCCCAGTTAAAACTATCGGGCCCCACCAGAGCCCGCTCCGGCTACAGATCTTCTTCAAACTTTCACCGAGGCTGGGGGAGGTATCGCATTATGCCGTGCCGAGGTTGCAGCTCACTCACTTGCCGGGTGGTAAGGATAAATTGAGGATGAGTTGTCCAGGCTGCAGGAGCCTCACTACTGTGCGGCATGCTGCGTGTGCGCCCTCTAGCGCCCCCCTATTCATTATTTTAATTGTTTATCAGTGTTTGTTGTTTAGGGTAGTGGGTGGAAAGTGTTTTATTTGAAAATAGTCTTTTTATTTGTAATGTACATTTGGAATCCAAATACATTGTAAATAATCAGTTAAAGTTTTTTTATTATTCTAAAATCTTTTGGTCTATATTCATTTAATTTAAAACTTTTAAAAGCGGAATAATAAATCTGACCTCTTGATATTCCAACAATCTCCCTACTGTTGTTGAGATTAGAGTAGGAATAGTAAAAATAACACATGCAAAGTTCAACAATTCGCACTACTGCTGAATAGATCGGAGTGGGAATAGTAAATAATGACCATTCTCAAGCCCTATCACTTTGCCTGCTGTTGTTAAGATTGCAGTGGAAATAGTGTATGTGATCCCTACAATGTCCAACACTTTCCCTACTGTTGTTAAAGTTGGAGTGAGAATAATAAATCTGACCTCTCCAAAGTCCAAGCATTTCACTACATTTGCTTACATTTGATTCAAAATAGTAATTTTGACACCTCAAATGTCCATCACTTTCCCTACTATTGCTCAAATTGGACTGGGAATAGTAAACCTGACCTTATCCATTACTTTCCCTAATTTTGGTTGAGTTGAAGTGGTGATAGTAAATCTGACCTCTCCAAAATCCAACGTTTATCCTAAAAATTGCTTAGATCAGAGCCCTTTATTTATTTGTATAATTTATTATATGTTTTGTATCATAGGTTTATTAATGAATCATTGTTATTAATGATAATGCCAAAGTAATTTAAATAACCATATAAATATTTTTTAATTTTTTTAAAGTATAGATTATATTTATAGATTTTTAATTGCATGAATATGTAAAACTTTGATGTCTAAATCAAATTAAATATAATGCTATATGGACTAAAAATTAGATACTTACATCTTTTGGACAATGTTCTGGTCCATAATATTTTTTTCTCAATATTTTTGTAGTCTACATACAATGTATGTAAACACAATAATTGGTGTATCAAGATGTTCTCTGATATTGTGTCATACAACCTGATGAAAATACATTCAGTTATCAAGATTCCTATTCATATGAAAGACAGAAAGGGCTAGGTAAGGGAATGGGTGTTTCATTTATTGCACTGGAGGCTCAGGACCTAACAAGGGTATTGTGAAGGCAAGAAGTGACTTTGAAGAGGGGATCAAGGACTATTTGGATGTGTCATGTGGACAGTCTACCTGGCCTGCATGTACTCTTCCACCATCACCCTACATGCATGAATACACTCTGGGATCAGGCATCTCTTTTTTTGTACCATCATACCACTCACTGATCACCTGAACCCGTCTCTTGCTCTCTTCATGTCTTTACTTCATTGGTAGTGACTCTTGATGTGATGATCCCATTCATCCCCATTTCTGGTCATTTTCAGCTACTTATTTTATATCTGGACCTATCATACAAGCTGCCTTTGAAACATTTTTTACAGCTGTCAACTTGTGTGAGAAAATGCCCCTTCTTGAGTGGTCACCCCCATATTTTTGCTGATTTTTGGGTCGAACGTAAGCGTATGACCTCATGTATACTTTAGTATACATATATCTCTGTAAGCAAAATGCCATTCCTTGCTTTGTTTCATTGTCCGTCAGAGCATAGGGACAATGTTTCCGAGTTTACTTTGCTTTTAAAAGCACTGGCTGCCACGTTCCTAGCCTCCAGAAATTTCCAGCCAATAAAAATGTTAAGTTAACTCCCAATGATGAAGGTTCTTGCTGGAGAGATCGGAGTTGACTAATGGAAGAAGTTTTGACTCATTGTAAGGTAGCGCAGAGGGTTAATATGCCGGCTGCAAAGGAAGTGTACCATGCAGAGCGCATAACATGTAAATAGGTCAGTGGGTTACTGCTTGTCTGTTACTTTCAGCTTATAAGTAAGCAGCAGAACTCCGCGAAGTGCAAAAAAAACTCTGACATGCTCTACCGAACTCCACAATCTGCGGAGTGCATTGGATAAATGCTGTTTGCTCTGATTTTCATTGCCAGATGCTTGTCTGCACTGTGCAATCATTGCAAATGGCACCATGCATAGCGTAAGCAGATGCTGCTTCCTTTCTGCTGCATATGTGACCGCTTGCTATGAGAAATCTGACAACCTGTGTAGAGAAATCTCGCCGGGAGGTTGATTTTCCAAGTGCGCGCTTGCTAACTTGCTGTTGACGATTGCGAATGAGAAAAAATCTCACCGGGAGGTGGATTTTCCCTGCTGGCGCTCGCCAACTTGACGTTGACAAACGTGAGCAAGAGAAAAAACTCTGCTCGGCTATGTGGAGCGGAGTTTTTCAGAAGTCTGTGAGCTTTGCATAACGCGGAGTGCGGAAATCTCCGCAAACTCCACAAGCGGAGCGGACTTCACCGCCCAGACTTATAAGTTATAATCCTAACATAGAACAGTGAATTTATAGCTGTCATCAAGGAACTGCATGCACTGCAAAGTTCAGATTAGATCAGATATTAATGGTGCAAAAAGGGTTTATCTGGTGGAAATCGATTCTTTTTATTCAAGAGTACCCCCAACTATGGTGTTCTGTTTTCAATTCTAAGTTTGTGCATCTGGGGCCCAAGCATTCTTTAGCAATGCTGCCTACCAATATGCATGACTTGTGACTCCCACACCCTGTAGTCCTCTGTCTTATGTAACATTTACTTTATGCTAATTTACACATATGATTGATTGTCTCTGTGCAATTTGTGTGGGATGCAAAGTGCTCTGTCATCCTACACTGGTATAATTGGCGCTTTATAACTAAATAAATGCATCTGAGCATTAGTGGTTATGGAGCCTTTGGGGACCATGTTAAAGGGTGGTGGTGATGAAGGAATCCACATCACTCAGCCGTCCCTCAGCACCACCTCAGTATCAGCACAGCAACACCTCCTCATCAGTGCACCACCACCAGTGCAGCACCGACTCAGCATCAGTGCAGCACCACCCCAGCACCAGTGCTACACCTCCTTATCATCAGCACTACACCATCATTGCTTTAGCACAGCACTATATCAGGATCAGTGCACCACCACCTACGCAGCCCCTCCTCAGCAGCAACTCAGCACCAACGCAGGACCACTTCAGCATCAGCACACCACCACCTCAGCACAACACCAACTAAACATCACTCAGCACCACTTCGCACGACCTCAGAACCAATGTAGCACCACCTCAGCCTCACTCAGCACCACCACAGCACCACTCAGCACCACCTCAGAATTCTCACAGAAGCACCTCCTAGCCAATGAGATACCACCAGTGCAGCACCAACTCAACATTAGTGCAGCACCACCTCAGAATCAGTGCAACACCAGCACCACCTGAATTACACCACCTAAGCATCGGCACAGCCTCATCTCTGCATCAGCACAGCACTACCTCCTCGTCAGTGCAGCACCAGTGCTGAACCACCTCTTCATCAGCACAGCACCATTTAAGCATCAGAACAGAGCTACCTCCTCATGCACCACCAACTAAGAACCAGCACAGCACTGCATCAACATCAGCACAGCATCATCTCCACATCAGTGCACCACTACCAGCACAGCCCCACCTCAGCAGCAACTCAGGACCCATACAGCACCACTTCAGCATTAGCACAGAACAACCTCTGCATCAGCACAGCATCACTTCAACACAGCACCAAATCAGCATCACTCACCACCACCTCAGCATAACTCAACACCACTCAACATCACTTAGCACCACCAGATCATCACTCAGCACCTCCTCAGTATCACTCAGCACCACCTCAGTATCACTCAGCCCCCCTCAACATCAACACAGCACAACCTCCTCATCAGTGCACCACCAACTCAGCACCACCACTGCATTAGCACTGCACCATATCCACATAATTGCACCACCACTTCAGCACAATACCACATAAGCCTCAGCATCACTTAGCACCAACTAAGCACCAGCTTAGCACCACCTGAGCACCAGTGCAGCATGACTCAGCTCCACCTCAACATGACTCAACACCACCTCAGCACTTGCGCAGCACCATCTCAGCATTAGTACAGCACCATCTCTGTATCAGTACACCATCACCTGCTCATCACCACCTCAGCACAAAGGCAGCCCAACCTCAGCAGCAACTCAGCAGCAATACCGCACCACTTTAACATCAGCGCAGCATCACCTCATCACAGCACCAACTCAACTTCACTCAGCACCACCTGAGTACCAGTGCAGCACCACCACCTTAGCATGAACCAGCACCTCAGCATCACTCAGCATGCCCTCATCATCACCTCAGTAGCAACTCTTCATCAGGTCACCACCACCTCAGCATCAGCACAACACCACCTCAGCCCCAGCGCAGCACAACATAAACATCAACAAAGCACCATTTCTGCATCTGTGCAACTTCACCAATGCAGCCCACCTCAGCAGCAACTCAGTATCCATGCAACATCCCCTCATCATCAACACAGCATCACCTCTACACAGCACCAACACAGCCCCACCTCAGCAGCAACTCAGCACCCATGCAGCACCACCTCAGCATCAACAGAGCATCACCTCAACACAGCATCAACTCAGCATCACTCAGCACCACCTCAACACCAAAGCAGCATCACCACCTCAGCATGACTCAGTGGCACAGAGGCACTCAGCACCACCTCAGCATCACTCAGCACCACCTCAGTAACACCTCCATACCATCAAACCACCACCTCAGCGCCACATCAGCATTACTCAGCACCACTTCAGTGTGCCCTTGGTTGATTCTCTGCTAGTGTCTTTCTGCTGCTCCAGTTGTAATTCAGGAACTATTTCTCAATCTCCACCCTCCTATTGTTTGTGTCCCTCCATTCATAACAATAAAAGCTATAAAAAAACATTCAATTGTACATAATGTCTTCTTTAAACTCAACTACATAACACTTCACAACAAAATACCATTCCACATACTTAAACTCCATTACACAAAATCCCACTCCACATAATTCCAATACACTCAAGAAAACATAACGACTATCCACATATTGCAACTGCACCACATATCACACGATTCCACTACACAAATCCACACCACACTGTTTCATACAACACAATACCAAAACCTGACAAGTCCAATCCAATTGACATAATTGGTACACACCACAGATGTCCCCTCCAATCCATAACACATAGGTTAGGGACATTAACATTTACAATTCCAATAGCCAATAGCTCCAACTCTTTCCTTTTTTAAAACACACATATCTGGTGCTTAGCTCATACCTATTTTTTCTTATCCTTCTCCAAAAATTCAAAGCTATGTACACAATTCAGCTCAGATCCAAACCACATAATTTAACACCAAATCAGATAATACAACTCAAGAACCCAATTACACAACCCACCACATTCATACAATTCCACATTGTGCCGCAAAATGCAACAGCAAAACACATAATTAAACTGTATTACTTACCACTCCACAACACACAATCCCACTCTACATACTGCCACTACACTGAACGCCACATAATTGTTAACCATATATTTCCACAGCACATCATGCCACATAATGCCCCTACACAAATTGACTCCAAACCACACAATTTCACACCACACAAGCACACAACTAAGTAATCCAGTCCAACCCACATAGGTCCACTACACACCACATTCATACACTCATAACACACAAGTAAAATACCTTGCAATTTACAATGCCAATAGCCCCAACTCAAACAATTGCGAGACAATTGCATTTCCAATGCTTGTTTTTTTTACTCTGCACACATGTGCTGTAACCCCTAAAACGTAGAAAGTAGCTATTTCCTGATTAGTGTATTTACATCTCTTTTAAGGCTGGAGTATTTGGTGTAGAAACTGCATCCATACAATGGAAAGTTAAATGTCACCTGTAGACAGCACCACTTTTTGTGCCACCCACTAGAGTAACAATGAAAAGATAGCTTCAGGTCTATCATTGTAGCCTGACTGCAACAGTGCAACCTATTAAAATAACCCTTTTTGACAGGTAAAAAGCTCTGTTTCAAATATTAGTAAGTGTAGGCCTTGTAGCCCACTAGGTAGGGTATATGGTATTTAAAAGTACAACATGTAGGAAATGATTGCTACCATGTCCCTATAATAACAAGGCACCAGAAGCTTTTTTTCACTGTGGCAGGTCTAGCTGTCCTAACAAATAAACAGATTGCCAAATAAAATACTTACATTGATAACTAGGGAAAGGGACAAACTAGAAACATAATAAAACAAATGTTTTTAATAGTTATTAAACATAAACGTCAAAAATCAATACATTAAGAAAGCTAATAACTTGAGAGGTCTGCCATATTATGGAAAAATAGGTCTTTTTTTATACAATTGATTGGGCCAAACAATTATCAGAAATGAGAGACTCCGATGCTGATGAGGTGGGAGGCCTGGCAAGGGAAGGCAGTTAAAGCAAGTCCAAACACAAAACTTTACTGCAGTGAAGCAAAAAAATCCATATAGCGAGTGGTGTACAGACTTAACACTTGCACTGGAATGCAGGTAAACCTGAGAGACACTATTCAGATTGATGGGCTTCACAAGGCTCTGCTTGTCCTCTGTTGAAGGTCACTCTTTGCTCATATTGCTTCATCGATGACCATAAACCTAGTGCAGTCTTCATAGACAAAAGGTCACAACAGCAAGCTAGAGGAAGCAGAGAGACAAAAATATTAAAGATTTGCTGAAACGTGGAGGCACCAAAAAAAGTCATGTTTCAAAACCAGTCGAAATACAGTGAGGAGGCAAGAATGACCACTGAGGAGCCCTAAACTGGTAATTATGAAGTGGTAAAAAAGATTTTTTTGCAGCAGCTCTTGAATATCAAAATGAAAATCAACTCAATCAGAGAGGAGCTGAAGCAGAGTATAAAAGATATCAATAAACATCATTCGAATCTTGGTAGCAGAGTTTATTCTATGCGTGGAACAATTAATGAACCAACATCCCCTTACCCTTCTGTGATCCTTTCCTGTCTTCTTAAAAAATGTGGGAATTTAAAAGGTATGCTGGGCTTGTGTTTGAGTAATCTGTGAGTGTTAAATTACTTAAATCAAATCACCCAACTGTAATTGTTTGTCAAGTAATGGTTGTTGGCGCATGGCCAGCAAAGAAGGAGGCGTAGAAAATAAAGACAAAAAAGCCACTACACACAAACACACACACTCCCTGTCTCCACAAAATGGTGGTTGCGGACCCCAAATTGACGGCAAAGAAGGAGGCATAGAGAACAAAGACACAATGGACGCACACATTTACACATGCACAAACACACAGATATACACATACACACACACAAACACCCTACCCTTGGGTAGATACCCAAATAGCATCCACAAGGGAGTGAAAGTGTGCACCTGGCAAAGAACAAAAATGCAAAACAAACAGAAAAATGCACGCTGACTAGTTGAGATAACAAGCATTGGCATAGCCAATAGGTCTCGACTTTGGGATCTTATACGTGTTTAGCAAGAGCTATTGTCTTTGCCAATGTTTTTAAGCTATGCTGTACAGAATTGCAGCATGTTTAAAAGTGTAATAAAAAAGTGTTATAAGCATTTTCGTTACCTTATATATAACCAAGAAGACATTATGTACAACTGAACAACTATATTAAAAAAAGAATGAACATGAAAAAAATGTCTTCTAGTTTTTTGTCCATGCAATGCTGGCAACTACTTCCTGCTTCCTGTTTTTATGAATAATTAAAAAAATAGCGAGGGACTACCACGGATTATTCCAAAATGTTCAAAACAGAATCAACACCATACCTTATATACTATTTAGATTATAATACCTTCTGTTACTTTATGGTACTGCTTTTCGTTCTGTGTATCTCTGGGAGTGCCATCATTCACGTGTGTTGTTTCTTGGTGTTTTTTTGAGTAAAAGTAGTAGACTTTTTGTAGTGATTACCTTAGGATTGGTCTGTGTGGGTTAGTTTGATCTCGGTACAGATCTGTTTAGTGTCTTGTGTATATGAGTGGATGTAATGTAAATAGAAGTGCCCCTTTCTGCCAATAGGAGTTCCTCTAGGCAGGGAAAAATGGGAATGCAAATACCTAGGGTGACTCACACATGGTTAAAGATAAGCCATTGATTCGTAATTTGCACATGGAGGGACAAAGAAATGGAAATTATTAAACAAATACAAAAATAGCTTTCATTAGGTCAAGAAAATAAACATAAATACGAGAAGCACCAAGACTATCCACAGCAAACTTCAATCATGTCCACATTCACTCTAACAGACAAACATCAATCTGTGCAGTCAAGACAGAGTAAAATATAAATACAAAATAATATATGAGACAGAATAATTGGGTTAAATAACTATTAATTTATTTTCTTAAATGATGTTCAATCTATTAGAGCTCCATGAGGTGTAATGCTGTCATAAATGTCAAAAGGCCATGTTCTACTGAATGGATAGTTCAATCGGATAAATAATTTGAAATTAATTTCTGCATCAGTAAGTGGCTGCAACCCACAAATGAGTCAGTAAACAAATGAATGAATACATGACTGAATGAATGAATTTCTAACGTGTTCAACTACTTGAAAAGTGTCCCAACACTAGACTTGCACATGCAAACTCATAGACCAGCCTACAAAATGAGAGAGAAGTGGTTTTTGAGTGCTTTACTCAATATCGATTTTTGAGAAACAGCACCAAAGTTTGGAGGAAGCGAATTCCATGCTTTGATGTTGAGTACCGAAAAAGAGCATATGAAAGAGATACGTTGTTTGTAAACATGAAGAATAAAAGCAGAATCTCTAGAGCAAAATTAGACACACAAAAAAGCAGTTAGAAATAGATTGTAAAATGTATTGCAATCAGTTTAATACAAGTCAGAGTAAAAAACAATAGCTCAGAATGTGTTGCAACATGCAGATAGATTCTATCTTTCTTATAATTGCCTAAAGTGTGCAAAAAATTATGATGCTGCTATACATATCTCCTTTGTGACACATATGTGTTCTAATGTTTTAAATGTTAGAATAATAGGGGATTTAGAATTCTTTTTTATTTGTGTTTCAGTCATCGCAATATATCTATGCATAGATTATTATTTTTTTCATGCAGCACACTGGAAGAACTTTGTGTATTGGCCATAAAGAGATCGCTGATAGTTCTCAACTAATGTCCAAGAAAAAATCAACTGTTCCATGGAAACATCACCGACCCTGCTGCTAACTCTTCATAGGTCGACGTGTCCGAAATCGAGATGAAGGTAGTTTTATTCTGTAGATATTCAGTGTTTGAATTTAAAAATAAATACCAAATCCTTGGTTTAACATAAAAACGACTGATGAAAAAAAGGAGGCCACAAGGAACTGGCAAGCAATATATGAAATATACTTTTTTTGAATAACAGAGGATGTTGCCGCCCGCCTTTCCAGGCTGAGAAGTCAAACAACCTGAAGGCAGAGACGTAGCATCCCCTCCCAGCCCCTGAGAGGTAAGGGAGGGAGTGTGCGTCGCAGAACACAATCGCTGGCTTGGCAGACAAAGTGCAGATTGGTAATCCAGCAAAGTCTCTGGGTGTCTGATCCATAATGCCATGAAAGAAGTGACCTGCCACTCTCTGGCTGCAGGGGGAGGGGTAACGAGGAAAGGAGTTTGACATGTTTCCTGTTCTCCAAAAACTGAAGGCGTTGGCTTTGCTTCAGAATGAAATAACTGCATAAAAGTGGCTGGGAGACAAGGAACGGAATTTCAGAAAGCCTACGCCTCACAAAATGTAGTAAGGCAGCAGGGCAAGAGTGTAGGAAAGCCCCCACTTTACTAAGGTCAGCAAGGGTCAGAACAACTTGTTTTTATTGCCCTCAAGTGTGATATGCAGGTCACAAGATAAAAGCTGTAGCTAATAAATATTAGCGGAAAGAGATACATTGTAAAGCTGTGGGGGTCGCTCCAAAGGGTGCCAAAGTGGAACAGAAAGAAAAAGAAATTATGGCAATGACAACAAGGGAGGGTGGGACAGGCGTGCAGGTGTATAAACAGATGGCCCCTGTGTGCCGCTCCTCGCTCCCGCAAGGTGGATGCCATCACAAGCACGAGTGCTTGAAATGCGCAGACCGATTTCTAAAGGACATCTCCTATAGCAGCGCTGCGTGCTGCGCTAGGCTCGACCTAAAAATGGCTTTCATTCAATGTCATTTGGTCCTAAAAACTCATCTCTTTGTGACACTAAGGAAACATGCAATTAGAAAAATAAAGAAATCAAAATCCATGTCCATACATATCTATTCTTTTAGGGGAAACCTAGAGGTAGACTGACTTAGAATTCATGCAACACAGTGCAGCAAGGCCAGTTGCTGTGCTGCATTGTGTGAATAGAAGATAGCTGAGCAGCATTTTTCTACTAAGATATGGCACTCTTCAACTGTCTCCTTGAACTGGCCACACTTGAGGCTGCCTAGCCCCAATGCAGGCACCCTTGCACCGTGGTGCAAGGGTGCCTGCATTATGGGCAGGGTTGTTTTTGTGCAGGAAAATATAACTTCTTGCACAAAAACAATCCTTACATTCATATTACTACTTCTATGTGTACTGCAGGATGAAGCACACATTGAAAGAAGAAATAAGGATAATTAAAGATATTTCTCGCTGTTATGCCTCACTTGGGAAGGCATAGCATTTCGATCCATTTTCAGATGTACAAGCCTTAGTTAATCAGGGAATGTGCCAACATCCATGGGTGGATGTATGGGAACGCCCATGTTCCACCCTTAGAATGCCTACCCAATAAAAGATAATGCAAGGCAGTTCTATGCATTGCGCTACTTTCCATTTACTAAACCACGCAAAGCCACACAAAGTAACTTTGCATGGGTTAGTACACACCAAATATAATTTTGCATCCGGGCTGCACCACAAAAGTTTTGCAACCCAGACAAAAAATCATATTAAATCTGTCCCCAATTTGTACACTTGCATATTTCTTCTAATTGTGCAATCATATGTGCATCTTCATTTTACACGTGTGAGATTGTTTTGGGAATATTGATAGTCACGTACAGCCAATACTTCTGAAGTCCTATTCATCCAAAGAAATATTGATATGGATAAAACATGATTGACAACCCATAATTACACCAATTGGCATGGCGTCCTGAAGTACAACAATGGGCACTCGCTCTTACTGGGGCACTATATGTGGGAAGTCTCTTTTTGGCCCATGCTGTACTCATAGTTATTCTAGAGAATCCTTGAAGGAGAGTGAACATAAACATAGAAGAAAGACGTTTAAAAAGAAGTACAAATTTGAAATAGAAACATGGTACATGGTATCTGTGAGATACATGTGCGGTCAGATGGAGGCTTAGAAAGAAAGAGAAAGGAAATGCAACGCTCTGTACTTGAAAGCACTGTTCTAGATACAGAACGAGTCAAACACATATCAATAGAAATAACATTTGACTATTGGAAACAAATGAAAAATAACCCTGCTTCTTCTTGCACCCAGTTTACTACTTGACAATGTTTCTCAACGCATATTATTTGAAAAAAACGTAGATACAATTTATGAGACAAATCAAGAAACTTCCCAAATGTCCAATACTGATGCCTTTACGTATACTACGGCTATTAAAATGATGACCTGAAGCTAATCTTATACCGAATTAAGGGCTGCCTTGAACTTAGATCCCTGTGGGTAAAAGGTGAGCACTGTACCCAGCATCTACCCAGGCTTCCCATCACTGGCAACTTCATTACCATTCAAAGAAGTTCTCCATTAAATCCCTTCTTCTTTTATAATGCCGAGAACACAGAGTTTTTGGAGGCCTGGTGTTAAGAGGCACAGTGATATAAGCCAAAGATCTATTGACTTTCAGAAACTTCAGATGTAGTTCTGAGCAAGTTTGAAATGTCATTTTTAGACGAGATGAGATTAATAATTGGAGATGAGATAAGATAATGTTAGCCGAAATCTCAAGGCCTTTGAGTGCGAAGGAAGCAAAGTTTATATTTAAGACTGTGTTGCTTAAAAACTATGTACTACTAAATTAAGCTAAGGAAGAAGAGGTCTTAGTCTGATATTCTTAAATAAAAACATTCAATGACAACCCTCTTACCATAGTAGCACTGCAAAATGTACACACGATATGAAAAGATACAAGTATAATTACTGTTTGAGAAATGGATACTTCATCAGCCAGTGTGGGGCCTTGGCATAGCTTATGTTTGTTGTATGAAAGTAAAAAGAAACAATAAACGAAGTAATTATTAAATGATCATGGGCAAAATTTGCGAATCTACATTCAATAAAACAATATAAACAAACCTTTGACCCATCGTGCATCGTGCAGCTTTTTAGACCACATCGTATTTCTAAGGGCAGATATCTATGTGTGTATTATATAGTAGGCCGTCTGCACGTGTTTTTAACTTGCATCACAAATGTAACTCATTGAACCTTGACTTTGCCTAAATAAATTTTGCTAAAAGGATTAAATAAAAAAATGGAATGATGCATACATCATATATGTTATATTGTAGAGGGAAGGTCAAGGTGGTAAATCATGACTCACACAAGGCTCTCTCTATCTGTGTGTGTGTAAAAATGCATAAACATATATGTATGTGTGTGTATATATATATATATATATATTTATATGCCAAACGAACTCCCAATTCCACCGCACAGGCGGCTCCAAATCAGGGCACGGACCACACGGCAGGTTCCAATTTAAAGTGCTTTATTTCTCCCTTCTCAGACAAACATATATTTATATATATTCACTGAAAAAACCATAGGTTATAGACCATATATAGTTAGGAATTAGCATTTAAAAAACCTTATTTTACTCACACAAAACCATTGAAATTCCATATATAGTTAGTTGCACTAACTATATATTGCGCACCCGCAATCCACTGCTGATCATGTCACATATTACATCATTCATGACATGGTCAGTGACATCACTGATGACATCACTGATGACATCTCAAATGACATCACTGATGACATCACTGATGACATCATCCAGTGACTGTGTGTTTCTGTAAAGTTTAAATATGTTTTAGATATTGAAGAATGAGTAGATGTATAACTGTCTGGACGAAGGATTTAGTAGGTGCATGACTGAATGTATGAGTGAGTGATTAAATGTGTCTCACTGAGTGCATGGGTTAGTGACTAAACTGTCTTAATTTGTGCATCATTATGTCTGTTGTTCTGTAAACTACTGCATGTGTTGATCAGTAGCTATATGATTAACTATATGGGTTATTGATTGATTGTCCAAGTATTTGTATGGGAGACTGAGTGTGTGTGTGGCTGGCTGGGAGGTGTGTGACTCTGTGCAGATCAATGTGTACTTGTATCAATGATTGTATAAGAAAGTAAGTATGTGTTACTATATGTTTGAAAATGTAAGGTGCTCTATGTTTAACTGTATAGACAAGAAAATGGAAGTGTGATTGATTCTTTACAGGACTGACTAGGTGTGTGAGTAACTCCATGGATGAGTGGCAGAGTGTGAGTGTCTGTATAGGTGTATGAGTGCATATGATAGTGTTGTAAAGATGAGTGATTGTATGTATGAATGATTGTATGGGTGAATGAGTGAATGTGTGTGTAGACGTAGGAATCAGTGAGTACGTATGTAGTAACTAGTATTGGTGTGTCAATGGTTTCAAAAATTATACTCTGTATTTAACACTGGGTGAAACAGAGGTTATATTAAAATGTGAGGAGATGCATTGTATTGTCACATGAATGATATCATCAGTGATGTGGTCATTGATGTCAAATGAGATGTCATCAGTGATGTCATCAGTGATGTCATTTGAGATGTCATCAGTGATGTCATCAGTGATGTCACTGACCATGTCATGAATGATGTAATATGTGACATGATCAGCAGTGGATTGCGGGTGCGCAATATATAGTTAGTGCAACTAACTATATATGGAATTTCAATGGTTTTGTGTGAGTAAAATAAGGTTTTTTAAATGCTAATTCCTAACTATATATGGTCTATAACCTATGGTTTTTTCAGTGAATTTTCAAGGTTTTGTAAATGCTAATTCCTAACTATATATGGTCTATAACCTATGGTTTTTTCAGTGAATTTCAATGGTTTTTTAATAGCAAATATCATAAGCTGTCGAATGTCAAGTACGTGGTAAGTGAAAACATTTTCATGTTTATGCACACTGATCTGCTTTGAATGGTGCCCCCCCCCCTCATTTCTATTAGGAGTACTCTCTCTTTGCAGATAGTGAAAGGTAGTTAACGCAGGCCTTTGCCCCCGTTGTAATCCGTCGTGCCTGCTTCTCTCTCCATTTGATTGATTGTTATCCAAGTATTTACTGTTTTAGAATTAGTTCTCTTTGGTTCATTCTCTATTTACAAACAAACACAGAGTCGCAATACTCTGTTTAGTCTTTGCAGATAACGAAAAATCGTGTAAAAAAAAAGAAAAGGAATCGAGCAAAATCAGTAGGCCACTAATGGGATCTCTTTTTGACCTCGCTAAAATAGAAACATTAGGAACAACCCCTCATGACAAATACAAAACTAGTGAGATGAACTGAACTCCACACAATGATGGCTGCAAAACAGCTCGGCTCCGCCACCCACCCCGCCCAAAATAACGATAAAGAGCGGCTGCCATGATTGGTTGCGGAATGGCCACAACGGAGCTACGAAATGGTGCTGCTCTCATGCTAACCCCAGCTTCGGTCTGAAACATCCAGAAACACTGTAGACTACCAATTCGATCAGTTCCGGTAGCGCCCCAATGTAACCCGGTAGAGAAGAACTAGCCCTCCCCTCTTTGACTGATGGTTCTTGTTGCCTGTCCCTTCTGTTGTCATTTAACAGAACTATTTAGCCTGCTGAAAGGGGTTGTGTTTCGACCGCTGGTTGGTGGAGACATTTTGACTATATTCTGGACCTGCGTTGTCGCGTAATGCGTCATATGACGCGCCGCGTTAGCGCATCCGGAAGTCATCCGGGGCGCGCAGCGCGTAACGTAAGCATAACAAGTCATGTGACTTGTTAATAAAACTTTTCATTGGTTCATTTTACTTTTCTTATTCTAATGATGAAAGCCTTGGTCATATCACCTAAAAATTACGCTTTTAATTACTTCCGAACATTATTTTCTCTTAAATATATGTTATAATGTTCCAGGCTAATGTACTTTCCCGGAAATTTTACAACTGTCCTGCAAGTAAAATATATTCTTTTTTCGAGAAAAAGAGCGTTTCTTCGTCCCATGACGGAGCCGTTGAGCAAAAGAGGGTCGACCTGCTGTCTTAGTCGCCGATACGCCTGAATATGAGATTCTTATCGATCACTTTATGTTGCAGGAATAGAAAACACAACAGCCCTTGACCATTTATCTTTACTGCGTTCCTTCGTATTATACCTTTTACCCTTCATGTAATTGGTCTGCTTTATTTCACTTGCCTTTTACTGATTCTAAAACAGTGACTATTATTAAAAACTTTACCAATGTATACACTACTACCATGTTTTCTTTTAAAAACCTTTATTGTGAAAATTTCATTATACAAATACGAGCCTATAACCACGTGGGCCTGCCACGGAGCAAACTGTAATCGTATATGATGAATAGACATTTACACTGTAGAGGAACGTAACGGGCGGGCCATTAGGTTGCAAAAACTAAGGTGTCTAACAGCTACGGAATCGGTGGACGTACATTTTATAATTAAAATACGACAGGGCCAGTTACAATAAAATTATCTAGATATACATTTGCGGGCAAGTACCATGGGTGACGTTAATTCGAATTTTCAACAGTACAGTAATCAATAACACATCAGAACTTAATATCAATAGGGATGTCGAAATATTCAATCAATTCTCGTCCCCGCCCGCCATGTGCTTCAAAACTGCATACGTATCTCGTGATATCAAGGTTGTGCAACCAGTACACAACAAGGAGTTACGAGTCCCATTTATTCCGGCGCCATTTTGGGCGAGGACGGGCAGGTCCAGGATATAGTCAAAATGTCTCTACCAACCATCGACTATGATGATGTTCATATGCTGTATTTATTAGAGTAACACTCATCTGCCCACATGAAATTAATTTACCACAATCTAAACATGTCATTTTAATCTTTCCAAAGTTCTTCTAAATATTTGGGACCGTTTCCCTTGCCTCTGAAGCTCTCAGTGCCACTTCTTTAATGAATGTACTAGCAGGTCAGGGGTTCTCCTCCAAATCTCTCTTTTATGCAGCACTATAATTAATTGGTGCCACCTCTCCATATGACGATGCATGGTATAGTTACCACAACTATATATTTTTTCGGTTCCTCTGGAGAGTTCATCTTGGCAGATGAAGCGTGTAACATACCGGGCATTTACCTTTTTTTGCATGTACAGGAAAGGAAAAAAAAATCGAGCGTTCGAGTTCTTAGGTGTCCCAGGGCCATTTTAGTGGACCAGGCCCAAATCCAAAGAACAGCTATCTCACAGGCTAATGGGGCGACCCACGCCGAGTTTCAGCATTGTAGGATGACCACACAAGTACAGCAACTTGCTAGACATCACCTCGGTGCCATCCGGATCTCGGCGCCCCACTGCAGATGAAGTGCCTCTCAACTATGAAACCACCACGGTGACATCCGGATCTTGGCGCGTTGTGCTGCCTTCGGCCTATTCGCACATCGGTCCGCTACTGACGCCATCTCACAGGCTAATGGGGTGACCCACGCCGAGTTTCAGCATTGTAGGATGACCACACCAACTTGCTAGACATCACCTCGGTGCCATCCGAATCTTGGCATCTCAACGCCTAGTGGTATCTTCCATACAGAAAATATTGTTACGCTGCCTTTGGCCCCATTCGCACATCAGTCCGCAACTTAGACATCACCTCGATGCCATCCGGATCTTGGCATCTCAGCGCCTTGTGGTGTCAGTCAGAAAATATTGTTGCGCTGCCTTTGGCCCCATTCGCACATCAGTCCGCTACTGACACCATCTCACAGGCCAATAGGGCGCCCCACGCCGACTTTTACCATTGTACGATGGCCACACCAGTGGCACAACTTGCTAGACATCACCTCGGTGCCATCCGAATCTTGGCATCTCAACGCCTAGTGGTATCTTCCATACAGAAAATCTTGTTACGCTACCTTTGGCCCCATTCGCACATCGGTCCGCAACTTAGACATCACCTCGGTGCCATCCGGATCTTGGCATCTCAGCGCCTTGTGGTGTATTCTCTTCAGAAAATTTTGTTGAGCTGCCTTTGGCCCCATTCGCACATCGGTCCGCAACTTACACATCACCTCGGTGCCATCCGGATCTTGGCATCTCAGCGCCTTGTGGTGTCTTCTACTCCGAAAATATAGTAGAAAATATTGTTGCGCTGCCTTTGGCCCCATTCACACATCAGTCCGCTACTGACACCATCTCACAGGCCAACAGGGCGCCCCACGCCGACTTTTACCATTGTACGATGGCCACACCAGTGCCACAACTTGCTAGACACCACCTCGGTGCCATCCGGATCTTGGCATCTCAGCGCCTTGTGGTGTCTTCTACTCCGGAAATATAGTAGAAAATATTGTTGCGCTGCCTTCGGCCCCATTCACACATCGGTCCGCTACTGACGCCATCTCACAGGCCAACGGGGCGCCCCACGCCGACTTTCAGCATTGTAGGATGGCCACACCAGTGCGGCAACTTAATAGACACCACCTCGGTGCCATCCGGATCTTGGCGCGTTGTGCTGCCTTCGGCCTATTCGCACATCGGTCCGCTACTGACGCAAACTCACAGGCCAACGGGGCGCCCCACGCCGACTTTCAGCATTGTTGGATGGCCACACCAGTGCGGCAACTTACTAGACACCACCTCGGTGCCATCCGGATCTTGGCGCGTTGTGCTGCCTTCGGCCTATTCGCACATCGGTCCGCTACTGACGCAAACTCACAGGCCAACGGGGCGCCCCACGCCGACTTTCAGCATTGTAGGATGGCCACACCAGTGCTGCAACTTGCTGGACACCACCTCGGTGCCATCCGGATCTTGGCGCGTTGTGTTGCCTTCGGCCTATTCGCACATCGGTCCGCTACTGACGCCGCCTCACGTGCCAACGTATTTTCTCCGCATTTTATACCCTATGCCGCATAACAGGTCATGTGACTTGTTTATAAAACTTTTCATTGGTTCATTTTACTTTTGGTTTCCTAATGATGGAAGGCATGATCATGTGACCTAAAAACAACACTTTTCATAGGATGAAAACTTTTTTTTTTTCCCAAACGATGAAAGCCCCACCTTGTTTCTGGATGTTTCAGACTGAAGCTGGCGTCAGCATGAAAGCACCACCATCTCGTGGCTCCGTCGTGGTCATTCCGCGAGCAATCATGGCAGCCGCTCCCCACCAGAAGCCTGCAGGAGTCGGAGCCCCCAAAACTTTTGATGAATTCTCAAGGCGGAGGGGACGCTTTCGAGAATGGGGTCCAAGACCTAGCAGACAAGCGTCCGATTTCCAAGGTGTCCCAGGGCCATTTCAGTGGACCAGGCCCAAAAAGGAAACAGCCTGCCGCCATTTTGAGAGTCCTGTGACAGCCGCCTATCGCTGCACCGCAAGAGTGGGCGCAACTCAGCTGAATTGCGGCTTTTGACACAGTGGACCAAAAACGGACGGAATGGCAACTGAAACGGTAAAGGGGCGCCCCACTACAACAGATGACACTCCACCTGGAGAGGCCCGTTCACGCCGCCTCCCCCGGGGCGCTCCACGCCGTTATTCGGAGCAGCATTGTAGGATACCAAAACCAGTGCGGCAACTTACTGGACATCACCTTGGTGCCATCGTTCTGCTGCCTTGGAACTATTCGCGCAACAGTTTGCTACTGATGACCCACCCCCCGCGACGCCCCATGCCGTTATTTGCTGGGTGGCAACTTACTAGACATCACTTTCGTGTCATCTAGATTTCGGCGCGTTCTGCTGCCTTGGAACTATTCGCACAACAGTTTGCTACTGATGACCCACCCCCCGCGACGCCCCACGCCGGAAATCTGGACGTTGTGCTGCGTTGGGACTATTCGCACAGCCGACCGCTACTTCGTTGTTTTTCCCTAAAAATGTTTATATGTTATTACTATTTTTGTTTTCTTGTATATATTTATAAATTATTAAAGTTTTATAATCTTACTACTTTGTCGGAGTGCTATATATTTTTAATGTGACACATAATTGTAAAAACTTTGATGTACAAACAGTCATCCCTGGAATCTTCCGCTTCAGGCTCGGTCCCCTCCCCAATCACAATACAGGATGGTTTTCAGATAATAGCAACGCTTCTGCTGTGACGGATCTCATCGAGTGTGGGCCTTGATCTACTATAACTCCTTTGAAGAGGGGTGATTCTTTACAGCTGTGGCCATAAACTACATCTGCAGGGCTAGCTGATAGCCTAGGACCGGCCTGGACAATCGGACACAGAGGAAAAGGAGTGTCAGAGGGTGCGGTAGTGAATAGGGCGAAAGGGAGGTGTCGGGCGGGCACAGGGTGTGATTCTCAGGGAACAGCAGCGCAGATGGGGGAGGTTTATTACCCATGCATAAGACAGAGAGCGGGGGTGACCACTGCCTGGGTGAGATGCTTGCGAGGGTGGGGAGCCATGCTAAGGATCGACAGCGTGCACAGAGTGGGTCTGGTCAAGGCATCTAAAATGGCTGCCGTGCACGACAAAAGTGTGGCATTTGAAAAAAGACAAGATGGCGCAGACAATGTTTTTCAACACTTCCTGATTTCCTTCGAATCGAACGTTAACAGACGTTGGGGCATATTACCAAAGTTAAGCGATATTTATCCCTAACGATGCTTAGCAACGATTTTTTTACCGTCAGAAATTATCGCAGATAAACCTTGCTATTATCAAGGTTTATCGGAAATACGATAAAAAACGACCGCAATGCATTAATATCGCTGAAAACTCAGCGATATTCATGCATTACCGAGCTAATGCTCTTAGCCATGTTATCCACCTCCCATTGGATAACATGGCTAAGAACTGCTCAGGGCAGGTGGTAGCTTTTGGAGATATTCGCCCTTATCTCGAATATTTCCAAAAGTTGATAATAGGAGATAGCGATGTTAGCGACTGTTTCCAGTCGCTAACATCTTGGCATGCCCACTTTGCATGTCATTAGTGATAAATATCACTCACATGCAAAGTGGGGCCCAAGATGGTCGCTATCTTCTACTAGCCGTCGCTAACTGGTGTTAGCAACAGCTAGGTAATACACATATAATTTTATCTCCGCGAAGCGGAGCGCTGTTACAGATATATATCTTGTTTCTGAACGTTAATTTCTCAAAATGCACTGAAGCACATATATTGAGACCTAGCAAAGGCACATCGGGCTACCAGTCCCTACAATTTTGCCAAGTTTCGTGCAAATCCATTCAGCTGTTCGATCCTACCGAGAGACAAGATGGCGGCCGCTACGGACTGTTTGGAATGTTTACAGACACCGGAGAGCCAATCAGCTTCGCTTCGCAAAGCTCCGTAACGCGAAAAGTACGCGAAGCGGTGCGCTGTTACAGATATATACCTTTTTTTGAACGTTAATTTCTCAAAATCCACTGGAGCACATATATTGAGATCTAGCAAAGGCACATCGGGCTACCAGTCCCTACAATTTTGCCAAGTTTCGTGCAAATCCATTCAGCTGTTCGATTATTATTATGTTTATTTTTTTTTGCCCCGCGGGGCCCTTTTAAAACCTCCACATCAAACCTAGGGGGTGAGCGACAATGTACTATGCCCCCTTATGGTCATTTGCCCCTTCGCTTTGGCCTCCTCTTGTCTCTCGATCCTACCGAGAGACAAGATGGCGGCCGCTACGGACTGTTTGGAATGTTGACAGACGCCGGAGAACCAATCAGCTTCGCTTCACAAAGCTCCGTTGCGCGAAAAGTACGCGTAGCGGAGCGCTGCCCAGTCCGCTGCTACAGATATATATCTTTTTTTGAACATTAATTTCTCAAAATCCACTGAAGCACATATATTGAGACCTACAAAAGGCACATCGGGCTACCAGTCCCTACAATTTTGCCAAGTTTCGTGCAAATCCATTCAGCCGTTCGGGCTAAAAGTGAGGCCAACCGCCCTATGGAAATTAACATGGGAAAAACGCGTTTTGGGACCCCCCTTTTTTCTCGGCCCCCCCCTTGACGAACCCCCCCAAAATTTTCAGGGGCTGCTCAGAAACAAAATGTGCCATTTTCCTGAAAATTTCAGCCAATTCCGTCCACAAACGCCAAAGTTATTAGACATAGAATTTTCAAAAAACCCATAGAGAAAAAATCCTAACTATATATACCTACTGGCGACCGCCAGTAGGTAATATGTATATGTATATGCATATATATATATAGTAGCAGGCCGCCCCAGCGTTGCCTGGGGCAGAAGGGGGCTGGGGCCGGCATTTCCAGATTGCGGCAGCGTTGCCCGGGACAGAAAGGGGCAACATTTCAGGCTTGGGTGCACTCCCGCCCCGGCCCCCACCTGCCCCGACATTGCCCAGACCGCCTCCCGCCTCCCACCTCCCTCCCGCCTCCCTCCCGCCTCCCGCCTCCCTCCCGCCTCCCGCCTCCCGCTTCCCGCCTCCGCCTCCCGCCTCCCGCCTCGCCTTTGCCTTTGCCTTACCTGAGCCGTCGCTCTTCCCCGCGCTCCGGACTTCACCGCTGCTCGTCACCGCTCCTCCCCGCCTGTCGTCATCATGCACGTTGCGGACATTGCTAGGTCGCGGCCAGCGCTAGGTCGCGGCCGGCGCTACTTTTAGGGGACTACTTTGTTTTTAAAGTTTAATTTTTTAATTTACGTTTTTTTTATTTTATGCAGCCTATGTCCATCTACACACCCTGAGGATTACAACAATGTATTGGGTGTGTGGATTGGCGCTGTGGTTCCCGAGTTTACCTTGTTTCTGTTCTCTCTTTATAATAGTAGTATAGATATATATATGTATATATATATATATCTGAAACAATCCCTGCTGCCTCTCGCCCGGAGCCCAGTGCTGGAGACCGCTGCGCAGGAAGAAGAGAGGAGACCTCAGGTGCAGTGAGCAATGTTTCTTTATTGTACCCTCGAGGAAGCGGCACACAGCATGACGTTTCGGCCTACACAGAGGCCTTGATCACATGACGCACGCTGGGAAAAAGGCAATTTTTAAAGTGCTAGTGCTAAGTGGGAATACAATCCGATTGGTAGGTTTTTGGTCACGTGTTGCACTTATCATAGACACGGACAACAGACTGTAAGTTACAGACATCACGGGATAGTCCCTGAATTAGCGCCATGTTATAACTGTCCATACTATAACATTAAAGTGCAAATGCAATTACATCAATGTGTAAACAAACAAAAGATCACTGGATAAATCCAAATGTCAAAACCGATATTGTTGTGCAAAGTGCAATGTGCGTCATGAGGATCAATCTCAATATATACACTATATACAATATACATCATGTACAAAAGTCATGTATAACACCCAATTTATGAGCTAATATATACAAAATATATAAATAAATTCATAAAATGTATCATAAATATATAAATATATATGTTAAAACCATGACTGTACAGTATATTGCAAATAAATATACAGATAAACACAACATCATTGATACGGGATGAGATCTATAGTAAACAAAAATAATAAATGTTTTGGCCCTAATACCAAGATCGCAGCATCCCATTGTTAATACACAAATTATGTTTACATATATATAAATACTGAGCTGGAAAGTTCACGGGCAGAGGAGATGTTGACCCCCCCCCCCAAAAAAGAGGAGGGGAAACCATCGCAGCCTCCGCCCTGTGACCATCCCCTGTGCTCAAGAATTGCCTGGATGGACCATACCTAAAACCAGATGTATTTATGTGACTAGTGAGAGATAAGAAGACTAACATGTGCACTTATTTTTATGTGATAATTTTCAAGTTTTTTTGTGACTCTGTGACATTGTTTTCTTCAACTCTTTCTCTGTAGAGCTCGCTGGATAGTTCATTTGAAAGTGAAGAAAGCTCTTAATACATCAATGTGCAACCTAAGCCTAGGCTACACTCCACTTAAGAACCATCCAAACCTCTAAACTGTATACTGTTAAGAACAGAAATCTCAATGACAAGACAGACAGATACACCTAAATTATCCATTCGGAAGCATCAGACTGCTCAACAGGGGGAGCAAAAGACAGTGCACGACAGTATAATATTGTCATAAACACGTGTAAAAATCTTCAGTGGAATTCAATCCCCCCGGAGCTCGGCAGTCCATTTCCACTATGTACCTGGTTTCTAACTTTCTCAGGGCCCCATCCCTATCTCCTCCTCTCCTAAGAGGGCCAACACAGTCAATAGCATAATAGCGCAACAGGGAACTGTCATTGTTATGTTGTTCCTTAAAGTGACGGGCCACCGGATATGCTGGATCACTGGTATTGATGGCCCTAATGTGCTGGAGTATCCTCTTGTGCACCTGCAATTTGGTACTGCCAACATAACGCAGGGCACACGGACACTCCAGCACATACACCACATATTCACTCTTACACGTGAGTTGTTGTTTTATTTTACGTGCCACAGAGGTGAATGGGGTAGCATATTCGGTTTTATTCAATCCATGCTGACAAGCCTTGCAGGATGAACACCTCCTAAAGCCCTTACTTTTCCCTAACCAAATTTTACCGGTCAGGACTTCTGGGCTAGATTTTACTAGGGCATTCTGCATGGAATATGCTCGCCTGTATGTGATGGATGGGGTATTGGGTATTCTATCCCCTATCACTGGGTCACATTTCACTAGATTCCAATGCTTGGAAACTATTTTCCCCAGCGCTGCATGTTGCCTATTGAAGGCCCAAATCAATCTGACTGGTTGATCATTAGTGGTGATGGACTTTTTGTGGACCTTAGGCTCGAGGGCCTGATTACGTGGAATGGCATTAGCTTTGATTATGGCTTTATCCACTATTGCAGCCTGATACCCCCTAGCCAGGAATCTGGACCTACTGGCCTGCTGAGCCAGGTTACACTGGGCTTCTGTACTGCTCAAACGACGTATACGCAACATTTCACCATACGGAATGCTGCGTATAAGGTGAGCAGGGTGATGGCTGCTGGCGTGGAGAATCGTGTTTCCAGCCGTCTCCTTACGATACAACCTTGTTTCTAGATGTGTTGCTCCTGGTGTGACTGTCATGTCAAGGAAATGCACCTGATCCCTGCTGATGGTAGAGGTAAAGTGCAGATTGTAGTCATTCTTATTGATGCGGTCAACAAAGTGCTCAGCCTCCTGGCGAGTGCCCTTCCAGACTAGGAACACATCGTCTATATAGCGATACCACCTAACAATAGATTGTCTGGAAATGTCTGCGTGCGTGCCATGGAGGACCTGCCTCTCCCAGTAGCCCATGTGTAGACAGGCATAACTGGGAGAGAAACAGGCCCCCATGGCCACACCCCTGACCTGCTGGTAATATCTATTGTTAAACATAAAAAAATTGTGGTGTAAACAAAATGAGATCATTGAAAGTAACATGCGGTTATGATCAGCCATGATTATAGGTCGCAATCCTAGGTAGAATTCTATGGCTCGCAGTCCGTCTTGGTGATTAATACTGGTATATAAAGACGTGACCTCTAATGTAATGAGCCACAGATCCATACCCCACTCTATATCCTGTATCTTTCTTACAAAATCATTGGAATCTTGCACATATGATGGTAACTCCTGAACAAATTCCTGCAAGAAAGAGTCCACATACACTGTTGTTTTCTCTAATAAACCCCCGCACGCTGCAATTATCGGTCTTCCCGGGGGTTTACTAGGATTCTTGTGGATCTTGGGAATGAGGTATAGGACTGGCATGACTGGATGGTTATTCTTCAGATATTTCAGCTCATCCATGCTCAGTAGGCCAAAGGACCTCCACCCCATGAGCAAAGAGTGGAAGTCTTCCTGAGCTTTTTTGACCAATGAAATGTCACTATGTCTATAGCAGTTCAGATCATTCAGTTGGGAGAGAGCTTCTTCTAGATATAGTTTTCGTGGCCACAAAACTATGTTCCCTCCCTTGTCAGCCTGTCTGACGATGACATTTTCATTGGCCTGAATTTTTTGGATGAGACGCATGTATTGATCATTTTGTGTAAATTTTTTCCGTTTAGAATTGAGCACCTTGGAATGTAATGACTTGATGTCTTTGACAACTACATCGTGAAAAATGTCCAAATTATCATACATCATCACAGGTGTGAACGTTGAGCGCGGTTTAAAAGACGTTAGTCCCCCCACCCTGCTGGGCTCACCTCCAGATGTAGTTTGTGATGATGACTGCTCCGATCTGAGAGACTCTAGGGCTTCCAAGCCAGGCAAGTCACGGGCTTGTAATCCCTCGTCTCCAGCTTCAACCCGCGTAGCACTGCTGCGGGTTTTTCCTCCAGCAAAGTGTTTCTGTAGCTTGATTTTGCGGACAAATTTGTAAAGATCAATTCTTGTGTCCGCATAATTCAGATCGCATGGAGGACAAAATGTGAGACCTTTAGATAGGATATTGAGCTCAGAATCGGACAGGACCATGTCCGTCAAGTTGATGATGGAGGGGGCAACGTCCTTAGCTCCAGATAATAGGTTCACTTCCTGTTCCATCTCTTTGCACTCTTTTTCTTCCTCTTCTGCTGATTTGGCTCTTGCTCTGGATCTGGCCTTGCGACGTTGGTAGCGTTTTGCGTTGATTTTTTTGTTCCTGAGCGCGACTGCATTCTCGGGCGTAGGGTCCCTCGCCAGTCTTTCCTCACACAGTCCAATTCCTCTGCTGGCGTGAGCTTTGTAAACCCCAATTGCCTTCCTGATTGTGCAGAATTGGAGTCTGAGTCGCTATTCATACTTGAACTCAAGTTGGACTCCGAGGAGTCATCCTGCTGTGCTGTTCCCTGTGATTGGTTAGGGCGATCCGCGGTGCCTGCAAGTTTTTGGCCTCGTGAGGCTTTGATGGCGTCATACTTTTTCGCAAAGGTAAAAATGCGACCTTCCGCATAGTCTGCCTTATCGCGTTGGAATTTCCAGGCTTTCCTTTTGCTGATGGATTCTTCTTCCTTCTGTATCCTCGCCATCATATCGCCTCTAAGTTTGATACACTCATTTGGACAGTCCACACTGGCTGCTTCGATGACCAGATTAAGCTCCTCAATCTTTGCCTGTGTTTTCAACCGGTCACTCTCCGCATAGCGGACCAGTATTTGGACTAGTTTGCGTGACGATTCTAAATTGCAGTCGGCCCATTCACGGAGCATTTCCGGATCTGGATCCTCATAACTTGGGGCCAACATGACCCGCAAACCACGCGGTATCCTATTTACTTCCAAATAGCGACTCAGTGAACGGTGCTCCCACCATTTGGAGAGTTCCCTTTTCATCAACTTTTCCAGTTTTTTAAAATGATCACGAACGCTCACAACTTCATCTGCCGGTGCATTAGAGGCGGATGGTTCAGCTGACCCCCCAGCCGGGGAGTCATCAAACGCATTTAGCGCTGCCTGTTCCCTCGCTTTTAGTGCGTCTGCCGACATGCCACTTCCTCTCAGTCAGTATTGCGCGTGATGCGCTCTCACAGCTGTTTGGGCGAACGCTGCAAATGCAAGCCGCCGTACAGTCGCGCACACTCTCCCTTTACCGGTGTTTTCTTCTCCGTGCTGCTTCGCTGGTCCCAGCCGAAGAATCTCAACCAAAGCAGAACGCTTGGCAGGCTCCACGTCGGGTTAACAAGCAGCACAGCGTTGGCAGTAACCGGGGGCTGGAACAATTACTCCCTAACGGGAGAGACAAACGACTTCCGGGTCAGCAGAGGTCTCGGCTTCCTGTTGTTCCGCCACAAGCAAAGGGAGGGGTCATCCAAATACCGGCGAAGCACACTGCCGGTCTGGCAATATGAAACAATCCCTGCTGCCTCTCGCCCGGAGCCCAGTGCTGGAGACCGCTGCGCAGGAAGAAGAGAGGAGACCTCAGGTGCAGTGAGCAATGTTTCTTTATTGTACCCTCGAGGAAGCGGCACACAGCATGACGTTTCGGCCTACACAGAGGCCTTGATCACATGACGCACGCTGGGAAAAAGGCAATTTTTAAAGTGCTAGTGCTAAGTGGGAATACAATCCGATTGGTAGGTTTTTGGTCACGTGTTGCACTTATCATAGACACGGACAACAGACTGTAAGTTACAGACATCACGGGATAGTCCCTGAATTAGCGCCATGTTATAACTGTCCATACTATAACATTAAAGTGCAAATGCAATTACATCAATGTGTAAACAAACAAAAGATCATCTATCTATATATATATATATATAGATCAATATATATATTTATAGATATATATATATATAGATCTATATATATATATATATATATATATATATATAGATCTATATATATATATATATATATCTATATTCACTGAAAAAACCATAGGTTATAGACCATATATAGTTAGGAATTAGCATTTACAAAACCTTGAAAATTCACTGAAAAAACCATAGGTTATACACCATATATAGTTAGGAATTAGCATTTAAAAAACCTTATTTTACTCACACAAAACCATTGAAATTCCATATATAGTTAGTTGCACTAACTATATATCGCGCACCCGCAATCCACTGCTGATCATGTCACATATTACATCATTCATGACATGGTCAGTGACATCACTGATGACATCTCAAATGACATCACTGATGAGATCACTGATGACATCATCCAGTGACTGTGTGTTTCTGTAAAGTTTAAATATGTTTTACATATTGAAGAATGAGTAGATGTATAAGTGTCTGGACGAAGGATTTAGTAGGTGCATGACTGAATGTATGAGTGAGTGATTAAATGTGTCTCACTGAGTGCATGGGTTAGTGACTAAACTGTCTTAATTTGTGCATCATTATGTCTGTTGTTCTGTAAACTGCTGCATGTGTTGATCAGTAGCTATATGATTAACTATATGGGTTATTGATTGATTGTCCAAGTATTTGTATAGGAGACTGAGTGTGTGTGTGGCTGGCTGGGAGGTGTGTGACTCTGTGCAGATCAATGTGTACTTGTATCAATGATTGTATAAGAAAGTAAGTATGTGTTAGTATATGTTTGAAAATGTAAGGTGCTCTATGTTTAACTGTATAGACAAGAAAATGGAAGTGTGATTGATTCTTTACAGGACTGACTAGGTGTGTGAGTAACTCCATGGATGAGTGGCAGACTGTAAGTGTCTGTATAGGTGTATGAGTGCATATGATAGTGTTGTAAAGATAAGTGATTGTATGTATGAATGATTGTATGGGTGAATGAGTGAATGTGTGTGTAGACGTAGGAATCAGTGAGTACGTATGTAGTAACTAGTATTGGTGTGTCAATGGTTTCAAAAATTATACTCTGTATTTAACACTGGGTGAAACAGAGGTTATATTAAAACGTGAGGAGATGCATTGTATTGTCACATGAATGATATCATCAGTGATGTGGTCATTGATGTCAAATGAGATGTCATCAGTGATCTCATCAGTGATGTCATTTGAGATGTCATCAGTGATGTCACTGACCATGTCATGAATGATGTAATATGTGACATGATCAGCAGTGGATTGCGGGTGCGCGATATATAGTTAGTGCAACTAACTATATATGGAATTTCAATGGTTTTGTTTGAGTAAAATAAGGTTTTTTAAATGCTAATTCCTAACTATATATGGTGTATAACCTATGGTTTTTTCAGTGAATTTTCAAGGTTTTGTAAATGCTAATTCCTAACTATATATGGTCTATAACCTATGGTTTTTTCAGTGAATTTCAATGGTTTTTTAATAGCAAATATCATAAGCTGTCGAATGTCAAGTACGTGGTAAGTAAAAACATTTTCGTGTTTATGCACACTGATCTGCTTTGAATGCTGCCCCCCACCCCTCATTTCTATTAGGAGTACTCTCTCTTTGCAGATAGTGAAGGGTAGTTAACGCAGCCCTTTGCCCCCTTTGTAATCCGTCGTGCCTGCTTCTCTCTCCATTTGATTGATTGTTCTCTTTGGTTCATTCTCTATTTACAAACAAGCACAGAGTCGCAATACTCTGTTTAGTCTTTGCAGATAGCGAAAAATCGTGTAAAAAAACAAAAGGAATCGAGCAAAATCAGTAGGCCACTAATGGGATCTCTTTTTGACCTCGCTAAAATAGAAACATTAGGAACAACCTGTTGAAAATAGCAATGCGTATGTACATAAGCGGCGTTCATTTGTGTTCACAGTACCCCTTGTTGATTGTTTGAATCGAGCATTGAATTGTTCGAAGTTAATTCTCTTAAGGATCTTCTCTGCCTGCAAACGAGGAAGAATAGGAATATTCTCTCTCCCTTTGCAGATAGTGAAGGGTAGGTAACGCAAGCCTTTAACACGTCGTACCTATTTCATTCCTCATTGATTGATTGATTGTCCTAACATTGACTGTTTGGGAATTAGTTCTTTTTGGAGGTATTCCCTGTTTGCAAATAAACGTAGGAAAATCTTTGCAAGTAGTGAAAGGGTACGTAATGCGGACCTTTCTCCCCCGTTGTAATCTGTCATGCCTATCTACTCCCCACTGATTGATGCACCTGTTTCACCCGGACCATTTACTAGAGATACGTCATCTGGCCCGACCAGAGAGCACCCCTAGTGAAAAGGACATATGCAATAATAACGAAGTGATCACTGTATCCTGGAAAGAAAAGAATAGGAAAACGAAAATCAGTAGGCCACTGATGAACATGAACTTTTATTAAACAACGAACAAAGAAACGATAACATAACGTAATGATAAAACCTATTAATGTCCTAGAAACAAGAAAACGTTAAAATATGCCAGTGGTGAGAGACCAGAAAAACAGTAAGAGAAACCAAATCACCCCTCGCTGTCCCACCGCCTGCGACGCCAAAAAAATCGATAGACTAGGGAAAATGCAAGTCAGTAGAACATCCGCCCCCACTCTGGAAACTTCCAAGGTGGGGCAGGGTTCCGACTACGCCCAGCCGGGAGCAGCCCATATAAGGCAGGTCCTGCTGCCACGCCTCGGCCAGGAGATCCTAACGTAGGGTGTAGCCGGAGGAGAGGCCGAGGCCAGCGGGACCCGGCCAGGGGATTGCCTTTACAACGCTGAACAGTTGCAGGGGGGGGAATGTCTCCTCGACCCTCCCCTCTCTCTCCCAGTCCGGCCGCGGTGGCCCTTGAGAGTTGCAGGTAGTCCCGCCACATGCTCTTCCGGTCCGGCCACCAACGGTCGGGGGGCCGAGGCCGACGGGATCCGGCTGCAGCCGATAAACCAAGAAACCCGTTCATGGGGCCAGAGCCAGGGGCGTCCGGCCGACATCTACCGGAAGCCCGGCCCGAAGACGGACGGGACACTTCTTCTTTCTTGAATAATGGCTGCGACAACACTGGGGGGGGATGTCTTGCACATGCCTCCGACCCCCCCCCCCCTCGTCCTCATCGCCTGGTCCGGCCATAACAAATCTCAAGCGAGACGCCGTGGGGTGCACTGGGAGGGAGAGACGGTGCGAACAGGCCTCTCCCGCCTCCCCAGGTGGAGGCTTCCCAGCTGCACCCTCAGCGCTCCAGGCGCCCGGAAAAGGGTTCTTCCACTGTGGCCATGCTGCAACGTCTCGCCCGGCAGGGTGGAGCCCGTCCGCTCATGTGACCCCGCGATCGCCGGTAGCTGCCGAACTCTCAAAATGGCGGTCGACCTGGCAAGAGCGGGCCCTGCATAAAGAAATGGCCCGGTCACTGGTTGACTCCACCACCGTAGTCCTCCACGACCTTGAAGATTCTAGAGGAGCCGCGGGAGTCTCCGACCCCCGATGGGGAATGACTGCCATGATCGCCCGTGGAGTGACGAAACTGTATCCGCGGGACGTCGGCGCTCCCATGCTGGCGCCAGCCTCACTTTGAATTACTAGAATCCTGCAGACCTCACTTCCGGTGAAAGCACAGTGTGACCCGGTAGGAAAAATTATTGCACCCCCTCCCCTTTTTGACTGATAGTTCAAACCACCGATCCTTTCCTTTGCCCTTTTAACGGAACTTTGGACTGCCTCCCCCTCTTTTACATTTTCTAGAGAAAACAAAACATTAACCACTACATTAGCATAGCAGTTGACACCAGAACTGTTTTCAAATTGAAAACCAACAACATCTTCAACAGAATCCTTTTTGTTTCTGCTGTGACCCTGCTACAGCACAGGCATTGTCCCCAGCAGTAATTCTGCAATGCCGGTAAGAATAGCTGTGGTGCCTACTGGACTCACTCACCCCCGCGGCGCCCCACGCCGTTATTTGCTGGGCGGCAACTTACTAGACATCACCTTCGTGCCATCTAGATTTCAGCGCGTTCTGCTGCCTTGGAACTATTCGCACAACAGACCGCTACTGACAAGAATATTTCATTATTGGTGCTGTCAATTTCAATAAATCTATTGGATAATTCAAAAGAAATTGCCACGGTCTCTTCGTTGTTTAAATGTTTTTACTGTTTTTGTTTTGTTGTATATATTTATATGTTATTAAAGTTTTATATTCCTACTACTTTGTTGGAGTGCTATATATTTTTAATGTGACACATAATTGTAAAAACTTTGATGTACAAAGAGTCATTCCTGGAATCTTCCGCTTCAGGCTCGGTCCCCTCCCCAATCACAATACAGGATGGTTTTCAGATAGTAGGAACACGTGTGGTGTGACGGATCTCATCGGGTGTGGGCCTTGATCTACTATAACTCCTTTGAAGAGGGGTGATTCTTTACAGCTGGGGCCATAAACTACATCTGCAGGGCTAGCTGATAGCCTGGACAATCGGACACAGAGGAAGAGGAGTGTCAGAGGGTGCGGTAGTGAATAGGGCGAAAGGGAGGTGTCGGGCGGGCACAGAGTGTGATTCTCAGGGAAGAGCAGCGCAAATGGGGGGAGGTTTATTGCCCATGCATAAGACAGAGAGCGGTGGTGACCAGTGCCTGGGGAAGATGCTTGCGTGGGTGAGGAGCCATGCTACGAATCGACAGCGTGCAGAGAGTGGGTCTGGTCAAGACATCTAAAATGGCTGCCGTGCACGACAAAAGTGTGGCATTTTAAAAAAGGCAAGATGGCGCAGACAATGTTTTTCAACACTTCCTCATTTCCTTCGAATCGAACGTTAACAGACGTTGGGGCATATTACCAAAGTTAAGCGATATTTATCGCTAACGATGCTTACCAACGAATTTTTTACCACTAAGCATCGTCAGAAATTATCGAAGATAAACCTTGCTATTATCAAGGTTTATCGCAAATGCGATAATAAACGGCCGCAATGCATGAATATCGCTAAAAACTCAGCGATATTCATGCATTACCGAGCTAATGCTCTTAGCCATGTTATCCACCTCCCATTGGATAACATGGCTAAGAACTGCTCAGGGCAGGTGTTACTTTTTGGAGATATTCGCGCTTAGCGCGAATATCTCCAAAAGTTGGTAATAGGAGATAGATATCTTGCATGTTGTAATGCAAGTTATTGTGGTATATGGAACTCATACCATAATCTCTCAGGAAAGCAGAAACTGATCCTTTTGGGACCGCCTAAAAAGGCCTAGGGGGTGAGGAGTGCTCTACTTTGCCCCCTTTTCACGTTCCGAACTATTTTATTTTACTCTCTTCTGTAATTACACAAAATAGCAGCGAAAAGATGCATCGGAGACACACAGTGAGAGAAAGGAGGCCGGAGATGAAGAAGAGATGTCAAATACACATTGGAGATAATATAGTGGCAGAAGGGAAGTAAATATGAGTAAACTTACCATGTAACATAAAAATGTTGCACTCTATACTATAAGTCTCATTTTATACTACAATCACTTCGCTACAACCTCATAAATTAAAAATAAAAATGAATAATGTCTCAAACTATTTTTGATTTCTAAATATAAATTTATTCTTCAGAATTTTCTAAATTTGAAAGAACTAGTAACATGTCCTCATCAGCAATGTCCTCATGAAAAGTCTCCAATGATGATTCTTGTAACTCTATGGTCTCCAAACACTCGATAAATTCGCCATCAAGAGATTGATCAAAAAAATCATTCAAGTCATCTCCTCCTTGTGACAATATTTCATTATTGGTGCTGTCAATTTCAATCAATGTAGTGGAATCATTCAAGTCATCTCCTCGTGACAATATTTCATTATTGGTGCTCTCAATTTCAATCAATGTAGTGGAATCATTCAAGTCATCTCCTCCTTGTGACAATATTTCATTATTGGTGCTGTCCATTTCAATCAATCTAATGAAATCATACAAGTCATCTCCTCCTTGTGACAATATTTCATTATTGGTGCTCTCAATTTCAATCAATGTAGTGGAATCATTCAAGTCATCTCCTTGTGACAATATTTCATTCTTGGTGCTGTCCATTTCAATCAATCTAATGGAATCATACAAGTCATGTCCTCCTTGTGACAATATTTCATTATTGGTGCTCTCAATTTCAATCAATGTAGTGGACAATTCAAAAGAAATTGCCACGGTCTCTTCATTGTGAGCCATTTTATTTTGAAATTGCTTGCTGTAAATTGCAGAAAAAAATAATCACTTTCATTTATCGTTTTTAGTAATACATAATATAAAACTAACTTTATCAAGTATTTAGTATAATAGAAGGACTGCAAATAAATAACAGAAAACATTTTTCAAATTATCTTCAAGTGTACAACATAGTTCCCCTTACAAATTAACAACTCACCTTTTTAAAAGTAGGAGAAGTGTTAGTACTGTGTAAATCAAACACCAGAAATTCACCACCAAAAATTCCTCACAAATGTACCTCAGACAGTAGTATCACAAAATGGCTGTGGTTTCCTCTCATTTGAAATATATACATAACCAATTAACTTTCATCACACACAAATACAAAACCAAAGTAACATTTTAATTGGTTCTAAATTTCAACACTTTCAAATGTGTTTTCCCCATGCAATTTTCCATAGGACATTTACATACGTCTACAGCCTGAATGGCTGAACGGAATTACACCAAACTTGGCAAAATGGTACATCAAACCTAAGAGGTCAGGAAGGATCTACTATGCCCCCTTATGGTAATTTCCCCCTTCGCTTTGGCCTCCTCTTGTCTCTCAATCCTACCGAGAGACAAGATGGCGGCCGCTACGGACTGTTTGGAATGTTTACAGACACCGGAGAGCCAATCAGCTTCGCTTCGCAAAGCTCCGTAACGCGAAAAGTACGCGAAGCGGTGCGCTGTTACAGATATATATCTTTTTTTGAACGTTAATTTCTCAAAATCCACTGAAGCACATATATTGAGACCTAGCAAAGGCACATCGGGCTACCAGTCCCTAATATTTTGCCAAGTTTCGTGCAAATCCATTCAGCCGTTCGATTATTATTATTATTATTTTTTTTGCCCAGCGGGGCCCTTTTAAAACCTCCACATCAAACGTAGGGGGTCAGCGAGGATCTACTATTCCCCCTTATGGTCATTTGCCCCTTCGCTTTGGCCTCCTCTTGTCTCTCGATCCTACCGAGAGACAAGATGGCGGCCGCTACGGACTGTTTGGAATGTTGACAGACGCCGGAGAACCAATCAGCTTCGCTTCACAAAGCTCCGTTGCGCGAAAAGTACGCGTCCTGGAGCGCTGCCCGGTCCGCTGTTACAGATATATATCTTTTTTTAAACGTTAATTTCTCAAAATCCACTGGAGCACATATATTGAGACCTACAAAAGGCACATCGGGCTACCAGTCCCTACAATTTTGCCAAGTTTCGTGCAAATCCATTCAGCCGTTCGGGCTAAAAGTGAGGCCAACCGCCCTATGGAAAACTCAATGTTAAAAACACGTTTTGGGACCCCCCTTTTTTCTCAGCCCCCCCTTGACGAACCCCCCCCAAATTTTCAAGGGCTGCTCAGAAACAAAATGTGCCATTTTCCTGAAAATTTCAGCCAATTCCGTCCACAAACGCCAAAGTTATTAGACATAGAATTTTCAAAAAACCCATAGAGAAAAAATCCTAACTATATATACCTACTGGCGACCGCCAGTAGGTAATATATATATATAGATATATATATATATCTATATATATATATATAGATACATATATATATATATAGATATGTATATATATCCAGAGAAACCCTCCCAAAAGAAAGGCAGAGGCCACAACGGGGAGCAGTGTGAAGGCTTCTTTATTGCAAAATTTCACAGCACTTCAGGCGTATGCATTTCCGCTGTGTAGCTTCGTCAGCGCCCAGCGTGGTATGCAGGAGGATAATCGAGTGCCTGCTGATTAGATGAAAGTTCATTCACTGCCACATTTGTAGATCGCTCCGCCCTTGATGATGCCGGTATAGCACCATTCACAGCGTCTCAAGAGTGCGAAGCACTTCATCTCCAAGCATACAGCATTTTACCAGGAAAGGGCAGCCAGTGGTAGCATGACTTGCAATGTAGCAATAGATCACTTCTCTCACTGTTACCGTGTCCCCTGCAACAAACAGCCTCCTTGAGTCCCCAACTGCACAACCTTCGTCATCAGGGATCCATTTCACAGGGGTAAGTCCGACAATGCATCTCTCCCAGAGCGGAGTTAATAACTCCGACACCGCTATGTTTATCCCTGTTGGCTAGGGTGTGCCTGATCCGGTTCAATAGCTTGAAAGGTAAAGTTTTTGTGCCGAGGCAAAAAAGGACGCCAGCATGGATCAGGCCAACTTGCATGCAGGGGCCTCTATAGATTGCCGCTGGCAGGCAATTGACAATATCCAGAGAAACCCTGCCAAAAGAAAGGCAGAGGCCACAACGGGGAGCAGTGTGAAGGCTTCTTTATTGCAAAATTTCACGGCACTTCGGGCGTATGCATTTCCGCTGTGTAGCTTCGTCAGCGCCCAGCGTGGTATACAGGAGGATGGTTGAGTGCCAGCTGATTAGATGAAAGTTCATTCACTGCCACATTTGTAGATCGCTTCGCCCTTGATGATGCCGGGATAGCACCATTCACAGCGTCTCAAGAGTGCAAAGCACTTCATCTCCCTCTATATATATTCATGTGTATATATATATGTATATATATATGTATATATATATATATATTCCATGATTAATCCCAACACGCATCCACTCGTCAAAGACAGGTGGGCACAACTTCGGTAGCATTTGTGCACTTGTTTATTCCTCGCAACAACTTGTATATATATATTTTATCTACTGGCGACACCCAGTAGCTAGTTATAGGTTAATGCTTGGACCAAAGTTTCAATAGTAAAAGCATTTTTTGTTTTGCTAATAACGTTTGCGCCCCTTGACAAATTGCCATGAAATTGTCCCAAAGTCCCCTTTTTAGTTCAGCTGCTGTGTTGTGTCATTCACTGAAGTTACAATCATGTTAATATATATTGAAATGATCAATACAATGCTTAGAAATCCAAGCATTACAGTGAATTCCCATTCAGGGCTTCATAATGCATTGATTCATAAAGCAAGATGGTGGTTCTCTTTTACGTTGTATAATGATGTCCGTTTTCATTGCATCATGCAATTGTTTTAAAATATCTGCTTCCGGTGTGTCTGACAACAGTGATGAAGGCGTTAGCCGATACGTGTCTATTTGTTGCATTGTAAATAAACAACAGTCACAAACGCCCCGTGAGTGCTTTTTTCTTTGAAAAAGAGCTTTAATGGATTTCGTGGGTACACCCCCACGTCAATAGCACCCGTCCATGAGTGCTCAAACAAAGGTGTTAGGAGCAAGAATTATTTTTGGGTGCACCACCGCTGCGGATTACCAGTATTAGAGGTCGACAGCTAGTGAGTTGGAGGATGTGCAGAAGCGCAGACGAGTTCCCACTGGTAAGCGATGCTTCAATTCACTGTGGGATAAACACAAAGCAATTGGTAGGACGAAGGGGTGGTTGAGCAGCCTGCCACCCTGGAGTGATTGGATGAATGGGAAACGAGAAAATGGTGGGAAGCAATATCCCTTCAGAGCTATATAGATGTAAATCAGATTCCAAGAGGATTACGTATATACACTGTACCAGCTATCGAAAATATGGACCCACTACTATTGGAAGAATGCGACAACAATTTTTGGTAGTGGTGTTCCCTAAAAGGGAATAACCACACCTTCATTGTTGATGAAATGTACAATGTTATGACTACTTTGGATATGAAATTACTATGACTATAGGTCACGTTTTTGACATAACGTATAGGATTGTGCTTAATTGACCCCTTTTCTGTACTATTGGAAGAATGGGCTGAACATACTGCAGAATCCAGCAAAGGCATGTTAACCATCTTGGTATAGTATGCCTGGAGTGACCGCAACAAAGCTCTAATAGATATACAGGAAGTGGAGAGTGAAATAACTAAGGATGAAGACAAAGCAAAACAAGAAGTATTAAAAGAGCAGATAAAAAAATGACTAATAAAGTATGACCAGAAAATAAAACAGAGAAAGCAAGAGAGACTTGAAAGAGACAAGAGGGCTTATGCACAAGGGAGAGTGATAATCTTCGCCAAAAAAATTGATGGACCGAGGAGAGAGTTATCAGATAAAAAAGCATCATCAGCCCCAGAACGAGTGGAGACATCAGAATCTGATGTGACTGAAAATAATTTTTCAGGAGATGAAATTATAAGCTCCACAGGAGATCAACACAAAAAGACTCCTTTTCGTGAGGAGTTCCGTCTTATATGCCAGTCATGGCTGAAAGAAGGCAAAAGCAAACCACCAGAAGGAGGAACCACTGGAAAACAAGAAGGGGGGCTGGTGCCAGAAGAGGCAATATGTCTCCACACATAAGGCACAGCAAGAGGGTGAACAAATGGAAGTAGACACTGAAAATGTAACCATCATCAACCTTACATCGAGAAAACTAACGACCACAGAGGAATCAGTCCTCAAATTGAGACTAACCTTTTGTCCATTAACAAGTTGAAATATACTCAAACTCTGTTTGACCTTTTAAAATTTACCAGAAAGCTCTAACTTCATAAATACTTTCAGCTCAAGAATACAGCCTCAAAACTAAGAAAAACACAATTGAAAGCTATTCCTACCGATATCTTGACAGGAGATGATTGGACAGCCTTGGAAGCCCTGGAAAGTTTGCGAACAGAGGATGGGAAGGAGATTGACACTATTCCTGATGTTGCACAGAGAACATCCAGGTTGGGAATCCAACAAAAGAGTGCCAGTAGTTCATTCAAACCAACATCACAGTTTCTACCCCAAATGCCAACTGACGCAATTGATATATTTGCAGAGGCAGTCAATTAAGATCTTCTTCATTTAAGAACAAGAAAAAACTGCTGGAAAAATGTCCATACCATCACGAGAGAGGAACAACAAGCCTCGGAAAATCTACAGAAAGACGATTCCATAGTTTGCAAACCTAATGACAAAGGAGGAAACATCGTCCTACAGACAAGAAAACAATATTGTGCCAAAGCGCAAAGACAGGTATTGGATTCTACGTGTTGCAGCAGAGTGATGAAAGAAAGTTACAATGAAAGTATAACCAAGTATCACTCTATGAGAAGACGTAAGTATGAAAGGAAAATTGTTAGAAACGGATGGATATCTGTTTCTTCGATGTCTAAATCCAATAACACCCATGTTCTACCATAAACCAATAATCAATAAAGATACTGAACACCCCCAAGGTAGACCCATTTTTTCATCTCAAGGAAGTCCAGCTCAGCATCTTTCGATATACATAGACCGTTTTATGTTATAATTTGTGACTGAACTGGTGTCCTATATCAAGGACACTTAGGATTTTCTGTGCCACAATTGATATGGGATCCTTAGTACAATTTGATAGTATTAGACATTGCTAGTCTACACACTTAAAAGCACACAGAGAGGCAACACAAATATTCCAAAAAATGCACACATGCACAGTGGGTGAATTCAGTGATGTCAGATATATTCTTTTAATGGATTCTTGAACCACTCTTGGCATAAGAAGATCGGACAAAGCGGCCAAAATGCAGCCAATGCGTTTCGCCCTGATGGTGCTTCCACAGAGCAATAATCAAAGTCCTCCAATCTTATAGTGGTCACCGACGTAACAGGATCACTATATCCTAAACTTTGCACCAATACGTAATCTTTCTTCAGATGCCTGTAGCTATAACAGAAAGCCCTCAATGTATCCCACACTTTATGTCAATAGTCCACAGTTGCTTAAAACACATAAAATCCTCAGAATGTGTCGCGTAATCCAAGGTCAGATTTCTCATGTTCACTATGATAGTTGACACTCCAAGAATTAAGTGTTACTTCGTCTTTGGCACCAGTAGGACGCCGTGCCTCGTGACCCGCCGCCAGCCTTCGAAAATGCAACAGAGCACTGTTAACCTAGAAATACATTTATGATCTGTGTATAACAAGGTAGTGCTGCTTTTATCCCTTACTGCCTATCTCTCTGTTTTCGGGAAGTCTATATACATGTATAGACCACCAGGATGGGCTGAATGCGGTTAAATCTTTTTAAAACAAATGACCACTAAAATTTGCAGACCACAGTCTAATGCTATTGGAATTCAAAGAAGTTTGTCTAAATATTAACATCTTTCTATTTCAGAATGATTATTACAGGCATATTTCGTGAACTGCCATGGGCACCTGCTTTGCCCCCAGCTGCGCACATTTATTCGTGGGCTTGTGGGAGAAGCAGGTGTCATGTTCATCTGAAAATGCCTTGTGGATAGAGAATATAGTTTCTTCATAGGTACATCGATTACCCCTTTTTAGTTTGGAAAGGGCCCCGACGATCAGCATGGGACTTCATCAAACATCTAAACAAGAATAAAGTGAACTTACAGTTCACAGAGGAAGTGAGTTATACAACAGTAAATTTCCTAGATCTAAAGGTATTTGGATCAGAGGGTGAATTAAGTACAATCTTGTATAAAAAGCCGAAGGCAGGAAATTCTATACTTCACACCATGAGCAGTCATCCACCTAAACTAATCACAAGTATATATTACGGGGAATTCCTAAGACAAAAGCACAAGAAACTGCCACTTTCAGGCAGCAACAAGAGAAAGTAGTACTAGATTTATCGCAAGAGACTATGGCAAACAACTGTTGGATAACACTTCGAAGAAAGTAGACACTATTCCTAGAGAACATTTATCAGAGAGAAAAACAAAAACCATAAAGAAACAGGCAAATTTATGATGTGCACAACTTTTTCAGAGGATGCCAACTATTTAAGGAAGATACTACGGAAGAATTGGGATACTCTGAAAATGGATGTGGTCATTGGTCCGGACATACCTCCAGCTCCCTTGGTGACCTTCAAGAAAGCAAAGTTGCTAAAAGACATGTTCGTGCACAGCCACCAGGAGAACAAAACTCAGAAGATTGGGACTTTAAAAAAATGAAAGGCTTTTTTCCTTGTGGCAAGTGCAAGGCTTGCGCCAATAGCATGAAAACACTGACTTGAAATACCAGGCTAGAGGGAATGTAGAACGATAACGCCATTTTTGACCTGCAACACAGCTTATACTGTATACTGTCTAGTTTGTCCATGAGGGCTTAAATATACAGGGTGTACAATTCATTCAACCAACACCCGCATTCTAGAACATATAAGAGCCATAGCAAAAAAAGATATCTCATATCCAGTGGCCAGACATTTTGAGAGAAAGCATCAGAGTAACAGGGACCTGTTGCTATACTATGGTATCGACCATGTTCCAGTAAAGACAAGGGGCGGTGACCGGATCTCAAGACTTCGTAGACTTGAGTCATGATATATTATTGAGCTACAAACAAAATCTCCCAAAGGGATGAATAGTGGGGAAGAAATAGCAGTTCACCTTGGTGATTAAACATTAAATTTACAAATGAAATGTCAAAACATTAATTGTGATAAAATATGCATTGAAAACAATGAAATGTGCCGATACACGGCTTGATATTGTTTACTGAAGTTACAATCATGTTAATATATATATATATTTAATTTTTAACTCCTCATCTCACCGTGTCAAGTCTTTGTGGAACTTTTACAGCCATAATCTCTACCTGTGGGCCGCTTCGGTGACCGCAATTCACTTGGGTCGCCTGACCTCTTCCCCTTTAGTACCGGGAACATGGTGTACTCATCGGAGCGACTGGATCATTCTCAGATTTCTTCCCCACCTCATTAGAGGGTGCCAGATGTTAGACGGCTTATCCTCTGCCATCTCGTATTCCAGCCGGGCCATAATAAAGGATGCTTTTAACCAGTCCTCACTTCTCTTACATATTTCCCTCCTTGCCAGTAGGATCAAGTATAGTAGGAGCCCTTTTTCCTGCCATGTGGCGGTTTGATAGAATAGGCCGTCATCTCCAAATATAATCAAAGGGGGATTAACTTCAGCCCTGGACTTGAAGACTCCCAACAGTGTGTGCCCCACATCTTTCCAAAAAGGTTCCAGCTCTTTACAATCAGAAAACATGTGAATGTCATCTGCCAACAATACCTGACATCTCTGGCATTTTGGTGGAGGTGTGGGGGCAAATTTTGCGATTTTGTAAGGGGTATAGTAGAGCCTATTGACGGCGAAGAAATGATTCTTTTTCAGACAAGCAGGCTTTTTATATTTGTATAGTGTCTTCAAAGATATTTCAAGCATGCCCTCAGCCTGCGGTGCCATGGAGGAATTATTCCAAACCCCCTCTGCCGAGGCTATCCTGTTGTCTTCAGCCTTTAGTAAATGTTGATACCATACCGAGATTTCTTTTTTAATTGGTGTGATGGATTGACTTAGCCTTTCCATTTCCTCATTGCTTTTTATCTCCTCACGTTCTGCTGTATGCCAAGACACCAATTGAAGATATTTAAATCTTGATAGATCTATCCCTACCTTTACCCTCATGTACTCCCATGGGTGAACCCCTTCCTCATCCATTAACTCTTTCCAGATCGTGATCCCTGCCCTTTTTATTTGTATTGCCAAGGCATCATTCAGGCAGTCCGGGGTACCGGGTGAATCCCATACTGGGGCTAAGCCTGAGTAGTACCCAATCCCACTGCTTACTCTTACCCTGTACCATGTTTCTAGGGCTGTTTTTAATATCTTTAAACGCACCCGCTTAAAGAATCTCGGAGAGCCAAATTTGTACATAAAGCCCTCGCTTCCTCCTTCTACTCTCACCATTTCTCCCAGCAATCTACCCCAATTTGAGTCATCCGGCTTGATAAGTAGCATCCGTAAGTTCTTAAACTGGAATGCCACTACATATAGACTGATATCGGGGAGAGCTAACCAACCTTTTAATAACCTTCTTCTGAGTTTCTTCCAGGTCAGGCGCACCCCTTTGTCCCCCCACACAAAGCTTCCTATTTTACTCTGTATCTTGTTTATGTCTTTCTTTGGAAATGTTAGTGGTATTGTGGAAAACAGATAGGAGAGCTTGGGGAGGAGGACCATTTTCACTAGATTCACTTTCCCATAAATGGTCAATGAGAGATTCTTCCATCTAATAAAGAGACGGTCCATTTCCCTAGTTGTTCTGTCCAGATTTAACTTAGGGATTCGATCCAATTCCCTCACAATATATATTCCCAAATATCTAAACTCCGAACTCTCGTGCCATACCATTGATCTGTATTCCAACACATGACCTCTGTCTTGGAACTATTCACCTCATATCCTGACAAAACCCCGAACTCTGCCAACAGATCCTCGATCCGAGGAATAGCTGTACCTGGGTCTCTTGTGTATAAAATCAGGTCATCCGCATATAGGGCCAACTTAGAGCTATATGGACCTGACTGAAATGGAGTTATGATGGCATCAAGCCTGATTGCTTGGGCCAAAGGTTCAATGTATATATTGAACAATAGTGGAGAGATAGGACACCCCTGTCTGGTTCCCTGCTGTATGTTAATGGCTGATGTTAATATACCGTTTAGAAGAATCCATGCAGAGGCACCCTTATAACAGTTCTTTAAAGTATGAATAAACACTGGGCCAAACCCCATTATTTCCAACACTTCCCAAAAAGTATTTCCAACAAACTTTATCAAATGCCTTGGCCGCGTCCAAAGCTACCACGGCCAAGGGTTCCGATTTTTCTACTGCTAGGTCGATATTCCCTAGTAGGGGGTGTATTTGATCTTCGATATGTCTTCCAGCCACGAAGCCCTTCTGATCTGCATGTATCAGTTTAGGTGTCAGTGTGGCCAATCTCCCTGCCAGAATACCCATAAAGATTTTATAATTGGCATTTAGCAGGGAGATTGGTCGATATGAGTCTGCTGTGGCAACCTGGCTATTGGTGACAAGTAGAACCATTGGTCAGGGTTCTACATGACTCATGTTCCATTCTGAGTCAGGTGGCCCAGGCTCTGTTTAGAAGATACTTCATTGTATTAATGCCAATAAATACTCTATATAAATCACCTGGTTTGGACAGCGTTTTGGATTTTACATCTGCCCTTAAAGGATCTTTCCCGGGCTTCAAGATCAGAACAATATTAGCTTCTTTACATGAGTTGGGGACTCTACCTGAAGATGAATATACCGAGTTAAAAATGGTTCCCAATACAGGACACAGTTCATCTGTTAAATGTTTATACACTTCACTTGGAAGTGCATCTGTGCCAGCAGCTTTTTTGTTTTTTGACCTCCTTATCTGTACTGCTATCTCTTCTACTGTAATAGGGGCGTCCAGGCTGTTCCTACCCTCCTCAGATAGTATCTGCAAATTTTTACTGTCCAACCATGCGCGTAAAGCTTCAGAGGACGGATTAACATCCTCTCTCTAAAGATCTGAAAATAACGAGAGGAGGCATCTTTGCATGTCCTCTATTTTACTCAATGTTTCCCCATTATTGTTTATTATAAGTTCTTTGATATCGTTCCTAGCCCGATCAGTTCTAGATTTCCAAGCCAATAAAGCTCCTGCCTTCTCTCCTTATTCAAAGTTTTCCATCCTGCTTGAATCCCATTGGGCTTTACACTTCGCATCTACTTTTCCTCTTTATGTTTGTCTTGCCAGATCTAATTCCTGTTCAATCTGGAGAAGTTGTTCCTGCTCTGCATTGTGCGTATTGATCCTTTCAACCTCCAGCCGTCCAATTCTATCCTCAATTTACTTCATTATCCCTGCCTCCGTTCTGTTCTTAGCACATATGATACCGTGGAGCCTCCCTCTTAACCCAGCCTTATAGGCATCCCAGATATAATCAAAGGTTGTAGACCCCATGTTGAATAAAAACAATTCTAAAGTATAGGCCTGGATAGAGTCAATTATTTCCGGATTTGAAAGCATAGCCCTCTTTAGCATCCATCTGGACTGCATCTGCAGTTCGCTTTTCAGATACACAAACTGTAGAGGAGCGTGATCTGACAGGAGGCTAGACTTAAACTACTATCTTCTTGATATCTGTAATGGATTGTCTATCTACGAAGACATAGTCAATCCTAGAGGCGTATTTGGACTTCTTGCTATAAAATATGAACCCCTGGTGCGTGCCTTGCTTAACTCTCCACACGTCCTCCAGGTCTAGGTCGTGGATCATATTTCGCAGTGCACACCGTATCCTTGGTGCCCCTATATAGTTTTTTTTTTTAAATCTGTGTATTGATTTTCAGAACAAATAAGTACAACCATCAGAAATGGTAACACAACAAATACCAGTACATTCCCGCACCCATCATCCCAACATGCATGATAACAATTAGACATCATTATAGTCTGTACAGTTTACACGGTAATATTGAGTTAGTGCACAAATGTCACGCGTTAAACCTGAGATAAAGTGGTGCTAGTTACATCAGAGTTCACGGAGTTTCAGAGGTTTCCACATTCTGCAAATAGCTCGTTAAATAAGTCCAATAGTCTTTCGATCTAGATCTTGCTGGTAGCTCTTCTTCATAAGTCAGCAATTGAGTCTTGCAGTGCGCTAGGTCTTTTAGCCACTGTTTCGTGTTCGGTACTCTTGTGCCGCCCCAACATTGAGATATTTGCCTTTTGGCTAACAACAGGGAGATTGCACAGTATTTACGTTTCCCTGCTTTGACCCCGGATTGCAGGCCCAGTAGACACAATTTTATAGTGCAGTCGAACTCTATTCCCACCATTTTCCGAAGAATTGCGATCACTTGCCCCCAGTAGTCCTGTATTTTCGGGCATGACCAGGCCAGGTGGATGAAGTCTGCGTCCTGCTCCCCACATCGCTTACATTTAGCATCTTCACGCAGCCCAAACTTATGTAGACGTGATGGGGTGTGGTATGATTGGTGGAGGTACTTTAGGTGCAGAATGCGTAAATTGCCATCGGGAGTGAGTAGCTTGATCAGTGTGCACGTGGTGTACCATTCTTTTTCAGTTAGTTGGTCTGATAGGGACTCATTCCAGCGTGCCCATGCTTTAGTAGATGTGAATGGGATCTCGCTTTGGGCCAGCTTGTATAGTCGGGAAACTAGGTTTGTCGAATTTGAAGAGGTGATGACGCACTGCAGTGTGTCTAAGCAGGGAGGTTCTGTCGGGTAGTTCGGGTATAGATCACAGATTGCTCTTTGTAATCTATAGTACGTGAAGCGGAACAGGGAGGTTTGATTGCTGATATAAGACAAATCGTCTATATTCCTGAATACGCCATCATGATAGAGATCTCCAAATGTGTCAATACCGGCCTGCTTCAGGAGACCCATACCTGCTTGTTCATTAGTGACAGAAATCTGGGGGTGGTGGTGTAACGGCAGTGCTGGGGCGTAGAGAGGCATTTTGTGCGTTAGGCGGCCAATTGAGCTCCAGGCAGCTACCGTTTTGTCCACTGTGTTAATATCCGCCGCGTGTAACGGTGGGCGTTTATGCGTGATCACTGCGGTAAGCGGTATTGGAAAGGCGTCCCCTTCCCCCACCGCTGTGTGTGTTAGATAAGGAACTGTGTGATACCAGTATGTTACATACTGTGCCTGGGCACAGAGGTAGTACAAGTAAAAATCTGGTACACAGAAGCCACCTCTTTCATAGGGCAAAGTCAAAGTCCGCAAATTTATGCGTGCCTGTTTACCTGCCCAGAGTCTAAGAACCATCGAGGTTACATTTTTTAACACCGCTTTCGGGGGTGTGATTGGTATATTGTTAAACAGGTATAGGAGCTTGGGGAGGACATTCATTTTGACTATGGCAATACGGTCAGCGAGCGATAGTGGCAGCTGTATCAATCGGTCGACTTGCCCGTTCAATTTATCCAGTACTCTGCCATAGTTTGTGCGGATAACTTCTTCAGGGTCTCTGCTGTACCAAATCCCTAAATATCGGACCGGATCAGTTTGCCAATCCAACGGGAAATCTATGGAGTGTCGTGCCGTGGTGTCTGTAAGAGGGATTATTACTGATTTGTCCCAATTGATCTGCAAACCAGAATGTCTGCCAAATTTGATATATTCGCGTAGAATCGGGTTCATATTTTGTTCGGGGTCTCTAATGTATAACAGCATGTCATCTGCATACATAGAAATATGCAATGGTCGACCCGAGAAATGTAGAGCTGAGTGGTTATATGATTGTCTGATGATACATGCTAGTGGTTCCAACGCGAGCGCGAATAATAATAGGGACAGAGGACAACCCTGCCTCGTGCCTCGGCCGATGTGGAAGGGGTTTGAAATGTAACCATTCACCTGGACCCTGGCTACAGGGTTGGTGTACAGGAGCGTTACCCATGTTATAAACCATGATGGAAAGCCCATGCGCTGTAGTATTGTTAGCAGATACGACAATTCAATCGAATCGAATGCCTTGGCAGCATCAAGCATAACCGCCACCGCTTTAGTGTCAGGAGTTAAATAGTGGTATAGCGCGAACAATATTCTAGTATTGTGGGAGGTTGCCCTCGTGGATATGAACCCAGCTTGGTCTGGCAATATCAAATTAGTCATCAAGGGCTGTAATCTGACCGCCAGTAATTTGGCCAGTATCTTCGAGTCTACGTTCAGCAGCGATAGAGGGCGGTAGGAGTCACAGCAGGCAGGATCTTTGTTGGGTTTCAGTAGTGTTATTAGTACCGCTTCTCGTAATGATGGTGGAAGTGTGGCTTGATCAAATGCATTCCCGTACATGGCAACTAGGTGTGGCGCTAAGGTGTCTGCGTATGTTTTGTAAAATTCGCAGGTAAACCCATCTGGGCCGAGTGCTTTGCCATTAGGTAAGGAGCGAATGACGTCCTTCACCTCTTCTACTGTAATTGGCATTGCTAGGTATTCACGTTGTCTGTCTGATAACCAGGCAATGGCCGTATAGTGTAAATAGTCCAACGTTTCTTCCTGGGGTGGTGTGAGTTTGGAGGTGTACAGTGTGCTGTAATTATCTACAAAGCTTCGTAGTATGTCTTCGGGTTGTGTTAGAGGGAGGCCTGCGGTGTCCCTAATCTGTGTTATGGATTGAGGAGGTTTCCCTTCACAAATTTTCGATGCAAGTATTCTATCAGGCCTACCACACTCTCCATATTGTTTGGCCAAAGGTCGTTTAGTAACATATTTCAGCTGATCAGTAGCATATGTTTGATGGTCAGTGAATGCCTTCCTTAATTCCCCCAGTACAGCAACATCCTGCGTCCTATCATATTCCATTTCAAGCGTTCTTATCGTTGCTTCACATTTCTTTATTTGGTCTCTTATGTCTCGCAGTATCCCCACTTTGGTGCTAATACAAACCCCTCTTAGTGTCACCTTCAAAGCCTCCCAAAGTATGCCCGGATCTTCAACCGATGCCACATTGAATTGGAAGTATTCTGTGACAGCTGTCGCTATTTTGTCCGCATATAGGGGGTCTAGAAGTGCTTTGGCATTAAAGCGCCAACTGAATGGCGGGGGTGTGTAGTGCGGAATCCGGACCTGCAACATGATCGGATTGTGATCCGATACAGTCCTGGGGAGTATAGAGATGTTTTCCGTCCACAGAAGTACCTCATCAGACCCCCAACCAGTAGTCTATCCTGGACCAGCTGCCGTACATTGCACTAATGTGAGTGGCAGCAGACATATCCGGATTCCTCGCTCTCCAGATATCACGCAACGGGAAAGTGTCCATCATGTCTAGTATCTTACCTCTAGCTTGTCTGTGTGGTTCTATGGTGGTACCTGAACGGTCTAGTGTGTCATTCAGTGCGACATTTAGATCCCCACCCCAGATGATGTTCGTGTTGGTGAATTCCACCATTCTATTCCATAGCTCCTGAAAAAATTTGGGGGAGTCCACATTAGGTCCGTAAACATTCACTAGTGTGAGGGGTTGTCCACGTAATAGCCCAGATATGATTACATATCTACCGTTGGGGTCTGAGATGGATCTGTCAATTCTGTAGTTAACACCCTTTCTGACCAATGTCATTACCCCCCTGGAGTAGGATGAGTATGAGGATGAGTGGTATGACTCAGCCCACCGGAACCCAATCTTCCTGTACATAGTTGGAGCTATATGTGTTTCTTGCAATAAAGCAATGTCTATGTGGTGTCTATCCAGACTCGCAAATATTTGTCTAGTTTTTTTTGGGTTAACGATGCCCTGCACATTCCAGGTCAACAGGTTCAGCTCATTATTTCTAGCCATTACTTAACAGTGAAATGATACATAACCATACACGTTTCAACTGAAAATCAGGAGGTGCAGAACTCGTTACCAGACAGTGATGCGTATTGACGTCACATATTTTGAACTTACTTCGGGAATTAGCAATGCGTCTCAAACATACTGGCATTGTCGGTTTAACTAAACCCCAACTTGTCCCATACCCACCCACATCAGCAACCCAAATTTGCCGAAGCCATGTCCCCCAGGAACTTCCCAGTCTATGTCCAAGTTACCACACCATACATGTTGTATCGAGTCAATTCAGCCGTCTCGTATCAGGGTCAATCTTGATTCTGGTGACATGAACTGGGCCCTTAGTTCAGTGCGGTGTGATGACGTGCCCCATAAGTGTCAGCCAGCCCAACATTGTCTGCGTGTCCGTGGTCTCTGAATGTGCAGAGGCCTGTAGGCTAGTCGGACTTGGTCTGGGGGGAGGTCCTGTCGTAAGGCATCTAGTGACAGATATAGTATACATCACGTATTCTAGGGCAGCAGTTCGTCACCTTACCTTACTCCGATTCTGGTGAGTTCTCTCTGTGGTTCACCTTTTTACTCTTGGACGCCACCTTTTTAATGAAGTCCATGGCCGCCTTGGGGGTTGTCAGGAAGATCGGTTTCTTCTCCCATGTGACTTTAAGACGCGCTGGATAAAGCATGGCATATGGTATCTGCAGGTCTCGCAGCTTGGCCTTGGCGGTGTTGAATTCCTTTCTCGCCTGCTGCACTGCATATGTGTGATCCGGGTTAAAGTCCAATTTATTACCTTGATAGGTGATGGTGCCTTTTTCCCTCGCGAGGCGTAGGATGGTGTCCCTATCTCTGTAGTTTAGGACACGGGCAATTATGGGCCGAGGAGTCACGCCAATCGGTGGTTTTGGCGCCAAAGACCTGTGCGCCCTCTCGACTATAAACACAGAGGACATAGAACTTTCTCCAAAGATATCTTTGCATAACTGTTCGATATAGGGCCCAATGCGTCCCGTGTTGGTCGTCTCGGGAAGGCCCGCGATGCGTATGTTGTTTCGACGCGAACGCGCCTCCAATTCCTCCGCCTTAACTTTGATTACCTCCAGGACTTTCTCCATGCCTGTACATTTAGTGGTGGTGGCATGAGTATCCTCTTCTACTGTGGATATTCGTTTCTCTGCGTCGTCCAGTCTCTCCCCATGTTGCTCCATTTTTGCATGCATTCTGTCCATGCGACCTGTCAGATTGTCTAGTTTACCGTTAATATCTTGGAGGTTGGTTTTAATGGCCTTGAGAATGTCCACCATGTTGCTTTCTTCTGAATTACCAGTCGCCGCGTCTTCTTCCACCGTCTCCGTTTGACCCTTCGGGGCCTTACGTGCCTCAAAGGTGATTTTGGATTGCTGTCTGTCTGGTTTGCCCATGATTTTTGAGTATGGGTGCGGCACCCAAGTGGGCAGTGGTGATGGTTGACTCTGGATTTCACCTGTGGTGTTTTGTGAGGCGTGTGGGCTCGTGCGGCGATGAGAGTGTCCAACCGGTACCCACGTAGAATTTCCTGGGGACGTTATAATGAATGTTCCAGCTCGATGGTGTACTGGCGCTCTTGGGTGGTTCAGGGCGGATAGCCGGGCTTCACCACCTGCGTAAATATGTGAGAGCAGGTTCCGTCACGCGTGTGGCATCAGTTCGTGCCCTGCTGTGCGTGGATGCGTGGATAAGGCCGCCGGTGGATCCGCAGGGGTGGCAGGTCAGTGCTGACCGTCTCGCACTTGCTCGAACCGTAGTTGCGGTAATTAATACCCAAACGAGTAGCGGGGGGTGCTGAAGTGCGATGGCGGTGGCGCGGCTAACCTGCAATTTCGGGTTTACCGGGGTCTGCACGCAGGTCCCTGGAGGTAGACAGGCATGGTTGTCCGGTGTCCAGATGTGTGTGCAGACAGGGTCACAGGGCGGCCAGCAGGGGCAGCAGGTCCTCGTTGGTAGCGCCACAAGCGACCGAGCAGGGCTCACGTTATTCAACTCCCATGTAGGTCGTGGGGGGAGGTGTAGCGGCGCGATATCCGTAGTGCAGGTAGCTTGTGGGTGCGGTGTCAACTGGAGATTTTTCTAAGCTCCCGAAGGTAGTTGCACATATTTTTCGGTGCTCACAGTAGCGATGCAATGGAGACAGTGTGCAAACTCATCGTCTACCGCCAACTCGTTTCTCGTGTAATGGGCGCCGCCATCTTGTGAGTGCACACCGATACACTGCCACTAATCAATAGAAAGTCTCAGGCTTGGCAGATTTGCTAGGATAGGACTTGCCCCCATATGTTTTTGACAGTTGAAAAATCAGGAGTGGTACCTTTACATGCGGGACTACGAATCCGTAATGGTATCCCTTGGCAATCGCCGTTACAACATCGTCGGCGCCGCCATTTTGCGTGTTTGGTCTCCGTTAAAATTGTCTCCTTTAAGATATGAAGCGATACAAACGGGGATGATGGGCAGCGCTGGTCGGCCTTTCAGCATCTCTTACCGCATATTCTCCCGGCATAAGGCACCGCCTGTGTCGCTGGTCGTACAGGGATCCGGGAGGCAGCGCCGGCGCAGATGTCATTGTCCGATGGGACGATCGGGCGCCATGATAGCGCTGGGCTCCTGCTTCTTACCGGCGTTGTTATTGCCTAAATGGGAGCATGCCGCGATCACCAAAGTTGCGTCGAGTGTTCCCACAAAGTTCACATACCCCACCATATGCTTCAAAGTGGTAGACGTGCAGTTTAAACAACCTTAAAGCGCGGTTACATGATCCTCCCGGCGGACTGCTCGATCAAGCAGCCATTCCGCTGTGCGCCCCCCTAGCGCCTCCGGTGCCCCTATATAGTAACTCACATTTGACCTATCTTTAATGGGGTCCAGTAATACATTAAAATCACCTCCCAAAATGTAAGGTGGTGCCTCCAACATCAATATAGATTGTAATTTCAAGAGGTAGGAACAATCATCCACATTGGGGCCGTAGAAAGAGATGCATACAATATCTATATTATTCCATTTTTACTACTATCCATCTCCCAGAGGTATCAGTTAGGGCCCCTCTGATCGTGCAGGAGATACCGTGTTTAACTAGTATAGCCACTCCTCTATTATGTGCTGTCTGTTGTGAAACCTCGAAATATTTTATCCATTTAGCTCTAGAAAATACTGAGCGACTTTCAATTTGGCTCAGGTGCGTCTCCTGTAATAAGCAGATCTGGGCACTCGACAGTTATGTTATGTTATGTTATTGTTATTTGTTGTGCGCACAGCTACTCCAGCTAAGGAGCGTCCTGGCACATTTGACAAGGAGGAACATAACACAACAGGAACAAGCAGAAAACTAGAAGAGACCAATCCAAGATTAATAACAAAGCTAGACAAGCAGAAAACTAGGAGAGGCAGCTAAAATAGAAAGGTTTTTATGGCTTTCCGGAAAGTCATAAAATCCTCCAGCAGGCGAATTTCAACCGGAAGAGAGTTCCAAGTTGATGCAGCTTTTACGCTGAAGGAGTGTCCCCCATACGGCTAAGCCTATATCTAGGGACTACAACAAAGGCCTGGCCTTGGGAGCGAAGGGTGCGTGTTGGGACATAGAAGGACAGAAAGCGGGACATAATTTCAGGGCCTATGCCTCTCAGAATCTTAAAGGTCAAACAAAGGACCTTGAAGAGTATACGCTTCCTCCGTGGGAGCCAGTGTAAGGAGCGAAGGACACTCGCCACCGGGCAGAATCTGGGCAGGCCGACAATCGCTCTGGCCGCAGCATTTTGTACCCGTTGCAGACGAGTAAGCTCAGCCTGATTGGCCCCGACCAGAAGAGAGCTAGCGTAATCCAGGCGAGAGATGACAGTGGCCTGGATTACTAGCTGTCTGGTTGGGGCATCAAAATATTTGAGGACAGGTCTTAAGCCTCTCAACAGACCAAAGCAACAGGCAGCAATTTTTTTAGTGTGTCCTACAAAGGTGAGTCCAGCGTCCAACCAGACTCCCAGGTTTTTCAACTCCGACACCGGAGTCGGGGTTGGTCCCAGCTCTGGTGGCCACCATTGATCACCCCATAGTTCCACTCCCCTTCCGACAATCATACCCTCTGTCTTAGTGGCATTAAGCTGGAGACAGTTCCCCGTCAACCAGCTTGCCACCGCCTTCAGTCCATCCTGAAACCTGGGGGCATCTGACTCCGCATCCCCGCTGAGAGTAACCGCCAGCTGTGTGTCGTCGGCATATTAGACCAAAGTTAGGCCCCACTGCCTGGCGACCTCAGCCAGCGGTCTCACGTACAGATTAAACAACGTGGGGCTCAGCGAGGATCCCTGCGGAACCCCCATGGCCAGTGGCTGGAAATTGGACTTGAAGGGAGGGATGGCAACACAGAAGGAACGATTGTCGAGGAAGGAGCGGAACCACTGCAAAGCTTGGCCGCCGACACCAATCTCCTCGAGCCGATGCAGAAGGATACTGTGAGAGACCGTGTCGAAGGCGGCGCTGAGATCGAACAATATCAGCGCCGCCGTCTGACCAGCATCTAACACCGCACGGAGATGTTCCACCATCACAAGAAGAGCGGTCTCCGTGCTGTGCCCAGCACGGAAGCCGTTTTGTGTGGGATCAAGGGCATTGGTCCGGGCGAGATGTTCTGACAGGGCCAAGTTGACATGAGCCTCTGTTATCTTCGCCGGCCAGGGTAGCAGTGAGATGGGACGATAACTTTCGGGCTTCCAAATATTTGAGAATAAGTCTCTACCTGCGGGGGCACCGCATTCCATTGACATTCCAAGTTGTGAAAATGGTCGGTTTACTCCCCAAACTCTGGTCTCCCATTATTCTTTCTATTTCCTTGACTCTAGTGAGATAAGTATATTTTTTAATTTTTTTCCTATGCTCCCCACCTGGGTGCTCCCCCTGTAGCCCCACCCCTTGCCATCTACCCCTGTGCTCTACCCCCCCATGAGGAACCAGACATTTTGAGAGAAAGCATCAGAGCAACAGGGACCTGTTGCTATACTATGGTATCGACCATGTGCCAGTAAAGACAAGGGGAGTTGACCGGATCTCAAGACTTCGTAGACTTGAGTCATGATATATTATTGATCTACAAACAAAATCCCCCAAAGGGATGAATAGTGGGGAAGAAAAGCAGTTCACCTCGGTGATTAAACATTAAATTTACAAATGAAATGTCAAAACATTAATTGTCCTAAAATATGCATTGAAAACAATGAAATGTGCCGATACATGGCTTGATATTGTTTACTGAAGTTACAATCATGTTAATATATATTGAAATGAATGTGTTTTTGGAGCAATGCAAATAGCCAATATACGGCTATATATATTCACTGAAAAAAAACCAGGTTTCAGGCAGGTTATAGTTAGCAATTAGCGTTTAAAAACCTTAGAATTTACTGAAAAAACAATAGATGAAAGGGGTGTTATAGTTAGCTGGACATTTCACTCTTACAAATCCATTGAAATTCCTCTGTTATAGTTAGTTGTACTAACTGTAACTCTTGCGCCCGCAACCCACTGGTGATAATGTCACCAATGTAATATGTGACATCATCACCAGTGCATTTTTAGGTGGCATTGGTACCAGTAACTCACTGCACCCTAATTCATTGTCACTTGGCCGTATTCAAGCACAATTCAATAGAGAAAGATTTTGGTCAGAACGCGGTCCCCCCTTTACCACTCATTATCGCGGGGTACGTACAAGCTCAGCGCCAAAGATACTACTAACTCAGTGCACCAAAAATCATCGCCATGTGACCGTATTGAGTCAGATGTCTTATTTAGAAGAAAATATATAATAGTTTTGGGAAATCTACTTCAACTTACTCCTGTGAATGGACAACCAATATTTATAAGAAAACTTGATTTTAAACACTTTGCTACCAGTGCCTCCTGCTCGGAGCATGCATCATCGCAGGCTCCACAGAACTTTGTTTCTTCAGGTGCCACTAACTCTTTGGACCACTTATCATCGCTGCCTGCACACACACTAAATTATCGATACTGTGCAGCTCTAATCAATGCCACGTTGTCGTGGGCTCTAGCTAACCACTGCCTCCTGCCTACACTGCGGTAATAGTCAAAGAGTCAAGTCAAAGAATTTATATAGCGCACTACCTACCCAGAGGGTCTCAAGGCGCTTAGGGAGGGGAGGAGGATTACTTGTCAAATATCCAAGTTTTAAGTTGCTTTCTGAATGCTAGGTGGTTCTGGGTAAGGCGAAGGTAAGTGGGGAGTGAGTTCCAGGTTTTAGCAGCCAGGTATGAGAAGGATCTGCCTCCCATGGTGGTCTTGTTGATGCGAGGTACAGTGGCGAGGGCTTGGCTGGAAGAACGTAGTTGGCGGGAGGGGGTGTAGAAGGATAGTCGTGAGTTGAGGCATTCTGGCCCGATGTCGTAGAGTGATTTGTGTGCGTGGGTTAGCAGTCGGAAAGTGATCCTCTTATTGACGGGTAGCCAGTGGAGGTCTTTCAGGTGACCAGAGATGTGTTCGTTGCGCGGGATGTCTAATATGATCCTGGCTGAGGCGTTTTGGATTCGTTGGAGTTTCTTCTGGAGTTTAGCGGTAGTGCCTGCGTAGAGGGTGTTTCCGTAGTCCAGTCGGCTCGTGACCAGAGCATGGGTGACTGTTTTTCTGGTTTCGGTGGGGATCCAGCGAAATGTTTTTTTGAGCATGCGAAGAATGTTGAAACAGGATGAGGATACGGCGCTGACTTGTCTGTTCATTGAGAGTGAAGAATCCAGGATAACGCCTAGGTTCCGTGCGTGGTCTGTCGGGATGGGTGCTTTTCCAAGGGCTTCCGGCCACCAAGAGTCGTCCCATGCAGAGGGGGAAGTACCTAAGATGAGGACTTCTGTTTTATCTGAGTTCAGTTTCAGACGGCTGTGTTTCATCCATTCGGCGACTTCTTTCATTCCTTCGTGTAGGTTAGTTTTGGCGGTGCTGGGGTCATTGGTGAGAGAGAGGATTAGTTGAGTGTCATCCGCGTAAGAGATGATGTTGAGGTTGTGTTGGCGGGCGATGGTCGCGAGGGGGCTCATGTATACGTTGAAGAGGGTGGGACTGAGTGAGGATCCTTGTGGTACGCCACAAGGTAATCAGAGCTCACAATTAATTACACTGTTGATTTATTATTTGCAGACTACAATACCAAACTAAGTATATCAAAACCAACACAATATCCCTTTATCATGCTTCCTTTAACAACTTTTTTTATATCACATATAGATCTACTGGAATAATACATTTCATGCTGCAAGTACAAAGGTACACTTAATGATAGTCTACACTGTGGATGGCATAGGTCACAATTTGAACCTCACTTTTTCTTCATTGGAAACCTGAATTTCTTTTTTGGAGACAAAAATGGCTACACCACTGGAAGAATCATCTGATTACTTTTTTTTCGCCATCAAATAACATACAGTCTAGTATGCAACATTCAATTCTTTGAGTGCAGCCCGTTCAGACCACGCATCATCGCAGGGTGAGCGCACGCTAAACATCAGACACACCACTAATTCAGTACACCATAAATAATCACCACAAGCCTTTATTAAGGCTAAATTCCGTAGTCAAAAAACATTATCCCCAGTGCGGCCTATCCGGACCACGCATCATCACAGGTTACGTATAGGCTCAGTACCAGAGGTACTACTAACTCAGTGCACCATAATTCATAAGCACATGGCCGTATTCAGGCAGAATTTAACTGATTCTTCATTGATAATGTATAAAGTGCAGTACAAAATAAAGTAACGTCCCTCAAACCTACACAAAATCACCACTTGGCCTTACTACGCCAGAATTCACAAGACAAAAAACATTACTATCAGTACGTCCTGCCCTGTCCACACATCATCACAGGCTCCACAAAACCTTGTTTTTTCAGGTACCACTAACTCAGTGGAAACCAAACTAAGTATAACACCTACCACACCCTACACAATATCCCTTTAGTATGCTTCCTTCAAATTGTTTTTTATATCACTTATAGATTTAGTTCAATAATAAAATGCACGCTGCATACATGTTCGATCTTCCACTTCCACTATAATTGCAGATGATGCACTCCACCCTAAGATGTACACTGCAGACAGCAGGTTTTCAACTTGAATTCACCTTTGCATCTACACTATAGACAGTAGGAAATTCAACCGTGATTTATTTAATGCAGAGACAATTATACTGTATGTATTCAGATTTTGTTAAAAAAAGTGAAAAAAGCATTGTTCTATAACTGTACTGACTACTAGCTTCCATGTACACTGTGCACAGTAGGGTTCACAACTTGAATTTAACTTTTCATCTACACTACAGATAGCATTAAATTCAGCCTCGATTTATTTAAAGCAGAAAAAAAATAGTGATGTTGCACTGGTAGTATGCGCGAGCACCTTCCGTCATTAAATTCTGTGAACTATGACAACAAAGAATGTAGAAAATTGCGCAAATATGTACCTGCACCACCAGCAATACCAAGTACCTCTGGGGTATCACCTTCAACATCGTCACCAGACATACGTCCCCATTTTTTTAAAAGTTAGAATGCATTATGTGAAATGCAATCGTTTAATTTGTTATGGGGGCAATCAGTAGACCTAGTTTACAGATCAATTGATAACCATCAATGCTAGTTTTTTATTTCCCCCCTCAAAGTTCATATAGTCCAGTATGCAAAAGTGAATGATTTCAGTACAGCCCGTTCAGACCACGCATCATCGCAGGGTGAGCACACTATAAACACCAAACCTACCACTAACTTAGTACACCGTAAATAATCGTCACGTGCCCTTGTTAAGGCAAAATTCAATAGTCAAAACACATTTTTACCAGTGCGGTCTGCCTGAACCACGAATCATCGCAGGCTCTACACAAACCGCCCCTACCTCAGTGCACCACAACTCATGAGCAGTTTACGATAGAATCTTCTGTGTATTTATTTATTCTTTTATTTATTGAATTTGTAGGGCGCAACAGCTACCCAGAAAGGGTTTCCCGGCGCCAGGATGAAGCAAGCTATAGAGGAATAATGATGAAGGACGTTACTGATTAAGCAACCAGGATTTGCAGAAACTGGTATAGATGGTTTCTTTGTGGATAGTGATCGGGAGAGTGTTCCAGAGCATTGGGCCATGATAAGAAAAAGACCTACCACCCATCCTAGCAAGATTGAACCAGGGGACCGTTAATTTTGCAAGAGTGGCAGAATGAAGATGGCGTGTAGGGATGTATGGATGAACAAGAGAGTGCAAGTATTGTGGAGCTAAACCCCATTTGATCTTAAACATGTAGCTGAGGGCTTTGAATTTTATGGGGTTTTCCGTTAGGAGCCAGTGCAGATCACGGGGATAGCCGGAAATGGAAGTGGAACTAGGGACTCTGCAAAGAAGTCTAGCTGCAGAGTTTTGAACCAGCAGCGAGTCTTTGGGTCACAGCCTTATTTGCACCCAGAAAAAGGACATTCCCATAGTCCAGCCTTGAGGTGATAAGGGCACGGACCACAGTTTTCTGAGTGGCATTAGGTAGCATCCAGAGGATCTTCCTAAGCCATTTTGCCTTGACTGCATGATCATGTATGGGCAAGGAGTCATCGATGTAAACGTCCATATTCCGGACATGGCTGGAGGGCCGTGGAGGAGCACCCATCTCAGCGGGCCAATGAAGCGGACCCCAAAGATTTTTCTCCTTACCAAGGACGGTTTTATCACTGTTTAGTTTCAGGTTCATCCATGATGTAATTCGCCTAAGACCCAGCTGAAGACAGGATGTGGAGCAGGGGACAGAGTGTGAGAGTAAAAAGATGATCTGAGAATCATCGGCGTAAGTAAAAAGGGTCAAACCGGCCTGTTCTGCAATGTCAGCTAGAAGCCTGATATACAGGTTAAAGAGCATGGGGCTCAGTATAGAGCCCTGGGGTACCCCGTAGGGTGAGGGATGGATATCAGATCTATCCGTAGGCGAATAAATCTGAAATGTGCGGCAGTCCAAAAAAGAGACGATCCAATCTAAGGCTGAACCACATATGCCAAAGGACCTCAGTGTGTTGACTAATATGGGATGGGAAATCATGTCGAACGCCGCGCTGAGATCTAACAATATGAGCGCGATGATGTCTCTGATATCGAGGTGATGACGTAACCTCTATGTGACCCCCAACAAAGTGGTCTCCGTGGAAAACCCGGTGTTGAGCCCAGATTGAGAGGGGTGGAGAATTTTGTTAGTCTCAATAAACTGGGAGAGATGGAACTGAATGTGTCTTTCAAGGATTTGGTATTATTTCACATACAATGCTCCTACCTTTGTACAACAGAACTCTTAAACCGTTATGATTAAATATCTATATATGATATCATGATTACTATTCTACTTGTTACCAACAACAACGTAATAAAATGGAGTCGAGCACACGTGCCCGTACCCACTTCAACTATCTATCTGTGTCTGTGTATTTATTGTGAGTAAAATGCTGCTCCTCTGCCCTACCACATTATATTGTGCTATAAATAGCGTATGCAACCAACTTACCTGTGACAGTCAGTGTGGGCTATTCCTCCTTTTTTTTTTAAAAGCATATTTATATAGCGCAAAATCAACTCAAAACTATATCAGTTATTTACATGAGCACCGTATTTACAATACATTTTCAGGCACGCATACATTACGTCATTACTCTACAATAACAGGATGTTGACGCAACTCCGAGACTCGAACACTGATTTCCAGCATCAAGTTCTACAGTTTACCTGAATGACCACATACATATATATATTAGCTGCCCTTCATGTGCCAAAAACTACAACTTAAACGTTTCGCAGGCCTGTATTACTACAGCTACAGCACTCCACTGAATGTACAATAAACATTCATAATCGCAGAAATACGTCATGTCCACCATCTTTTATGTATGCAACTATGAACGAATATAGAGTCAGTGATACCCCGTACCTTCCATGTTGGCCAAGTTGTGGAACTTTACATATATAATGACACATTTGCTGTTATGACCCGGGTGACGTCAGCACTACAAAACGGACACCCGAATAACTTAAATTCCCATATAGCTCATGATGGGACCATGCCCATAGCTCCGGAATCATGTTCCAGAGCCTCGCGCAGCACTAGCGTACATCAGGCCAGCCCACTCCACTTACGCTACCAGGAAAACACAAAACCAAAACATGGCACAGATTTCCATTGTAGTGATTTCTTAGTTCCAGGTCTAGTTGTCAGAACGGCACACACACTCCCTCATGGCTGGTATACACCCACACCACACCCATCCAACGCATCCGTCACTACACTCGTGACCGTACCTATAAAAAAGACCGGGACACATGTGCTGTACGCCATTTTAGAGTTTCCCCCATCGCAAGCGCTCTGATGGCCCGTCCTGGTGGTTCGGACGCCTCATGTAGGACCGAACCACCAAACAGTGGGCCCACCACCACGTGCGTGGCCTCTTTGGTTACTGAGTTAGTGGTACCGGAAGGACTGAGCAGGTAAAGAACCTGCAATGACGATGATGGGAGCACGAGTATGTCGTTAGCCATAGAGATATCAAGACTCAGCACAATATGTGAGATTTCTTAGTGGCAGATCGGGACTACATGATGTAGAACGTGTCGTGTCCATGAAAAGGTGAACAGTGCGGCCTGGGTGCGCATCGGAGGGAGTCGAAGGGCTGTAGCAGACTGGATACAAAAAAGCGACGCAGCGATTTAGACAAATGCAGTCCTGTATAGTGTATCAAATTGCATGTATATATATTTTTTTCAATAGCAGGAATGTTTATATAATCACTCAAACATCCAGAATATAAACTATACAAATAGTTGCTTTTAAATGTGAGAGGGAACGTGTGTGAAAGGGCGATGTTATTCAACTCCACATTAAGATAGTAACAATTACCAATCATAACATCTTTCTTTTACTATCTTTTAGATGTAGAGCTTCAGGGTGCATTATGTCCCGGCACGTGGTGAAAAACACACTGGTGACAGAAAGGTGAGCTGCGAATATTCTTTGCACTCACTCTCTCACTTCCTCTCTACTTTGATGAAAAAATTACACGCAATGTTATTTTTCTTTTTATCTTACAGGTTGTGTTTCACAAATTGGCATCCCCCCCCAAAACCTCTAAAATTCAACGTTCAAGGATTCTGCGATGATGCGTGGCCATCGTAACAACTTTTGAGAAAGCTGCTTCCACATGTAGTGCACCCTCTTTGTAACAGGCCAATGGCACAATGGCACAATGATAGCAAAGAAGCTTTTTTCCGAAACAATGACAAGTAATCAGTGAAAGGAGAAAGTGGGTAGTGTGCAGCAGCTTCACAGCGTAGGAATGTACAATTACCTCCGGCCAGTAAGAATAGATAGGTTACAACAGTTTGAAGGGCAGATGTACGAGCCCCTTGCGCCACTTTGGTGTCACTTTTAACATGGGATAAGTGGCGCAAGGAGCTTCTAAATCTGCCTCTGAGTACTTTGGAAAAAAAACAGTGCACAGACACCTCCTTACAGTGGAACTTGTTCTAATATAGTATCCTGATTGTACAAAAAAATATATATATATACGTGTGCATTTGTATGTACTATGCTATTACTAACTCTATATACTATCGTTCAGATCACTAAACTGGAGGGTGCACTATGAAGCAGCACGTTCTTGGACACACAATGGAGGCAAAAGGTGAGCCACGAGTATTTTCTCCAGTATTAACTGCTCTATCTATAACTTACTCTCTCTCATACTTTTAATGTCGTTTCTCTCTTTCTCTTGCTCACATTCTCTCACATCGTTTCTCTTTCTCTTTGAAAGTTATGGAGACTGCTGTTCACTCTGACGGGTAGAACCAAAGCTGAGTTCAAGTTGTAAACTCTGTTGGTCACAGTGTTTACACAAGGTAAGCAGAGAGGCCTAGATATACAATCCCTCCGATTAAATGCATTAGAATTAAAATACCTTATTTACAAGCCCCATGCGCCACTTTTGGGTCAGTCTCAACATGAAAAAAGCAACACAAAAGTGGCGCAAGAGTCTTGTAAATAAGCCCTAAAGAATATTGTCCTGCCTAATGACTTGATCTCTCACCTAATTCTGTCTCATCTCTGAATCACTTTAAAGACCTGTTGATCTGTAATGTAAATCTGACGCAGTAGACACTTCCATACAGACACCGCTTGAACGCGGGCCAATAAGACAAGTGAAATGTATCAGGCACACTGCACACGTAAAAATAAGGAAATATCATCAAGTGTTACCTTAACTTGTAATATTTGACCTCATTTAGTCACATCGATCTAATTTTAAACACTAATTTTCTTTTTTGTTTAGCAGATTACCTACCGTACTTCTACTGAATTCCATATCACATTTTGTTTATTATATTGTTTTGTTAAAGTTATGTTTCTAGTTATTTAATTTATTGTTATCTTTAAGTTATGTTTCCAGTTATTTATTGTTGTTTTAATAAAAGTTAATTAATGAAAGTATATAGGTCTTTTTCCTTTGGGGGGTCGGTCTCCAATTGAAATTATATTTATAATTTGAAGTATAATTCTGAGGCTAACTCTTCGCCAGATCTTTACCAGAGTCTATTGCTACGACTAACGGTTCCTATGGAAAAGTTTTAAAACTCCAGCACAGTAACTTTTTCCTTAAGCAACATAGTGTGGTGAACTTCTAACCTCTGTGCTCATGTAAGTGTTCCATGAACTGTTACTATGGTAACAGCCAGAAAGCCATTTGGGGGTAGAGTTGAAAGGTTCTGGCTGTACAAAAACAATTATATATATAACCAAAAAGGAAACTAAAGTAAAACAAAACACTGTGTACCAGATTTACAACCTCCTTGCACCACTTTCGCGTCCAAGGCCCCTCCCCTACAAAATTAGAAGTGTGTGGACCTCAAACCCCGGGAACAACCCCCCTCTGGAGATTTCTGTATTGTGTGACAGGGGCTCGGTGGCCCTCCGCCTGGTGCCCTCGAGAGCCCTGGAGACCACCACACCCAGAGCCGGTTCCTGCAGTGTCCCAGGGTGCCTACCCTCAGGATACTGCTGTTTGCTATGAGAGGGCGGAAGTCTTGCGGCTCCCGCCCTCCCATAGCAAACTTACAGCCTGATTCATGTACATGCCGTTTTGCGTGTCCCTAATAGCGAATCATAGCGATTCGCTATTGAGGACACGCAAAACGGCATTCATGTAGGAATTGCTACTTAAATAGCGATTCCTACATGTTCTTTATTTGCGAGTAGCAATTTGCTACTCGCAAATACTCCCCATTCATTCCTATGGGCCAAGAGGCCCATAGGAATGAATGGGGATTTGCGAGTAGCAATTTGCTACTCGCAACTAAGATAGCGATTTTAAGGGTGCCAGGGGTGTCCAAAGGATGCCCTGTAGCACCCCTAAAATGCACTTTTGGACAGGTGTTGCGCACACACATGTCCAAAGGACATGTGTGTGTGCTACATGCAACTTTGAAAAATGCTTTTAAAAGCATTTTTCTGAGTTTTTGCTATTTACCGACAGGTCTGACCTGTCGGTAAATAGCGGCCCCAAAAGTTCAAAATCGCTATTTCTTGATGTTTCATGAATAGCATTTGAGGAATCTCTATTAGAGATTCCTTAAATGCTATTCCTCGCATATTTGCGACTTCTTAAATAGCGATTTTTGCATTTGGTGTCATGAATGCCAAATGCAAAAATCGCACTCGCAAAGGGCCAGATTCTCAGAATCTGGCCCTTTGCGAGTGCAATTTACCTACATGAATCAGGCTGTTAGTTTGAACTTTGAAAGACACAACAGTGAAATCTGTTCTCACTTTCAAAATTCAAACAAAGATTGCATTTCCACATGCAACTTAGCATCTCCCCGTGTGTAAAAGCAATGCCGACTCCAGAAGGACACGAGGAGTCGACGGGACCGTGGGGGCATTGTACGCTCCATCTTTTTTATAGATAGGGTCACGTGTGTAGTGACGGATGCGCTGGATGGGTGTGGTGTGGATGAATACCGCCATGGGGGACTGTGTGTGACGATCTGACAACTAGACCTGGGACTAAGAAATCACTACAATCACTAAAAATGGAATTTCATAAAATATCAGTTAAGCGAGCTCTATCCTTCTTTTTTCTGCTATAGTTTGTAAAAGTGTAACCCCACATTATTGATGATGTAAGAGGGCATCAGTTACTTTTAGATAAAGTAGAATAGAAGTGCTACAACAAACACTCACGCACTAGATTATCTGAGATCAAGAGAACAAGTAAAAAACAGTTAAATACAAGTGACTTCATATTACATAGAAATGTATGCATTATTATTTTTCAAATTTGTATTCTGTACAATTCAGGAACGTGCTGTCGTAGTGCTTAGATGTTGCAGACTGTTCCGCTAACAAATCACATACTCACTAAAGAATATATAGAATTGGTACTCTTATAATTTATAGTACAGGTCCTATTTATTCTTTACTGAGAAGGTGAATAGGAACCACAAATAGGAATAGAAATTAGAAAATAACATTCAGAAATGTAGGGTTTATTAAATATGTAAAGTAACAAAATATGCTTGATACCTATATTTTTTTGAAAAGCAGTTTGGTAAAATATGTTTCTTGAAAAAAATATCTGATCAAGTACTTTTTAATATTTGAAAGTTATATTACAGATGGCGCTGAAAAATCCCCCCGTTCCTCTTCTGTAGCAATTGGACATTCTATTATAATATAACAATTATTACCATTGTTACAGTAAAAAAAAAGGAAAATAAAGTTATCTATTTAACAGAACATCCATAATGAAATACTTTCAAGCGGTAATTATTTACTGAACTTCTTTTCTATGGGAGGTGAAAAAGTTTGATCTTCGTGGCGACTGATCATAAACTCCTCTGAGATCATGACGGTGAGAATAATAATATGTATATATTCTCACAGCACATGATCACGAGGGCGAAACAGACTGAAAACTGGAAGCCGGTAACATTGCTTACATATCGTTACTCTTTGTGATGACGGATCATGAACTCCACTGAGATCACCATTACTGTTAATGTTATAATATACATATTAACAATGTATAATCTCTAGGGGAAAATACGATAACAACTGGAAGATGGTGACGTTGATTGTAAATGTTTAGGGTTCGCGTTGACGGGTCACCAACACCTCTCAAGCGAAGTACAGTGTCTATATTAAAATATAAAAAGTCACAATATATAAGCTGAAAGGAGTCAGAAAAGGAGCAACGTTTGTTGTAATCTATCTGTTTCTAAAAACTAGCTGCTAATGTTACAGAGAAAAAGCGAAAAACATGCAATAACATTTTTTTCTAGATATAAATGTTTAAATATTGACAAATAGCCACAAATAATAACTAAGTACTATGCCTATGCCATATTGAAACAACTTACAACTCCGGAATATGTTTGTTGACGCAAAAAGAGAACACGATGCTAGAAAACGGAACCTGCAACAAAGATTGGCAACTCAGAAATAACTTGCGAAAAGAAACTAATTGCACAGTAGGTGTGGTTTATATAGTTTTGGTTGTTTAGTAGTCTATGGAAGGAAGATGTGGCTCCGCCTACTTAGATGGCACGTTTTTCAGTTTACACGGGCTCACGTTTTAACTGTTTTACTTCTGCACGTGTTGGGAAAAGTTACAAACTGTGAAGCTGTAAAGGTTTCGATTTCGATAGTACCACGTATAAGGTATTATTATCTACATACGTTGGAGAGTTTAAAAAGTGTTACTCGGTAAACTGTATTCTTTGCATTTTGATGATTAAAAACATCTAAATACAAGACAAAAAAATATTGTTGCTATTAGAAGAAAAATAATCTTAATCTACAAAACAATTTGGAAGGTGAGTTATTAATTTGTGAGGGTATTTTGGTGAATTTTGATTTTAATCAGACTAATGTGTTTCTCCTGCTAAAGTGCAGGGAATACTTTTTTTTCTCTAGAATCTTATTGTGAGTGTGTGTGCATTTAGAAACCATTCTGAGATAAGCATTTGTGTATTTAATGTGTTTGCAGACAGATAACTGTGCTGTTCTCATGTTTTGGTAGAATTAGAAACCAGTCATTTTTATGTCTCTGCAAAATGAGTCAAGTTTCTATATTAAAATGCAGTACTCCTTCTAGACTATGAAATGTGTTTTGGTAAAATGCAAGGGATAGTGTTGTTTGTCTAGAATCACAGAGTGAGTCTGTGTGCATTTAGGAATCACTCTGTGAGAAGCATTTTGGTTCTTCATGTGTTTGTTGACATGTTATTGATTACAAAAACGTATTGTGTTTTGATATTTTCGTAGGACTATAAAATAGTCATTGGTTATGTGTTTCCAAAATGAATTTAGCTTTAATAGTAAAATGCAGTAATGAAATATGTGGCATGGATGCTTGATGTGTTTGCAGACATATAAGTACATGTACTCATGCAGTGAGCCAGGTTTTAGGGCATGCAGTGCTTGAAACTCCTATGCAATATGCAAGTAGTAGTGTAACCATTTTCACACTTGTGTTTCAGGCCTACATTTCCCCAGTCAGTATCAGTACACTCCATTTATAAGAAATACTGTTATTTGTCTAGAATCACACATTGAGTCAGTGTCTATTTGGGAAAATTGAGAGAGAATGATTTGGTTGGTTGATGTGTTTGCAGATATCTAAGTACATGTACTGTTGCAGTGATCCAGGATTTAGGGCCTGCAGTGCTTACAACCCCTGTGCACTATGAAAGTAGTAGTCTAACCATCTTCACACTTGTGTTTCAGGCCCACACTTCCCAAGTCAGTATCTATACACTCCAGTGACCATTTGGGAAAATTGAGAGAGAATGATTTGGTTGGTTGATGTGTTTGCAGACATATAAGTACATGTACTCTTGCAGTGAGCCTGGCTTTAGCGTACGTAGTACTTGAAACTCCGATGCACTATGCATGTAGTAGTGTTAGCACCTTTACACTTGTGTTTCAGACCTACATTTCCCCAGTCGGTATCTGTACACTCCATTTATAAGAAATACTGTTATTTGTCTAGTATTACACTGTGAGTCTGGGTCCATTTGAGAGAATTGAGAGAGAATGATTTGGTTGGTTGATGTGTTTGCAGACATATAGGTACATGAACCGTTGCAGTGACACTACCCCCAGCACGATCCTCTACACTACACAAACATCACTGCACTACCCTAAACCCTATATCTACCCTCAGCATGACCAGCTACACTACCCATCCACCACTGCACTATCCTAAACCCAAAAACACTACCCCAGCTTGACCCTCTACTCTACCCAAAGGCAATTGCACTAACCTAAACCTTAGATCTACCCCAGTCCGACCTCCTACACTACCCAACACCCAAGAACACTACACCAGCATGACCCCTTACAGTACACAAACACCACTGCACTACCCTAAACCCTAAATCTACCCCTAGAAGGACCACCTACACTCCCATTCACCACTGCACTCCCCAAAACCCTAAAAGACTGCTCCAGCATGACCCCCTACACTACCCAAGCACCATTGTACAACCATAAACCTTAAATCTACCCCAGCACGATCACCTACACTACACATTCACCACTGCACTACCCTAAAACACTATCTCAGCACAACCCCCTACACTACCCAAACACCACTACACTACCCTAAACCCTAAAACACTACCTCCAGCACGACCCCCTACACTACACAAACACCACTGCACTACCCTAAACCCTAAATCTACCCACAGCACGACCACCTACACTACCCATTCACCACTGCACTAGCCTAAACCCTAAAACACTACCTCAGCATGATCCCTTACACTACCCAAACACTAGTGCACTTCCCTGACCCCTAAAACACTACTCCCTGCATGACCCCTACACTACCCAAACACCACTGCACTACTCTAAACCCTAAAACACTACCCCCAGCACGACTCCCTATACTACACAACCACCACTGCACTACTCTAAACCCTAAAACACTACCCCCTACACTACACAAACACCACTGCACTACCCTAAACCCTAAAACACGACCCCCTACACTACACAAACACCACTGCACTACCCTAAACCCTAAAACACTACCCCAGCATGACCCCCTACACTATACAAACACCACTGTACTACCCGAAACCCTAAATCTTTCCCCAGTACGACCACCTACACTACGCATTGACCACTGCACTGCCTTACACAATAAAACACTACCCCAGCACGACCCCCTACACTACCCAAACACAATTGCACTACCTTAAACTTTAGATCAACCCCAGCAGAATCTCCTACACTACCCAAACACCACTGCACTGCCCTAGAACACCACCCCAGCACAACCCTCTACACTACTCAAACACCACTGCACTACCCTAAACTCTAAAACAACACCCTCAGCACGACCTGCTACACTACAAAAACACCACTGCTCTATTATAAACCCTAGAACACTACCTCCTACACTACACAAAAACCACTGCACTACCCTAAACCCTTAAACACTACCCCTACACTACACAAACACCACTGTACTACCCTAAACCCTGAAACACTACCCCAGCATGGCCCCCTACACTACACAAACACCACTGTACTGCCCTAAAGCCTAAATCTAGCCCCAGCACGACCACCTACACTACCCATTCACCACTGCACTACTCTAAACCATAAAACACTACCCCAAGCACGACCCCCTACACTACCCAAACACCATTGCACTACCCTAAACCTTAAATCAACCCCAACGCCACCTCCTAAACTATCCAAACACCACTTCACTACCCTACATGAAACCTCTCGCAGCCATCGCACGCCAGCACAACCTCAACATCATCTCTTACGCCGACGACACCCAGCTGATCCTCTCCCTCACCAGAGACCCCGACACCGCCAGAACCTGCCTACACGAAGGTATGAAAGACGTCGCCGAGTGGATGAAGGACAGCCGCCTGAAACTGAACTCGGACAAGACGGAAGTCCTCATCCTGGGATCTTCGCCCTCCGCCTGGGACGACTCCTGGTGGCCTCCAGCCCTGGGCACCGCACCCAAGCCAACCGACCACGCACGCAACCTGGGCTTCATCCTGGACTCCTCCCTCTCGATGACCAGACAAGTCAACGCCGTCTCCTCATCGTGCTTCAACACCCTGCGTATGCTTCGCAAGATCTTCCGCTGGATCCCGACCGAGACCAGGAAGACTGTCACCCAGGCACTCGTCACCAGCCGACTGGACTACGGAAACGCCCTCTACGCCGGAACCACAGCCAAGCTACAGAAAAGACTCCAGCGCATCCAGAACGCCTCCGCCCGACTCATCCTGGATGTCCCCCGACGCAGCCACATCTCCATCCACCTGAGGAACCTGCACTGGCTCCCCGTTGACAAGAGGATCACGTTCCGGCTCCTCACCCATGCACACAAGTCTCTCCACGACCTGGGCCCCAAGTACCTCAACGACCGCCTGACCTTCTACACGCCCACCCGCCAGCTACGGTCCACCAGCCTCGCCCTCGCAGCCGTACCACGCATCCGAAGAGCCACCGCCGGAGGAAGATCCTTCTCTTACCTGGCTGCCAAGACTTGGAACTCCCTCCCCATCCACCTTCGGCTGACCCAGGACCATCTCGCCTTCAGGAAACAACTCAAGACCTGGCTGTTCGAGCAGTAGCATACCCCTCCCCCCAAGTGCCTTGAGACCCTCCCGGGTGAGTAGTGCGCTATACAAATGGCATGATTGATTGATTGATTGATAGAACACTACCCCAGCACGACCCCCTATACTATAAAAACACCAGTGCACTACCTGAAAGCCTAAATATATCCCCAGCACGACCACTTACACTACCCATTGACCACTGCACTACCCTAAACCCTAGAACCCTACCCCAACACAACCCCTTATACTACCCAAACACAATTGCACTACCTTAAACCTTAAATCTACCCCAGCACGACCTCCTACACTACCCAAACACCACTGCACTAGCCTTGAACACTACCCCAGCATGACCCCCTACACTACTCAAACACCACTGCACTACCCTAAACTCAAAAACACTACCCCCAGCACGACCCCCTACACTACACAAACACCACTGCACTTTTCTAAACTCTAAAACACTACCCCTTACACTACACAAACACCACTGCAATACCCTAAACCCTACAACACTACCCCAGCATGACCCCCTATGCTACACAAACACCACGGTACTACCCTAAACCCTAAATCTACCCCCAGCACGACAACCTACACTACCCATTCAAAACTGCACTACCCTAAACCATAAAACACTACTCCAGCACTACCCCCTACACTACTCAAACACCATTGCACTACCCTAAACCTTAAATCTACCCCAGCACCACCTCCTATACTGTCCAAACACCACAGCACTACCCTAGAACACTACCCCAGCACGACCCCCTACACTATAGAAACAGCAGTGCACTACCCTAAACCCTAAATCTACCCCAAGCACGACCACCTACACTACCCATTGACCACTGCATTCCCCTAACCCTAGAACACTACCCCAGCACGACCCCCTACACTACCCAAACACCATTGCACTACCTTAAACCTTAAATCTACCCCAGCAGAACCTCCTACACTACTCAAACACCACTGCACTACCCTAGAGCACTAGCCCAGCATAACTACACTACCCAAACACCATTGCACTACTCTAAACCTTAAATCTACCCCAGCACGACCCCCTTCACTACCCAAACAGCACTGCACCACCCTAGAACAGTACATCAGTACGACTCCCTTCACTACACAAACACCACTGCACTACCCTAAACTCTAAATCTGTACTGTTGCAAAACCATCTTGACTGTTTATGTACCATGTACTAATCTATTCACTAAAGTAAAAGTGAACCAATTATGAATCCACTCAGTGTGTCTCCTTATAGTATTGTACTCATTTAGTTAATATGCATGTACTCATGCAGTGAGCCAGGTTTTAGGGTTATGGAGTGCTTCAAACTGCTATGCACTATGCATGTAGTGATCTAACCACATTCACACTTGTGCTTTAGGCCTACAATCACTTAGTCAGAATGTATACAAAATGTGTTTGTATAGTAATAGCAAAGTATAATTTATAAAGTTATTAATAAACACTTATTTATGATTATTTATTACAAATACTGTTTATCATCATTAAAATAAAGTTATCATGACGGAGACAGAAAAAAAAAGGTCTGAAAAAGGATACTTACTTGAAAAAAACTCAACCACAAGTATTGGATGACCAACATAATGTGGCTAAAAAGAGAACAAATTCTGGTAAGACCACAAAGAACTTTATTAAAAATATTACTAGCGTCAGAAAAAAAACTGAAAATGTTAAAAGGACTGAAAATGTTCCAAGCATAAAAAAGTGCAAAGAATAGGAAAGGAAAAAAAGGCAACATACATACAAAGGACCCAACTTATAGCAAAAGAAGAGAAAATCAGTATAAAGTAATCCGCAAAAAATGATTTTACAACAGAGTAGTACATAATTTAATGGAAGATATGAAGAAATATAAAAAGAGAACGCTATTTTATAAAAAGAAGAAGCATATCAAATTCATTGTTGAAAAGGCTTTTGAAGTAAAAAGGAAACCATTCGCTTTAGTATTAAACAGATTTCGATCACTAGATGAACGAATCCATTTAATGAAGACCAAAAGTAAGAGGAAAAGAGTAATTAATAGAACTAATTTTAGTGATGTTGTTTGGTTGAATGGAAACACAGTTCAAGTTCTGAGCATTTTTTAGTGAAGAGAGTTATTTTCAGACCAACAACTTGTTGCATGCAGTTGACACCAGTGGTCGAGCTTATAAGGTTAGAAATGGTTGTCCAATTGAGAAAGAGAAAATGGTTCCCAGAAATGCAGAAGAAGTAGTAGCTGATGAAGTTCTAGGTAGACATCCTAAAGCTACAGTGTACACTTGGGATTGCAGTAGTATTTGTAGTGTACGACAATAATCTATTGATAAATTACGCAGTTTCTTACAAGCACATAGTAAAAAAAGTGTTAAACAAAAGATTAAGGTGTTGCAAGGACTAGGCCCTTGCAGAGTGAGAAAAAATACTGGTTTGCAAGGTCACTCTCTGGTTTGTCTTTCTAGGAAAGTATGTCAAAGAGTTTTCCACCATTTCAGGATGTTGGCAGTCCATCATACTCAAATGCGGAAGTTAGTGAGAAGATTGTATTATGCAAAAAGTTTAGCACTAAAGTTAAATGAGTTGAACTGTGCTCTTTTGCGTGGGTCAGTATCAGATGTGAAGAAGGTTTGTGATGACATTGAGTTTTGTTACTTTGGTCCTGAACAAGAGAGTGAAGAAACTCAGACATTAATAGAAGAAAATATTGGAGAGAATGTTGAACATAGTTGTACAAAAAGTTTAAGGTGATTTCAGGTGAAAGGTCACATGTTTCTTGTATTTGTTGTCGGCGAACTCACTATAAAAATCAGACTAAGAGTGTTGATCTGTATTTAAAACTGAAAAAGAAAATAATGATAAGTGGAAAGAATTTGCAACTTATTTGTTGGTAGAGAATTGTTTTGATTTGGGTTCTGATCAGCGTATTTGTAAATATTGTTATAACAAATTAGATGATAATAAAATGCCTGCTAGAGCTGTGTATAATAATTTAGAATTAGTTGCTATTCCTCCAGAATTGATAGATTTAAACACCTATGAGTCTATTCTTATTCAATGTGTGCACCCGTTTCAGGCTATTGTTCGTTCGGAGCCTAAAAACGGTCAATTGCCTCCTGCAGATTTACAAAGAGGATTAAAAGGAAGAGTTGTGTATTTACCATTAGATTTAAAGAAAAATATTGAAACTATTGGTGTAGAGAGTGTAGAAAGTGAACCACTAGTTATTCTTGTTAATGGTGTGCTGACTAAGAATAAGAAAAAACTGGCAGGAATTAGTGGATGTTATGAAAGTGCAAAAGCCAACATTGTATTTGATAAAAACCAATACATACTATAAGAATGTTTATATGGGAGAAGAAGACATACTTTTAATAGAAGATACTGAAACGGCAAGTGGACAAATTGAAAAAGTGGACGTGTTAAAATATGAAGAAATATATGAACACTACAGTGTGCATCCACTTCATTCAAAAGAAGAGATGGAGAACACTATTGAGTTGTTCCAAATGAAAAAAGCAAAAGGAAGACCCATGAGTGTAAAGGAAGAGAGCTTGGAAGGTCGTTGCTTTCCACACTTGTTCCCAACTGGAAAAGAAGGACGATATGATGAACGTCCTGTGCAGATTCCTGCATCTGAATATCGGACAACAAGATTATATGCAGAAGATCCAACATTTCGACAATATATCCCATATATATTTCATCTTTTGTTTGAAAGTGAAAAGTCTGGACTTTCATTTGCAGTCAATCATATTTTAAAAACTGGAATACATCTGCAAAATGTATCTGCAAAAGATTTTATGGAGAAAGTGCACCAGAGAGATGATCATTTAGAATCTCAGCTCATTAATCTGATGGCATGTCAGCGTGGGACTAATGAATATTGGTACCGTCGTCATGGAGAACTGAAATGTATGCTACGGAACTTAGGAACTCCTACATGGTTCCCTACCCGAAGCTGTGCTGAGTACGCTTGGGATGATTTACTTGAATTTGGCAAATTTCAATATAAAAATGTTGAATACAAGACACCTGGGGAATTGTGCTCTTTGGATCCTGTTAATGTATGCAGGTATTCCAATCTTAGATTTGAAACTATGATGTCTTTTATCTGCAATAAAAAAATCCTCTTCTAGGAGAAATTGTGGATTTCTTTTGGAGAAAGGAGTATCAAGCAAGAGGTGCTCCTCATATGCATAAGCTGTTAGGGATTAAGGACGCCACCAAATTTGGAACAGATGTGGATGATACTGTGTTGTCCTTTATTGCAGAATATGCCAAATGTGCTGTACCCAAAAGCACAGAATGAAACAATTTAAGAGCACAAGTCTTACGATTTCAAAGCCACCGATGTGGAAAATACTGTCGACCAAAGTACAAATCTAAGGATAAGTTCTACACCAAATGTCAATTTGCATTTACACGTCCTGTAATATCTAAAGGAAGAGTGAACAGTTTTATGTCATCTTTGCGACATACCATCACAAGAAAGTCTCCAAAAAAGACCTACAACTTAAGAAGAAATTAAGAGTCAAAATGCATAAATGACTGCAACCCAGTTATTTTGTCTATATGGAATGCTAACATGGATATCCAGTATGTTGCGGACAATTCCATTGCTCGATATGTAATGTCCTATATTACAAAATCAGAAAAGACGGAATTGAAAGAAATGTGGGAAGAGATTTCTCACGAGAAGACTCTAAGTAAGAAATGATACAGTTTCAGTTTGAAGATGTTATCCCATCGAGAAATCGGAGCATATGAATGCTCAGATCGCTTATCATCTCCAAGTCTATACTCTAAATCTAGAAGAATAATTTGGGTGAGTCTAGCTCTTGCAGCAATGCAAAATTGGGTACTGAAATCTGTACAAGAAATTGAATATTTAGCAGAAAAAGATCAGGAAAGTACAGATATTTTGAAAATGAATATGTTGAACACATATTATCCAAACAGTACTCATCATCTTGAGAACACGTGTCTCTATGAAGTGCTACAAAACTACACTTTTAAACGGAATACTACAGGGAACATCAATGATGGAAAATATGGAGTCATTGGTTCCGAAGGATGTTTGGTGAAACAAACTAAAGGAAATTTGATTAATCACAGGAAGCTAATCAGAACATGGAGTGCAGCCAATGCAAATCAGAAATGTTGTCATAATTAATTATACAAAGATATGGACAATATATAAATTTAATAATGCAACAATGTACAGCTGATGGAAGAAAATTAGAAACTTTAATAAAACATTTTGCAGCAAGCCAACTATCAATATCAGGAAGGACTTTTGTAGCAGTAGCAATAATTTTCCATGATGGTCCTTCCACAACATCTGGACATTACACTGCCTATATAAAATCTGACAAAGGCTTGCCACTTTGTAATGATGCTCAGGTGGTTTTCAAACAACGTTTGCTTTACGAATTACCAAATTCCTACCTAATATTTTTAAAGCCAAAGTTTTAGGAAGATAATTCAGCCTCTGAGAAAATTATTATTATGATTTTATAGCATTACCATTGGACAATGTACATAAAAAGGAGTGCAAAAATACTATTTGGCTCAAGGAAAGGCATATGTTTGAATTATGGACTTTTTCTTGCACATTGTCTCGGTGTATATTTTTACACTGTTTATAAATGTATACATTTAAGTTCTGACATTTCTTAGCAGTAACCATTTTATATATGTATGATTTGTATTATCCAGTATTTTAGTGGCGATGGATTTTTTTTTTAAACAATCTAATTGAATGTTTTTTTTTTTGCCCGCTGTTATGTGATGAGTATGATCGAAATCACTGTGTCTAGTGAAATTCAATATATTCTAAGATCAGCAAAAAAGGCAAAGAAATTACGTTGTACTGTTAAAAATGTATTATTACATGTTATAACTATTTTTTCTTTTCTTTTACAGATCCTAATTTTAAAATATGGAATTTACTATATTTTACATTATAAAAAACAACTGAATAAAATGTGTAGCATTTTGTAGATGTATTACTGCTGTAGTAAGTTTAAGTAAGTCTTAAAATGCACAATGGACTGTGTTTCCACACAGTTGGAAAAAAAGGAAGATGGATGCACTAGATTTTTGCCAGAGAATTCCATTGCAGATAGGTATCAAATAGGAGACAGCTTCAGAGCACCTGTCTGCAAGATACTTGGTATAGTACACAAAAGAGTCACATGGTGGTCTTGTAGGTCCTGTTAATTTTAGAATTATAAGAAATACAATTATTTAACTTAAAGTGTAGTGTAGTTCCTATAGTCCCAATAGGCTCTGCGCAGTGGAATAATATATTCAGTAGTGTAGACGTAGGACTGAGGTTATCTAGGTCTTTACTGACTATATTAGACTTAAGTTTTTTTGCCAGCTAGCTCAGAGTTCACTAGAAACTTTCTCGAATAAGCGAGGAGGAGTTTAACCTCCCTGGATAGACAAGAAGGGATTTAGTTTCTGACAACCATAAAACATGACAACTTTGCTCTCCCTGAATAAGAGTATATCTCTAGAGTCGTGTGAAAACAAAAGACAGCTATTTCACTCAGTCAAAGGTGCGTACTTAGTTTCACCAGATTGCAGAGAAAAAGAAAGACGGGCGTTTTCAATAAAAGGTGTGATTTATTGAGCAGTCTCTTTTCTCATACAAGAGAAATGAATTGCTACAATTGCAATACTTATAGTTAAGTAAAGTGCATACAGTAAAAGCAGGATTATGAAATAATACTGTAAAAGCATTGATATGGTTTCTTAGCCATATGATACTTTTAAATGGATAAAATAGATACATACATATATATATTGACTAATCGTACTCAACTGGTGCTTCTAACTACGCCTACCCCGGTGTACCTGACCTAAGCCTAATACGTGGGAGGGAGTAAGTAAGTAGCAGTTTAAGTTAAGTTTGTTTTGCCAAGAATCTGACTGAAGAATTCTCTGTAAGGGTTTAGTCAGTTCAGTACCTGGGTATTAGAAGGCAGGAGGGCTGGTATCTCTCTCTCAGGACTCGGTATTCCAGTCACCCGCAAGGGTAAGCTGGAAACGCCGGAGGCTGGATTTCTCGGCAAGAGAAAAGACAGCATCTTTCTCAGCGCGTCAAAAGGGAGGGGCAGCGTCTGTGGGCTCTCGCATCAGCTGGGCTCTTCGGAAGTAGTAGCTGCTCTGCTCCAGGATTACCACCGTGTGTTTGCTTAAGGCAGCATCGGTATATTTATACCTGAAAGGTGCCGGGGTTGACGTAAGGATGGACATAAGACGTCAATAAAGATGTCACTAAGAACTGGTCGTTCTTACAGTGCTTTACAGGAGTTCTCGGACGAAATCAAAACAATAGCAGCGGGGATTTCCCAGGTTGCTGGAGGCTTGGATTTGTTTAAGAACTCGGTGTGCTTTCTAGGGGGCTGGAGGAATAGGCTTGCTTAATGTGACAGCATGCGCTATGACCGAATTATGAAAAAGGGTTTCTATGCCGTTGCAGGGATATTATTCATTTATAGCCGGACAAGGGCAAAGAATAGAATATTGATTCAGGTACCTAGATAAAACACACTACAAAAGCACATCACTAACTGTTTTTGCCCGTCACAGTAGGCCTCATCCCTTCTCTTCAGTCGTATATAAATATGTGCTATAAGCTTCCTAAAACATAAGTACTTATAAATGTGTCTTGTTCTCTATTGGCAGTACATAAATGTACTCCTATATTAAGAATTGGCCTAACCATTAACTCTCTTTCTTATTTACAAGGTGAGGAAAAGGCATTCTGTATACCTTATGTTTTCCATGTAAATATAATCTCATCATACACACCAGTTTGTGTTGAAAAGGCGTTCTATAGGTTTCACTGTGCGCGTCTGCACAGAACAGTTATAGACAATTCCTTATGTCCAGTTTTATCAAAAATCATGTATCTGGTCATATTTGTGAATGCTACACCATCCTCCATTTGGTGTAGCAAAGCACAACAAGGAGAATTGTTTTCACTTCTCCTCATTTTTTCTCTTTCTATATATGCTACAATGCACAGCATATATTGAAGGAGAAAAATGCCTTTACTGAATGTTTTTGAGCAGCAAGGTGTCCCTTCCTGTACAAATCTGAGCATGACACGGATATCCTTGCACCATGGTCTAAGGGTGCCTGTGTCACTACATGGCTGCTGTTTAAGCAGTTGTACAGAGGGAAGCACAGACTTGCAACATCTTTATGTACATATGTTACATCCCTGTGCTTTGGAAGTACCTCAGCATGCTGTAGGTAAATACGTGACAGTGTCATGCTGCAGCACTTCCTTATAGTTCTGCACTTATGCAATCACCAAACATCACAAATGCATTATTTCAGTTAATTATGCACTACACATACATTCATTAAAACTTTCACACACTAGCATACAAGTTTAACTCTTTCTTTAACCAGAGTAGTTAGTTCTAAAAATAACTTTTTTTTTTTGTTGTTTTATATATTTTTTTCGATTTTTTGAATGATTTTTTTTTTTTTTAAAAAGGGATAATACGTCAGCAGGACAAACAAAAGTAAACAATTGGAGAAGAAAAAAAAGGAAACTAGCAACGGTGGTTGTCAACAGCACGGCAAACTAGGTCGACTGACTGCTCTCCATATGAAATGAGTTTGTAGCATTGCACACAATGCATCCTGAGTCTTCCAAATTGGGGACGAATATCAGGTGGAGATGTTGAAGTAGAAGCTGTTGTCCCAGATGTACTGGCAACAGCCGGTGGTGCAGGAGCGTTGTCTCTTAGCCTCCTCATTTCCTTGTTTTTTCAGAAGATGTCTCCTCATACTTGCTGTTCCACAAGAGTATTTTTTTGTAGGGTCACCCCTGGACAGCACCGTCATGCAGATTTTGCAAATAACTTTGGTAGCATTAACCTTTTTCTGCCCCGGAGGACTAGTAAAAAACTTCCAAACAATGGAAGTGTACTTCTTTGGAGGGTGAAGTTCAGGCATAAATTCTTCAGTATCGGAATGTTCTGATGATGATGATACTGCATTAGCTGCCATGTCCCCAAGTTTGAGCTGAAACAGGTGTATAATAATGAAAAACAGCTGGTCTTGCTAGGAGAGGTCTTCTCATGAGCAAGGTCTAACAAGAATGATTGAAATGGGTGGGGTCCTTCAATTCTTTCAATAGGAACTGTAATGAACCAATCAAATCTATTTTTTTCTGGTCAGATGGGGTCCGCGCACGGTACGCACATGTGGCTCGCCCCCAACTTACACCGAGCGCGACTTCACGAAATTGCATTGAAAAAATATGCAACGTTATTGACAGTTAAATAATATTTTTTGTATAATTAGTTAAGATAATGGCTTGTCTTAATATTTATATTAAATAAATATATATAGGTTTTTGAACATTGAAAAATTCCGCGGGGGTACCGCACCCACCGTGTACCCCACATATGACGTTACACGCAACCGCAAGACTGTTACGATGTGTAATACGTCTGCGCCAAAAGATGTGTACCAGTCGCATAGCATCCGCGTCCGGAAAGTCGTAGTCGTCGCTCACCGTACGTGGACCGTACACATCAGTCCTAAAGTGGCGGATATGCTCTGCGCAGCAAACAAGAAGGGTGCGCTTTGGGTGCACGACTGTCAAACAAAAAAAGACAAATATAAGTATATTTAAAGGAATATAAAATAATTTTAAAAAAAATTATATATATATATTTTTTAAATATTTTGAAAAAATATATGAAGAGTAATTTAAAAAATATATATATAAAAATAAGAAGATTAAAAAAATGTACTTAAATAATATAAAAAAAAACCAAGACATATATTTTCAAACTATCATTTAAAAACCTCTGAAATTCACTGAAAAAAACATAGATTTGAAGCTTTTTATAGTTAGGAATTAGCATTTAAAAAACCTTTAAAATTCACTGAGAAAACCATAGGTTTCAGAGACGTTATAGTTAGAAATTAGCAATTAAAAACATTATAAATTCATTGAAATAACCATGGGTTCAGGAGTGTTATAGTTAGCTGGACATTTCACTCATACAAAACCATTGAAATTCCTCAGTTATAGTTAGTTGTACTAACTGTAACTCTCGCACTCGCTATACACTGGTGATGATGTCACTTATTACATCATTCATGACATGGTCAGTGACATCACTGATGACATCACTGATGACATCTCAAATGGACACAGGACCCTATCCCCTGTGGCCTGCTGCATTTTCTTTAGGAGGGGGGATACATAACCCTCCTTCCCAGGCCATAGTAGGACCCAGGCCTCATTATCCAGTGGCCCTCCATGGCCAGTCCCAGGAGGGGGGCACACAGCTCCTCTCTTCTGGGGACTGGCCATATTGTTAAAGGGGAGGGAGGCATGCAGCCCCCTTTACAGGGCGATTTTGGCCCCAGGGACCCGATCCCCAGGGCCCAGCCAGTAAAGGGCACCCACTGTATCTTTGTTTGGGGCCATGACAGGAGTCCCAATGCTCCCGAGCCCCCAGCTGGCTCCCCATTTCCTGGGGAGCTGGAATTGCTCTTGCTAAATGCTGCTCCATCTGTGCAGGAGCAATGTTTTTCATCTGTTTCACCCACCCATTTCCGTGCGTGCAAGGAAACAGATGAAAAGTCTGCTCCCAACAGGCGGGAGCATATTTCATGCTCCTGCCCACTGGTAGCAGAATTATTGTTTGCTTTTGCTTGGCAGGAGCTTTGAAACTGCTCCCTCTAAGCAAGAGAAAATGCAGGTTTCCCTGTCAGTGCGGGTGGGGTAACTGCCATGTCCCCAGGGTGTAAAAAGAACAATTGATGGACAGAATGCAGAACAATGTCATACATTCACCTCAGTACAGAGATCCGGGCCTAAATTCATCTTCTTTTGCTCACCATGCCATTCCAGTTTGGAACTAGCCATAGGCAAATCCGTCTTGACCCTGCCCCCAATGGGAACAGTCCACTCCAAACTGCCAAGCCAGGTCCTCTTTGGACTGGAAACAAGCATCCTAGGACCGTTTTTGTGCTTTCAGCCCTCATCAGCCAGGATAGCTCGACTCCAGCGGCATGGAGAGCACAGGACATTGCATATGTCTCCAGGGTGGGCACTCCTGGTCATCGCCTGAGCTGGCTGGAGCAGGTCTTGGGGATGGGGTCCCCGAGGCCATTAATGGGTCTGGGAGGTAGGCTACATGGCCCCCTTCCCTTTGCCAAGTGTTGCTGAGCCCTAAGGGATAATGGGTAGGGGGCTGTGCTTTGTGTGATTTGGTGTACATCCATTCAGTAGTTTTTGAGAAATTAAGGTGGAACAAAAATTTCATATCTGAATGGTAGGCTCGACAAGAGTCTTGAGATGCTGTAACAGGAGCCGCAAGTTGTAAATAGAGAATTTTTATTAACACGGGGAGCTTTGTTTGCCTTGGGTCAGTTCGCGGGTATCAGACTCCTGTTGTAGCATGCGCTTTGAATAGCTGCCAGTAACATTAAAAAATGTTGCTGGAAGTCTTTACACTACTTGGGGACTAAGTCCCCTACCCTCAAGTTAGTATAAAATAATAATATAAGAGGGTACGGTAGGGATACCCTGACCCCATAGGCCTCATGGGAAAGACCCAGAGGGACCTCGTTCAGAGGCCCAACTGAAAAAATAAATCTGCAAAAAATACTGCGATCTGCGTGACTCCTGTGGGACAAAAAAGGAATGGCAGCCAGACCTCATTTATTAGTTATAGGTTCTGGGTAGCCTACCCCATGGGCCAAAACCATAAAAAAGGGGAGGGGCAGCGCTGATAGCCTCCAGAGTGCCCAGGGACCCCATAACTGGGGCTGATTTCCTAATAAAGGAGAGGGGGCCTGGGCAGGCCCCTCCATGAGCCATTAAAGGCCAAAGAGAGCCGGGTTTGGGACCAACTGTGGTAAAAAGAGGAGTGGGCCATGTGACCCACCTCCCTGAGTTTTTATAGGGCCCAGGCACCACTGGCCGATTTCTTTATACACTTGAATGCCTTTTCCTCCTAGAATGCTAAGCCCTTTTTTGGCAATAGGCACCTAGGCATCCATGACTTTTTTTTCCACATACGGTATCCACACCAAATTTGTGTCCTTTTTTCCACCATCCGGGTGATTCTAATGTTATCCAGGCTTTGTGGATTCCCATAGACACGACTGAGAAAATTGGCATAATATAACTACAGTTTGAGGTTTTGGGGGGAAAAAAGGAAAAAAGGGCTTTGCAAAAAGATATCTAAATTTTTCCCAAATATATCATCAACAAAAGGCTTGCTGTGGTGAAGTCACCATTTTACCAGCTTTCAGGACCATGTAGAGCTGAATCAAAAAACCTATTGTTTTACCACAGATCCGACATTTTTTAAAGCCGTAGCTAATTTTTCCTAATTTGTGTGCTATTTCAAGTTTGTAGTAGGAACCGGTGTGAAATTCGTGGGTGACCCTGGAGAACTATTGATTTCAGAAAACTATACACAATTTCAAATTAAGCAATGGGTCATTTGTGTAGATGCCACGAGGTTTTCTCAAAGAAATGAACTGTTAACATAAAGAGCTATTTAAAATTAGTAGGAAAAAATGTCTATTTGTGAAAACACTTTCATTTGTAACTTTTCGTCATGATGGCCGATTTGCAAAACCAATATACCATTACATGTGCTAGATCTTTCTGGGTGCGGGATACATAGGGGTTGTGGGTGTTCCAAGAACTCGGGTTACCCAAAGCGAATAATTTAGCTGCACCTTGCAATGGTTTTTTATTGTCTACCAGTGGAGCATTTTATATGGTAAAATATAAAGACCGAAAAATAGGTATCAAGGAAACCTATATACTTCCAAAGTACGCACAAGATATGGAATCTAGAAGCAATGGTTATTTGTACATCTCTGAACTTGGGGGTACCCATATTAGCAAGTAGATTACATGGCATTTCTCAAAATGTCTTCTTTCTTACACACTAGCTTACATTTACAAGGCACAAATGTAGAGAAATGCGATTGGTAATAACACTTGTTACAGTATTTTGTGATTTCCTAAGTCTCCCAATATAAATGGTACCCAACTTGTGTGATTAGGCATAGTGTTGGGATAAGAAAGGGCCCAAAACACAACATGGACACATCACATTTTTCCACTGAAAACTAAACCAGTGTTGGCAATGTGGCTAGCTGTAGATTCTGGAGCCTAACTCAGCAGGCACAAAGAGAAACCTAGCCAAACTGCACATTTATTTGAACTAGACAACTCAGGCAACTCGGGATGGAGTGACTGGCATGGCTCTCACCAGGTTTTCTAACGCAACATCCTTTGCAAACTTCGGGTAAAACAAATACACATTTTCCTCACATTTCTGTGACGGAAAGTTTTGGAATCTGTAGGGAGCAATACTATTTCTACCACCTACCATTCTCCTAAGCCTCCTGATAAAAACTAATACCTCACTTGTGTGTGTAGGGCAGGGTCCACAACAAAAAATGCACCAAAAGAAACATGGACACATTATATTTTTCCACTAATAACGGACCCTTTTGTTGCAACGGGCTAGTTGTAGATTATGAGCCCTACCTCAGCTGGCACCTAGGGAAATCAGTCATTTTTGAAAACTAGACACATAAGGGAAACTAGGGTGGGGTGATTTGCATGGCTATCACCAGATTTTCCTACCCACAAGCCCTTACAAACCTAATCAAATAAATAATTTGTCCTTCCATGTCTGTGATTGAAAGTTATGGAATCTTTGGTGAGCAACACATTTCTTATCTTACCAAACACCACTCCCCCAAGTCTCCCAATAAAAATACTACCTCACCTGTGTGGGTAGGCTAGTGGCTGTGACCGGAAAGGCACCAAAACTGAACAAAGACACATCACATTTTTCCACAGAAAATGTACCCTTTGTTTTTAATTTGCCTAGCTGTGGATTTTGGGCCCTCACTCAGCTGGCATCCAGGGAAATATAGCAAACCTGGGCATTGTTAGAAGGATCAAGGTTGTGTTGACTTTGGTGGCTCCCACCAGGTTTTCCTACTCAGAAGCCCTAGCAAACCTCCAACTTTGACTAGAAAAACACCTTTTCCGCACATTTTTATGATGGAAAGTTTCTGGAATCTGCAGGGAGCAGCTAATTGTCTACTACTTACCATTTCCTCAAGTCTTCTGATACAAAGGGCACCACACTTGGGTGTGGAGGGCTAGTGGCCGTGACAAAAAAGGGACCAAAACCCAACACATCACATTTTTCCACTAAAAACTGACGATTTGTTTGCCAATATGCCTAGCTGTGGATTTTAGACCCTAGCTGAGCCAGAACTTAGGGAAGCATAGCATACCTGCTCATATTTGAAAACTAGACACATGGGGAAATCGAGGGTGGGGTGACTTGCGTGACATCCACCAGGTTTTCTTACCCAGGAATCCATGCAAACCTCAAACTCTGACTGAAAACAAATGTCCTCACATTTCTGTGATGGAAAGTTCTGGACTATGCAGGAAGCAACTTAGGGCCAGATGTAGGTGGCTCATTACCGGTCAGTAATGGCCGAAACTAACAAATTCCGCCCGTTACCAACCGGTAATGGGCTTTTCTTATGTAGGGGGCCAAAATTAAGGATTCCGTAATTTACCGAATTGGTAATTTAAGGAATCGGTAAATTAGCGATTTCTTCAATACCGATTCGGTAAATTACCGAATTCCTAATGTAGGGAGCACTTAAATGAGTGCTTATCCCATGTTACGATTCGTTATTTACCACCAACTTCAAGTTGGTGGTAAATAACGAAGAAAAAAAAAACAATTTAATGCAAATTGCTACAGTGCCATGTTGCAGACATACATGCCCTTAGGGCATGTATGTCTGCAACATTTGCCCTTAGGGCATGTATGTCTGCAACATTTGCACCCATAAACAATTGAGGGATGCAACAGGGTGTCAAAGTGACACCCTGCCACCCTTCAATGTTTTCCCCCTTTTACCGAATCGGTATTTACCGATTCGGTAATTGACATTCATTCCTTTACCGATTCGATAATTGACATTCATTCCTATGGGCCTCCAGGCCGATAGGAATGAATGTCAATTACCGAATCGGTAAATACCGATTCGGTAAATACCGAATCTTAACGATTCGGTAATTTTTACCAATTTTTTAGCTACATAGCATTTACCGATTCGTAAATACCGAATTGGTAAAATTTGGTATTTACAAATTGGTAAATACTATTTACCTACATGAGGCCCTTATTTCCTACAATATAACATTCCCCCAAAACTCCCAATAAAAATGGTACCTCACTGTGTGGGTAGGGCCAGTGGCTGTGACAGGAAAGGCACCTAAATGCATCATGGACACATTACATTTTTCCACTCAAAACTAACCCTTTATTTAAATGTGCCTAGCTGTGAGTTTTGGGCCTTAGCCCAGCCGGTACGTAGAAAACCTGCATATTTGTGAAAACTAGATCCAAGTGGTGGTGACTTGGATGGCTCCCACTAGGTTTGCATACCCAGAAGCCCTTGCAAATATCAAGGTCTGACTAAAAGCACAGTTTCCTCACATCTCTGGGATTAAACATTCTGGAATCTGCATTGAACAACTAATTTCCTACCATCTACCATTCTCTCTTGATAAGATGGTACCTCACTTTGTGGGTAGGGCTAATAACCATGACAGAAAGCACACCAAAATGCAATATGGACACCTCACATTGTCCTACTCAAAACGTAACCTTTTTTAAAAATGTGCTTAACTGTGAAACCAGAGAAATCCGGGGCACCTTGTCAAGGTCAGTACTTAGGTTTCCAGGCTGCACCTCAGCATCCAACAGCAGTCAGAATTTTATGATGGTGAGCTCAGAAGGGTGCAGGTTTCTCAGTTTTTATGGACCTGTGGCTGTAACAGGGAATCAGTCAACTGAATCTTGGAATCACTCCTTCTGTCTTGTACTCAAGGGTTACTTTTCCACAAGTGAGGTTAGGCAGGCACAGTCAACTTTTTGCTAGTCTTCAGGTGCAGGTTTAGCATTTGGTTCAGCCTCTCTTTACTGGGTTTAGGGAAAAGCAGGGCAGTCATTGTTCAGTTTCCTCTCCAATACAGTAGTGATATGAGCCCTGAGTGCCAGTGGTGACACTTTTAAGCCTGCTAGGAACATAGAGGGTGCTGGCAACTAACTAGCCCATGGGCTATTAACTTTCCTTCTACCTGATGACAAATTTCTGTGTGGGTTAGGCAAACATAAGATGGACGGAATGCTGAATAAATCATACATTCACCCCCATTCAAGAGAGCTGGGTTAAAACCATTGTTCTTTTGCTCACCATGCCACCCCAGTTTAGACCCAGTCATGTGCAAATCCGTCTTGACCCTGTTCCTCATAGGAACAGCCCAGCCAAATGAGAAGTAGCACTCCTGAATACCTTTGCTGCAAACGCAGGACCATTGTCTGAATGAAAAGTATAAACTGCACCCATTGCTACCAAGCACAGCAAGTCATCTTGACCTCTCAGACATCAGCATGCATTTGTGGATACATCTAGGAATCTGGAGTGTGAATCGATTAGTCCGATATAGTCAAGATAAAGTACCCCAAATGAGCAATTGTGGATAGTAAGTGGAGTCTGTGCTGGTCTTGGAACAATCAAACATTTTATTTGTGGGCAGATGTTACATTGCTGTATGTACTTTTCGAGTTTTCTACTGTTACAGTCATGCCAGTGTACACAGCTGCTAACCCCTCATTAGCTCCTATAATTAAAAATAATCTAGCTTGTTCTGGAACTTGTCTATCTCCTGCTGGTGTGTTATCTTGATTGAAGGTGCAGTAGTATTTATAGGGAAAGCCATATGGAGTCTTTTCACCTTTCGCTGTTGCTTGTAGTGGGGCCAAAATGTATGTGTCAATTGTGGTTTGAGATCTGGTTACCACTGCTACTTTAAAAGTATGAACCAGTGCCTTTGCGGCTATGCCAGCTGCATGGTTTTCATTAGCATGTATTCCGTCACTTTTATGGGACATGGGTTTGTTGAGCATGGACCTAAGGAAAATAGTTTTTTAAGACAGCCACTTTTTCATAGAGCTGTTCATTTTCAATGGGTGTCTCTTTTGAATTTCTGAACCTGTTTGTTGGCTAGCGTGCCAAATTGACATTGTGCTCTTGCACACAGAAGGATGAACTCCAAAACCATTAGTGAGAACTGATGGATCAGCCTTTTGTAGTGCAAGAAGCAAGGCTGATATTCTGCAAGCTGTACAATGCAACCTATAGTTTTTGTGTATTTATAGAACAGTTTGAATTTTCCATTTTCAAACGTTTCTGCACCACAGAGCAAGCTGCATAGGGTTTCTGTTTATTACCAACCACAGTCTTTGCAAAGCCATTTGTATATAAAACGCTCCTTTAGTCCTCAGTGAACTATTAGGAGTTTGTAGAACAGTTTGTGTATATTTGGAGAAATTCATGAGCGCACAGTCAGATCATATTCAAAGAAAAGACTCACTACATCCAACACAGGTGTAGAGAATGAGCCTTAAGAATGCTTGCTTTTTTTGCCGCCTCTAGTGTAGGATTAGAAGAACGTATAATTATTAGCCACCTCTGTGCCAAAGTGCATTCTTTCAAAATGACCATCTGTGCCACAGTAAGAATTTTCTCTTTGGGAAAAAAGTGTGCTTTAGCTATGGAATTCGTAAACCCTCTGTGTTTCATAGTAAAATATGTATATGTAGGCCAATATACTGGGAACAATTTTAATAACTAGGATGTTTTGGTATCCTTAGTCTGCAAATATTTAGAGCCCGATTCACAAAGGTAAACTCTAAGTTTAGACCAATAGTCTAACCTTACTATTTTTCAGCATTTACAAAGGTAAGTTACAAGTAGTATATTTACTTCTGTATTCTGGGAGAGATCCACCCCAAGTGTGGAGATTCCGTCTCGAGTGTGTAGATTCCACTCTGAGGGTGGAGTGGAATCTCTGCACTCCGGTGGAGATTCCATCCCGAGTGCAGAGAGTTCTCCCTGAGTGTAGAAACTCTCCTACGAGTATGGACATAAAGATACTACTCATAACTTACCTTTGTAAAAACCGAAAGTTAGATTTCTGATCCAAGGTTACCTTTGTGAATCGGGCCCTTAATCACTAAGATGTCTGCTAAGAGGCCATGCAAGATTGCTATGTCTTTTCCTGCCCAACGTATGTTAGAAACTGTGGTAGAAATAAGGGAGTATAGGGGCTCAGCATTATGTAGCAAGTAAGTCCTTCTGAGATTTAGAAATCCCATCAGGGATTGTAACTTTCGAAATGTATTTGGGGCTTTAAAGTGGCACTCTTCTGCAAAAAGTCAGGTACTAAACCGCTACGCTCACTGGATAATTCATATTGGAGGAAAATCACAATCAAGTAAGCAATTTAGATTTTTTTTAGTTACATTTGTAACCCTGTGTGATCAGTAGTGTAACTATCATGCCCACCCTACTCAGGTGTTGTTATAAGTCATCATCCATAATGTAAATGTCGTCAATGTAAGATAGCTCCTCAGGATCTTCCTGTAAGTTCTACATAATGCATGCTGCAAATGAACCAGGACTAGTCTCAAAGCCAGTTGGAATCAAAACAGAATTGCAATACATGAAATGAGAAAGTGCTCAGATACTTGAATTCAGGTTGTATATTTCAACTAAAAAATCCATTGCAAATGTCTAGATTTTTTTGCACCAAGTTTGTCATGAGTCCTGTGCTTTGAGCTTTTTGTACAGCACATTTGTGGACATGAGTTTATGTTTCTATAGTTTAAAACTATTCTATATGAGCCGTTGGGTTTTGAAATCTGGAAAAAAAGAGTGGTGGTCATTGCAGAACTATAAGGCTTTAGGATGTCTTGATATTGCAGCTAGTCTAACATTTCTTTTATGTCACGTTTTGTGTTTAGCATCAGAGGATATTGAGCTTATATTTGGGACTTACTTATGCCTTCGAAGCATAGATGATTACATTCTTTGCAAAAACAAAAACAAAAAACGTCCGTAAAGAAGATGCATTCAACACACTACACTGTAGATCACATTGCATCATTAAACATTATTTTAGTATTCTAGGATCCAAATTGCTTCAGTGCTTCAGTCTGGCAGTGTGTGACTGCTTTGCAACTCCAAAATTGTCTGTGACATAATTGTTGCACATTGAATTACCAAGCTGTGTGAGCTGGAATGCCACTCGATAAACAACCAGTAAGCAATGTGCAATCTCATGAAGACACTCCCAATGGCAGGCATTCAGCAATTGAGCTGTCCTGTGAAGGACTAATGCCATATCCCCTTTGGACTTGTCCATCTGTGTTGCGATGTCTACAATAGGACCATCTATGAGATGGTTACATCTTTTCAGGGCACTCATCATGGCACAAAACACCTCCAGAGATTTCCTCACATCAGGAAAGTGTTTTCTAATCTCATTCTGGATGGAGTTATCCTGCCAGGAGACTTTTTGGCTACAGCACCCTGGATGTCCATCAGGGAGTTGTCAATGCCCATAAGGTAACGGTCATTTTTTCTGAAGAGCTCACCCATGGCATTCAGATCCCAAGACTGACCTCTATCTCCTGCAAATCTACATGCATGACAGCTAAGCCTTCCTCCCCTACCTTAGCAGAGTGCCTCTGAAGTTAATGATGCAATTTAAAAAGCTGAGGATTTCATCCACCTAATCAGTTGACACCAGGACAGCCAGGTAATTATTTTTGGATGACTGTATATTGAGTTTGGAGACCTTCCTCTTTACTGTTGCTATAGTCCTGTATTGCTTGTGGTGTTATGTATTGTGGAAACATGGTACTGCTATCAACAATGGATAGCATGGTGAGGGATTGACTGTGACTCTTCAGTGTCTTTTGTAGCTCAAACGAATGTATTCACTGTACATGACAATGTGAATTATTGATACAGCTTGAAAGTCATGCTTACTTAATGATAGTTTATGTGTGCCCAAATATGTCTGTGGTTTCAGGGATAGGGATGAATGTGCTAATTACTGTAACGGCAAGTACCTATGAAACATTTTCCAGTTTTGTTTTGAAAATGCAGGGGATTACTTGTGCCATATTGAGCGGCCGAAGAGTGTGACATGACACACACATTTTACTGCTTTTTATTATGGGCCTCTAGGGGGCTGCATCTAATTTGAAGGAATCTACAATGGTGTTTAACTCCATGGACACTTCCATTGCTTCTTGGTACTTTGTAAAGCCATTTACATTTACATTACTGCAATTTGGCACGGGGAGATTAAGTGATTTGCCCAGAATCACAGGAGGTTTTTGGCGTCGTTACCGAGACTCGAACCCAGAGCCCCAAGTGCGAGGTCGAGCGCCTTAGCCGTTAGGCCAACCCCTCTCAACGTCGTTCACTGCTGCCTGGACCTGCAAGTAGATGTAGTCTATGACCCTCAAAATCTATGCCCACAAACTGTTATCTTTAGCCTTTGGTTGCAAGTTGCAGTTTGCTTGGGAGAAAGTATATTGTCGAGCACCAGCCAAGGATCCAGGACCTGAGAGGGACCTCTTGGGGGTTAGGACTCAATCTCACAGGCTTTACTAGTGGAGTCCAGGGCATGTCCATTGGCTACTGGTCATCTGGGCACTTTGCAGTTCAAGGCTCCTGCACCTTTTGTTACCATGAAGCTTAATAGGGGGCTAACCAACTAGCCCCTGGAGTTTACTCACTTGTTCTTGACATGCGTTGGAGCAGGTCAAGCCCTTGGGGTCCATCATCATGCAGTAGAAGTAGGAGCAGCCCTTCTCTTTCTGAAGTCTTGTCTTGGTTCAGCAGGTGTAGCAGCTCTTTTTAGTCCACACGTTCAGCAGGTGCAGTTCTTATTCTTTCCGTTCTGACCAACAGTGTTCTGAGGCTGGTAGCCAATGGTACCCCTATTACGCTTATTTTGAGTTTGTGTCTGAGGATGACTCCTTAGCCAAAGGGGCTACAATTCACATGAGTCACCACTACTCACTCTTACATCATTTCCTGTGGGATTGGCACTAAACAATTCTATAGTACATCTCCCTGCCTAAATAAAAAACGGCAGGACCTTCTTCGCTCGGTCAGACCTAGGGGTACAAACCTGATGTGTGTCCCGTATAATTAGTGACCCCTCCTGGAAAACAGGTTCTGAAACAGGTCTTCCCCCTCTGGAGGAGCTGCCAGCCTGTCTACCTTCACAAATGAGCAGGCAAGTCAAGGTGTGACTCACATTTGCCTCTATGAGGTGGTAGCCCCTTTGAAGTTGGGACATCTGTGGGCACTGCCCAATGGCCATCCTGTCAGGAGAAGGTCACACCTCATCTCTTCAGCAGAACTTTGGTTACCCTTCCTAAAAACACATCACACCTCTTGGCAGGAGAACAGAAGGCTCTCTTGGGTGACAATTGCTGTAGTAAATCAGCAATAGCTACCAGAACTTTGGGGCAAGAAAGTGCTTACTTTCTAAAGCCATGTTTGCATTAAAGTTTCTTTTAACTCCGACTAAAGCAATAAGTTAGGTTTAATGTATTGTTTGATTTGATACCTCAGAGTGCTATGTTTTGTGGTCCAAAATAGAAGTTAGCACTTAGCTTGTGGGCCAAGGTAACTACAGGCTTGAAAATGGGATTTTCAGCCCTGCTACAATGAAAACAACAATTTTGAGTTTTGCCTGTCAAGACATGTAAAATGTATAAGGAACATGTGCTTCCTTCTAATATTTAGCACCCTGCCTTATGTAACTGCCTTTTGGTAGTGACATGTAAATATTAAAAAAGGAAGGTTTTTACTTGGAAAAAGGGTTTATTTTGCCATGTGGCATTGACATTTTAAAAGTTACCTGACCTGGCTCGAGTTGCAGACCTAGAGGCATGTCTTTACATTGTCGCTGCAGCAGTGGCACAATAAGTGCTGCAGTCCACCAGTGACATTTAACTTACTAGCCCTGGGTACAGGCTGTACCATATACTAAAGACTTATAGGTAAGACAAATATGCCAATCAGGTATTAGCCAAATGCACATACACTTTCAGGAGTCAGCACACATCCACAGTCGAAAAGTGATGTGCTCATAAAAATGCAATTTCCATTTATGGAAAATTCCAAATGAGACTCACTGTGCCCTCCTGGTAAAAACAAACCTCCCAAACTTCTTTTTTATCTCTTTGTGGGCATCGAAAAAACAAATCTATGGTGCAAGGTAAAATATGTGTTAGTAGTCCAGACATTCACCATAAAATAGAATGTGAATTGTGAGTAAAATGAGCTGGCAAAATACTTACCATATGAACATGAAAAGTATAAGCTTCAAAACTAATTTTCAACGACCACAGAAGTCGCATCTAGGGATCAAACAGTATTGAGTGAGAAGTTTGAATCATTAACTTCTTCTCCCATTCCTGAGAATCAGCATTTGATTAAAAAGATGAAAAGTGCAATCCTCACCTGATTGATTAATTAAGAACTATCTCTTGGAGGAAGCTCTGGTGTCTCTATATCGTTCACTGATGGACTAGGTAAAGATAAATAGGATGTGGCACCTACTTATCACATGCATGGTGAAGGGGAATCCCTCTTACTTACTACCAAAATGGCCAATGCATGTGTGACTGCTAGGCCTTCCAAGCTTAATGAAGAAGAATCGCTTACAGTGATCATAACCATACGATTTAACAATTGAGGACAATGTTTCTGAGATAATGGCTCACAGAAAATGGTGTGATAAGTTGTTACAAGTACAATTTGCAGTATAGAATATTTGAAGAACATATCAATACTAGTAATGAATACATGATCTAACAGACTATTTAAACAAGTGAACAATGTTCATGTACAACATGGTTACTTAGTCAAAAGTCCACTGCAGTGTGGAGTTCTCAAGACTTATTACCTCGATGAGTCTGGACAATCACTCATGTGATACTGAAATTGTATCTTAGAACAGTCAGTGGATGCTTATGCAATTGCAGCATAGGTAATACAAGATAAGGTTACATGTTGACAGATAATGCATCCAGATGAATAGATTTTGCATACAAAAAAGGAAAAAACATTCAAGAATGGCATGCTTACATAATAACAAGCTCTCTGAAACTTGGAGTATTCTTGATGAACTGGGAACATTGTCGGATGCTTAGTGGCATATACATATGATGTTAAATAATACTCAGTATATGTTAGTACGGTCATTAGGAAAGGAGCTGCACAATATTGTAAAAAAATAGCTGCACAATATTGTTACAAATTGACTGTTGTGTATCTGTTTGAGTAGATATGATGTGGATCATTAACTTGTGCAGAATCATGAATATCAAAGCGTCAAATTACTCATAAAATTTGATAATGTGATCAAAATTCAATCATAATTCATCCTCTGTTATAGAAGGCCACTTGTTTATTGATTTTCTCAAATTTATTTGCACCATTCCAAACTGTGTTCAAAGTATATGTACACTTACATTCCATCAGATGGAATACAGAACTGATGTCACCACTCCAGATTATTTTTGCAATTTTTATGGCACAAACGATGTTAACTCTTCTGCATTATCAATAGCGCTAGAGACGTCTTCCAAACTAGGTACTCCCTGATTTTTTACATCCGATTTGACTACAATGGAGGAGGCTATACAATAATGTATTTTCTCAACCTTGAATATTCTAGTATATACTATTTTTCCTCAACAAAGTGTGCTCTGGTAATCGTCTGTAAGATAAATGGGATTGGTTAACCCCTCATGGTGAATCAACAATTTGTACATAAACTAATCTGGCAGAAGTACCCATAGTGCTATATTGTGTTAAGCCAAGGTTCAAGAAACACAGAGTTATTCCCCTAGTTTTTGTCACATTGTACATAATGGCAAGCTACACTTGCAGCTGAATGGGTGTAGCCAGTAGAACTGCATAGGGTGAAGACCAAGTGCCACTGTCCCAAAATTAAAGCATCTCTTGCATCACTACCAATATCGAGGGACATAAATATAGCCGCAAAAATATTGTGGAGAAGAAATATCGCCAGGAAAAATATATTTGACAAGAATATCGACTGACAGGTAAGTAATATTGATGTCAAAAATATCAACGTCTTAAATATTGTTTTCAAAAATATAGTTGACAAAAATATTGAATTAATAATGATGTTATGTACTGTAGTGTTTTTAATGAGAATTGTTTGTCATTTTAATATATGTTTTACCATTTTAGCAGTTATTAATTTATTTTAAGTTTAGTTTTGTGTTTTTAGTTCCGTAGAAGGTTGTGGGTTTATACAGGAATAGGGTGGGAAGCAATGTATTACATAAAATGTACTGAATAATTAATATGTTAATTGGTTAATTAATGATTGTTTTATAATTCACTGTTAATTAATTTCAATTAATTAATTAATAATTAATTATGTTAATTGTTTAATTAATTGTCGGTGTACGTTGTGGTGTTTATATGTGTAAATGATGCGAAGGGTGGTAAGGAATTAATTTTTTTATTGAATAATTATTAAATATTTTAAAATTAATTTCCTTTAATTAATTACTAATTAATAATTGTAATTGTGTAATTAATGTTAGGTGTGTGTTGTGGATATTGTAGTGTTAATTAATGTGTAATTAATGTTTTTTATATCTTTGTTAATAATAATATATTTTAATTTATATATTAATTATGTTAATATTGGAAAATAAATTTAATAAAAATGTTGATCTTATTGTTTTTTTATTGTTGTGGGATCCAGCACTTACCCTACTGTTGCACTCACTGGAGTGGGAATAGTCATTTTTACCCCTCCGCTATCCAGCGCTTTCCCTACTGTAGCACTCACTTGAGTGCGAACAATAATTTTAGCCCTCCGCTCTCCAACACTTTCCTCACTGTTGCACTCACTGGAGTGGGAATAATATGTTTTTACCCCTCTGCTATCCAGCGCTTTCCCCACTGTTGCACTCACTGGAGTGGGAATAGTAATTTTTACCCCCTCCCCTATCAGGTGCTTTCCCTACTGTTGGACTTACTGGTGTGGGAATAGTAATTGTTAACCCCTCGCTATTCAACGTTTTCACTACTATTGTGTTTATTTTGTTATTAAATGTATGTTTTATTCTTTTTTTTATAGTTTAATGTGTTAACTAAATATAGAATATTTTATTTCATTTTAAATTCTTTATATATGTGTATATTTTATTTGTATACAATTTAAAAAGCTAATAAATTAAATAAAGATAGTTAATAAAATATATTTAAGTAAATATATGTATATGTACACATTTTTTGTTTTTATATTTATTAAATTAGGTTTATTTGTTATAATTAGTTAAAATATGTATTACATTTAATTTATTTTGTTCATAATATTAATATTATTTCATTAATTTTATTTAGGTTATGTAACTTTTTAAGTCGATATTTTTCACTTCTATATTTTTTACATTGATATTTTTGTGTCGATATTATTGTACTTACCTGCTTATTTGTAGGGAGTCAATATTTTTGTTATTGATATTTTTACATCAATATTTCTTTCATCGATATTCCTAACATCGATATTTTAACATGGAACTGTGGTGGTGAGTGGCTGGATCCCATAATTGCTACCCTGTCTGGGTTGCATCTTGTATGGAAAAGCAATTCTGTGGAGGCTGAGGAGACATTTTGGATTGTTTACCTTTGGTTTCTTAGATTACATAATTACACTGAGAAGTCTTTATTAGAATTAGAGAACCGCACCATCTATACTGTAAAAATGCACACTGATGAAAATTGCCTAGGGTTATGTTGATTGCTCAGGCTTGGAAGCTGGGAATAAAACCATGTTTCCTGATTAAACATTGGGCAATTCAGATCCTGAATGAGTGTCACATTCTTTCCCCCTTCTGCCCTCATGACAATTTTATTATTACCCCAAGATGCAAGTCAGTTGACTTGTGCATCCTATCAAAGGTCTTTTCTTTTTATAGATGGATTAACATTGTGGTCTATTACACCATACAAAAGAGAGGTTTTTCTACAGTGCACATCCTGAACAGAATTATTTCAAAGTCTCTTAAATGTTGTGATCACGGGAAAAGAACACAAAGTCAAAGGGATCACACAGTTTGGTCAAGCAAGAAAGCTGTGATTGAAATCAGGGTCTCTGGGTCAGGACACTACAACGAGTATTTGCCCTGGGTCTAAAAAAAAAACTAGTGTGCTAGGCATGTTATGCAATTGCTTTCAACATATCCATTGTCTTTTTAAAGAGTAAGCAACACCACTCTTCGTGCAAGCTTCCCTACTTCAGAGAACAAGAACAGCTAGGATAGCATCAGCACAGGCTTTTACCATCAGAGGATAGGTACCAAATGGGGCAGCTGCAAAGCAAGCTTCCCCCTGTTAGGTGTAATCTTCTGTTTCCAGCAGAACAGATCCAGCAGGGCAGACAAGTACAAGCTTTCATCACTCACATAACTTGTACAGTTGAGGAATGAGTGATTTGTAGTTTACAGACAGGTCCCTGGACCCTGTGCTTAATTCACGGAGAAGAATGTACATAGGTAGATCAGTTACTGCATATGCACGTTTTCTGACACTATTCTCGCTCAGGTGATATTCACAGTCAGCATCCTAAAATTCCTGCGGCTGTCACTCAGAGACCTGCTGGTTATGTTGAACCTTATGTGTTGAGAAATAGATGTTGCCTACTAATGCATTGCTATTTGGAGCAGCCTCACCACAAGCTTTTCCCTTTTATGCTCTAGAAGATATTCAGACAGGTGCCAGGATCTGTGCAATCCCAGTCTCGGTGCTGCACCCGTTCAAAATGTTGAGGGGTGGCAGTGCTTGTGGGCCAACCATATTTATTTGGTAACAGGCTGTAATTACAAAATGCTGTTTTCTTGACTAGAGGTAATTTGGTGAACAAAAAAAACGTTATCTTTGGAGTTTAGTCAGCTCACTTAAGAGGATTTCTACCTTCTCCTGAATTAATTGTCATTTGTATTGTACCATACTTGCTTCTTAAGATCTCCTTTTACCCATGTGCTTCCGTTCTCCTGGTGAGCAGCTGATGTCATTGTACACAAACATCTCTCCTACACCATTCCCATCATTTTTCGCTTTTTTAGGGTGCAGAGAAGCGTCGCACAACACTTTATGTGTCACAGTAACAATAAAGTGCCTTATTTTACAAGCTGTATATGAGCCCCTATATTGTTACTGTAAGACAAAAAGCGCGCCATACTGTTTTTTGAGTCTGTAAGAGTGAAGAAGTGACGCAAGTTCAATTTAATGCTGTGCACATTTTTTTTTCTTTCCACGGTGTAGCTCTGTTTATTTTCACGCACGATGATTAGTAAATTTGCACCAAAACTGTTTTAAAGAGGCAGGATGCTACAGTCCTGATTGGAGGTTAACGTAGAGTAAATTACTGTGAACTTTACAATATGCATATCAACTTATCTATGGTTTACTCATCCCGTGTAGACAGACTCAAATATACCATTGATCTGCAGCATGGTAATAGTAAAGCTTTGATGGCATGAGTGATCTGTATGCTGCTCTTTTACTCTTCAAATAATGGTTCTTTCACTTTTTTAAATATATCAGTGACTCAAGTACAAAAAAGAATAAAGCACATAATTATGACTTTAGATATACAAAATGGGATTGATTCTGTGCTGCGACAGAGTGGAATGCGCATTCCATTGCCAAGCTATCGGAAGGCAGCAATTAATCTTTAGGCGCATGTAAACAAGGTTATTTGTCTTTTCATAACATGACATCAAGCCAAAAAGTATGTGATTGATTTAATAAATCAGCTGCTGCCATGTTCACATGCCCATTCTTTTTCCCAGTGCACTCAGCATTAATAACATGCCTCTGGCTAGTTTGTCTGTTTCATACCTTTTATATTCTTACAAAGGAAGAGGAAGGGAGGGCGCACATTAACTTACAGTAAACATTTAATGCGGACAACATCGGCGCAAAAAAATAAAAAACTCCTTTTTTTTTTAGCATTCCACTAGGAGTTCCTTGGCAAGCATACTAAGCTTGTTTCGTATTTGGAACTAATGAGTTAGATTTTCTGTAAGACTTCAGAAATTGCTCTTGCAATATGGGCTTTACTGGTATTAAACCTGCCATATAATATGCAACACCTTGCTGACTCCTCTAAGGGATTTCCAATAGTCTGAGATGGCGCATCACACTGTATTCCTCTCCCTAACCTTTATCTCTGTGACTGGATAATTATTCACTGCCCTTTTGTCCTTGGTTAGCTCTAACCTTTTCCCGGAACTCGTTTTTATTCTGAGTGCTAGACAGACAATATGTCTGTCAGCGTCTTCCTCGGACATTCTTCTTTCATCTGCCATCAGTAAATGTCTTAATGGCACATGCTAAGTAATGTCAATAAACCTCGCTGCAGCTTAACAATTAGTGCTTCCAAATGTTAAGTACAACTGATGAACACACTACCTAAATATATAAACTCGATGTGTCTATTTTCATTTCATTCATTTCATTTTAATGAAAGCAGTTCATTGGTGCATGTGACTTGAATGAATAAACACGTCCATATCATGCTTTGTTCAGGCGTCTGCAGCAGGGAGGGGTAGTAGTAATAGTATTGTTTACATAAACACACTACAAATCGAGTTGTCTCGTAGAGACAATAACAGTTGTTATGATTCAACTAAATGATACCTACCTTAAAATCTTAACTGGAAAAATGTCTGTCTCAGCCTTGCCAGGAATCCTGTTGCAGTCTCTGTGAAAGCAGGTATAATAACAATGTCCTTCTTGTACAAAGACTCTATTTTACAAGAGGATGAATTGAATTTGACCCTCTACTCCAAATAATCATCAAGCACTCAGTAATTAACTTCTCCACCGGAATCTCATTCATGCTATAAGAAGTGTAACATTTGCCTAGTAAGCAGACAGGAGCAGCTTAGTGCAGCATGCAGGCTGAATGGCCTGACCAACCACCATTCACCACCATTTGTGAATTGGTGTAAATATCTTCAGGATTTTTTGAAAATTTCAGTTTTCAAATATTTGTTAACCTGAATGTTTGGGTGTGTGGGCCACACATGAGAGTCCCACGGGTATGCAACTTAAAACAAATAGAGCAACCTAATTGGCCAAGTGGCTTTCTTCCCATTCCAAGGGAGCGAGATGCTCCAGCGGGAAATTGTGGTCTGATTGGCTGGCTGCAACATGAGGAGAAATGCTGTGCTGCTATTTCTGAACATGGGGACTTGGTTCCTGTGTCCTGAAAGAAAAAGTTACTAGGGTAGGGGTTGCCTGACCCCCTGGATGTTGTTGGTGGGCTCCAGCGGGACACTCCCATGAGGCCAATTTATTTTTTAATCAGTTTTCGGTTGCCATGATCTTGCGGGACTCTCCTGGCAGCCAGCGACCTTACCCTCCTCCTGCAAGAGTACCACAGGAGTGCAGCAGCAGCAATGGCCCCCGGGAGAGTACAGATGGATCAGGGCAACCCTTAAAAAAGAAGAGGGTGTGGGTAACTGTGGTGGGTTGGCCACGTACGGGTGGTTGGCCTTGTAGATAACCCATATCATGCAGAGAAGAGTGCCCTTCACAGCAGGGGTTGGCTGCCCCTGTGGACATTGATAGGCCACAAGTACCCCATCCTGCGGGGCCAGTATTGTTAACTTTTTGGAAGGGGACTTGCGGTTCCCTCCTGTGCCTTCGGAAGGTCTCAGGGACCAGATAGGATGACAAGTGCTGTGTGCGCTTTAGTGCCCCAGATATCCCCAGTAAATACAGGGCTTTGGGGCAATGAGTGAGCCCCAGACCTCCTGTTGCCCCTGCTCATTCCCCTGCTTGCATCCACCCTGGGTGCAGCAGGAGCTGGCTATGTGTCTGTGCTCTGCCTGGCAGGAGCAGCTTTCTTCTGCTCCCACTTGAGTGGGAGCAAACCTGTGTTCCCTGCCCACAACAATGTTGTAAGAAAGTTGAAGTTCTCCCTGTCTGTACTTTTGCAGCCAGAGAACTGCAGTGTCCCAGGAGATGAGGTCCCCGGGACACTGCTGCCAAAAGGATCTGGTGCATGGGGTCTCCAGAGCCCTGGAAACGTAGGGTAGGGTGGTGCAGCATGCCCCCTCCCTACAAAAACTACTTTGGCCCTGGGGATGGGGTTCCTGGGGCCTTTTAAGGCTCAGGGAGGGGGGCCCAATTCCCCACCACAAAAAAATCCACGCTGGTGGAAGTGATCTTCATGGGCCCTTCAGAGGTTCAAGGAGGAGATCCGGATGTACCGTAAAAAATAACATAAGGAGCTATACCTACCCATAGCCCCAATACCAATTACCAAATAACCAGTCAGTTGACTGTGAAGAAAGTTCAATCGTTTATTATGCAAAATACTCTATAGAGGAGCCTCTCCAACCCTCACCCATCAGGTGCGCGGAGAAGACTGCTGGCTTACATTCAAAACTGCACCGTAAATTGAAAAACACCACTTGGCTCTTGGGCCCCTATGAAGGATTATATATGGCACACATGATTGGTTCAAAGCTTTACTAAGTTATTACTGGGAAGGTTAGGAGGCAAGATGGCGGATGCGTCCGCATCAGAGTGAGCAGCGCGAGATGCTTCTCGCCAGTGTTCGCCCCTTTCTCACCTGACGGACTGTTTTCAAGCTGACGAGAGGGATTTCCGATACCCGGATAATTCGGATAGCTGTTGTGCCTTCGGTGGTTCCGGGAAATGCTCCTGAATGCATGGCGATACCTTCGCCAGGTCCAATACAGTGATTAGCATCTCCCGGGCTCTAAAGCCGTACGGTTCGCAGGCTGGGTCAGTGGGCTATGCTGGGCTGCTCTCGGTGGTTTGAAGGTGGCGCCTGTGCTCCAGAGGACGAACACGAAGAGACGTACTGGCCGGAGGAGCCTTGGAACGCAAAACAACATGGAGCCAAAAAATCCTAACATCTCATCTAAGGGGCCAAACCGAAGACACGAGCAGTGACTGCCGCTATGGAAGTTGCCTCTGAGACTTCGGGGATTCAGGATAGCAGCATGAATATCGAGATTGCTGATACAGACATGGCTGCTGCTAATGCTAACGCTGCCAGTACTGTAGTGGCTTCAGTATCGGCTCCTGCATCGGCCACTGCAATTGGTGAAACTAGAGGTGCCGGAGGTACAGGAATTGACGGAGGTACTCCCAAAATTCCGGGAATGTTTAAAAAGAAGAACTTAACCACAACCAAAGGTAGGCAGCAATCTTTAGATTCTTCAAATGCCCTCCAGTGCTCTAATGGAACTATATTCGTTGATGGTACTGTGACTGCTGTGACTTCAGAAATTCAAACAGAAGGTGCAATGTCAGTGGTAGAGGCTGGAGAGGGCCCCCTAGTACCAATGCAATCCATTCCTGCTGCTAAAACACGGGAAGTCCTAATTTATCAATCAATTAATCTGCTCCTGCATTCTGGGGAGAAGATAACTTCAGAAGAAATCCCAATAATCAAAAAAGTAGGCGCAGTGGCCGGACATGCTGATTCACTTGAAGTAGTCGGAGATACAGAATCCATTGACTCAGCGGGTAACTTTTATTCTATGTCTGACTTATCTAATGCCCTGGAGTCTGAGAGCTTGGAGGGGGAATGGAGGGACGACAGAAGTATAACTAGTTTAACAAGCTCTGTGCAACTAGAGGATGAGGATGAGGACGCCTCACCAGCTAACCGGGAAGGATGGGTTGATGAGGGGAGTACGGTTCATAAAATTGCAGATGGCGATGGGAGGCCCATTCTTTCTCTGGGGGACGGAGACGGAGTAGAAAATCAAGGCTCGCCAATATTAAGCCTCTTTGGCGTGGCTGATAAGGATCAGCCAGAGATATATCATGATCCTGAAATTACTTTAAACACCATTTACCAAGTAATGCTACAGCATCGCAAAGAAACCAAGGCTGAGAATTTACGTACGCAAGGAGCAGTGCAAAGACTCCAAAATAATGTTCGACGAGTGGTTAAGACCTGCAACGAAAGGTGGCTAGGGTAGTAGAGGCAGACGGAAGGATCTCTGCAATTGAAGACAAAATGGTCCATCATAAAACTCAGATCTCCTCCTCAGAGACACTGTGTGAAGATATTAACTGGAAATTAATAGATCTAGAAAATAGAGCTAGGAGAAAGAATCTGCGAGTCCTGGGTATTCCGGAGGGGAGTGAAGGAACCAACATTTGTCAATATATCATGGAACTCTTTACAGAAGCCTTTCCTGAACTAACCCAGTGGCAGTGGGACATAGAACTACAAAGTGCTCATCGATTCCCCTTCCAACAGAAGAATCTCAGGGGGACTATAAATCTTAAGCCAAGAGCTATATTAATTTGTCTAAATAATTTTCTTGCACACAAAATGTTGTATGATCTTGCTAGGCCTGACCGCAAGCGGAAGGGGAAAGGAGTGGAATTTTTTGTTCGTCCTGACTATTGTCAGGCTACTGTCCAACAGAGATGGCAACTTCGCCAGCTTATACCCCTCTTTCAGGCTAAAGGCGCACAGGCATATCTTCTTAATCCTTCCAAGCTTAAAATAATTCACAAGGAGAAAACACATTACCTGACTTCGGAGAATTTAGCTAAAGAGTTATTGGCTTCTATCTAGTAAGATGTTATTGAAATGTTAGTACAAATAGAACTATACACTTTGTCTTTTCTTTCTGTGGTTGAAATGCATGAGCGTAGAGAAGATCTTCGCTTCTTGATTACTGTTTTTTTTTTTCCCCCGTCAGGGGATTGGGTGCGAACGGCGAGACGCATTATGCTTCTCTTTCCATCACCAAGAGGGTCTTTCCTGGCCCTTTGCCTTTTTTGTGTGGGCACCAGGGTGGGTGTGGGTGGGTTGAGGGAGGGCACAGGTAGGGGTTTGAGGTGGGTAGGTAGCGGGGCAAGTAAGAGCAGAACAGGGTTTTTATATGCAAGAAGATGCTGTAATCTGTCAAGTAAAGTTCTGTGTGCAGTAGAGATCTCTGTTTTTATTGCAAGAGAGAAAGCTGTATTTTTTGATTTACTGGTAGGAAACTATTTGAGTTATGCTGAGGGCTAAACTTGGGATTGGTTCTTGGAATATCTGTGGGCTCAATAAAAAAAAGAAAAAAGGAATAGCATCACAGATTATCCCGGGTATGCGGATAGATATCTTGTGTTTACAAGAAACACATTTAGTGTGGAATAACAGACATTGGCTTAATGATCTAGGCATGGAAATTGTGGGTTGTACCCGACAGGGGACCACTACAAGAGGAGTAGCAATTCTGAGAAAACGGGGGGTGGGAAGTTGCAAGCACGTAAAAACTGATTCTTATGGTAGATGGGGGATAAGCGAAATTTCTATTGCGGGCAACTTATGGACTATCTGCTCTATCTACGACCCAAATCTGGACGATCCAGAAATGTTAAATCACCTCAGCATCGAGCTTGCTGGATGGCCCGCTCCCTTAAAATTATGTGGAGATTTTAATATTCATATTCAGGGTCATTTTGATATAACTAGTGATTTGGTGTACTTAGGGAAAACGAAGAAGGTATATAAAGCTATGAGAGGGCTAGTGAAGGAATTTGGGTTATTGGATGTGGGCTTTGTTAAAGGTATGGCAGCTCCTGGTTATACATTCTTTTCAGCTCCCCACCAGAAATTTGTCCGTTTGGACTATTTTTTAATTACCTCTCGTTTGCTTAAGGATGTTCGGTATGAGATTTTTCCTAAAATAATTTTTGACCATAATCCTATTTTGTTGCAGATAAAAATGGAACGAAGTGATACTTTTAAAGGGAGCTCATGGACTTTTGAACGTAAATTACTAGCCGATCCGCTTTATATTGAACATATGGGAAGGTGGATAACTGAGTTCTTGGAATTTATTCGGGGATCTACATCGGTACAAATGATTTGGGACGCTTTTAAATCAGGGATACGTGGAGAGACGCTATCTTATTCAATAAACAACCAAAGAAAATCCCGTGATCAATTAGCAGCCCATCTCAAGAAACTACAACAGTGTGAATCTAAACTTGTATTAGCCATTAGACTTTCTCAAGATACGGAACAAATAATTGCTGGGTTGGCTATATATAAATCACGGCTTTATGAGATTTTTGCTAAGAAATTAGTGGAACAGATAGCGGTTCATTGAACGCAAGTTTATGAGGTAGGTGAAAATGCAGGTCATATTTTAGCTAAAAAAATCGGCAAAAAGAGGTTACAAACTGTATAGATAGCGTTCAGGATGAGGCAGGACATACCTATGATAAACCTGACGAAGTCTTGGAGGTGTTCCGACAATATTACAGTTAATTGTATAAGAATGAAGTAACAGCTTTTTCATCAGACTGTATTCTGTACTTTAGTGGCAGCGTGAATATATCTAAAATAACTATAAACCAGGCGGAAGCTTTAGAGAAATATATAACATGGGAAGATATAGAAGCTGCTATTTTTTCACTGGCCCTAGGAAAGGCCGTGGGACCGGATGGTATTCCGCTAGAATTCTTTAGGATATTTCGTAATTTGATGAAGGAAGACTTGATGCTAACTTTTCAAGAAGCACAGAAAGGTAATGCACCGGAATCCTGGCATCATTCATTAATTTTGGCCTTTCTGAAGAAAGATAAGTTACCCTCCCTTCCGGCCCCTTATAGGCATATATCCTTAATTAATGCTGATAGCAAGATTTATTCAAAGATTTTAGCTTCCCGAATTTCAGGTATAATATCATCTATTGTTTCTTATTCTCAGCATGGCTTTATTCCTAATCGGGATACTATTGATCATATTAGACGTCTGATTGTTTTAATGGATTGGGCTCAGGTGACCAAGACGGCAATGGGAATTACCCTGTTGGATTCCGAAAAGGCATTCGACAGGGTAACCTGGCCATACTTGTGGGATCTGCTTTATCAGAAGGGTTTTGGCCCAAAGATGATCTCTGCGCTAAAGGCCCTTTATGCTTCTCCAAAGGCTTCTGTTAAACTAGATGGTCAGGAATCTGCTTCTTTTTCTATTTATCGCGGAACATGGCAGGGATGTCCGTGCTCCCCGTTATTGTTTGCGTTTTATATAGATTTATTTTTAAATAAGTTAAATCAAACTGAGGATATTAAACCAGTACAAGTTTCCCAAATGAATTATAGGGCTCTCGCATATGCGGATGATATTGTCGTAGAATCACAAAGCAAGGCAGATTGACTAACCTTCCAATCCAGATACAGCAGGAGCGATGTCGTTGCTCTATTCGTCCCTCCCCGAATGAGGTACCTTTAGTGAGTATAAGTAAAAACACTCCCCTATGAGGACCTCACACAGGGAAGGGGAAAAAGTGGAGAAATAAAATATAAAGGCTGACAGCCAGAAACCATCTACAGCAAGTGATGACACGCTAGGCACCTTCCGTAGATCTATAATAAAGTTTCCTGCAGAAAAGACATAAACAACACACATTAATTCAACCCACCCCTGTCTTCTCTAACTAGTGACTTAATTATGTGTATGTCCTATTTCACTTACTTGAAAAGACTGCCACAATTATCCAAGAAAAGAGTCATGTGAAAAAAGATAAAAATAAAGCAAGAAAAAGAAAGCAAAAGAATACCCATGAATTTTAGTTCTGGTGGGCTATGAATTATAGCCATTCACAGGTAACTAGTCATTCGAGTATTAGCCAACCGGCTTTCAAACCATAGTCCTTCCCACTTGCAGCACAGTTCAGGTTTGTGATTCCAATACGTGATATAGAAGCAATAACTCTTGCTTTGTAGTACTCACGTAACAACAGTTCAATCAGCGTCACTGCACAACACAGTGCTCAACAGGAACCTCCGTTCCGAAATCCAAATGCAAAGTACCGATTTTCAAAAGAGAAGCTAGATGCGAGAAAAGCGTCTCTCACCAGCTTTTCCCAAGCTCAGCTCCTTCACACGATACCTCCAAAAAGCGCTCCAAGCGCTAATCAATCATAAAAGCTCCTTGAGGAAAGGCGCGACTCCTTCTCAGCGCGTCTCCTTCTCAGCGCGGCTCCAAGGAAGGGGTCAAAGTTCACAGCACGCCGTGCTCGTCAAAATCGGCACAGTCACTTTTGCTTACGTTGGAAAAAGCAACCATCCATCCTTGAACGAGACACGAAGCAAACTAGATAACACCACAGGTGACAAGCACGGATGCATGGTGAGAAGGAGTAGATATAGAACACAGGAGCAGTATAGGAGAAAGGAAAGACAGACCTCATAGTTGAGCATTCTGGGAAACGTAGTTGTCTAGCAAATGAGCCTAATTCATGACACGGAGTGACTACAGGTATTCAGAGGGCAATTCCAATAATCGAGGATCTGGCAACTCAGTTTGGATCCTTCTCGGATATAAGCTGAATATCTCTAAAATGAAAGTATTGTGTGTTGGACAGGACCCTTCGCCTCAAATTAAAACTGTGACAGAAGCTACATATTTAGGTATTAAAATTACATTTCCAGTATCTACTATTCCGTAACTGAATTTAAACACTGTTTTAAAAAAAGTAAATTCCTCGCTGGAGAGAATAGATCATTTTCATCTATCCTTAGTTGGTCAGGCCAATGTCTTAAAAATGCTGGTACTTCCTAAGTTTTTATATATGTTTCATGCTGTACCTCTTGAATTCCCTTCTAGCTGTTTTAAACAGCTGAAAAGGATGTCAGCAAGATTTTTATGGGGGTACAGACGCCAGAGAAGGGCACATAAAAGATGATATTGCCTAAGGATAGGGGAGGCTGGGGGATACCACATTTTCTGTTTTACTATCTGGCATCTGTTCTGCAATTTATCAAACCGTTGGTGTTTGGGAAAAGGGCGCGGATCCCACTGTGCCATTCTCCATCCATTTATGAATTTGCTTTGGGTGAGAATTGTCGCGGATGCTTGATTAAAGTAATAGAACCTAGTTACTTTAAAAAAACTAAATTCAAGATTTTGAAATCAGCTTATAGCGCATGGAGAATAATGAAGCGACAATTAGGCATCCCAAGAATGACTGTTTATACACCTTTTGCAGCTCCAGGTATTCTTCCCCCAATCTTTCAGGATTCAGTAATGAATAGATGGCGTTTGAGTGGAATTCAGTATATGGATGATATATTGGATAACGGCCATCTTGCATCTTTTGCCAAATTTCAAGATAAGTTTAACTTATCAAGAATTTAAGTATTTGCAGATCCGTAGTTATTTTAACTCTATAGGGGAGGTAGTGGAATCACAATTGAGGAGAATTCCTCTTATGGATAGCATGTTTAGTAAAACATCGATAGCACATTATTATAAACTGATTATCTCATCATGCCCAGATGATATAGAGTAAATGGTCAACAAAGTTAGGCAGGGATGAAATCAACATAGAGGAGTCAATCAGGTTAGCAAATAGAATCTTAATTACAGGGAGATCACTGTCACAGCATTATATGACCATATATTATCTCTATTATACGCCTTCTAGGATATCGAAATGGGGGATGACGGTGGGCACATCGTGTAGCAGATGTGGGGAATTCGCAGCGATGCATTACATATGTTTTTCTTATGTCCACAATTGACCAATTTGTTTTTTTCTATTCAGGAGTTTTTGGTAGTACTGTTGGGGTCCTCAGTCACGCTAACAGGGGAAATAGTCTTGATTGGGGTATGCTCAGATATATTTTCTGAAGAAAGGAAAAACTTCTTGTTAATTTGCATGGCATTAATACGGGTATGTATTACACAGGATTGGATCAGCCCAGCTCCCCCGTCATTTGAGACATGGCGTGCTCGCCTGTTCGCCACGTATAATATGGAAATCGCTATTTATAAAACGAAGGGCCGGAAAAAAAGGGCTATGGCTATGAAGATCTGGGCACCGGTCTTGGATTGGATTCAAGCAGAAAATGTTTAAACAAAAGTTTTTTTCTTTTATTTTCTTTTTTTCTTTTCTTATGAATTGGCATCGTATCGTGTGTTTTTTTCTGATTTGATTTATCTGTTGTTGTTTGTTTGTTCTGCTCTTCTTGCATAAAAATGTCAGAAAATCTCAATAAAGATATATAAAAAAAAACAAAAAAGCAAAAAAACAAAAAAGGAGGGGTGACTCCCTTTTTCCCTGGTGCCTGGGAGTATAGGCACGGCGCTTCCAGGAATGCGCTTATCGCACCTAAAGACAGATGCGACCTTTAGTCCCAGGACAGAGGGAGAACAGTTTACCTTCATTTGCTCTCAGTAAATCAATGGTCTGGGAACTGACAACCAATGCAGAGTACACGTGATCACAGCTTGGGTCTGACACAAGCAGAGAAAAGATGGCATCTGTACGGTTTCTCGGTCTACTTTATTAGTATAGAACAAACAGACAGAATAAACCTTTTCCTACTAACTAAAGCAAATAGAGGTTATGCAGTGTGCATATTGAGCCAGAGGATATATAGATACATCCTGCTAACAAAATATATAAGTCTGATACTTCTCATGTAGGGGAAATCTAACTTTTATCCCTCAGAATGGCCCTTTTAGCATGATGTAGCTAACTTAAAATGGTTTCAGTCTTCAAAGATCCCTTCGTCAATCTGCATCATATCCTTTATTTCTTTCTGAACCAATTGGGCTTTTATCGCCGCTGGGGAAAGACCAGCCGCAGAGGAGGTGAGCTTAGTAGCACAGTAAGAGCAGCATACAGGCCCACATTGTATGCAAAGGCAACAGGTGACTATGATAACAGCTATACCTGCCAGTACCATCAACATTTTCCAACCCCAGGTGGACAACAGTCCCCAAAACCAACCAGATAGGGACCAGGTACCAGTTTCTGCGGATGCCAAGCGATGTAACTTTTGAATGGCCAAATGAACAGAGGGGGCGGACTCAGATATATATATACACAACAGGAACTGCCAATCACGTGGCATGCTCCTCCTCGGTCAGCCACAATGATGTCTAAAACCATTTGATTCAGAAGCGAGACGAGTCTCGCGGCTTCAAGCTCTACAGTCAAATTGGTCAATATACCTGCGCTAGTATTGATCACCCTTTCGACTACTCTGGACAGTCGCCGTACTTCCTTACTAGTGATGATGGGTCCCCAAATTGAAAATACTCCCTTTACAATATCAATAAAGTGCTGCTCAGGGGTATCCGTTTGGTCTATGTCGGTGGTATCTATCTCTCACTTATTCCTGAAGAGGGGCAGACTCCGTTTATCTAATCGATGATCCTTATGATAATTAGAAGGGGCTATATAAACTGGAGGGTACAAGAAGGACAAATAACAGTGGCCAGTCCAGCCGCGGGGAAGCCGGGTATAAGCATTTTCTCCACAGACAAAATATACATTTGGGGGAGTCAACGATGGAGGGCTACTGAAAGTAAGTAACGGATAGGTTTAATTAGATCGCCTTTCTCCTACCGATATGTACCCTGCTCCCTGTAATCAAAGTGCAGAGGTACTGTTTAATATAGGCAGTGGAATTGCTCTATCATCTGTAACGTTTCTTTCCTTAAATTGTTGGAAATACTTGGTGAAATTGAATTCTTCAAAATTCAGGATTTCGTTTTTTAACAAGGTGACGTTTTCATGTTCCGTATACAAATTCATACATGCATTTGGAACTAAGGACCCCTCCCCGTCATTTCCCTTTGGGTTAAACCTTGATGAACCTCCATATATGCTAAAATCATCTCATAGTCTTTCTCCGAATATCTTTGAGTATCTACAGTGTAATGCATGTACATCATGGAGAGTAACTTAAACCAAGCTTCACAACTTCCTAAATAGGACAGGGGCAAAGAGATGAATACATCATGCTTATGCATAACAGAGGGTAAAAGGCCGCAAACCCAACAGTTCTTAGTACTCGTAGCACTGTGCGTTTGATGAAGCATTTCAACAAAAACATTTTTCGTATAAGTCTGACGGTGCCTTTCCTTATGCGGGGCTAAGGTATAGAATATATGTTCTGGAGGCGGGGCAGTGGTTCCTAAAACAGTATGCAGAGGGTGACAAAATTCTAAATATATAAACACACGCATTAATATTATTAACAAAATCGCTATTGTGACCACAAATGCAATTTTAACACGCTGTGTCCAACTCGAAAAGACAGGTATATATACAGGGTGATAACGTGGTGCAAGAGGACATTCCTCCTCGGGAACAAAATGGGCAAAAGGGTACATGCTAGCTGAGAGTCCAAAAATAAAATTGGGCAATGCAGTCCAACCTGCCAGAGGGTGCTTCTTTCCTGTGTCCGTCTAGAGCCTCACAGGCAGGCTCCTATCGTTTATCACAAAGAAAAACCAAAGCAGACTTTCAGGTTGGAGTTATGTTCTCACACAACCCTTGAAGAAATCACAATCTGGGCCCCCATTCAAACAGGATATTCAGTCTTTCTTTCTGAACAGAGCAAACAAAATGTTCCAGGCTCTCATCATGTTCAGTCCAGTGTCTCCCTCAGTACCCCAGAAATGTTTCTGACAAGCCCTAATACTCGAGTCTTTCCCGATCTCCTACCATCATCAACTGGGGTACCGTGTAGTTTTCTGGGCCGCAGATTGTATGGAACATGGCCAGGCATTTCCTGATCAGAGAACAAAACAGAGGATGGTGAATCCGTCGCAACAGGAATACCATGAGCCTTTCGCTCAACTGCAGGGGCAACAGAATCCAGGGTAATCACTGGTACAGATGAAAAGACCCCTTCCAAGCCCGGTGCTCCTTCTCCTTGCCCTTCTCCGACTTCCAGGGTATCAGAAAAAGGGACAAAGCGAGGGGCTCATTCACTCTCCTGAGTCAAAATTCCTTCCTGGTTGAGTTGATCATAAGGAAGCGGGAGGGGCAATTTCTTGACATGAGACACGTGTATCCAATGTCTCTTGCCGTTCACCTTCACCGCCTTCCGCATGGCCAGTAGAATCTGATGAGGCTCGGACCAACGAGGGTCCAAGCTGGATTTCCGCTGATAGTTGCGGACCAAGACCCACTGTCCTGGCTCCGGACGATGTCCGGGACCCTCCGGCAGGGACTGCAACACTGCCAAAACCTGTTGATGAATGGAATGAAGATCTTTAGTCAAAGCATACAGATAATCTGTCATCATAGGATTTTCAATATCACAAAATGTTCTGGGTCTTGGGACACCCCAAACATTGGCCGGGCGCCCAAAGATAACTTCATAAGGTGACAAGCCGGATCGAGAATGTAGGGTAACCCGTATTGACATCAATGCTAATAGTAAGGCATTGGGCCATCTTAACCCAGTACTGTCCTGAATTTTTGCCAGCTTTAATTTCAGTATTCCATTATACTTCTCAACTAGTCCAGCACACTGAGGGTGTCGAGCCGCATGGAATTTCTGCTTAATTTGCAACCCATTATAAACATGACTGATAAGATCTGCATTAAAGTGCCCCCCGTTATCACTCCAGATCACCCGAGGCAATCCGTAGCGTGGCAAGTACTCCTTTATCAGAGCCTTAGCTGTTGCCAGAGCAGTGTATTCCTTAGTCGGGTAGGCCTCCACCCATTTACTGAAGGCGCACACCACGACCAGAACATATTTCAAATTATTTACACGCTCCAGCTGGATATAATTCATTTGGAGCACCTCAAAAGGCAAAGATGGTGGTGCAAAATTCCCACTGAGAACAGGTTCCCTACCTCCAGGACTATGTCGTAAACAAACCATGCAGTATTGAACCAAATGAGCAGCAGTCCTTGGGATATTAGAGTTATTCCACACAGGGTCCAAAAGAGCACAAATGCCCCAATGTGTGCTGAGCCATGTGCCATGGTCACTACAGAATTTACTAATGCATTGGGCAACAACCATCTCGGTTAAATCAACCCAGCAATTGTTTTCATCTAATCTCCCCACTTCCTTTTCCCAGTAAGCCAGTTCAGCAGACGTAGCTTCCTTCTGTATCTCTCGGACACTTTCCATACTGTTATCAAACATTTACATCTCCATCACCCACCTAGCAGAAGTAGTCACGAACATTGAGGGCATTTTAGATTTGGCAGTTTCTTTAGCTATCCGATCGGCAAAAGCATTACCTTCACCTACTGAATCCACTACTGCCTTATTTGCACTGCATTTAACTACAGCCACCTTTTCTGGTAATGTCAATGCGGGCAGTAGTCATAGGATCAAAGGGCCATGTTGTATTTTCTGACGACGGGAAGTAAGAAAACCCCTTTCCACCCATAGTCGGCCAAAACTATGAGCCACGCCGAAGGCGTATTGGCTATCTGTGTACATATTTACTCCCAATCCTTCACTTAACTCACAGGCCCGAAGCTATGCCACTAACTCAGCTCCCTGTGCTGACTGATAGGGTACTCGAGAAGCCTCAACTACAGTGTGAAGAGTGGTAATCGCATATGCAGCTGTCCGCGTGCCATCTGGTAACTTGAAACAAGAGCCATCCACATTAAATTCCCCTTGGGGGTCAGATAGAGGAATGTTTGTGAGATCTACCCGTCCCTTCGTCTCCTCCTCTGTCCGAAAAATACAATCGTGTACATCATTGTTTTTCTTGTCCGAAGGGAGGAGTTGTAACGTGGCAGGATTCAGAGGGGCACACCGTTTAATTGCAATATGGGGAGCAGACAAAGTCAATTTGTATCCAGTAAGACGCGCACTCGTAAGGTGCTGTGTCTTCGTTTTGTTCAATAATGTATCCACAGCGTGCGGTACCATCACTGTGAGATTAGTGTTCAGAACGAGCCTTTCCGACTGTCGAATGGCCACCGCGACTGCAGCAGTTGCCCTTAAACAGCTAGGAAGCGCTCTGACGATGTTATCCAACACCGCCAAAAAACAGGCACAAGGTCTTTGCTTACCACCAAATCCTTATGTTAACACAGAAAGCGAGCAACTGTCCACCTCGTGTACATAAAGCACAAAAGGTTTTCGGTAGTCAGGAGTACCCAAGACGGGTGCAGAGCAAAGCACAGATTTTAAAGAGTCAAAGGCTTTCTGACACTCATCAGTCCAAGGTTCATGCACATCTTTAGTGGTTAAGTACAGGAGAGGTTTAGTAAGAAAAGAGAAATTAGGAATCCATTGCAGACAGTAAGAAGTTATGCCAAGAAATGCACGAACATCACGCTGAGTACGAGGTATAGACATGTTAGAAATGGTAATCACACGCTCAGGGGTTAGTCTCCTCCCCTCTTTTGACAGTAGATGACCAAGGTATGTCACCTCCTGTTGACAGTATTGGAATTTCGAAAGAGACACCTTATTACCATTAGCTGCCAAATGAGACAATAATTTAACAGTGGCGTCCTTACAACCCTCTTCAGTATCAGAAGCCACCAACAGATCATCAACGTACTGTAAGAGCACATTACCAGGGGGCAGGGTCAAATCATCCAATAATGCTTTCAGGGCCTGACTATAAATACTAGGACTCTCAGTATAACCCTGGGGAGCACAGCAAACCCGGGAGCTGCGACCAGATAAGGAGAAGCCGAAAATATGATGGCTGTCAGGATGAATTGGAATGCTAAAGAAAGCATTCTTTAAATCAATAACGGAAAAATACTTAGCAGTGGGAGGGATCATAGTGAGAATAGTAGTGATGTCAGAAACCACAGGGTATTGCGGCACCACTATCTTATTAATTTCTCGCAGGTCAATTACAAAATGGTAAGTGTCAACATGGTCAGGGTCGCTGCCAACAGGGGGCCTTTTTCAAAATTACCAATATAGGACTATTGCATACGTAGGCAGCCGTTTCTTCCACTACACCCTTATCGATTACATCTTGGATAATAGAGAGCAGAGCTTTCTCGCCTGCCGGTGAAGTTTTATATTGTGGTATACGTGGTAAACGAGCATTTTGTTTCAGCGTAATGGAGACAGAATCTTAAGTAATCCTACATCTGTATCTCCGGTGGCCCACAGTGTCGCTGGGATGGCAGCGAGCTCAGGAGGGAGGGGTTTATTTTTAGCAAAACACTGCAACGTATGTTTACCAGGAGATTGTAAAGTAAGATAAATACCGTCAGGAGAACAATGAATCTTCGCATGCAAATTCTTTAACAAATCCAACCCTAATAGGTTTTCCCCACAATGTGAGGTCAACAAAAATGGAGACTCTACTGTGACCGGACCAATTGTAAACAGAATAGGTTTAGAAATGGGGCTCACCAGCGGAATTCCAGAAAAACCCACCAAAACATTATTCTGCCCGGACAGAGCAGTTCCTGCGACCAGTGATAGAGAAATAGAACTATTCATCGCACCCGTGTCAGCTAAAAAGTTTTTGGATGTCCCCATCAACTGCCCTTGCACATAAGGACCTTGCTGATCGACGGGTACTGACACCTGGCCCCCACTCTGTCCTTGGCTGTCCTAGGCGTAGGCATACCCTTCGGTCCCATCGATCACACAGTCTTCATTATAGTACTGCCTACCTCTTGGAGGATCAAAATAATTCTTCTCAGATTCACCATGTGCTGCGTCCTCTCTCCACATATCACTTCGATCCACACTCCCTCGACCTCTTCCTCTCCCTCTTACTGCCCCATTCTGAGCCAGCAACAGTGGACACTGAGCTCGCCAATGCCCTTCCTGTTTAGAGTAAGTGCATTGGTTTATTCCCAAAGCAACAGCTGGTCCTCTGCCTCGTCCAGTTCCTGCCCCCCTCGGGAAAAACCCTCTACCGCCTCTCTCTCTGCCTTGTCCCCTGATGACTTGCTGTAACAACACCTGTGTCTTCAGATCCTTTGCTTTCTTTTCAGTCTTATCCTTACTCTCATTTTTCCTGTGTTCATAATACTGAGACATGCTCAGTATAACCGAAGGTGTAGTAGTGGTCCAAGTACTCTCAGCGGCTTGTAGCTGCTTGGAGACTTCTGGCAGCAGATTGGTCACGAAACGATTAACAAATAATCGTATACCACCTTCCACCGACAAATCTTGCCCACTAAAGTCAATTAATACCCCCTCAAATCTAGTGAAGAAATCCGAAACACTTTTGTCCTTCTTCGGCTTACACGCTGTCAATTTGTCCCAATCTACCTTATGGGGTGGAATTAAGGAGTGCATATAGGTAATAATCCGACCCGGTAAGGCCACTATTTTGGGTTTCAGCTTATCACCAGGTTTCCGATCCTTGTCCCAATCTTTATTCTAATCCCAAGTTCCTCCCTCTCTCTCTGTGGCATGGTCCTGGTCATGCACCTGACGCCACACGTCAACAGGGACTAGCAAGCCAAAAAATAGCTCTATGTCAGCTAAGGTCATAACATAACAGCTGAGGAAGCCGCTTCTGTAAGCTCTTTATAGTAAGCCATAGGGTTTTTTCGAGGGTCGGGCAGTTGTGATTTTAGTGAAAGAACGTCACTCCTCTTCCAAGCGGTATAAAGCCATTGCTCTTGGAATCTTGCCTCAACACGAGATCTAGTCACTTGTTTTTGATCATCTCTTAATTCTGGTATTTCAGGATGGTAAATAGGATGGACTTCCCGCATAGGATGCTGGGAGTCCCAAGTTGGACATTTCGAGTGCATCCGTCCTCGATAATTTAATAAAACCTCGACATTCCTGTACACTTCCTCGAGTCTTAATTCAGATTTATGAGCCCGGTTCCGAATATCATACATCACTTGAGGAGCCTTCCCTCCCGGGAAACACTGCTCCCATAAAGAAATAAGACGTTTGGCCATGTGCTCCAGGGCATGCTGCTGCATGACAGGCTCATAATCTCGACGTGTACTCCATACATCAGGTAAAGTATAAATAGGATTTTGCATCTACTGCGATGACTGATTTGCAATCGTCGCACTAGAGGGAGTAGGGTCAGCTAGAGTTGGGGTCGTGCTCGAGGACTGGGAAGCCCAAGCAGAAGTGGGGGAGACAAAACGACCGTGGACACAGTAGGAGACGGCAATGCATCGGGCCATAAAGTGGCTGTTCCAAATGCTGAGAGAGATAAAACAGAGGATGTTCCCAGAGGGGCGGGGGGAGAGGAAACGACAGGAACAGAAGCCGTTGGAGCTGAAGCAGGAGTTAAAGGGACCGCAGGATATACAAAAAACACGAGAGGTACTTACAGTCTGGGTATCAAAAAACTACTGGAACCTAATTGTGTCCCGTTTTTATATTCAGACCACACAGTTGATCTAAACAAATGACATTGTCAAAACAGAGAAGTGAGACAGAGAAGATCAAGAGTCTGAAAAACTAGGAAACAGTACCCATCAGCCCACTCAAACTTTATTGGGTCTGACCATCAAAGTGGTATTATTAAAAGAAGCAGTATGCTGATAGCATGGAAGGAATAACTATCCACCATGTATGTTGGTTGGTCAAGCATACTGCTTCTTTTAATAATACCACTTTGATGGTCAGACCCAATAAAGTTTCTTATGTCATCAAAGTAGGTATTTTTAACTCACGAGGATCATTTTCCTTTTCTGTTTTTCTTTTGAGCACTGCAACTTCTGCCCCTTCTGCTCACACATTGTCATCTACTGTTTGGATGCTTTATCCTTGGGTCCGCTACTAGGCAACCTCAGACTCTCCCTGAGGAGGAGCCTACAGGACACCTCTCTCCAACACTGAACAACCCAGATGACGAGATTCCACTTTTGAGTGGGCTGATGGGTACTGTTTCCTAGTTTTTCAGACTCTTGATCTTCTCTGTCTCACTTCTCTGTTTTGACAATGTCATTTGTTTAGATCAACTGTGTGGTCTGAATATAAAAACGGGACACAATTAGGTTCCAGTAGTTTTTTGATACCCAGACTGTAAGTACCTCTCGTGTTTTTTGCTATTCAGTTGGGGGACAAGGTACTTTCCCGGTCTATAAACTATCTCCCCTCGGACCCTCCACCACCCTTGTGTCTATTTGTTACCGCAGGATATACACCTTGTGGAGCATAAAGGGAAGGTGAACGCGCATCCAATAAATCCTCTATCTCATCCTCTGGCTCAGTCCTAGTTACGTAGCTTTTATCAACCTGTAATCTGAATTATCTATCTGTACAATCAATTCCCTTCTCAGTTTGAGCTTTATCATAAGCTATAGCCTTCTGTGTAATCGTCTGACCTCCTTTCATTTTACATAACTTCTCCTCCCTGATGCGTCTACGATTTAATTCTTCTTGCTGCCACATATTTAAAGAATCAAACATAGCCTGCCGACTTTGTTTGGAAAATAATCGATCTTGTAAGAAATGTATCTTTTTCTCATCAAAGGACCCGGTTAAGGGACATTGTAGTTCCACATTGTCTTTGGTATATTTATGCCATAGCGCATTAAACAGAATAGGTGAAATACCATGTTTAACATACATATCATAACTTGGGCTGCCCTCAGGCGGGGCAGGCTGACTTTCATCCAAACGTGTGCTTTTTCGGCGACAACAACATCCAAAACATAATTTGCTAAAGCACGGCATTCTTATTATTGATCGTTCAGAAAAACAGTCTTTCAAACATGGCCATGTTCATACATTCTCAACATTTCCATTCACTCTCAAGATCAAAACGTGGACAGAACAATACATTAAGTATGGGCGCAAAATCCGCTCCGCTCGCGAAATTTGCGAATTTTCGGCAATTTCACGATCCACGAATCTCGTGAATTTGCCGAACAATTCGTGAATTCGCGAGTGGGCGTATTTTTTATTTTGGCCGAGAAAGCACAGTTAAGGCAGGTGCTCAAGTTGAAGCTAACTTTGTAACCCTTTTAGAATGGTGCCGGCAAGCTGCCAGAGTGCTTGCTGGCGCCATTCTAAAATGGTTACAAAGTTAGCTTCAACTTGGGCACCTGCCTTAACTCTGTAAGTGCTTCATGTGGGTTAAAAATTAAACCTCAACAGGAAGCACTTACAGATATAAATAAAGCAGCTGCCCGAGTTGAAGCTCAAATTCAGTAACGTTTTAATCAGCCCAAAACATTAGTGAGCACGGTCGAGGCTGGGCAAGTGTGCTTTAACCCCATATCTTCTGAGGAAAAAATTATCTGTAATACCCGAGGGAGGTCTTTGCATCCCTGAGTTTCTCGAGCGCAATACCCGTTCCTGTGACCAGGAGGCTGCCTTCTCCTCACATGCTGCCCTGCTCGCTCTCTGACCCTTATACACGAGGCATGTTGACACGCATAGAAGACCCGCACCACACACTAGCGGTATCAAATGTCTTCCTGCCCTTTCCCAACTATGATGGACAGCTCACTCAAGGGACCTCGGCGCCTTTTAGCGCTGTGGCACAGTTACAGGCACACATGGTCAGTGGAGACAAATCTGGCCCTACGCAGCTGCAGTGTAGGAAAAGCGCTATCATTTACCCAACGAGGTAGCACTTACTGGATTAGCCAGTAGTACTCCAGTTGAGTAGAGGTATTGCACAAAACAGTTGCATCTTCGTGGATAACTATGCAGAGCAGGATTCATTCTGGCACGAGGCTCCTGTCACAAAAATTAAACCTCAACAGGGAGCACTTACAGATATAAATAAAGCAGGTGCCCGAGTGGAAGCACAAATTCAGTAACGTTTTAATCAGCCCAAAAGCATTAGTGAGCACGGTTGAGGCTGGGCAAGTGTGCTACTGGCTAATTTCACTTACAATACATACATAGATACACCATGAAAGAATTTTCAAAACAACATGCCTTTTTCCAAACAAGGGAACCAAGCCCATCAATCCCGTTTAAGGAGAACTTAACCAATTCAGATTCCAGACCAACAGATACCAAAATTAAGCAGTCCAAAGACTACCAAGAGACCGTCATATAGGTATCAACCACAGACTGTCCTACAGACCATCCTGAAGCCTTCCTGGTTCACCCTCAGGACTATTCTGACTAAATCTGCTGCCTAAGCATCGCTTCAGATGTGTCCCGGCGGCTACCCAGGTACAACCACGGGTCGTTCCGAGAGCAGTCCGGCCGGATGCGCACCACACGTGCCACACCAGGGCCTCCAATCAGAGTCTCTAGTATTCACAAAACAAGTCCATGGAGCATCTACCCGTGCAGCCACAATACTGCCCCATCAGACCTCCAAAGTCCTCTGTGGTACACCGACCACCAAATCCAATACAGTTAACTGCTTCAAAGCGCCGCTCAACAGCGCATTCCAAAAACACCAAAATCAGTTCACTCACCTGGTGCACACAGGTGAAATTGCGTATTCTCCACTGCCAACTCCTGAAGACCAACACGATCAGCTCCCAGGTTACGCCCGTAGGACTCCGGCGAAGGGTCATTAGAAGCTAGGGCTCCCTGATGGCGAGAGCGGAGTAAGTCAGAATTTCCGGTCAGTCCACCGACTCGACCAGAGGTCCCCTTTCTTTGTCCTTTACTACCCGATTACGGGAAGATGACCCTAACGCGGAGTCCCTCCAGAATCGCCAATTGACATACCATAAAAAATTACATAAGGAGCAATGCATACCAATACCCCCAATACCAATTACCAAATAACCAGTCAGTTGGCAGTGAAGAAAGTTCAATCGTTTATTATGCAAAATACTCTATAGAGGAGCCTCTCCAACCCTCGCCCATCAGGTGCGTGGAGAAGACTGCTGGCTTACATTCAAAACCGCACATATATGCTTATAGTTCCTCACATGTAGTCGCCGTAAATGGAAAAACACCACTTGGCTCTTGGGCCCCTAGGAAGGACCATATATGGCACACATGATTGGTTCAAAGCTTTACTAAGTTATTACTGGGAAGGTCAGGAGGGGTTACTCCCTTTCGTCCTGGTGCCCAGGAGTGTAGGCACGGCGCCTCCAGGAATGTGCTTATCGCACCCAAAGCCAGATGCGACCTTGAGTCCCAGGACAGAGGGAGAACAGTTTACCTTCAGCTGCTCTCAGTAATTCAAATGGACTGGGAACTGACAACCAATGCAGAGCACACTTGATCAAAGCTCGGGTCTGACACAAGCAGAGAAAAGATGGCTTCTGTACGGTTTCTTGGCCTACTTTATTAGTATTGAACAAACGGACAGAATAAACCTTTTCCTACTAACTAAAGCAAAAGAGGTTATGCAGTGTGCATATTGAGCCAGAGGATATATAGATACATCATGCTAACACAATATATATGTCTGATACTCATATAGGGGAAATCTAACTTTTATCCCTCAGTCCGACTACCCTCGCCCCTTTCCAAAAGTAATCAGGGTACGGGGTCCCTGGGTCCCGGTGAAGACTCATGGATAGGGCCTCAAGCTCCTTCCACACAAAAAAATGGAGGCGTGGTCAAGATGTCATCGGAGTGAGATATGAGTTTCTGTCTCTCCATCCCCGCCAAGCGAGCCCTGCCCCACCATCGTAGCGGTGTGCTCCCCTCAGGATGCGCATCAATTGTCAGGGCTCTGTGACAGCCCGGACACCCACCGGAGGGAGAGTGTGCTGATAGATCCCCAGGAGTTGGTGGTGGACAAGGCAGCCTGGGCCGGGCTGCACAGCAGAGGGTATCCGGTGGTTGGAGACTTGCCCAACTTGCAGATGATAGTGTGGGGCGAGACGGGCCCTTGCAGGCGGGATTGAGCTGGACCGAGCAGAAGGATTGTGACGGCACCAGATTGACATCGGTTGAGTGCATGAGATTCCTGAGGCAGGCTATCAGGAGTCCGGAGCGGGTCGGCCAAAGAGGAGAGATGAGGGACATGGCAGAGGAGGGCCTGGCAGGGAGAAGGTCGGGGCCACGAACGAGGTAGCTGGCTGGCGCCTGAAACCCGCTGGGTGATGAGGCTATCTCTGCGCGGGCCAGGAGCACACGGGACTGATGAGAGCGTAGAGGCCAGCGGAGGTAGATAATTGCTTAAGAGGGGTAGACCGGGGACGGATTCATGCCTAGGCCCGACCTCAGTGAGCATTGGCCTGGGCTGAGGCCCCTTCTCCTTGACCTAAACAGACAGCCTGGATATTGGGTGAAGACCCCTGATCTGAATGAGCTGTTGTTGAATGCGACAGGCAATAGGCATCACCCCTGCAAGAGCACATGATGCAGGAGAGGCTGCTGACCAGTAGGAGAGTGGGGTGAGTGGGAGAGCTCTGCGGAAGAGTAGAGACACAAGGGCAGAAACTTCTTAAGAACCCCAGGAATCGCAGCAAGCCTCAAGGGGTGCTGACGCAACAAAGCTGTAGACTTAGCACCCAGAGCAAGATGGTGCTATAAGATCGGGGTCCGCGAATGTGATCTCTAGGCTCTGGCACAAGTTGGTGCGGGATGCGGCCACTGAGCCACTATAGAGGAGGAATGAAGTGCAAAAAAGAAGGCACAGAGAAGGGCCAGGTGGGGGGGCGCACTAAGCATACCTCACTCTCAGAGCACGGTAAGAGCCATCGAGGCCACTGGCAGAGGAGTATACACTCAACTCTACTGGAAGGACCTGTCGGTGCAGCGAGGGCAGCATATATGAGACAGGCTCTTAGCCCGAGGTACAGGGGGCCTCAGCACTGAACACAGCATTGGTCCATTATGAATCCCCACAGATCTGAGGGCCCAGGGGCTCCGACAGGATAACGTTCGGGAGAGCAAAGAAAAGGGGTTCCATTTAGGACATGTTACTAAAGCAGACAAGCTCCAAGGAGTGAGATCCCCAGGTAGGCTCAAGTAGGGCTTCCTCACCGTCAGCGGAATAGGAGGCACCAGTCAATCGTCCCTACTTCGAGGCTCTGCTCTCTGGCTTGAGACATGACCTCCTCATGCTGAAGCAATATCTATCGAGCGATCTGCAGTCAGTACGTAAGGAGGTGACTGACATCGGAGACCAGGTGAATGCTATTGAACATACACACGTTACACACGTTACCTACCACACATTACGTCAGAACAGATCCTTTGGTTTAATAAAGGTATGCATACCTTTATTAAACCAAAGGATCTGTTCTGAACATACACACGTTACCCACATTAATATCCCTTCACATGTCATGAAAGCTTGACATTTAAGCCCCATCAGAACAGGGACTTTTCAACCTTACACTTCCGCGTCCATACCTTCACCCATTTTTTTTCCCCTTTTGCGTCACTACGATAAGATGTTTGTAATCATTAAGAGACTACAATATTTCATGTCACAAACGTACCCACTGCCGAACCACCATCCTGCTTGTGTTTACACCTTTATAGATCTACACTGGAACGAGGGAACGGTGTTGTGTGCATCCACTAGATTTTTGCTGTATATTGTCACAGAATCCACTTTCACCCTGCACTTGCACTAAATGCAGTCACTAAAGAAACCGTAATGTTCATTGTAATGTTACAATGCACTCCATCTTTTATTTTGTATCCTCCCCAGCGCTGAGGAGTCGCGAAAGTATTGTATTTGCTTTGCGACGAAACACTTGTCGGCTGGCCATTCATAACAATAAAAGAGGAGCCGTAAGACTGGTCGTCCCCTTTTCTTCAACGGTGGAAATTTGACCTTTTAAATGTCCCAGAAATGTTTATTGCAATGGTAAGGAATGCAAAGAAAGCAGTACTTAGGAGGAAGTTGATCACCATATCTGCAGCAGTTAACAAGGAAAGGCGTGACAAGCAAGCTAAACTACAACAACAAACATGCAAATTAGAAAGCATACTCCATCCTACCGGTGCGCCTATGGTATGGCGCCAACTAGAGGCCAACTAGAGTCGGCTAGAAAGCAATTGGCAGGCCTCGATTTAGATAACCAGGAATGCTCGGTCCTGCGCGTCAAATATACATTTTATGTGGGGGTAACAAGTGCAGGAGACTGCTGGAGAACAAATTCATGGGACAGTGCTGGGCCAATGACGATGGAACAGTGGTTGAGGGAGATTAGACTGTGGTATTCGGCACAGGATTTCCTGCCAAAGGCTATTTTTGAGTACCTGGAAAAGGCTAACGTGACACGCCTAACAGAAGGACAGGTGGATGGCCTAGAAAGCCCCATTAGGATTGAGAAAGTAATAGCTGCAATCTCCAGACTGAAGCCACACAAATCTCCAGGCTCCGATGGATTCTCGTCCAGTTTTATAAAAACCTTTTGCAACTTGGTGGCCCCCCTCCTCACCAGAGTGTGTAACGCAATCACGGGTTCAGATACACTACCCCCTTCAATGAAGGAGACTTTGGTGGTGGTTATACCAAAACCTGATACGGACAAAATATTGTGCGGGTCCTACTGACCTATATAGCTTCTAAATGTAGATGGAAAGCTATTCACAGGGATCTTGGCATCCCGGCTCACCCTCATATGCCCAGATTAATAGACCCAGATCAATCAGGGTCTGTTCCTGGTAGACAGTGCTTAGATAACAACACCTCATAGATAAGGTGACGTGCTGTCAACGTGAGGGAATGCTCTTCACAATAGATGCAGAGAAGACCTTTGACCACATCTATTGGCCTTATTTGAAAGTGGTATTGAAACGATTTGGATTTTGGGATAGATTTTGATCATGGGTACTGAGCAGGTATGGAGGGCCAAGGGCCACTGTCTGGGTGAACGTTGTGGGCTCGGGGAGATTCCCTATTGAATGTGGAACACAACAGGGATGTCCCTGTACCCGCTGTTGTTCGTGCTCTTATTGGAGCCTTTCCCGCAACGGTCCGGGATGTCCCAAATTTCACAGGCATAAGCTTAGGGGGGGGGGAGTTCACTGACAAAATACTGATAGCAAAAATATAGATGACAAAAATATAGATGACAAATTATAGAATAAAAGAAGATTGACTCCCTATAACTAAAACAGCTAAGTACAAAAATATTGAATCAAAAATATCGAAATTAAAAATATAGATGTAAAAAATATCGATTACGAGATACAAATGAAATAAAATAATAAATACTACATATATAAAATATTAATATTTTCTTTAACAAAATAAATTACATTGAATATACATTTTAAATAAATATAAAAAATAAACTTAATGTTAAAACATATACATACACAAAAATAATAATTTAAACATCTACATATATTTAATTTAAAATAATGTATTAATGTTATATTTATTTAATTTTTAAACTTTTAATTTATATTAAAAAAATATTGATATGCATATATTTAAAAAAACATTCTATAATTAATTATAACACTTAACTATAAAACAAATTAAAACGTACATTTCACAATACAATAAATAGAACAGTAGGGAAAATGTTGGATAGTGGAATAATTACATTTACTATTCCAACTACAGTGAATACAACAGTAGGTAAAGTGTTGGATAGCGGAGGGGTAAAAATTACTATTCGCACTTCAAAGAGTGCAACAGTAGGGAAAGTGTTGGATAGCGGAGGGATAACATTTACTATTTCCACTACAATGAGTGCAACAGTAGGGTAAATGTTGGATAGTGGAAGAATTAAATTTACTTTTCCAACTCCATTAGTGCAACAGTAGGGAAAATGTCGGAAATCGAAGGGTAACAATTACTATTCCCACTCCAGTGAATGCAACACTTGGGAAAGTGTTGGATAGAGAAAAGGGAAAATTGACTATTCCCACCCCATAGAGTGCAACAGTAGGAAAAGTGTTGGATAGCAGAGGGGCAAACATTACTTATCCCACAACAGTAGGGAAAGTGCTGGATAGCGAAGGAGTAAAAATTACTATTCCCACTCCAGTGAGTGCAACAGTAGGGAAAGTGCTGGATAGAAGAGGGGTAAAAATTACTATTCCCACCCCAAAGAGTGCAACAGTAGGGAAAGTGTTGGATAGAGGAGTGGTCATAATTACTATTCCCACTCCAAAGAGTGCAAAAGTAGAGAAAGAGCTGTATAGCGAAGGGGTAAAAATTACTATTCCCACTTCAGTGAGTGCAATAGTAAGGAAAGTATTGGATAGCGGATAGGTAAAAATGACTATTCCCACTCCAGTGAGTGCAAAAGTAGGAAATGTGCTGGATAGCGGATGGTTAAAAATTACTATTCCCACTCCAGTGAGTGCAACTGTAGGGAAAGTGCTGGACAGTGGAGGGGTAAAAATTACTATTCCCACTCCATTGAGTGTAACTTTAGGGAAAGTTTTGGATAGCAGAGAGGTAAAATTTACAATTCCCACTCTAGTGAGTGCAACAATAGGGAAAGTATTGGATAGCGTAGGAGTAACATTTACTATTCCCACTCAAGTGAATGCAACAGTAGTGAAAGTACAGGATAGCGGAGTGGTAAAAATTACTGTTCCCACTCTAGTGAGTACAACAGTAGGAAAAGTATTGGATAGCGGAGGGGTAAAAATTACTATTCCCACTTTAGTGAGTGCAACAGTAGGGAAAGAATTGGATAGCAGAGGGGTAAAATCCACTATTCCTGCTCCAGTGAGTGCAACAGTAGGGAAAGTGCTGGATAGCGGAAGGGTAAAAATTACTATTCCCACTCCAATGAGCGCAACAGTACGGAAACTGCTGGATAACAGAGGGAGAAAAGTTACTATTTCCATTCCAAAGAGTGCATTAGTAGGGTAAATGTTGTATAGTGGAAGAATTACATTTACTTTTCCAACTCCAGTGAGTGCAACAGTAGGGAAAATGTTGGAAATCGAAGGGTAACAATTACTATTCCCACTCCACTGAATGCAACACTTGGAAAAGTGTTGGATAGAAAAAAGAGAAAAATTACTATTTCCACCCCATAGAGTGCAACAGTAGGGAAAGTGTTGGATAGCAGAGGGGCAATAATTACTTATCGCACTCCAGTGATTGCAAAAGTAGGGAAGTGCTGGGTAGCGAAGGAGTAAAAATTACTTATCCCACTCCAGTGAGTGCAACAGTAGGAAAAGTGCTCGATAGAAGAGGAGTAAAACTTACTATTACCACTCCAAAGAGTGCAACAGTAGGGAAAGTGTTGGATAGAGGAGTGGTCAAAATTACTATTCCTACTCCAAAGAGTGCAAAAGTAGGGAAAGAACTGTATGGCGAAGGGGTAAAAATTACTATTCCCACTTCAATGAGTGCAACAGTAAGGAAAGTATTGGATAGCGAATAGGTAAAAATGACTATTCCCACTCCAGTGAATGCAACAGTAGGGAAAGTGCTGGATAGCGGAGGGGTAACAATTACTATTCCCACTCCAGTGTGTGCAACAGTAGTAAATGTGCTGGATAGCGGATGGTTAAAAATTACTATTACCACTCCAGTGAGTGCAACAGTAGGGAAAGTGATGGACAGCGGAGGGGTAAAAAGTTACTATTCCCACTCCATTGAGTGTAACTTTAGGGAAAGATTTGGATAGCAGAGAGGTAAAAATTACAATTCCCACTCCAGTGAGTGCAACAGTAGGGAAAGTATTGGATAGCGTAGGAGTAACATTTACTATTCCCACTCAAGTGAATGCAACAGTAGGGAAAGTGCAGGATAGCGGAGTGGTAAAAATTACTGTTCCCACTATAGTGAGTGCAACAGTAGAAAATGTGCTGGATAGCGGAGTGGTAAAAATAACTATTCCCACTCCAGTGAGCACAACAGTAGGAAAAGTATTGGATAACGGAGGGGTAAAAATTATTATTCCTATTTCAGTGAGTACAACAATAGGGAAAGAATTGGATAGCAGAGGGGTAAAATTCACTATTCCTGCTCCAGTGAGTGCAACAGTAGGGAGAGTGCTGGATAGCGGAAGGGTAAAAATTACTATTCCCACTCCAATGAGTGCAACAGTACGGAAACTGCTGGATAACGGAGGGAGAAAATTTACTATTTCCACTCCAAAGAGTGCATTAGTAGGGTAAATGTTGTATAGTGGAAGAATTAAATTTACTTTTCCAACTCCAGTGAGTGCAACAGTAGGGAATATGTTGGAAATCGAAGGGTAACAATTACTATTCCCACTCCAGTGAATGCAACACTTGGGAAAGTGTTGGATAGAGAAAAGGGAAAAATTACTATTCCAACCCTATAGAGTGCAACAGTAGGGAAAGTGTTGGGTAGCAGAGGGGCAAAAATTACTTATCCCACTCCAGTGATTGCAAAAGTAGGGAAAGTTCTGGATAGAGAAGGAGTAAAAATTACTTATCCCACTCCAGTGAGTGCAACAGTAGGGAAAGTGCTGGATAGAAGAGGAGTACAAATTACTATTCCCACTCCAAAGAGTGCAACAGTAGGGAAAGTTATGGATAGAGGAGTGGTCAAAATTACTATACCCACTCCAAAGAGTGCAAAAGTAGGGAAAGAACTGTATGGCGAAGGGGTAAAAATGACTATTCCCACTTCAGTGAGTGCAACAGTAAGGAAAGTATTGGATAGCGAATAGGTAAAAATTACTATTCCCACTCCAGTGAATGCAACAGTAGGGAAAGTGCTTGATAGCGGAGGGGTAAAAATTAATATTCCCACTCCAGTGAGTGCAACAGTAGGAAATGTGCTGGATAGCGGATGGTTAAAAACGTACTTTTCCCACTCCAGTGAGTGCCACTGTAGGGAAAGTGCTGGACAGCGGAGGGGTAAGAATTACTATTCCCACTCCATTAAGTGTAACTTTAGGGAAAGATTTGGATAGCAGAGAGGTATAAATTACAATTCCCACTCCAGTGAGTGCAACAGTAGGGAAAGTATTGGATAGCGTAGGAGTAACATTTACTATTCCCACTCAAGTGAATGCAACAGTAGGGAAAGTGCAGGATAGCGGAGTGGTAAAAATTACTGTTCCCACTATAGTGAGTGCAACAGTAGTAAATGTGCTGGATAGCGGAGTGGTTAAAATAACTATTCCCACTCCAGTGAGTACAACAGTAGGAAAAGTATTGGATAACGGAGGGGTAAAAATTACTATTTCCACTTCAGTGAGTGCAACAGTCGGGAAAGAATTGGATAGCAGAGGGGTAAAATTCAATATTTGTACTCCAGTGAGTGCAACAGTAGGGAAACTGCTGGATAACGGAGGGATAACATTTACTATTTCCACTCCAATGAGTGCATTAGTAGGGTAAATGTTGGATAGTGGGAGAATTAAATTAAATTTTCCAACTCCAGTGAGTGCAACAGTAGGTAAAATGTGGGATAGCGGAAGGGTAACAATTACTATTCCCACTCCAGTGAATGCAACACTAGGGAAAGTGTTGGATAGAGAAGAGGGAAACATGACTATTCCCACCCCATAGAGTGCAACTGTAGGGAAAGTGCTGGATAGATGAGGGGTAAAAATGACTTATCCCACTCCAGTGATTGCAAGAGTAGGGAAAGTGCTGGATAGCGAAGGAGTTAAGATTACTATTCGCACTCCAGTGAGTGCAACAGTAGGGAAAGTGCAGGATAGAAGAGGGGTAAAAATTACTATTCCCACTCCAAAGAGTGCAACAGTAGGGAAAGTTTTGGATAGCGAAGTGGTCAAAATTACTATTCCCACTCCAAAGAGTGCAAAAGTAGGGAAAGAGCTGAATGGCGAAGGGGTAAAAATTACTATTCCCACTTCAGTGAGTGCAACAGTAAGGACAGTATTGGATAGCGGAGAGGTAAAAATGACTAATCACACTACAGTGAATGCAACAGTAGGGAAAGTGCTGGATAGCGGAGGGGTAAAAATTACTATTCCCACTCTAGTGAGTGCAACAGTAGGAAATGTGCTGGATAGCGGAGGGTTAAAAATTACTATTCCCACTCCAGTGAGTATAACTGTAGGGAAAGTGCTGGACAGCGGAGGGGTAAAAATTACTATTCCCACTCCATTGAGTGTAACTTTAGGGAAAGTTTGGATAGCAGAGAGGTAAACATTATTATTCCCACTCCAGTGAGTGCAACAGTAGTGAAAGTATTGGATAGCGTAGGAGTAACATTTACTATTGCTACTCAAGGGAATGTAACAGTAGGGAAAGTGCAGGATAGCGGAGGGGTAAAAATGACTGTTCCCACTCTAGTGAGTGCAACAATAGTAAATGTGTTGGATAGCGAAGTGGTACAAATTACTATTTCCACTCCAGTGAGTACAACAGTAGGAAAAGTATTGGACAGCGGAGGGGTAAAAATTACTATTCCCACTTCAGTGAGTGCAACAGTAGGGAAAGAATTAGATAGCAGAGGGCTAAAATTTACTATTCCTACTCCAGTGAGTGCAACAGTAGGGAAAGTGCTGGATAGCGGAAGGGTAAAAATTACTATTCCCACTCCAATGAGTGCAACAGTACGGAAACTGCTGGATAACAGAGGGATAACAGTTGCTATTTCCACTCCAATGAGTGCATTAGTAGGGTAAATGTTGGATAGTGGAAGAATTAAATTTACTTTTCCAACTCCGATGAGTGCAACAGTAGGGAAAATGTGGGATAGTGGAAGGGTAACAATTACTATTCCCACTCGAGTGAATGCAACACTTGGGAAAGTGTTGGATAGAGAAGAGGGAAAAATGACTATTCCCACCCCATAGAGTGCAATGGTAGGGAAAGTGTAGGATAGCAGAGGGGCAAACATAACTTATCCCACTCAAGTGATTGCAACAGTAGGGAACGTGCTGGATAGCAAAGGAGTAAAGATTACTATTCCCACTCCAGTGAGTGCAACAGTAGGGAAAGTGCAGGATAGAAGAGGGATACAAATTACTATTCCCACTCCAAAGAGTGCAACAGTAGGGAAAGTGTTGGATAGCGGAGCTATCAAAATTACTATTCCCACTCCAAAGAGTGCAACAGTAGGGAATGAGCTGAATAGTGAAGGTGTAAAAATGACTATTCCCACTTCAGTGAGTGCAACATTAAGGAAAGTTTTGGATAGCGGAAAGGTAAAAATTATTATTCTCACTCCAGTGAATGCAACAGTAGGAAAAGTGCTGGATAGCGGAGGGGTAAAAATTACTATTCCCACTCCAGTGAGTGCAACAGTAGGAAATGTACTGGATAGTGGAGGGTTAAAAATTACTATTCCCACTCCAGTGAGTGTAATTGTAGGAAAACTGCTGGATAGCGGAGGGGTAAAAATTACTATTCCCAATCCAGTGAGTGCAACTTTAGGGAAAGTTTTGGATAGCGTAGGGGTAAAAATTACTATTCCCACTCCAGTGAGCGCAACAGTGAGGAAAGTATTGGATAGCGTAGGGGTAACATTTACTATTCCCACTCCAGTAAGTACAACAGTAGGAAAAGTATTGGATAGCGGAGGGGTAAAAATTACTATTCCCACTGCATTGAGTGCAGCAGTAGGGAAAGTATTGGATAGCGGAGGAGTAAAATTCACTATTCCTACTCCAGTGAGTGCAACAGTAGGGAAAGTGCTGGATAGCGGAAGGGTAAAAATTACTATTCCCACTCCAATGAGTGCAACAGTACGGAAAATGTTGGATAATGGAGGGGTAAAAATGACTATCCGCACTCCAATGACTGCACCAGTAGGGAAAGTGCTGGATAGCAGAGGGGTAAAAATTACTATTCCCACTCCAGTGACTGCAACAGTAGGGAAAGTGTTGGATAGCAAAGAAACAAAAATTACTAATAACATTTAAAAAAAAAATTAAAAAAATAATATTAAAAATAAATAAACTATATTTAAAAATATATATGATTACATATATTAAACATATAAATAATCTTAAACATAAATAAACAATATTTTAAAAATATATGAATACATTTATTATACAAATAAAAAGAACACATTTCAATATTAATTACATATTACAAAAAAGTACAAATATTATATCAAATACAAAAACTAAATACATTTATAAACAATATGTATTTAAAAGGAGCAAATACTAACAAACAAATCATTTAAAACATAAATGTAATTATTTTATTTCCTACCCTATAACACCAAACCAATAAAAAAGAACTTGAACATTTTATTTAAATGTATTTCCATAATTAACATAATTAATAATTAATCATAAAAATATTATTAATACAAAAATACAATACATATTCATTGGGTACACATTCTTTAACACTATAATATCCACAATACAAACCTAAATTTAATTACACAATTACTATAATTAATGACTAATTAATAAATGTATTTAAATTAATTAACAACTAATTAATAATTCATCAATAAATTACTTCCCACCCTTCCTACCATTTACACCTATAAATACCACAACACACACTCGAAATTAATTACACAATTACCTTCATTAATTACTAATTATATAAAATTAATTAATAAATAACTATTAATTCATCAATTACAATTAAATTACTTCCCACCCTTCCCACCATTTTCACCTATAAACACCACAACACACACCTAAAATTAAATACACAATTACCATAATTATTTGCCAATTAATTAATTAAACTTAATTAACAACTATTTATTAAATATTTAGTAATTCTTTTATTTAAATATTGAACACTATAACATCTCAATTAAACAAATATTAATAAATAAAAATTATTCAATAAATGTGATATAATTAAATTAATTTCCACCCTATTAACCTATAAACCGACAACCTGCTACGGAACTAAAAACGCAAAGCAAAAATATAATAACTACTAAAAATAATCCATACATTTTACATAATTAAATTTCTTCCCACCCTATTTCCCTATAAACCCACAACCCGCTACAGAGCTAAAACCGCTAAATTCTAATAAAAAAAATAACCACCAATATTTTAACACATATAATAAACATACAAACAATTCTTGTACAAAAGAAATAATTTACACACGTATAAAATATATACTAAATACATAACGTTAATAAAAAATCGATATTTTTAACAACTATATTTTTTCAAACGATATTAAACGCTTTGATATTTTTCTAATTGATATTACTTACCTAAAATCAATATTATTGACCACAAGAACTTGTCTGTCTTTATTCCTGACCTACGATATTTTTGACACAATATTTATGCAATTTGATATTTTTTACTCGATATTCTGTCTTTGCACCCTTTGGAGGAGAGGAGCACCTAATTGCTTTAAACGTGGACAATGAAATTGTCTCCCTAGACAACCCTTGAGAGGTTTTACCAAAGTTACTGGTAGGAGTGGAAAGGTTTGGGGCTGTCTCGGGATTCAAGATCAATTTAGCTAAATCACAGACACTAAGCCTAACAGTAATGCAAAACTCAAAGGAATTCCTCATAAGGCTCTCTCCATTCGATGGGAGTGGATCTTATCATACTTATGGACATATTTCACATCGACCATCCAGGAGGTGGTAGAGGTTAACTATCGAGAGTTGGTTAAAAATGGTCCAGAATGATTTAGCCAGGTGGCGAACCTACTCACTGTCATGGCTTGGAAGAAGAGCTGCACTGAAGATAGTCGTTCTTCCCAGAATCCTCTATAACTTTTTGACTCTGTGTTTATGCATCTGCCAGGGCCGCTCCCGATTATACAAAGAGCCTTTCAAAACTATGTGTTGGCAGACCAGTGCTCCCGAATGCTCTGTGAGCTTAGCTGGCAGACCCCAGTGGAAGGAGGCCTGGGCATTCCGTGCATTCTGCAATACTTCCGGGTGGCACAGATTGGGTTCCTGGTGGAGTGGTCGCATGCAGAATCAGAGAAGATATGGCTCTTTATAGACAGAGCATAAGCAGGAACATCCCTGTGGAAGATCCCTTTCCTGAGCAGACCGCATCTCTCATGAAGTCTCTACCTGTCTGCGATCACAATGTCTACCCTCCGAGTCTGGGATGCAGTAGCCTAAAGGGACTGCCTCTCTTCGTTCCCCTCCCCACTCTCTTCGGTGGTGGGGAATCCAGACTTCACTCCGGGATTAAATTAAGGGGCTTTCCAGGAGTGGCTGAGACCAGGATGTAGCTCGATGGGCCACTTCTTTGACAAAGATGGCTCAAACAGTTTGACACCCTGAGGGCATAAAATGCTATACCCAGGAGAGAAATATTCCGGTGTGCACAGATCAGGCATTGGGTGATGCAGCCGGAGATAAGCGTGGCAGCTCAAAGTCCCCTGACAAAATTTGAGAGTTAGCTTCTAAGTAAAGAATCAGATAAGCATTTAGTATCAGACTTATATAAGTTGTTGATGAACACCTAACTCCCTCAATTCCCTGCATATGTGTGCTAGGTCTTTACAACCTGTTGACCTATCCACTCAAATCCAGAAGAGGCAGACATATTGTACTGGCACTGAGGGTGGCTCACCAGTCGATATTGGCACTCTGGGGCACTGATAGAATCCCGACCCAATTGGTGTAGCTCCACCTCATTTAGCACCTGATGGGGATGGAGAGGCTTACATCCACACTCAAATTACAGGAGATTCATTCAGAGAGGTCTAGCGCCCATGTATTACCCTTCACTCCCATGAATTCACAGAGCTTAAATGTCCTAGGTATTTAAAATTGCTACACCTGACTAAATCACAGCCTTGTATTGTCTGAGGGGACTACTGCAAGAACACCAGAAATATGTTCATAATGTTACTTTAGTTTTATGGGCAACCAGGGGAGGGGGGAAGTGTTGGGAGGGGTGTTTTGGGGTGAGTTTCCTTTATTTTTGTTGTAAGTTGCCCAAATGGCTGACGGTGGCAGAATGTGATGCTACATCAGTGACTGCATAGCTTTCACTAAGTGTTCTGTGTTGCAACAATAAAGATGAAGATGAACAACAACAAAAAGGGTCCTGGGGAATAGGGTTCCTGGACCTTCAAAAGGCTCAGGAGAGGGTCACATGCATCACCCTAAAATATTATTGGGCCCAGCGAATGGGGTCCCTTAATGTCTTAGGGAAGGGGAGCGTATGCCCCTGTCCCCATTAGAAAAAGTGAGTGGCCCAGAGTATGGGGCCCTGGGGCCATTTAAAGGCTCAGGCAGGGGGATCACTGCCCCTTCCCCAAGTGGAAGAAAACAGTGATAGTGAAATGAACGAGGTATCAATACATTTTATAGGGATACTGCCTTTGATGAATCAAGAGGTCTAGTCAAGAGGTCTAGTTAGGGTTGCTCTCAGAATGCATATTTATGTTGCCTAAATCCACCATATGAGCCATGGTGGATCAGAGTGGGGAAAATAAATAATGCTCCCGTCTACTGGATGAATAGTCATACATGTCAGGGTCATTGTTATTTTAGTTTTTTCACAAACAAAAGCCTGCTACAGAGATTTGCTTTTGAAAAGCATTAAAGAATGCAGAGCAGTCCACAACAACATGGTGGTACCCCTTTATTGCTAACAAAAAGTCCACCACTGTATCAGTGGAAGCACATTTCATCAGAAATTAACTAGTGGCAGTAAACACTCTTTATATGTTGGGAAGTCTGCCATGGGAATGGTAGAGACTAGGTCTCCGCTATATTATTGTCCTTGAGGTACTGCCTGCTTATGGTTTAAATGACCCCCTCAGTGCTTAGAGATGGGTAGGCTTCACATTTTCTACTGACAGAGCCCCTGTTGGCACATCCAATTGAAGACATCGTCTGACAGCACAACAGAGTAGGGACTGTGGGAGAAAGGACATTACCCTACCCAACTTATTTAGGGTGAATGTTGTAATATATTTTCTTTCTGTCCATCACCGGTGGGAAAAACACAGCAATGACGCATTGAATAAAAAAGGGAAACAGACTCCTGGTCAAACCTGATGGTGAATATCCACCAAACGTTTTGTGCATTCAAAGGAACTGCTGTGACAGACAGAGATAACCACTGAGCGGGAGATCACCTCTAAATTTTACAGACTGCGGGGTTTAATTCCAGAGTTACTCCTATGGAGGAAACCTTAGAATTACATGACTGGTTATTTCTACGTTGTACTTACATCATGAAGGTAGGCAGCATGTTCATAATTTTGTAGTAATGCACTGTACTACACATAGAGTCATGGTTGATCCTGATTTTCTTTTAGGCCCAGTGTGGAGCACCTAAATGATGCAGGTTTATTTCTGTAATCACTTCAAAATACACCTTAGTTGATGCACCTCATGCTGGTTTCATCCAGAATGAAATGGGATTTGCTAAATGTAACTTCATTTATTGGTTGTTGATGGCCTTTAATATTTGATACCTTCAAATAAATAAATTAATACTAATAAAAATCCATTTATAAAGCGCCTGGTTATATCCAACGGTGTGTCCCGTGCTAGGATAGTGACCCCCAAAGGAAGAAGAAAAAAAATAGCAGCACAGCCTAAGCGCGGACCGAAGAGTAATACTGAGGAGAACATACAAAAAGTCCCAAATTAGGGTTGAAATAATCAGGTTTTTAGTTGCTTATGAAAATTGCTTTCAGTAGGTTCGGCTCTCAAATTCAGTGGCAGAGCGTTCCACTTTATGGCAGTAAGATAGCCAAAAGAACATGATCTGTCACTGACCCCGCAAGAGATATTTTCTGTAAACCTATTCACTATTTGAAAGAGTGGTTTGATTAGTTGTAAATTAGCTTATACATCTGCTTAAGATAAGGGTGTTAGTCATATTTTCAGTGAATGTAAACACAAAATTGCTCCTAGCCCTTACATGTAGTTAGAGAACAAGGTGATTGATGAATCTCCATGAGAAGAAGAGGAAACCTTGCTAAACGAAGAAATACATTTTCTGAGTAAAATGATTCTGCTTTCTTGCACAATTCAAGAGCTTCTCATTGACTCATAGATGATTATAAAATGACAATTACTGAACTGCTATATAGATAATCAACTATTTTCTTAGTCTTATAACGTGGAGTGCAGCAAGTATTACATCGTTGCTGTCTGGCAATGATGGAAATATTTTCTCAGCTATTTTACCAACTGTCATGCTAAGTAGGTTTAGGTGTAAAAGATATATTTAAATGTAGAAATAGTCTGCATTATTTTCTCCTGGTAAATCCAATCCATGATGCAGAGTTTCAGATATCTGGTAATTTTGCTGAGCTGACCAAGCTCAAATTTACCTCAATTTGCATTGACTCCAGTCTTCGAAAACCGCAAAAGACACATTAAAACATTCACAATAAAGTGTTACTTTATATTAGAACATACAGCACTATAGAAATGATAGTATGCATTATGTGAAATACTGTAAATAACTTGTGGTTGAATATTTCCTGCTCTACATAAATGGTGAAAGAAAAAGAAAGACGGAGATGGGGGCTGCAACATAAGTCAAACATATTATAGGGTTTATCTTCTTTATCAAAACTATTTAATATTATTTTGAATTGCGTTAAGTACATTGACAGGATTTGTTCCCAAACAGTCCTTGCAGAATAAGTAGGAAGAGTTTGGCCTTACTAGCCTACCAATTGAAAATCCTGATGAAAGTTGAGGTGAGGAGAAAAGATTAAGGGGAGCAAGGATACTATTGTTAGTAAACCTATCTCTGGCCCCCCTACCCACAATGCTACAATTAGTTAAAAAGAGACTACATACTATTAGAGACACAGAATGAATGACAGCTATATATGCCACATTGGGAAGAAAGAGATCCCTCTATTCTTGTAACATATTAATAAATAATGACATAGAAACCAAAAGTAGGGGGACCCAATTCAAATATTTACCGTGACATTACCTCACCAACATCATCAATTGCAAAACATTTAACACTATAATGTTGACGGGTCCCTTGTCGTTAGAAAATGGGTCACATTTTTAGTGAGGAGAATATCATAAATGAAACTACACTCTTGTTCCTCAATCAAAATGTTTCAAGTTGAGAATATGGGAGACAGGATTTAGGAATATTGCACAAGACTGATTATTATTTACTGTACTCAGCTCATGTAGATGAATTTCCTAATATTGGCCTTATTTGTGGAGCTCTGTACAGTGAAGCGGTCACTCATCATCAACAGCTGCTCTCCGCTGACAACACTGAAATAGATTATATAAAGGATACGAAGGGGGAAATAGTTCTAGGTGATTTAACTTTAACCTGTTTACAGTGCCACACGTAATGGATGGGTAGTAGGTAATCAACCTGTTGCCTATCTCTTTACAAATAATTTGTCAGATAAGCATGAACAAATCAGAGGAGAGCTCATAGAGTTGCTTTAATTAAGATTCAAGGTCCCAAGCACCCAACATATATTCTCATTTTTGGGATGAGTACTTATTATGTTAATTATTGATTGAGTAGACAAAGAAATTAAATCTATTCAGCATGGCAGTTTGTACTTTTTTTCACCATGATATAAATAAAGTTTATGGAAGATTAAAAAACATATATCCAAAAGTTATAGGATTGAAAAAATATTTAAATGAAAAAAATCAAGGTTTTTGTTTTGATCCAGAGGAAAGGGGGTAGTTTTCATGTTGAATCTCGTTGATGGTGGTATTTAGAAATATGGACATGTGGAGTAGATGTAGATTTAATCTATTTTAACAGTTTTATTTGTAACTTTTGCATTCTGTATTTTTCATTATTAACACAGCTACTCCAATGTCTATTGTAAACTCATTTAATCGGGGATGGAGAAGAAAAGGACAATGGATACATAATAAAGAGTCATAAGGGGTAAGATGTAATAGAAGACCAGGGCCTGTTCGATAACGTAGATTGAGGAAAGCTTGTCTACAATGCCATAGTAGTGGCAGATGAGGTGCTATACAAGTGCAAATTACAAACAGCAACAATAAAAATTGGTAAGTTAGGGTATAGAGGTTAGGTGGATCTTGGGAACAAATCAGAGTTTTCAGCATGCTACGATTAACTGTAAAAAGCTCTCAGCTCAGAGATAATAAAAAGTGGACAAATTAAGAAATGCTAGTTTTAGCTATTAATAAGCAATCTAGCAATCTAAATTGCCTGGGTAACGCTAAGACAAGAGTAAGAAAAAAGAGTAAGGGCCCTAGAGTTCTCTCCCTAGAGTAACAACTCTACAGTGTTTGGGCCTGATTCAAAAAGGTATGTTGTAGACTGTACAGTCTTTGTACAAAAAGATATAGGACAATCCTATCTTTTTATGTGCAGAGGCTCTGCAGACATAAAGATATTCCTAGTAAAATACCTTTGTGAATAGCAATCAATTGTAAACTTACAGAAAACTGTATGTTCACCTTTCTGAATCAGGCCGTTGTTGTACTTGGGCTAAGATTGCAATAGTGTAAGAGACACATCTTATGGGAAATTAACATCATTAAAATATGAGAAGCAGAATAGGTAGAGGGTTAGCAGCAGGGAGTGATTGCTCTACAAAAGATTAGCCATTCTCTTTAGATATAGTTAGAGATAACACCTATACACTGGATAGATGGATAGTTAACCTTTCACTTGGGGGTAATAGGTTTACTGTACCCGTAGCCAGTTCTTATGACCCAACCCATACAGCAAACAAATTTTGACTTTATACTGTTACCCATTTTATAGCATACACGAGAAATACCAGGACCACACTGTCTAGATTCTTTCATGATCAATAAATAAAAAAGGAGCAGCGTAGGAAAATGCTACATGGCTTAAACCTGGAAGATGCTTGAAGGAAAGTTAATCAAAATATAAGTAACTTTATATTCTTTTACCAACAACCTTTAGAGTGAATAATAATTTATCTTTATTACATGATTTAAAAAACCCTTGCAAGTTACAAAAAATAAGAAATTATTGCACGTTTAAAAGAAGATAAAAGTTTGTTATAAAAAGACGTCGTTCTCGCCCATGATTGCAGAGTGGATGAATGTGGTTGCCCTTTCGCCGACACGTTAAAAGTAACCCTTTATGGCAATGTAGTAGTGTTCCAAAATTAAAAGTAGACCCCCAGACTTGGTAAAAAAAAACAGCCCCCCATTTTTGCAGACAGCACAATTGTCGTTGCCAACATATTGGTGTTGTCCCTTTTGGCTCATTGAAGGTGATGACCCGAGTTTGAACATCGAGTCCCGGAGTGTGCTGACCTGCACACTGAGCCCCTCTTAGCTTACTTTGGATTGTTCCTGATGTTAGTGGATCGCCTCCCCTAGTTTTATTGCAGCAAGTTCCATAAACCTTACTAGGGCACAGTTTAGGCTAAAGTTCTGTGTGTCGAAGCAGGCCAATACTGCTGCGCTGCATGATCTGACCTCGTTGTTGATCCAGCCTCTCCGTAAGAGGGACCTTCTTTCCTTCAAAAGACTTGGGCACAGGCAAAGAATGTGTACAATGTCTTCCCTTTGGTTACCACAGAGTCGACAGAATTGCTGGACTTGTTCTTTTTTCCAATTGGGCAGATGGCTGCACAAGTTAATCACTCCCATTCTTAGTTTTAGAAAGCCTAGTTTGGTGCGTGTAGTGAACTGCAGGATTAGATACCCCTGAGGCTTCAGCTGGTCGTACGATCTTAAAGTCATCCAGCCATGGCTTCTTCTTTCAAGACTTGCCTTGTCTTGTAGTAAGGAGAGTTATTTTGCACTTATTTTTGCTAGCCTTTTAAATTCGTTTTAGCTGACTTGTAAATCCCAGACTTCATTCAGGCTTAGTGTTTTAAGTCCTCTTTCCCAGTAGTCGTACCCTGCCCGCCATCGTTTTGTGTGCAAATTTGACCATAGGTGTTGCGGTAAGCTGCCTTCTTTTGACGCCCTCAGTTTGTGGCAGCACACTAGCAAACTCATTTGTCTGGCCAATGATTGGTTACAGATGCCCAGTTCCAGCCTGATTTGGGCAGGTGACGTATGAGGTGGTAGCTGGAACACTGTTCTGAAGATTTTCGCAATGATTTTGTCCAATTGGCCGCTATCGAGCCCTTTTAGCACCTCGCTGCCATATGTTAGTGTGGGAATCACTCTTGCCTGTGCTACCTGCAGTGTTGGGGCGAATGTTGGGCCAAAAAGCTTCTTGTGAATAGAATTTAGTGGGAATGATAGTGCTACACCCCTTTTTTTTTTTGCTCTTCTAGGTAGGTTTTGAATCTGTTGTTGTTATCGAAGTGAACTCCTAGATACTTTTGGCACTTGGACTCTTTGATGCTTTCGGAGTTTAGGGCCCATGCTAACTTCTTTGGCCGTCCTCGACGCACCACTAAAATTTTCGATTTCTTATTGTTAATCTGGAGCTCATTCATTAATGAGTATGCAGCCGTGGCGTCCATTACTCTTTGTAGGCCAATCTTTGAGTTGCTTAGAAGAACTACGTCGTCGGCGTAGAGGAGGTTTGGCAGATGGATGCTGCCTAGTTTAGGAGGGTGGGAGTTTACCTTGATTCAGGCTTCTGGGAGATTAGATAAGAATAGATTAAAAAGTGTGGGGGCCAGAACACACCCTTGTATTAGTCCTACCAACAACCTAGATCTTAGTTCAGAATAAACATTGGGGCAGATTTGCAGAAGCATTTCTGTGAGTGGAGGAAATAGTACTACAGGATTGCTTTTTTATGTACTCTTGCATGCCTTTGTGAATAGGCCCTGAAACCTCCAATTTCCTGTTAATATGTAAAGAAAGTACAGTTCTTCATTTTTCTACTAACCGTATATGAAAATATCCTGAATATTCCCCGTCTATTCCCAATAACAAATTAAGATAACCTCTAGCAGGAAAAAAATATCCAGAATTTACAATTAAACTTTAGATAACTACAGTGAGAAATGTAGTTTATCATATGGTATGACACAACACTGTTTCATATCAACTCAGGTTTGTTTGTGAAGCTTTAGCTCAGGCCTGGGTAGCAGAGGCTCAGGGCTGTTGGACATTAACAAAGACACAAGTGTAACGCAATAAGAATTAACACATAGTTAAATAGGAAAACAACACAACACAATACAAATTCTGCAACAATTGATATATATCGGCTGTATTTGTAACTTTTTTTTAAAGTTTAGATGCTTTATTGAAGTAATAAGCAAAGTAAAACATCAATACATGGTCTAAAAACAAGAAGGATGAAAGGTAAAAACAAAGTATATGTGACAGTAAGGCCAAAAAAACACCCTAGAAAGGTAAAACCTGTACAAAGAGTAAATGCATTTTAACATTTTAAGATAAGAAAAGAAAGAGGGAAACAGAGAAAGAAGAAAGAGGGAGAAAGGAGGGGAAGAGGAATACAGAAGAGGATTAAAATAAAGAAGAATGAAAAGAAAGAAATAGCATTTAAAAATATACCGAGATACAGTTTAGTATCAAATGTACAGGCAAATCAATTAGCAAGCCTGGAAAAATACCACAGTAAGTCTTATTGATCAGCTAAGAAGTAGAGGTACCATAAGCCCACACAAGTTTATGAAGATGACAAAGCAAATCACACCAAGCTTGAAACAAAATTTTCGAGGTGTCCTTCCAAATAGTAGTAATAATCTGAAAGGAATTAGCTAAAAACAAATCAATAAATTTACCCACATTGCTCTGGACTTTCCAAATAGGAGAAGAACTACCCAAAAATATGTGTATGATATCAAAAGACACATTAGTTGATAGAGTTTCAATCAATTTCAACCATATACGGGACCACAAAGATTTAACCATACGGCAATGAAAAAACGTGTGAAAAAAGTCACTACTCTCGTGGGAACAATACCAGTATTTTGGGGAATATAATAGTTTAAATCTGTGTAAGTCAGTGGGGATAAAAAAAGTCTATTATAAAAATAATATAAAGTCTGGGTTGTATTAGCTGAGTGTGAGGCAGTGTGGATTTGTAACCAGATGGAGTCCAATGTTTGAAATGAAAAGTCTTGTGCAAGGTCCTTTTCCTATAAAAGTTCGAGTTTGGATTTAAATTTGCCATTCACAGGGCAAGAAAGTAACTTGTATATAGCAGCGGCTTTAAATTGAGTGGAAAAGTCCAAAGGAGGAAAGAGAGTTTGGTCAGATGAAATAGTGGAGTTTCCTTGGCAAAAATGAAGAGTCAAAGAGTCTTTGAGCAAGGGGTATTACTGGGCTCGTGTGGAAGAAATATAATAGGAACTTTGAATCTCCAAAAAGTCCATAAAGGACCCATCTCTCAACAAACGATCAAGAGTGAGGATGTCTTTGTCAATCCATTCTTTCCAAAATAAAGATCCATTATTAATCTTTATATGTGTGTTGTACCAGATTGGAGTGCTAGAAATGGAATCTGCAGCAGAAAGATGAGTTGTAAGCAGAGAAGTTGTGAGTGCCTTGGAATGAACAAAAATAGGTGAAGAAAAACGCTTCGGGGGTTGGGAGAGACGGGTAGCTGAAAGAAAGGAAAGAGGCGTGTACTGAGCTTGTTCTATTAAGATCCATGATGTTACAGGTAAATGAGTATAGTCAGATTAAAGGGTCCATATTTGTTTCAGGGTAAATGCAGAGTGATAAAGTTTGAGGTTGGGGAGGTTTACTCCTCCTAACTCCTTGGAAAGTTGTAAACGAGAAAGTAAAATACTGGCCTTGCAATTATTCCAAAGAAATTTGGTCAAGGAGTGATTAATGGTACTAAAAAAGGATTTGGAAAGGGAAACTAGAAGCATAGAAAGAACAAAATTAATAATTGGGAGAAGCATCATTTTGATCATAACTATTCTACCCCACCAACAGAAAAAAAAAAAAACCCTGCCTTGTCCGCCTGAGAGTAGGAAATACCCAGATTGACAACCATTCACCCAAATGGAAGTATTGGGGCGGACTATAGCAGCTGGATATACTTAATAATGGGAGGGCTAAATATAAAGTCCCAGATAACCCTATCAAATGCTTTTTCAGCGTCCAATATAATAGCAGCAATAGGTGAATCTAATTTCAAGAACAGATGGATAGAATTAAGAAAGGTTCTCAAATTATCAGTGATGGAACGTCCTTTGACAAAGCTAAATTGATATATATTGATAAGATCGGGATTACTTTATTGATGTGGAGGGCAAGTAATGTAGCGAAGATTTTACATGGGCCTATAGTTTTTGCAAAGAGAGGGGTCCTTAACTTTTTTAGGTATTAAACATAACATTGCCTGGGTGAAAGACCGACGCGGCTCACCAGCAATGAGAAAATGATTAATTAATGAGAAGAACTAATGGGCCAAAAGTTGTTTAAAATGAAGGACAAATCAAACAGTAAAGCCATCAGGACCCGGTATTTTGTCTTTGGGCAAGAGAGTAATGGCATCGACGATTTCCTGTTCTAAGATGGGTGCATTTAAAGATGAAATGTCAGTGTGACCCTCAAGGCTTTTGGGGATATTTTGAGAGAAGGAATCTATTTGGCCAGGAGTAGGGGTGGATTCTGGAGTGTAAAGGGAGGCATAATATTCAGTAAAGCAATCAAGGACTTTAGCGTCTGAAATATGCCGAACTCCAGAATTGTCTGTAATCGCCACAATTTTAAGTTTTTGTTTTTTTAATTTTTTAGATAGTTGGCTAAAGATCTGCCTGCCTTATTCCACCCACTGTACATCTTGGCATTACATTTGAGGAGATTATTACGAGCAGACTCCCATGACTGTTTATTGTATCGCAACTTGGATTTGATTAGAGAAGACAGTGTAACAGGACAGTTGGAGGTGAAATACGTATGTTCTAAGGCTTTAATTTGCTTCAGTATGGATGTGGAGTCTAAGAAAGCCTTCTATTTTTTCGGGAAAACAAAATCAATTATAAAACCCCCGGCAGTAGCTTTAAAAGCATCCCAGATAAAATTATGTGGAGAGGTAGAGGAGAGGTTATTTTGAAAAAATTCCTGGGTGAATAACTTAAACTGTTCAATAAATTGAGGTTCTAAAAGGAGGGAATTGTTGAAATGCCATCATCGGGAGGAGGCGAAGAATAGTCCATATCTAAAATAACGGGGCGTGATCTGAAATGAAAATGGAGCCAATCTCTGAATTAGTCATGAATTGTAAGGCTGGTTGAGGGAGAAAAATATAGTCAATACGAGAGTGAGATCTGTGTACAGGAGAAAAAAAGGAGAATTCTAGGACATCAAGGTGAGAGGTTCTCCAAAAATCAACCAGTCCTCTAGAAGGGATACCTTTAATAACTTTATGAAAAGTCTTTAGCATCTTGTTGGAAATGTATTCTATTTGAGATTTCTCATCAAGGAATGGGTCCATAAGTTGGTTACAATCACCACCTACAATCAAGTTTTCAGCAGCATGTGAGGAGAGAAGAGTAGAGAAATCATTCCAAAAAGGTAAATCAAGACCATTAGGGACATAAACATTACAAAAAGAGAATTGAGTGTCATTAACTTTAGTGTTCAAGAAAAGCCATCTACTATTAGTGTCTTTGAATTCATTTTGTAGGAGGACATTCAAAGACTTATGAAACATAAAAACTCCCCCATTTTTGTTATTCACTGCCGCAGAACAGAAAATGTCTCCTACCCATTGTTTGCGCAAAGAAGGGAAATCTTGTACCTTAAGGTGCAATTTTTGTAACAATGCAACATGACATTTTAATTTAGCAAAGTGAGATAAGACACACTGTTTTTAACAGGGTTACGAATACCTTTAACATTCCATGAAACTATACGGAGACCTTTCATCAAAAAGATTTATGCAAAAATAGACAGGGGAAAAGATAACACTTACAGAATAAAAAAGAGAAATGATTTTTAGGTCCACTCAAGAAAAGAATAGAATACACAAAGGAGGGTAAAAACCAAAGATAAGAAAAAAGGAGGCATGTGGAAACAGAGAGGAACCAAGAGGAAGTAAAGTAGAGTAGTTAGCTTAATGCAAGTGCCAATATAAACAAAGGAAAGAATCATAAGATACCATAAAGTAAAAATGGACAAGAGTACATACAACAGAGTAGAAGGCAAGACAGCAAGGGAATGAGAGAGAGGGAGAGAAGAAGAGAACAGGGTAGAAGAAAAAAGGAAAAGGGTAACATAGTCGCCCAATAGAAGCTATCAAAGAAAAGATGACCAAAAGCCAGATAGCTTTAGTCATAATGTGCATCAACAAGAAGTTAAATAATAAGGGAGGGGGGTAAAAAAACAAGATGGCCACTCCAACTGGGGGACACAGAGGAGGAGCAGGTTTACAACTGGAAAACAGGCAAGAAATAGGAGGAGCAATCCAAAGAAGAAGGGAACTTACCAAACATTAGGGAACAATGCAACTAAGTGAATGAAACACTACAAACATAACGAAAACTCGGGTATGAACATCAACAGCAGAACTGTACAGGGAACACCTAAGAGAGATGGGAGAGAACAAACAAGAAAACAATTAAGGCTTGCACAATTCCGTAGCTTCTTCTTTGTGAACATAGATGAATTTCCGAAGTTCAGCTCGGTCTTCAAAAGTAAAAGTTCTGTCCTTATAAGCCATTTTAAAGACGCATGGATGGATAAGACCATAGCGAGCATTCATGGATCTCAGTGTTGGCCTGAGGTCTTGAATTCCTTTCGGCGGTTGGCGGTTGGCTTTGAAACATCCTGACTGAAGAAAACCTTGTGGCCGGACCATAGCATCTGTTTGTGCTATTTAGCAGCATTAAGGATTGCCATGAGGTCAGAGTATAGTAAGAAGTAGGCGATGATTCCCCTTGGTTTAGTTGTAGAAGATGCGTTCGAAGGTCCTAATCTGTGCGCCCTTTGAATGTTAAAATCCATGGGTTACGACAGACCAACAATTTGCAGAACTGGAGTCTTCAAGAAGGAGATCATGTCCGACCCTTCAAAACCTTCTGGAATTCCATAGATACGTAGGTTGTTCGGCCTATTACGATTTTCTAAATCCTCTGTAACTTTCTTAAGTTGAGTAACCTCTTTAGTGAGAAAATCTACTCTGGCGACAACGTCCTGTGCAACGCTGATTTTTTGTTCCACATCTCAAATACGTGACTCAAGGCCAGACCATTTATCTTCAATTCGCTGAAGTGAAGCAGTAGTTTCAGTCATGAAGTGTCTGATATGGCGCAGTTCTTCCATAATGTTTTCTAACGTCAGAGGAAGAGGTAACTTCGATGGGAAAGATGGGTCTTTTTAAATACACTGGTTGGTATTGACAACTGAGTCTTTGCAACCACCAGCGGAAGACCAAGGTGCGCCATGAGGCTTAGTAGAATTTGAAGCATCCATATCAAGGCACGAAGTGCAGCACAGCAAGCAAAATGTACTCCTAAGGCACGAAAAGTACAAGGTTACAGTCAATAACAGCCAGTAGAAAGGAGACCCAACATACCTTGTGAAGAGAAGGACTAAAAATCGATAAATAGTCTTGATGACACAATGAAGAAAAATGGGGAAAAAAATGTCCCCTATATGATGAATAAAGTACCATTTCGATATACCATCCTCTTAAAGAGACCAAAAATGAGGAAAGATGTACATTTTGGCAATGAGGCGGCATCAAAAACGATGAAGCAAGGAGTGGCTGAGAGGAGAAGACAAAATGGCAGCCGCAACAGAGACCGGAGGAAGCATAAGCAGAAAATTGATAATAAGACCAAAAGTCTTAAAAAAAGGCTTGCATCAGCGGGCAGCAGAGCTGCTGCAGTAGAAATCCATCATTTCCAACACGTTCCGAGCTATAAAAAAAGCTCTTCGGTAAAATACGCTCCTCTGTGACACAGAGCCGATTCAAGGAGCGGCCATCTTAGATCACCGCCACGCGCACCTCCTGCTGCATTAGTAACTTGAACTAGAAATTGTTACAACAAAAATCAGAGAGTTACAAAGATATGAATTTTTATACATACCATAAATCACTGCTAAATGCAATAAAAAGCAGTTTAGGATTAGTCACACAAAGCAAGCTGAAAACAGCCACATAGGCACTCTTTGAGGTGTCAACATCTATAGGAAGCCAGTCACAGGGACCAGTCAGGCCCACTGCACATATATCTGTTGACTTAAGCAGTCTCCAGTCCAGGTCTTATGGGCAAACAGCTATAGAAGTCATTGTAGTGGTATTGATTTAGGGAATACAGGATGCTGAATATCCTCAAAGATACTGAGCTGGTGCCTAGGGTGTTCCTGTGGTCACAACTTGGTCCACGAGCACAGGAGGTAACTTTGACCGCAGGGGTGAATGTTCCATGAAGTTCAGGTGCAGTCCAGCACAAAACCAGTTGGAACTGGTCTACTGTTACAGCAAAATCAGCGGTTCCCCTTTAACTTGTGGTACCTTTTGTGCTGGGTAACCAAACTGCACTCTGATGACTCTACCAAGTCCAGCAGACTACGTTGAAACTTTTAAAGATCAGGACTCGGTCTATCAGGCTGTACTTCGGCATCCTGGAGCATTCAGGCTCTTAAAGGTGCCAGCCTGTCATCTTTTATTGCCATTTAGCAGTGAGTCAACTAACTGACTCTTTGAGTCACCTTCAAGTTCTGGCGCTTGTGGGCAAACCTTTCATGAGTAAGGCACTGCAGGCACAGTCCTTTCTATGCTAGACCAAGGTGCTGCATGGGCAGCCCAGTCTTTGGTGCAGCCCCTCTTTGCTGCACCCAGGGAACAGCAGGGAAGACCTTCTTTGGACCTTTCTCCAGTGCAGCCATGATCTAAGGTCTGGTTGCTAGAGGCAACATTGTTATGCTTGCTATGAGCCTAGGGGGATATGGCAACTAACTAGTCATTGGACTACCCTGTCCTGTCAGATGATGACTTTGTGTAGAGTGCGGTATCTAGCTTGCCCAGAATGCACTATTCTGCCAACTCCCAACAAGACAGACCCCCTTTGTTGGTATGTTGAACTCCCAATCCCAATCCAGAGGTGTGGCTACCTGAGTGCATTACACTCATTGCAAAAACCAGTTTGACAAAGGCTTCTCACTCGCTATCCAAGATGCCAACCTGTCTCCTTTAACAAAAGCAGACACTTCTTTGTGTGACTACCATTAGCCTTTCATAGGCTGTTTCCTCTTTCGAGCTCACCTTTGGGGCCATCATGCCAGTAGGAGAGCAATTAGGCAAATCCCTTTTACAGGATCAGAGCGCTGGAACTGAAGCCTGTGTGGCAGGACTCAGTGCACTCTCAGAGTAAAAAAACCTGCAGCATCAATCGAAATGTTTATGGGTGATCATGCAAAAGATGCATTTCCTCACAACTGTAGTTATGCTATGGAATGCCCACGAAAGTCAGGATGAATTTAAACATGTAGGTGAGTCAAATAATGCCAAGTCACCAGGAACAATTGAAGGATAATTATGATAGATGTTTAAAAAACAATAGAGAAAACCTGATCAAAAGAAAGATTTATTTTTTTGTCAGTAGGAAGTCTATGTGTAATGCAAGTGATGGTGTCGCCAAAAGTGCCACACCTGTTTCGACGAGTCCTTCCAATGTATATTCCGGAAATGTTTCTGATTATTGAATGTATATTTAGAGGAAAATTAAGTAAGGTTTCAAGCAACACGATTCAGCAAAGACATGTCATTCTGAACTGGGGGCTCATGGAATGAGCTGTTGTCAGCGGCGTCACTAGGGTTGGTGTCACCCAGTGCAGTAACTCATGGTGTCACCCGTACGGTCCACACCCCCCGCACCGCCTGGTGACGCCACTGTACACCCTCCAGCAAACTCTACTGTTAGTATCCTGCACTCTCCCTACTGCACAGCCGTGGTGTAATAATGCCATACTTTAACGAACTACTACTTTGCATTGACCTGCCACTACCTGCCCAGCGCTCTTGACTAACTTTTCTGCTTATCTATTGCAGAACTCCTGATGGCTTTTATACTGCCTTCTAGGCACACAACACCCCAGGGCACGGTCAGTCTTGTAACTGTGGACCGGCAGCCCCCACTGCACTCACCCAAACACCGCAAACTCTTCTCTCACAATGTCTCCTTCCTACAGCACTACCAGCCTGCCCTAATGTGTTGTCACCCTGCGTCCCAGCCACCTATCAGTTTACTTACCCACCCTACATGATGGACTTTATGTTCTCTCGGTACAAGTTCACCCTTAGAGGTGTCCACCGTCGTTCTAATGCCCTCTTATGTACATGTTACTGCTTTGCTGCTGTTTCCACCCTCCCCGTGGGCCCACTTTGTTGTTTTTACTACTGTGACATTGCTATCCATGGCGTGTGCCACGCTTTTCCCTCTCCTCGTTTCTGATTATGGTGCACAGTTTTCCGTTTCTACTGATTTTTAAAGACAAATTCTGAAAGCCATCTGTTTTCCTATCTGTATGTATTACGTTTGGATAAAAATGGGAAATTAAGTTATATATTGAGTGACTTCTAATTGCTGTCAGTCGTGACTCACAGGCCAATGTCGGTGTGTGTTGCCACGTAAAGGGCATCAAAAGGAGAGGAAGTTTGCTATTGAGACTTAAACCACTACAGATGTGCACAACACTGACAGTAAATGTGCATGTATTCATAGGATCGTTGTGTTTTATTACCTCTGGGTTTTCATAGCGTTGAAGCCTGCCAGCCATTGAAGAACGAGTATACATGTATCAGTTAATTACATGTAGCAGTATACTAGGTTCCGCTTAACTTTTTAACTAAACCGAAAACAAGTACAGATAAACAAGTAGTAAAAAATAAACATGAGTAAATATAGACAGAAAAATAAATAACATAAAATGTGGAGCGGTATATATTTTTCCCTTCTGACGCTCTAACACTGCCACTCGCTGAAATTACACCTGGGCCTGCTTGCTACGGCAGACGACGGCCGGGGGCCGTGTGCGAGGGCGCTGGGCAGTTTAAATCTCTGGGGGGGAGTGATGGGGGTGCGTACATGTGAGGGTCAGCGGCAGGCGGGGCGGGGGTCCCATTATTTTGCATTTTGCTGTCACCCCATGTGATGGTGTCACCCAGTGCGGTCCGCAACCCCCCCCCCTGTAGAGAGCCACTCGGCCCTTATTCTACAATGTATCTACTTCGCACACGCATGCATGCACCCTCGGGGCGGGCACGCCCCGAGGTATATAATAAATGGCAGAAGACCGCTCGAAGTCTTTCCGGCGTACCTTGTATCCAGGGCGAATGTCCTGTTATTCCCGGCACCTCCTGACCACGTGCGAGGCCCCGACCTCGCACCTAACATTGGCGACGAGGCCGGTACCGCCCCCGCGCGTGCCTAGCCGCCTGCCGGAGTCCTTAGCTGTCCTCCGCTGAGGTCCACCCCCTCGAAGCTGCCAGCACGCTCCGTCCCTGGCCGCGGAGCTCACCCGCCTGGCCGAGTTCCCAGCTCCTTCTCCTCGTGCGTGCTCGGCTGGAGGCCCCCGCCCACGCGCCTCCTACAAAGGGAGCGTGTTCAGCCGGCGGGAGCCTGCCCCACGCGACGACCGGGTGAGTGCTTCCCCTGCTGCCCCGCCTGCGTGGCGCCCCTGCGGCCTGGCCTGGCCCCGCGCTACACGCGTCCAGGGCCGAGTGTCGTCTTCTGTGCCCAGGCGCGTGGCGCGTGCGCGCTCCACCTTGCGCGCTACCCCAGAGGGGGGGGGTGAAAAGGAGAGACGATGCACGTCTGATCCAAGCCTGCTGTGGCTTTCCAGCCTGCGTCCACACCCGCATAGCTGCGCCAGCAGGGTTCTGCTTCAGAATTGGGATCCTCCTGCCCTGCCTCTGTCACGGTGGGGACCATCAGCCAACATGCATTGGCAAATACAAAGATATTGTTCTCTCCCACACCCTGCGTGTTTTTCTCTGCGCTGCTACGCACATCCACCTGAGGGACACAGCCTCTTTGCCTCCAACAGCCCCGCGTCTGGAGAATAGAGTACAGATTCGCAGACACAGAGATGTCGGACCCTGCGACGGGAGGCGCGACGGCTGCACCCGCCACCAGCACTGCGCAACCAGGCCCCGCCGGCCTGCCCCAGAACCCCGACACTGGCCCGCAGTTAATCAGTCATGCCCACACAGGGGTGGCCCCCATTCCTCCTTTCAGTGAGACAGCCGACCCGGCGACCGCGGCACCGCGGTGGAAGGCGTGGCTTGGCCGCCTGAATCTATACTTCAAAGGCACTCGGGAAACCGATAACACCGTGAAAAGATCACTCTTGATCCTCTATGGGGGCCCGGAAATTTATGACCTCTTTGAGACCCTCCCGAACACAGGTGGCGAGGATAACTACGACGCTGCGGTAAACGCGCTGAATGCTCATTTTGATCCCCAACTAAACAACGACTACGAGAAATTTAAATTCAAACGGGCCTGGCAAACAGAGGCCGAGTCCGTCGACATATATTATGCCAGGCTGCACCGGCTGGCCAGTAGCTGCCCATTCACCCACCCGCGAGAGGAAATCAGGGATCAAATCATCGTAGGATGCAGATCTAAATTGCTCAGAAACTCATCCTCAGGCAACCCGGAATCACGCTGGACGAGATCCTCGTCCTCGCTCGCTCTCACGAACTGTCAGATTCCAGGGCTGATGAGATGGAAATGGCGCTATGCCCGCCCATGGCCCCTCCGGCTACACCCGAAATGGCGCCCATCAAGGAAGAAAGGGTAGACGCGATACAGAGAAGGCCGACTGGTGGTCACGCACGTCAGTGGCAAGCCCGAGACGCCCAGTGCGCATACTGTGGTGGAGACCATTCGGCGACAGCAGTGTGCAACACAAAAGGAAAGACATGCTCGAAATGCGGTAGACTCAATCACTTCGCTGCAGTGTGCCAAGGAGGGAGGTACAGGCCCAATGCCCCCAGGTCGCGGAGCGGATATGGACCTAGGTCACTAACACCAAGGGTGAGACAACTATCGCTGGAGCCAGAACACCCGCCTCCCGACACTCAAGCTCAGGACAGGAGGCTGCACTACGAAGATGAAGATGACGACGAAGTGTACGTCATATCGTACGTCAGCCGGGTTTCCACAAAGAAACGGCCACCCCCCATGTGTACGGTCTCAGTTGAAGGAACTGAAATTAGAGCGCTCATCAACACCGGGGCATCGGTGAATGTAATGGACTCCGAACAATATGAACAGATGTCGCCCCGACCCACACTTGCTCCCTCAAGCGCACGCATATACACATACGGTGGCACCGACCCACTGCCGCTGCGAGGAGTCATCAGCACCAACATCGTCAATGGTGAATACACAACAGAGGCCCGATTCCACATCACCGAAGGCAAGAAGGGCACGCTTCTCAGCTGTCACACAGCCGAATACCTGGGACTAGTATTCTTCGCCAACCAAGTCCACCAATCGCACGCCGACAACATGTTGCAAGACTTCCCCGCACTATTCAGTGGCCTCGGGAAGCTCAAAGGAAAGAAGGTTCGATTGCACATAGACACTTCCATACGCCCAGTCGCCCTAAGACACAGAAGGGTGACTTTCAATCTCAGACCCCAGGTGGAGGCGGAGCTCAAGAGACTTGAAGATCTAGATGTCATCGAGAAGGTATCGGGGCCAACTCCCTGGGTGTCCCCACTGGTCGTAGCACCCAAGCCCAAGCAGCCTGGCGCCATCAGACTGTGCGTCGATATGAGGCTGCCCAACGCCGCCGTGAAAAGGGAGCGCCATATCACCCCAACGATGGACGATATCATCGCCGACCTCAACGGTGCGAAGTGGTTCTCCAAACTGGATCTCAACGCTGGGTACCACCAGCTGGAGCTTGAGCAAGAAAGTCGGTATATAACAACTTTTTCGACTCACGTCGGACTCCGACGGTACAAGAGGCTGAGCTTCGACGTGTCATCAGCGGCCGAAGTATTCCAGAACGCGATCAGAGAAGTTCTTTCGGGGCTGAGCGGAGTAATTAACCTAAGCGATGACATCCTCATATACTCCAACACGCTGGAAGAACATCATGCCCATGTGAGGGCCACACTGCAGAGGCTCCAAGAGCACGGACTAACCCTTCACAGGGCGAAATGCTCATTCTATCAAGAGGCCATCGACTTCTTTGGCTACACATTCACGCGAGAAGGTCTCAAGGTGGACCCGAAGAAAGCAGAAGCCATCCGAAATGCAAGCACACCCCGGAGCCCATCCGAAGTTCGAAGCTTCCTTGGAATGGCCACATAATGTGGCCGATTCATTCTTATTAGAACTGGGATTTCTGGTTGGCTAAGGCTTGCGCCAAAGCCAGGCAGAAAACACCACTCTAGTCAGGGCAAGGGAGTTACACGCCAAAGATAACCCCTGCTCACCCCCTTGGTAGCTTGGCACGAGCAGTCAGGCTTATCCTGGAGGCAATGTGTAAAGCATTTGCGCATGCACACAGCAACAACATCCCAGGCACACCACAAAAGGAACTCCACACAAGGTTATATAAATATAGCCTTTGTATTCTCAAAACACGTCAGATAGTAATCACACAATATACATTGTGCCAACTGGCACGGGCAATATTCACATGGGAATATTTACAGAGGACATGGCCACGTTGTCCACTGTCAGGATCAACACTTAGCAGAATTTCGTACAAGTAAAAATAGATCATAAACCTACAACCAGTAGCCACTGGTAATCACTGTACTCCAGCTCAACCTGTAACATAACTTTACATTATGCACAGTCACATCAGGCGCAAATTATATCCTGTGCCAACCTCACCAGCAGAAACACATTATGCAATCTCCTCACTAGTCTAAACACATTAGACCCTACCTCCTAAGTATAACACATTAGGGGCGTAAATCACACAGTGAAGTACAATCTCACTAACACAAACCTAAATAGGTAAAACAACCTCTTAATCATAAACCACAGTTTTAGAGGTATCAGATACAGGGTGCGTAAAACATACTAAACGCATTACATTGCCTAGCACCACAATCACTTCAGCACATAACTCACATTAGGGCCTTGCGCCCTATCCATCTACCAGTCCTCCTGGCCAACTGGCCATCCAAGAAGGGGCCCAAATGCCCTGTGTATAGAATGTCAGGGCGTGCTGTTAAGGCAGCGCCAGCCAGGGGTGCGCCATCTGCGCACACCTAAAGGTTGCAGCTGCCCACTACGTGCTGGGCAGCTGAGAACAAGAACAGGGCCTAAACGATGCAGCTGGCACTAAGTGCTGTGCAGCTGGGGAAGGCCTGGCACCTCTGTGCCACCTCTGGCCCTCTCAGGGGCTCTCTCCTCAATTGCGCCTCATGGTGGAGCCATCTGGCTCTGGAATCAACTGTGCCCAGGAGGACACTGACTCCTTGAATATTCAAAAATGGCCCCAAATGTTGGAGCCATTTAGGCTCTGTAAATACACATTCCCCCTAGAACTGGGGCCCTCAGGGGCAAGAACACGGGCCCCCATGGCCCTCGGGAACCCCCACTGGGGCCCTTTGGATAAATGGGGCCATCGCTGGAGCCCTCGGGCTTGGGAAAATAATAGGGACAGGGGAGCAAACTAGACTTTTAAAACCAACAAGCCCCCTGTCGCTGGGGCGGCCCTCTCGCTATCGGGGCCGCCGAGGTGCCGACAATGCACCTCGATATGGTCATCAACACTGGGACCCCCCGCGGGGGCTCTCTTGGTAGCCATATTCACGTTGGAGCGGCCCACTGGGCAACCGGGGCCGCTCTGACTCTGTGCCTCCACGGGCACCATCACATTCATGAGCCACCGCCCCCACTGAGCCCTACTCACCGGCTCTGTCAGGGCGGCTCTTCCTTCCCATCGGCGTCGGCCCTTCTTTTCACGGTGCAGGGCGTCCCTCTACACCTGGGAGCCCTGCACTGCAGATGGCTGCCTCTGCTGCCGGGTCTCTTCACCCGGGCCTCCTCAGACGGCATCTGTGCTTCTCTCGGTGTGGCGGCAGTGGGTGGGGCTCTCTCGCTCCTGGGAGACTCGCGGGGACCCGCTGCGCCGCACTTCCTCTGGGCACAACTCCTCACTGCCGCAGGGCTCTCTCCGCTCATGGGAGCCCTGCCGAGCCACCATACTCCTTCTCTCCCTGCACGGGGGAGCCACGCGGCACTGCTTCCTCGGGACTTCCATCAGGCCTCACGAGGCCACGCCCATGTCCCTACGAGGGTGCCTGACTCCCGGGTCACATTTGCAGCGGCCCAGCAATGTTTTGCAAAGCAGCTTGTGCTGCGGTAGTGATTTTTCTGCGGCATAAATGGGGTGGCACCCGTATTTTAAAAATAAGTTTTAAAAAAAGGCAAAATGAGGGGTAGGCTCCATTCCAAGATCGGGCTATAAAGCAGGGTGGGCTCCTGCTAACTAAAATACGCAAAATAAGCTGGGTGGGCACCCGCGATGAGCCCAAGGAGGGGGGAATTCCCAGACAGGGGGAATCCCTCGCACACACTGTTGCCCAGCACTGCAGGGTTAAAATAAAGTGCTCCCAGAGGGGGATAAAAGCGCAGAAAGAGCCAAGTACATTTGAAAATAAAGGCCAGCACTCCCAAGGTGCTTGGGCATCCCCAAAGTCTCTTCAAGGTCCAAAAAATACTCCAGAAATGCAGAAGGGTCCCCCAGAAGTCCTCCAGGGATCCAGGGGCTGGGCAGGGCCCAGGGAGGCAAACCTTCCCCTGGGCCCCAGCAGCAACACGTCCCTGGTAGTTTCAAGTGCAAGACAAGAACATTTTCATGGGGTCACAGCCTCTCTTTTATACACAGAAATCCTTTGTCAAAAGGTTGTAGGGTAGGGGAAGAACCAGTTGCAACTGGGTCTTGAGCACTTTGTTTTGCTCAGCCCCTCTCCCTATTCACAGGACAGACTAGGGACATCAGACGAACCACATGGGGTGGAGCCAGCATTGTGGAGAGAAGGCACAGCCCTATTCAGGTCCCAGGTGCAACTCCTCCCTCCCATCTACATGCAGATCTCCCCATTCACCACCGGGCGGACCCATCCTGGAGCCAGGCACACCAGCCAACTCCAGCCAATCACAAGCCAGAGAGTCAATTCACATTTACTGCACAGACATGCCAACTTCTAAAAGTGGCACTTCTCCACTAGATACAATAAATCTGCAAACATCATCGCGCAGCATTTAATCTCACGAGTTCGCACGCACCAAACTCGACCATACACTCCCCACACATCAGGAACTACCAGAGACACGCATATTCCCCATGCATTCCTATGGGAGGGCAGGCCACTCTCACCACACATACACAGAGAGCGCACTCACTTTACACTGGACCACAGTGCAAAAGTGCGCAGAGGCCTAAAATAACCAACACCAGGTAACAGAAACGGGCTAGGCAAATTCAAAAGATTTCGGGGTGAACCTGCCAAAAGGGCCAAGTCCAACACATCTGGGCTGAAATTTATGCCAAAAGCAGTCTCTAAAGCTTTCCAGAGACCTCATGCAATCTCTTCGCTTATGTCAGCGGGAGTTTGATGCCTTGCCATTCACTTCAATAATAATGTTCCAATCGAATGTTACAAGATTAACAAGGCGATTTTTCCCCTTTATGTTTTTAAATCCTATATGATACCCTCTTAGGGAGACACTTGCCCCTCTTCACAAATACTATTCCATGCAAGGTGGTACTATGGCTTGTGGGAGAAGTCATCATTTCTAGGACTGTTAAGAAGGGGACTCAATATCTTCTCAGTTGTCCAGTCCTTGCCAGAAAGCCATATGAATTTTAGCACCCTACATTCTACAACAGGGGATCGGGTTCTCATCAGTAATGTATTGCTCCCTCCACGCTCCGTGGGATGGTTGAATGGCTGTGAAGGCAAGAATTTGGGTATGGCAATTATGACAGTGATTACTTCAAACGGACACTTTTGTGTGATAATAGTTTAATGTACCTTAATAGAAACCTCAAGCTTACATGTTATTTATTTTAAGGCAAATGTTGATTGTTGATTATTATGATATCAGTCCTGTGTTTGCTGTTCTTTTGACTAGGAAATATTCCTATTCAGCCTTGAAGCAAGTGTGTCTTATCTCCATGTCTAGTGATCTGCAAATAATCAGAACATTTCCTTCATTTCTTGCAGTTTTCTGACATTAGTGCCCTAACTGTAGAAGGTTTACGGCCCATCAGTAGGTCTTTCCTTCAAGTGAGCAGTAGTTATTCTGCATTAAAGTAGTTTGTAAAATTGAATTGCAAGCAATCTACTCACCCACAAAAATGCTAATCTAATGTTGATTCAATTTCACCCACTTGCATATACACTGATATTGGCTCCTGGTGACTCATTCAGTTAGAAGTTTCCTACCAATGACATTCTCTGATGAGCACCAGCACCACTTCATAACAGAGCAGTAGACTTTCCATTGGTGAAAACTCCCAAAGCTAGACAATGCCTTCTCCCTATTAGGTAAACAATCCACTGCATTTCAAGTCTAGAGGAGGTATGGTGTTGTCATTGCTCTCTATGTTTGGAAATACTCTCATTCACCTATAAAATAATAAGGGTTTTTGTATTTTCATAGTATATTTCTAGTTATTACATTCTAGTGAATTCATTTTTGCAGTAAAAGGTTAGAATGAGAAAAGTCATTATTCCATAGTTGTGTCTTGTACACATATTGAAATAATTAAATTTAAAATGCATTTTTTTAATCGTTTAAAAATGAAAGAAAAGTTAAAAATCTTGTGCCAAAAATAAATTAATACTAAATATGTGTCATTTCTCAGTGAAAGAAAATGAATTATTTAAGTTTGAAGGCCTCATTCAGTGAATTGTGGATGGCCCACAAACCTGCTGGGTCAGCAGAGGGAAGGCTTCCGCTCACTTGGGAAAGGACGGCCCACTCTATTTGGAGATCTTTGCCAGAAAAGCTTTCCCTAGCAGCAGCAATATTTGTTTTGCCTGCTTGGGTGAAGATTTCTGTTTTTCAAAAATGAACTCCCAAAGTGTAAACAGGTAAATCAGAACCCTATGACGACTTAGCCTTTCATGGTTGCCATCACGGAAATCTAGTGATGGTCATCCGTTTTAGACAGGGTGCCCTGGACGTGACTATGACCTGGCTACAGCTGCCAGGTCAGAGGTTTCTAATGGCAGAACCAGCTGCGGCTTTGCTGTCGAAATCCAGCCCTTTTCCGGACTCTAAATAGAGCCGGGGGGTTCCGCACTTAGATTGCTGGCTTGCTAGGGCTTCCTGATGCATGTGTCCGTAACATTCTAAACATTGCTTTCATCACCAGAAAACCAAATTAAAGTATTTTTAATTACTAATGTATGAGCTAACTAACCCTGATAATATCTCCAACCAAACTCTTTTTATCAACATATTTTATATAAATGTGCTAACTTGATTGCCACGGTGTGATCAATCCTTTGCTAATTCCATTGTTTCTACTGGTTCAGGCTGCATTCAAGGACCAGGTGTAACTCTTGACTGGCATGCTCTTCTGTAGGGCAATAAGCAAGTGAATGCCTTCAGCTGCCATATCCTGGCAGCTTACATGCAATGAAACTGAGTTATAGTTATGACTGTCTATATTCGTATTATCATATTTGATTGCATTGCTTTAACTTGGATTATATTACATTCCTTTGTCTGTTTGTGACTGCAGACATGATGTAGATGTGGAAACAGCTGCCCCTTTTAATGGTACAGTCTCCCTGAACACTTGCTATTCTAACCCACTAATCACAGTGTTTCAGTTCGCAGATTGTTCCTAATGCATTGTATTTCAGGGAAATTCATATTTATTTTGTTATCAATCATGGAAAGAGGAAGGTGAACATGTCACTTTTTATGGGTTTTTATGTAGAAGAAAAATGACTACTAACCATTCTATCAGAGGGCCTAATGGATGGCCCTGGGCTGTGTATGTAAGCCTTCTGGCGAATACGAGGGCTGTTTGTTCAGTGCTATCCCAGAGCGGAATTACAGTGCTCGCCATGGTTTCACTCTGATAATTATTATTGATTCGCTCCCAGGCTGTCAATCTGGGGACAGCTCTGAAGCAGGCCATGATGGACAGAAACAGGATTGGACAGCCAACATCCAACGAGGAAACTTCATCTTGAAAATGAACTTCGATGAGATGGTGCAGGTAGATAAGGGTAATTGATGATTGTTTCACAGTGGAAGCAGGGAAAATTTCAGATTAAAGACAATCTCTGCAGTTTATTCTTTGTGCCCTGTGATACTGCAGTGGTGTCTTGCAAACTGCACAACGTACAATAGCCGCCATTTCATTTATTTCTGTTACAAGTCAATACATAATTATATGTTATTTACATTTCCTGCCATCGAGCATGTACGGAAAGGATGAGACCCCTATTGAAGTCTTGAATGTATTTTACACAATTTCAGATGTTTAATTGTCGGCAAGCATCAATGCACACTCACACTAAAACAGGACAATGCTAGGCCCTTCAGCTGAATAAATGAATCAGAAAATAAACACACACAGTTACAGCAACAGATCAGACAAGCGTTGGCAAAGCCAATAGGTGTCGTCAACCTAAGAGCTATAGGTATTGTAAATGTTAATGTGCTTTAGCTATGTGATATGCATCGAGCTACCACCATGCCTGCATTTGTGTTTTTCTAGCTGAAACCTAAAAAGAGGGGTTGGAGGGGGTGAGGGGCTGGCTGCTGCTTTCCCATATAAAAGGTCTATATGCTTTTATCTTCTTAAAATGTTAGTACAAACAGAACAGTCACGGCCTGTATCCTAAAATGTCACCACAAAATGCCAACAAGCAGGAAAACACCTGAATATGGCCATATTCTATTTACTTGAGGCTAGTTTGCCCTCCACAGTAACGACGACAACAATCACAGAGCCACCCAATAATCCCCCCCCCGGGCCTGGGTATATTCAATAACAGAAACACATTGTCCCTAGCGGAAACATTCATAAAAGATTGCTAATTTATAATAATGTCACATACATGAACATTTAATCAATAGAACCACAGGGAATATATGCAAATATACCTGAATGTATCAAAATAAGGTATATATTTATTCCACTTGGAATTTCATTAATTAGTACCTGGCAACAAAAATACTACTAACGAGTCGGGCATCCTTGGACCAAGCGTGGCTGGTTCCTTGTACAAGCGACCATTTGGCTTGATTTTGACATCCTGCGAGGTCTGATTTATCAGACACATTTGCTGTTTGAACACTGATATTAGGATTGGTTTCCTTTGAAGTGATTAATGAATGTGTATGTGCAACTGTTTCGTCCTGAAGATGGTCCAAAGGATCTGTTAGACCAAAGGGAGACCGAAACGTCGACGCCCAGCACCGTTTCGCATTCTTGTTGATTATTCAGATTTTAAACATGTTTACATGCTGTGTTTAAATTCCATCTATATGGTGTTTTGGATTACCCATAATTTATGTGAAAGGTGTTATGAATACTACTGTTCACTGATGTATGACTCTCAATAGTATTTTTGTTGCCAGGTACTAATTTATGAAATTCCAAGTGGAATAAATATATACCCTATTTTGATACATTCAGGTACATTTGCATATATTCCCTGTGGTTCTATTGATTAAATATTCATGTATGTGACATTATTATAAATTAGCAATCTTGTATGAATGTTTCCTCTAGAGATAATGTGTTTCTGTTACTCCACAGTAACAAGCATTTGCAATGCAATCGGTCTCACCTTTGGAACCTTATATGTATTTAGCCGTGCAGCACATTAGCCTGGGTGCTGAAACATCTACTGTTCTTTACCATGAAGGGAAAGTAAGCACCAAACTGCGGAACACACCAGGTATGGGAACCCATGGAGAGAAATATTGCCTTTCAGCGGGAAATGGTGTAGTCCAAACTCTGTTTTTAATATAAAATCAGGGCCTTCGGTGGTCATATCACTGAAAATACAAGATTTGAAAAAAATATTATTGTCTACAGGTGCTCGTGGGAGACAATTTCTATACACTGGAATCTAGAGAATGCTAAATTGATTCTGGTATTTTACTGACCTCTGCTGGTCTTTTTCTATCAAGAAACTTAAATGGAGGCAGTTGCCAGAAAATTTTAAAAAAACGAAAGTCCCTCAGGAGAAAGCAATTCTGGTATTTTACTGATCTTTACTGGTCGTTTTCTTTCACAACAGTTAAATAGAGGCAGTTGAACAGAAACAAAAGTCCCTAAGGAGAAGCAGATAGGTCCTTGGGCTGATCTCCAGAGCCCACACAGCACATATAAGCATATACTTAAGTATATACAAGAGGTCTCAAATGCTCAACCTAAAAGAAAAAAACAGCAGAGAGACAATGAAACTCAAAGCCCCATATATGATAATTTCACTATTTAAGCAGACATGTGACTAAATAAAACGTAGCACTCCTCCTTTCACAACAGACCTACTTAATTCCATTGAAAAAAAGCTCCGCAAAATAAAAGCTAGTAAATAGGATTGTGGTATGATGTGCAAGTCACTGGTATGAATCCAGACAGAACCGTCCCAGCCTTTTACCCGGATATGGTTAGTCGATTATAAAATCTGTGGCAGATTTGTTTAATAGCAATAGCCTAGAATCGGGGCACTGTAAATTACCAGATAACGCGAGCCGAGTGACATAATTTAGAAATAGGTGAAGAGAAGACATGATTCTGCCTCCCTATAGGTGTCTGAACACTACATCTGTCCTGTTAAAATTGAACATACGAGTTCTTAATTTTCATAAAACTGAGGGCGTGGTAGCCACTGTAAGGAGTTTATCAGCTATTTAAATTATGTAAAGTAGAAACACTCCGTAGAGGTTACATTAACCATCAACAGGCCCGGACTGGCCGTTGTGGGCACCGGGCAATCCCCCGGTCGGCCGCAAGGGTGGGGGCCGGTTTTGGGCCCTGGGGGCCGTTTATGTTGCAGAGCCGTTTTTGCAGCATAGCTGCAAAATCGGCCATGTAACAAAATCGGCTGAAAAGCGGCCCTGGCAAAGCGCTCGCCCCCCTCCCACCCGGGGGGCGGGGGGGCCGGCCGAGCACTTTGCCAGGGCCGGTTTTGGTTCCCAGTCCGGCCCTGACCATCAAGAATCATAAAAATGCAATGTGCATTTTACTATGGCGGGAGTCCTCTCCCATCCCACTTATTCTAAGCAAAGAAGGAGTCCCTCCATCCTCATGGAAAATAGTCCCTGTAGGAAGCAGAAAGGGACTGAATGTGATAAGCGCGAGACGTGGTCTAATGTTAACTGACTGGAACTTGAGGATGAATCCCAGCTTCTACTAGGTGACCAAACTCTGATCTTGGGCAAATCGGTAAATATCCCGATCAGTACAAAACTAAACGAGGGGCTTTTGGCAGAATCAGCGATACAGACTAAAGGAATCACCTAATCACGCCACCCCAAACATTCAATAGTGCTAACAGGGGGAGGGGTCATATAGTTGTGCAACTGTCTTAGATGCATTTCGCAGGAGCAGGCGGTCAGTCACAGATGTAGAGCAATTCACATATCCAGCAGCCTGGCAGCAGTCAAGCTTCAGGGGTGATGGAGGGGCGGGGGGTAAAACATGCAGTTCCTCAACAAATTAAGCCCTTTCTTCTTCAGATCTGTGAGTATGTAGGTCATGCCTTGGGTTCATGCAAACCACAAATCCCCTAAAAGCATGCCCAATGTGCATTCTGTGCTGCAAAACACGCAAACGCTGCTTTTCAATGAAGAACATCCACAATTCAATTCAATTCAATTTATTAAAGTTTTGGAACTCCAATGAGGTCCACTTAAAAATTACACACCAATTAATACATAAAATGCAAATAAGACCATATGGTAATATTGTGGAAACAAGATAATAAAAAATTACAACATATCACAGTTTCAAGGGATAAAAGTTTTCGGATTTAGCAGCCAGCAATGAGGAAACAGGGCGTATCCAGAGTTGTGCAAATAGCAATTAGAAAGCAACTGCGACAACGTAAAGCACTTTCAGGGATCAAAGTTTGGAATTAGCAGTGAGCAAAGAGAGAACAGAGCATTTCCAGAACTGTGCAAATAACAAATGAAAGCAGCTTAATCATGTGCAAATTTACAATTTGGGATACAAAATATGAAGTAAACAACAGCTTATAAAATAGGGACCAAATAGTGCAAAATACATTTGTAAACTGGAGAGGATAAAAAGACAAAAAAGAAGATCAGCTGATCAGAAAATAAATCCCACTTGAAAAATATACAGTTAAAGTATGTACATAAATTCCTTAAAGAAATTAAACAATTTTGCACACACAGCTTCATTTTTGGGATTAAAAAGAAAGTTGCGAGCTGTGGCTACGTCCTTAACACCATTTTGTACAAACATCGGCCTAAGCCAAAGATGAAGATAAAAGGCCAGTGCCGGACAAACAAACAAAACATGGTCCAGGTTCTGGATACTCAGCGCACAAAAATTGCAATTTTTTCCATTTTTTGAATTCTGGGACCAATGTGCTGTTAAATCATTTAAAGGTAGGAGAATAAATCTAAATAGGGAAAACCAGCGTCTTGTTCCATGGTCTAGGTTAAATATTTCTGAGGCAGTTTCGGGGTAGTAGTCCTTGCTATTATCTTTAATCTCTCCTTATTTTTAGACAGCACAATATCTCTATTATAGCGTGAATTTTTTACAAAGGATTTGAATTCTGATAGTGGGAGGGAAGTAATATATACATCCTCAATACAAAAGATGTTTAAAGCCAAAGAGAAATCTCGGCCTAAAGAGTATTTCCCCCCTGTACCACTGAAAATTTCCTTACACATGAAACCTCTTAGGGAATAAAATTCACTGTTTTTTAACTGGTATCCCCAACGTAAAACTCTGGAAATACCTTGAATATAGGTGCTTATTAGTCCATGTTCCAATCTAATCGGAGCTGAAGGAACTAGTGTATTAAAATTACACAAATTACATAATATCTGGCCTTCTATCTTCTTTAAAATGCTCCACTCCTTTACAGGGATTTATTCAACAGCATATAATAAGGTTGATGGAATTTTTGCTTTCAGCACCGTCAGTAGATATACAAAATGCCTTCTTCCCATTGTGCTATAAAACATGCGCAGACCATTAACATGAGACATAGCTTTACTGGTGCTGTGTTCGATATGGGATTTATTCTTCGTATTGCTCGCAATTATTTTCCCTAAATATACATATGAATCCACCACCTCTAAATTTTCGAGACCAATGTGCCAATTGAATTTATATAATTTTCTGCTTCTGCCACTTTTCAAGATTAGAATTTTACTTTTGGAAACATTGATATTTAAAAAATGAGCCACCGTATAATTCTGCAATGATGACAACTTTTTATTTAGCCCTATAGGAGTAAGATCCATCACGACTATATCGTCTGCATAGAGGAGACATGCGAAAGGCCGTCTACCTATCTTTGGAGCATCGCCCTCTCGCTGAGAGAGACAATCGGGTAGATCTGCTAATATAATGAAAATAATAAAGGGGCTAATAAGCGCCCTTGTTTCAAGCCATTTTCTATTGGAATTACGGATGTTAATCCTTGGTTTCCTCCCATTAAAACCAGACACCATGTTTGGGAGTGTAATGCAATGATTAAGGACAACAGGGGAGCAGGTAATCCCATATTTCGAAGTTTCCTCCAAAGGAGCGGCCGATCTACCTTATCAAAGGCCGTAGAAAAATCTATAAAGGCCATATAAACATTTGATCTGTGAGATAACGTATATTTCTCCTCTATTAATTTCAGCATGGTGATATTATCCAATGTCTAATGATTTTTTCTGAAACGTGCTTGTTCTATAGGGAGGACCTTATCCTCTGTGACCCATTCTGTGAGATGATCAAGAATACTTTGTGCAAATATTTTTCCCACTGCATCTAGTAAAGCCATTTGTATGTAATTGTCTGGATAAGATCTAAGGCCCTTTTTATGTAACGGGATTAAAATGCTACCAGACCACGACGGCAATATCTTCCCCTGAGAATAGCAAAAGTTAAATAGAGGGACTAGAAACGTAGCCCACAGAAGTGGGTCCTTTTTGATTACCGTCATCAGTATATCGTCCGGACCCATTGCTCCTGAGGATCTCATTTTTTTAATAAAACCAACTATGTCACTCACTGAGTGTTCATAGTTGGGTAAGTATGTTTCTAGAGGGTCAATAGCTGCTGGGGAAAAAACTAGGGGAGTTAATATTTGCTGCAAATAGTCCTACCAAGTGGGTTTTCCAATCCCCTTCTTTAACAGGAATGGGAAGAGATTTTACTCTTGTACCGCAGCATTCTGCAATTACTTCCCAGAACTTTTTAGAGTTGTTTCTGGAGGCTGCCTCTTTTAACTGCACCCATGCACCATCTTCCTTTAATTGCTTTAGAGAGCGTTTTTTCCTCTGCCTTTTCCACTTCAATAAACTGATTAAATTACAACGTTCATTAGAAAAGTTCAGGAACTGGGCCCTCACCAATTTATTAATTTCCCTATTTAAGATGAGCATTGGATTAAAATAAGATTTCTGTTCAGTTGAATTACGCGACGATTTACATAATGCTGCCATGGAACCAATATTACGGGAAAAAACTTCCAAAAGATCTAATTGAAGCGATTCATATTTGTGCAAAACTGGATGGTGTTGATCTTTTATCAGAGCTGTTAATTTTGCTTTTACTATGACTGTCGCTTGAGTGTTCCAGTGTATTCTACCATTATTTACATTAAGCCCTACATTACTGCCTTTAAAATTCCATAGATCTACCCTAGCACAAGTATAATTAAATTTAATACATAACAACATATGATCGCTAAAATCAGATCCCAAAAACTTCCATACTTATGAGATTACAAAAGAACTCAGAGGAAACAATTAAATAATCTATAATAGAATACCCTGTTGGGGCCTTATGAGTGTAATTCGCAGAATATCATTTTCTAACCTTCCATTAGCTATCATAAGATCTAAGCTTCTCAGGCCTTCGAGTAATAAGGTACCTCTTTTGTCTGTCCTGCTTTTATTCAGAAATAGGGCAATGGGGATTTTTAGGGCTTCATTTCTTTCAGTGTTAGAAAATACCCTTATGCTGTGCGAGGAGACTTTAGCATTCATATCACCTACTAGCATTAGAGACTTACAATCTTCCCTTTCCATAATGGAGGAGACAAAAACAAATAGATCTTTTAATAGGTGAGTATGGGAAGCATCTGGGGAAAGATATGCGTTTACTATTAACAGAGTATTTAGGTGATCCTGAGAATCCTTAAGATGTAACTTAATTGCCTGAATCAAGTTTGACTCATGATAGAATACTTTATAAGACCAACTAAAATTTGTGCTAAGCAGAATAGCGATTCCTCCTTTAGCATGCCCTCTATTCACGTGGAGCGCAGGCCGGCTCAGCACTATATAATCTTCCAAGGACCAATCCACTGTGATCCAGGTCTCTTGTAGGCAGATTATATCCGCGCTCTGATCCTTCAACAATGAGAATTTATCTTTATTGGAGTTTAGGCCGGCTGCGTTCCAGGATATTACTGAGATATCCCTGCTAGGAGGAATTCACACATTTTAAATCAAGGGATTTGTTTTTATTCAGAGCGCCTGCCACCCAACTCCATTTCTTATCTTCCTCACTTATAGGAGGGACACACTGAATCTTTTCCTCTGCGAGTAGCGAGACTCTTCTGCCTTCTATTCCTAAGGTAACCTGCAAAATACTTTCTCACTTCGTATGGAAGAGGCCCCTGTTAGTGACTTCAGAGTATGAAGTATACTGCTCATTTTGAATCACTTTTTGTGAAGCTAGCTCTACTTCAGGGATAAGAACATCAATGCCACAACAACGTAATTTATCACCGTGCAACAATATCAAGTGGGAAATAGCTTTATATGTAAATGTTACTCTAGCTCCCCTAGGATTATTATATTTTTTAACCTGAACCAGAGCAAGGTCACTGCTTTGGATCATTTGAAGGCCGGGGATTTCAGCAAAACATCCTAACAGAAAAGATCTATTCATAAAAGGTTCATGCTCAAAAATGAATGAAAAGTCCAGGGAGTAAGGTACGCTGGGTGGGTGGTGGATATGACAATGTGCCTCTGAGCTATTCTCAATAGTATTGTAAATGACGTTGGTACCCACAGAAGAAGTAAATTAAGAGGCATTAGGGTTCAGGATACTCTGGGCAGTAGGTGGCACACTTATAACCGAAACAGATGGCTCGAGAGCGATATGAGGTGGGTCACATTGGTTCATAAGAGGAGAGCACGATCCCAGCACGTTGGATTCAACTAGTCCATCTTCCTTCTTCAAGATATTTTGCGCCTGGGTTATTGGTAAATTATTGATTACTTTAGGGTCAAACCGAAGTCTTTTTGCCCTTTTTTTACGAATCCTTCGTCTTTTTTCCCTTTTATCTTTCTTCTTCTTACTGATGGTATTTGATTTGTTCTTAGAATCTTTTTCTTTTAGAGAGGGTCCACCAGAAATTAGACCCTCCTCCGAGGAACACATAGGGGGATTTATGCCTCTTTTTAGAAAAATAGGAAACACTCTATGGGGTATGCATAGAAGACCTTCTTTCTCTTGTGCGACAGTTGTGGATACTCCCTCTGACACTAACCTCTCAGGATCAAAAAGTTCTTGGAGAATGGAGGAGTGTAAATTATCACATATATCTTCGCTCCAGGCCACATTTTATCAAAAACCAACAAAACAATCCACAAACTTCCGAGTTCCCACCACGTCCTTTCAGTATCAAACGAGCAGCTCGGTTTCCTTTCACTGTTTCTTCGGGGAATGCTCTTCCCCCCACCTCCGCCTTGACTGCCACCAGAGGAAAAAAACTGCAGCCCGCACCGCTGGTACACACAGGCACACCGCAACAGTCCGCAACCTTCTCCTTTCCCCGGCCTGTCAGCACCCAGCCTTGTTCCCCGACACAGACACAGACACTGCCGCCAAACGCCAACCACCATCCGCCGCCGAGGCAACGAAGCAGCGACGTGTGGCAGAGATGAAGTGGCAGCCCTGACTGCAGGGCAAATACTGGGAAGCAGCAGCCGTTGGGGGATAGCAGCGTTGGTAGACGACAAGGGTACTCAGCAATCCCGGATACTCTGGCGGACCGGCGGACCGCAAAACAACAGCGCGGTACGGCAAACAAGGTACGTGGCTCCTCCTTCTGCAGAACATCCACAATGATGAAAGCCATGTGCTCTTTGTGGGCCAGGCAAGATGATACGGAAGAACTGCACAGGCAGCCCGCTGGACATTGCTGCCGAGTCCTATACTCCTTTGAAATGCCCTCCAGACTTCGGCCACTGCAATAAAGCTACAAGGAGGGTGGGTGGAGATTGAAAGAAAGGAGGGACTTTGGCTTTCTCACTAGAAAGCATTTTGAAGTGGGGCAACACAGTGAATTTTCTTGGGACAAAAATGCCACAACAAATATTGCAGAGACTAAACTAAATCTCCCATCAATTTATATGTGATGCTTAGAGGGAGGTATTTCTGGGAGGGGTATTAACAAACTTAAGCTCCCAGCGGTCATGAAAGGCAAAACCTTTCTCACAGGAGCAAAAATATTTGTGATAAGATAAGAACAAGATTTACAGTCCTGTTTACAGCATTGCTCGGAATGACTAAAAACAAGATTAATCATGTGAAATGCTCCAAATTAAAGAAAAAAGTATTTCCAAAACCTGTTTCTAAATCGGGAGCAGTGGATGAATAGTAGTAAATGGTCCATGCTCTAGAGGAGAGGTTAAACAGAGGAAGACACATGACGCATTCATGTCATGGACAAATGGGTATATAGAATATGACAGCAACGATGGAGGCAGCAAATGAGAAGCCTAAGAGCAGGCTGAAGCCTACAAAGTGTATATAATATGTCTCAAAGAGACAGCGCAAACGCTGGCTAACCGAGACCTAAAACATTATTGGATGGGAGAAATAAACTTTACAAATGAGTAAGAAAGAATTAACAACTGTAATTGAAATAAAACTACATACTACTTTCAAACGAATGAATTAGCCATTGTCAGACAAATGTATTGGTCTTAGACGCCGAGTCGTCCGTACCACCGGGCTAGTGAGGGGGTGTACACAGGAATTGTTGGCGTGGCCCCTACGCGCACCTTCACTGTACCGCACTCCTTGGCAGCAGGAGTTGCCATAATGTGTGGTCGGGGGTGCGCATGGAGTTCTGCACCTCCTTCCTCTACACCCCCAAACACGAATGGGTACGGGCTAACGAACAGCGGGGAGATATGCTTGTGCGGTGTTCCTGGGGCACGATTGCCATCCCTCTGTCTGTGCATATGGCGCTCTATGCCTGGGCCCGCCGCACGAATATGGCTGTATATTTATATGAGATTTCTAATTATTGATACACAAGTTTATGGGGCATTATAGCACCTTTTTTAACCATTCACATGATGATCTGTGACCTGGCCCGCTGCTGAACTTTGGTTACCTGTCTGTATGAAGCCTTTAACTACAGCTACATTAGTGTATGATCCCGTTGATGGTCTGGTTATTTTGTCAGGTCTGCGATCCAGTCAACATACCTGGAACATCATTAGACCGACCGGCTATTGATAAATGAGTGTTCTCTCTTTTCTCCCTTTCCCTCTTCCATTTTTTTCCCCTTCTAGGCACCACATGGACAGATCTACTAACTAGAGATCCTTGACTACTCTAGGTACTTCTCTCTAGGGTCCACCATGAGCGACCTGACACATTGACAGGGTTATCATCACAAAACCCTTTCTTCCTCACAGACGTTCACTAACACTTCCTTTTAGGTTCTGAAGAAACTCTACTGATCACTAGGACTTACATAGTGTGAAGCATGACGACCTTGTGTTTAGTTACACTGGCACATTAAGCCCTAATGTAACTCACCAACCCTGTTGGTTTTTTAGCCTACCAGGGGCACCACAAGAATAAATCACCCAACAGTGGATACCCTTAGGTAGTTTTATCATTACCTGCACGCACCAGCACCTTCACTTTTCTCTGGATCCTTTCTTGCTCCTTCTCCATCCTCACACTTGCACTCACCAAACGGCTTTTCTCTTCAAAAGATCTCCGTGAAAGAGACCTTTCGGGGGCCCATCGGGCATTGCAGCGCCGGCCCGATGAGGAGCTAAAAAAGCCCGATGATGAAGCAAGACATCCTTTAGGGTGTGTGAGGGCAACTAAGAGGCAAGACTAGGCCCTTCCCTTCAGGATTGGATCCTTGAAACTGGGGATGAACCTCTGCCTCTTTCCCTTCTTTCACCGCCTTTCTCTTACCTCTGTCCTAGGCTTTCCCTTCTTTTTCAAATTGGGTGACAGACACGCACCCTTTACCATGGAACAGTGTCCTCTTTGATCTAACTAGCATTTGAGGAGCACGGACACTGGACCTCAACGAGCTCCTGGTCTCCCCCTCTCATTGTTGACTCAGTATTTGCACGGCGGCTCAGCCAAGGGACCTTCTTTCCTTTTTTAGACTACTTTCCTTTTCTTAATCTTTTCTTACTCTCACTCCCAGTCCATTCTATACGACATGACTACCCTTAACATGGGGGACAACCTAGGCTTAGCCTACGGCGAAGACATAGTGTCCGAGATCCTTAAAACCCCATCACTCCTAGACACAGATGGGAATATGGCTGGGACTAGCCTCCAGGGTGACTGGAATTCCCTAGCCTCACTAAAGAAAGCCCAAGTCAAAGTGGCATTACACGGTCAGGTAATGACGGAATATCTCAGAGCCAACGTGGCTCCAAATGGCCTGATAATCTCAACTGCACCACACATCTTTCTTGATGATCCAGTATTCAGGAGAGAATGGAGCCAGATCGCGTGATACTGATCATCAGTACGAGGCACTCATCATCAAGATCAAGAGAGCCGAAGACGGGTTAAAAGCACAGATTAGTATATCGGCATTTAAATCCTGCCTTACAGAGATCAACGATGAGATGAAGGATCACTGCGACTACCTCCTCCAGCAGAAAATTTCCAAATTTCAGAAGGACGTGAACAAATTTGACCGGGAAAAAATCTACCTCTATACCAAAGACGACTATCAGACCACAGATGCAGACGCGCTGTCCGACGAGGGATCAGTGTCGTCCAACAACTCAGGGAGATCAACCTTCAGTAATTCGAGTGACAGAAGCTGGGGCAAGAATCAGAATAGTGCAGGCCTTCTACCCCTGCCACCGCACATACCAACCCCGATGTATGGATACCATCTCACGATACAAAAGGGGATGATGGACGGAGCGTTTGAGCAAATCAAACACTCACCCCCAGTCAGTCCAGCCCAAACTGCCAAGCCATGTCTTCCATGGACCGGAAACAAGCATCCTGGGACCGGTTTCGGATTCATAATCCTCATCAGCCAGGCTATCTTGAATCCAGTGGCCAATTGAGCAAGGGACTCACGTCTGAGCATACCCTGCCACACTTAGGGTGAACAAAGCGATACAAAAGGGGATGATGGACGGAGCGTTTGAGCAAATCAAACACTCACCCCCAGTCAACTGATCTGGGTTTAATCCATCACCATTCTTTAGCCCACTCAGCCACCCCATTTCAGACATGGCTATATGCAAATCAGTCTGACCCTGTGCCTCATAGGAACAGTCCAGCCCGAACTGCCAAGCCATGTCTTCCATGGACCGGAAACAAGCATCCTGGGACCGGTTTCGGATTCATAATCCTCATCAGCCAGGCTATCTTGAATCCAGTGGCCAAGTGAGCAAGGGACTCACGTCTGAGCATACCCTGCCACACTTAGGGCGAACAAAGCGATACAAAAGGGGATGATGGACGGAGCGTTTGAGCAAATCAAACACTCACCCCCAGTCAACTGATCTGGGTTTAATCCATCACCATTCTTTAGCCCACTCAGCCACCCCATTTCAGACATGGCTATATGCAAATCAGTCTGACCCTGTGCCTCATGGGAACAGTCCAGCCCGAACTGCCAAGCCATGTCTTCCATGGACCGGAAACAAGCATCCTGGGACCGGTTTCGGATTCATAATCCTCATCAGCCAGGCTATCTTGAATCCAGTGGCCAAGTGAGCAAGGGACTCACGTCTGAGCATACCCTGCCACACTTAGGGCGAACAAAGCGATACAAAAGGGGATGATGGACGGAGCATTTGAGCAAATCAAACACTCACCCCCAGTCAACTGATCTGGGTTTAATCCATCACCATTCTTTAGCCCACTCAGCCACCCCATTTCAGACATGGCTATATGCAAATCAGTCTGACCCTGTGCCTCATGGGAACAGTCCTGCCCGAACTGCCAAGCCATGTCTTCCATGGACCGGAAACAAGCATCCTGGGACCGGTTTCGGATTCATAATCCTCATCAGCCAGGCTATCTTGAATCCAGTGGCCAAGTGAGCAAGGGACTCACGTCTGAGCATACCCTGCCACACTTAGGGCGAACAAAGCGATACAAAAGGGGATGATGGACGGAGCATTTGAGCAAATCAAACACTCACCCCCAGTCAAATGATCTGGGTTTAATCCATCACCATTCTTTAGCCCACTCAGCCACCCCATTTCAGACATGGCTATATGCAAATCAGTCTGACCCTGTGCCTCATGGGAACAGTCCAGCCCGAACTGCCAAGCCATGTCTTCCATGGACCGGAAACAAGCATCCTGGGACCGGTTTCGGATTCATAATCCTCATCAGCCAGGCTATCTTGAATCCAGTGGCCAAGTGAGCAAGGGACTCACGTCTGAGCATACCCTGCCACACTTAGGGCGAACAAAGCGATACAAAAGGGGATGATGGACGGAGCGTTTGAGCAAATCAAACACTCACCCCCAGTCAACTAATCTGGGTTTAATCCATCACCATTCTTTAGCCCTCTCAGCCACCCCATTTCAGACATGGCTATATGCAAATCAGTCTGACCCTGTGCCTCATGGGAACAGTCCAGCCCGAACTGCCAAGCCATGTCTTCCATGGACCGGAAACAAGCATCCTGGGACCGGTTTCGGATTCATAATCCTCATCAGCCAGGCTATCTTGAATCCAGTGGCCAAGTGAGCAAGGGACTCACGTCTGAGCATACCCTGCCACACTTAGGGCGAACAAAGCGATACAAAAGGGGATGATGGACGGAGCATTTGAGCAAATCAAACACTCACCCCCAGTCAACTGATCTGGGTTTAATCCATCACCATTCTTTAGCCCACTCAGCCACCCCATTTCAGACATGGCTATATGCAAATCAGTCTGACCCTGTGCCTCATGGGAACAGTCCTGCCCGAACTGCCAAGCCATGTCTTCCATGGACCGGAAACAAGCATCCTGGGACCGGTTTCGGATTCATAATCCTCATCAGCCAGGCTATCTTGAATCCAGTGGCCAAGTGAGCAAGGGACTCACGTCTGAGCATACCCTGCCACACTTAGGGCGAACAAAGCGATACAAAAGGGGATGATGGACGGAGCATTTGAGCAAATCAAACACTCACCCCCAGTCAACTGATCTGGGTTTAATCCATCACCATTCTTTAGCCCACTCAGCCACCCCATTTCAGACATGGCTATATGCAAATCAGTCTGACCCTGTGCCTCATGGGAACAGTCCAGCCCGAACTGCCAAGCCATGTCTTCCATGGACCGGAAACAAGCATCCTGGGACCGGTTTCGGATTCATAATCCTCATCAGCCAGGCTATCTTGAATCCAGTGGCCAAGTGAGCAAGGGATTCACGTCTGAGCATACCCTGCCACACTTAGGGCGAACAAAGCGATACAAAAGGGGATGATGGACGGAGCATTTGAGCAAATCAAACACTCACCCCCAGTCAACTGATCTGGGTTTAATCCATCACCATTCTTTAGCCCACTCAGCCACCCCATTTCAGACATGGCTATATGCAAATCAGTCTGACCCTGTGCCTCATGGGAACAGTCCTGCCCGAACTGCCAAGCCATGTCTTCCATGGACCGGAAACAAGCATCCTGGGACCGGTTTCGGATTCATAATCCTCATCAGCCAGGCTATCTTGAATCCAGTGGCCAAGTGAGCAAGGGACTCACGTCTGAGCATACCCTGCCACACTTAGGGCGAACAAAGCGATACAAAAGGGGATGATGGACGGAGCGTTTGAGCAAATCAAACACTCACCCCCAGTCAACTGATCTGGGTTTAATCCATCACCATTCTTTAGCCCACTCAGCCACCCCATTTCAAACATGGCTATATGCAAATCAGTCTGACCCTGTGCCTCATGGGAACAGTCCAGCCCGAACTGCCAAGCCATGTATTCCATGGACCGGAAACAAGCATCCTTGGACCGGTTTCGGATTCATAATCCTCATCAGCCAGGCTATCTTGAATCCAGTGGCCAAGTGAGCAAGGGACTCACGTCTGAGCATACCCTGCCACACTTAGGGCGAGCAAAGCGATACAAAAGGGGATGATGGACGGAGCGTTTGAGCAAATCAAACACTCACCCCCAGTCAACTGATCTGGGTTTAATCCATCACCATTCTTTAGCCCACTCAGCCACCCCATTTCAGACATGGCTATATGCAAATCAGTCTGACCCTGTGCCTCATGGGAACAGTCCAGTCCGAACTGCCAAGCCATGTCTTCCATGGACCGGAAACAAGCATCCTGGGACCGGTTTCGGATTCATAATCCTCATCAGCCAGGCTATCTTGAATCCAGTGGCCAAGTGAGCAAGGGACTCACGTCTGAGCATACCCTGCCACACTTAGGGCGAACAAAGTGATACAAAAGGGGATGATGGACGGAGCGTTTGAGCAAATCAAACACTCACCCCCAGTCAACTGATCTGGGTTTAATCCATCACCATTCTTTAGCCCACTCAGCCACCCCATTTCAGACATGGCTATATGCAAATCAGTCTGACCCTGTGCCTCATGGGAACAGTCCAGTCCGAACTGCCAAGCCATGTCTTCCATGGACCAAAAACAAGCATCCTGGGACCGGTTTCGGATTCATAATCCTCATCAGCCAGGCTATCTTGAATCCAGTGGCCAAGTGAGCAAGGGACTCACGTCTGAGCATACCCTACCACACTTAGGGCGAACAAAGCGATACAAAAGGGGATGATGGACGGAGCGTTTGAGCAAATCAAACACTCACCCCCAGTCAACTGATCTGGGTTTAATCCATCACCATTCTTTAGCCCACTCAGCCACCCCATTTCAGACATGGCTATATGCAAATCAGTCTGACCCTGTGCCTCATGGGTACAGTCCAGCCCGAACTGCCAAGCCATGTATTCCATGGACCGGAAACAAGCATCCTGGGACCGGTTTCGGATTCATAATCCTCATCAGCCAGGTTATCTTGAATTCAGTGGCCAAGTGAGCAAGGGACTCACGTCTGAGCATACCCTGCCACACTTAGGGCGAACAAAGCGATACAAAAGGGGATGATGGATGGATACCATCTCACGCCATACCCACCGCAGGGTCCATTGTGGTACCCGGGTTTCCAATGACCACCGCCAGGCTACCCTCAACCAGGCTTTCTACAGCCCTTCTTTCCGAACCCACCACCTACTTTTGAGTACAGAGGCAAGGGGCGAGGCAGAGGAAAAAGAAGAGGTCAGAAGCAAGTTCATTGCAAGACAGCGGCCTACAACAGCAGAAACAAACCAGGAGCATGACGTACCAAAGACCATAGTGGTCAATTTGTCAAAAAGAACTCTGAACAATGACGAGAACGAAGCCCTGGAACTAGGACTGGGCTTTGTCCCCACCCCTAAGGAGGATAAGTACAGAATGGACCAAGAACTTCACCAACTCTTTAGGAAGATTCGACTGCAAGCATACTTTAAGGCAGACCGGCCCCTGAGCTCCTGGATTCAGGACTAGGCCACCCTTCTAAATTTACATCGACCACAGCAATGGTCCCCAGTGAGGTTTTGACCTTCGAAAAAGTAGTACTCAAAGAGACCAATCGGTTGGAACAAGGCACTACCTTCAACAACCTACCAAACAGGTTGCGCTAGGGGGTGGACTCCCTTAAGGAGGACAGAACCATCATCATAAAACCGGCCGACAAAGAGGAGGCACAGTCCTCCTAAACATCGACGAATATGAAGCAGAGTGTGCCAGACAACTGAGCAACACCAGGTACTACGTGAAAATGAGTGATGATCCAACAGAATGACTATCCAAACAAATCCGTATCATGGTGAACGAAGCAAACACAGAAGGTGGGATCTCCCCACACGAAGCAGCCTTCTATGGTGAATGACAACCCCAAAATGCCATATTTCTAAGTCCTCCGGAAGATACACAAAGGAGTTTCCTCCCCACTGGATGACCCATTGTCCCCGGAATCAACTCATTCCTGGAACCCCCGAGCCAGTTCAGCTACCATTTTCTGCGCCCATTGGTACAGGCAACCTCAGCTTACCTTAAGGACACATGGGACGTACTCAATCTCATAGATGTGATCAATGAGGATAACATTGAACCCATTGACCTTCGGCTCACCCTGGACCTGGAGGCGCTTTATACGAACATTCCCAAGGATGCCACCATTGAAGTGCTTGGTCAACTCCTCAAGGACATGGATCTGAAATCAGACACCCCACTGGACTTCATTCTGGACCTCCTCACCATAGCCCTCAAAAACAACTTTTTCATGTACAAAACAACAATCTATCACCAGGTACAAGGGATCAGCATGGGCAGCACTTTTGCGTCGAGCCTAGCCGGGCTGTACATGTCGTCTTTCGAGGCTAGAAAAATATTCTCCAATGATAACCCATACAGAGAGAACCTTATAACATGGAAAAGGTACATAGATGACGTGCTGATCCTGTGGAAGGGACCCAAGGCCATGTGCGACAGCTTCCTCAAGTGGATTAACGGGCTCGACCAACATCTTCGGTTCACATGTACCATGAGCAACTCCAGCATCCTTTTTTGGATGTCAGAATCATCCTTGAAGAGGGTTCACCAAAATCTACTCTGCACAAGAAGAACACTGACTGCAACAGCCTGCTGGATTTTCGGAGCCACCACCCCAAGGCCCTGCCTGAGACTCTCCCGTATGGACAGTTTTTAAGGTTACGATGCAACTGCTCCACCACCAGAGATTATGAGGCAGAGGCTGACAACCTGGAGGAGAACCTTCTGGACAGACACTACCGAGCCAGGGTGGTAGTCTCTTTCACGGTGATCTTAAAGATTTCTGTGAAAGAGACCCTTTGGGGGCCTGTCCGGCATTGCAGCGCCGGCCCGACGAGGAGCTAAAAAAAAAAAAAAAGGATGAAGCATGACATCCTGTAGGGTGTGTGAGGGCAACTAAGAGAAAAAACTTGGCCATCCCCTTCGGAATTGGATCCTTGAAACTGGGGATGAACCTCTGCCTCTTTCCCTTCTTTCACCCCTTTCTCTTACATCTCCTCCATCCTAGTCTTTCCCTTCTTTTTCAAATTGGGTGCCATACATGCAACCTTTACCATGGACAGTGTCCTCTTTGATCTAACTTGGTCTTAGAGTAGTCAGGATTAAACAATGTAAGGGGTCCTCATTATGTACGCTCCATCAATTCTGATAGGGTTGGGTGGGTAGTTTCCATCACCACAGATATGGCACAATGGGAATACTACTGCTCAGTGGCATTCCAGCCTGCGATTTCACCAGAGGGGAACAAGTGCAGGTGGAATATTGCAGAGAATATGCAGGAATCTTCATGGTCCATCGGATTTTCTCTTGTTAATCCCGAAACACATGGAACTGCTTTATTTCCCCCATTCCAAATTACCGGGCCATGGTAATGATCATTTTGGAGTATAATTCCTGAAGTGCGGAGGTAACAGGAGATTTTCTACACCAATGTTAATAAGGTCCCAAGTGGTAAAAACATAACATTTGAAAAAGACCAATTCCCTGTATATGGTCAGCTGAAACATTATCTAAAGCTTCCCTAAGTGAAATGGGCAAGCATTGTACTCAGGAGAATAACTTCTCAACAGCTCAGACAAATGTTACAAAATATGGCAAAAAAGGTGGGAAAGGGTTGAAAATCAATCCCTTTTACACTCGAGATCTCCACCGAAGATCCATGGTATAAACAATGTAGGCACTGAGTGTACACACACACACACACACTGCCAGCACACATTTCAGCTGAAAATGTGGCAGTTGGCAAACAAAATCCATCTTCAAATGTGACCATTGTCTGCAAATCCAGCCGCAAGATCAGCCATTTTGGCAGACTTCCTGCCACAGGATGTACCACTGATTCTTTTCATTGGCATACATCTATAAATAAGGCAGTTTTTCATCTACTATCATGGAGCAAATACAACATTTGTTAGTCATGGAAACTGCATTTTCACAGTCTGAAGTCTTAATTTGACTTTTAGTCCATCCAGCCACTGGTGAAGCTCATCCTGCTGCCATGCCATTAGCGGACCACCAGGGGACACTCAACATTCCAGCGGGCTTGGTAGGCATTGTCTTGGTGAAAGTGACCCCACGATCCAGCTAGAGTTTTTGTTAAAAAAATTTTAAGTTGGACAGCTACCACATTATGGTGGCCAGTCCATATTTTTTCTATTTTAGAAACAAACCCCTAAAGTAAAAGTTTGTTTCTGAAATAGAAAAATAGAATCACTCTGAAGTACAGGGAGTATTTCCCTTGCATGTTGGAGTCATTGATTTAGTTCCCTTTTCATGACCTCCATGATTCGCATAGTGGACCCAGATATTTAACATGTACTTAAAAAAAAAACCACCCTAAATAAGATTGAGGTTAGCATAAGGTTGCGGCTGAGTGATGTTATGCCTTAAGAAGGTGTACATTATAACAGTATGCCAAAGCAGTATGTTGGAGCCAGGCCTTTGCTTGCTGTGAAAACAAGTGGCAATAACTACTAAAACTGGTGGCAACATGTTAAGGATAGGAATGTTTCTCACTCTGTCTTGTGGTGCTAGGGAGAATTGGGGGAGGCTGATTAGAAGACAGTTGTAATATTTCAGTCTATCTAATAATAAAATATTAATTAATGCTTTGATGTACTGAATGATATGACTGAGCTTATGTAAATCGAGTAGTTGAAACTGTGCAGCAGTGGCTGTTTTGGTAATAAATAATTCCATTGTCATTGGCTGTATGAATAGAATCCTAAGGATTGCAGCCACTGATGCAAACATATGTGTGTCAGGGTAAAGTGAAAGGAGTCAAAAAGAGATGTGAGCTCTGTGAATTATGAAAATGATAGGACATCAGTGGCCAGTATTACATCCTATTTCTATTGGAAGGGAGGTAGAGTGTGATGACCAAATAGAGATGAGATGTGAAAGTAGGAAAATAACGATTTAGGTGTCATCAGCATAAACCAGGTTATTGAAGGAAAGGTAAAGTGAAAGGCATGTAAGGACCAACAGCACCAAAATCATAACAAATAAAAGGAAAAGGGAGTTGCGACACTTGACTATTACTTGAGGAGAAACGGGTTTCTTTAGAAAAGGTGGAACGACTGCAGATTTAAAGCAAGTTGGTCAGTAAGAAGATGTGAGAGAATAGTTGAATAAAGTGTTCAGATAGAGGGAAACTTTCAAAGTAGATGTAAACATTTTAATGGTTTGAGAACGGAAGGGGTACCGTGGAGCACAGGATGGGTTGGACATTGTGATTACACAAAGGAAGGTTTCGTTAAAGATGCAACAACAATCGCTGGGATTTGCTCCTGCTGACCCAGATCATAATATCTACTGATGCCACTAGGCGGGTCTCTAATTTATACACAATGGTATAGGGCTCATTAGTGAGATCTCACACATGCCTCAAACAGGCATTGGGGAGCTTGAGAGCAAGATAATGGACAACAAATTGGCATATTTGAGTAAACAAAAGCAATTGATCTTTGTCAATCACCACCATAAATTCTTACATTATAAATGTCTTCATCGGGCGTACATCACACCAGTCAGACAGCACAACTTTGATACAACCAAATCCCATAGCTGCCCAAAATAAAGGGGTGCTGCGGCGGACTTCCTCCAGTTACAGTGGGCGTCCCCCCTCATTTATAGCTATAGGCAGGACATATTCCGAACTCTATCTGCCAAGACAACCGTCTTGCTAAATCCAGAAACAGAGCTTTCACTATTGGGATATGTCAAAATGATGACATGTATGATCCACAAGTACATAGCCATAGCGCTACTCCTGGCTAGCGTTGAGTGGCAATGGCGTGGTATGGAAAACGCGCACCAACCCAAATGGACTGCCTGAAAGACCTACTAATCATGTGCAATTATTGGTCAGAACAATATGCCCCTCTACAGCCAGTGATGTCTAGACTCAAGAACATTTGGGCTCGCCTCAACTACTACTTAACACAACATGGCCCAATGGATGATGATGACCGGACGGATTCGCACGTAGAGGAACTTCAAAATAAAGCTGAGGTGCTGTTAGGGTCCATGACTCACACACAGAGTTGAGGCAAGCCTCCCCGTCCTCTCCATGCTGCAAAAAATCCTCCACGTCTGTTATTAAAAAAAGTCCTCTCATCTGCCGTTCAGCCACGTCTTACTGTATTTTTGTACCATACTAATGTACATGAGCAGTGGCCTTGTGTGTCTTACGTATGTTTTATTGCCACTGCCAATTTTTGCACTGAGCTGGTGTTGTTGTATTGCAATAAAAAAAATACATAATGTAACAAAACTATGAGTATTGTTGAGCAGGATTTGGAAATAGTGAGGAGTTTAAGGTTAAATTTTACGGATGGAGGCATACCGAAGCATATTAAGATCAGAATGTAAAGATAATTTAAAAAGGAAATTACCAGTTTAGCCTCTGTGCATAATCAATTTGTGAAAAAATTGTCAGGCCTGTGTCAGATCCCTCAATTTGATGCCCTATTGTAACTTTCAGTTCAAAACAAGCCGAGTTTTCTCAGGCGGTGATTTGGCCTCATGGCTACAGCTGCTGAACAGACCATGTAACATGCGGAACCAGCTTCATATCTTGGCCTTGGTCAGTATCGTGTGAATCCCAGCAACAATCTGAAATCACTGCGTGATGCACACTGTGTTGTTATGCAGAATGTACGCTATGTTGTCTTGTAATCTTGCTTAATTTCAAACTAATCAAATGTGCTGATCACATGAAATAAACATATAAAAATATTTTCAACATTATTTCTCTGTGGATATTTTACTTGTTCGTTGGAATTCCCAAATTAAACTCTATTTCATTGACAAAGACATGGTGAACAAGGTTTGCATACCATATATACTAAAGAATTTAAAATGATCTATGGAGAATGAGGGTCACGTTCTGTTTTTTGTAATGATAAAGTACCCTTACCCTCATTGTCCTTAGTAGGTCCAGCCCCTTCAGAAGCTCTTAATTGACTAACAGCATTGTCATCAGGGCGGGGCAAGATTGTTTCTCAGTTCATGCTTAATAACTCTCACTTCGAACTTTCAGTAAATACTTCTCAATGCAGAGGTATGGTCAATGGACTAGGTGAAGCACTTCCACCTCCTAAAACAATAGACTTGAAGAGATCATATCATTTTCCAGCATGGTGTTTGTTTCATGTTGGAAAATTATACTCTCAGGGCTCGGCTTGAGTACAGGCTCTTAGAGCCAGAGAGGACCCTTGGCTAGGCTTAGGCTCGGCTCTCCCTGTGAATTTATTGGCTCGCCGACCTCTAGTGTTAGCGGAAGTACCTTTCTCTGGCTAGCATGTCGTTACTTCTCCTGAGCAGTATTCAGGTCCTGCCATCCTGTTCCACATGTACACCTTTTCACACTCCTGCCTTGGAATCCTTCTTCTGCATTATGCTGTACTGACTCAGTTGTGTGCTTGCTTCATGTTAGAACTGGGGGTCTCTTGTTGGCAGAGGTAGGTACCACTGTCCAAATAGGGACCCTTGCTTCTAGTCAGGGTAAGAAGGATACACTCTTTAGATAACCCCTGCTCACCCTCTTGGTAGCTTGGCACGAACAGTCAGGCTTATCAAAGGCAATGTGCTAAGTATTTGTACCAACACTCACAGTAACACAGTGAAAACACCACAAACTGACTCCACAACAGTTTAGAAAAATAAAGGTATTTAATCTAAACTACACAAGACCAAAACGACAAAATCCAACATACACAGTTCAAGAATATGGTTTCAGAGGGGGCGTGGCTTGCAGCCGAGGAAGATGGCGGCGTAGTCCCGGAGCTGCGCTAGCTACTTGATTTCTTCCCCCGACATCCGACACTATCCGTGCACTGAAGAGACCGCAGACGGCACCCGCTGTTGTGGGAGCGGTTGGGCAGTCGGCGATGGTGTTTTCTAGATGCCCGAGTGTCCCGGGATGCCCTTGGCAGACTTGAGGCCATCGGCAGTGTGCATCCTAAGATGGCGGCTGCCGGGCTGTTCTAAGCGGCGGCTCTTCTCGAACCAAGCGGGGCGCCCGGCCTCAGCAAAAGTGGCCCCCCGGCGCCGCAGCCTTCGTGGGGCCTAGCCGCTGGGATATAGCGTAGCTGAGCCTGGCAGCGAGTGGAGCCTGCCGTGGGGGGGCTCGGACGTCTCCCAGCGGAACTGCGGCAGGCGAGTGCAGGCGGCCTGAGGGAGAGGAGCAGCGGTGTTTCGCCAATACAGGAGGCATATCCGGCACCTGGGTCAAAGGGTCTGCCTTAAGTGCTACAATCCCGGCATTGCTTTACAGATGGCATTAGGGGTGTGTCCCTGCCATACCGAGGAGAGTTGCGATAAGCAGCTGGAGCCGCAAGAGGGACCCTGCAGTGAGGAGTGAGCGTCGGCCTGTGGAGGTGGTCTGCCTGGGAGGCGGGTGAGGTGTAGTCAGTTGGAGGCCTGAGACAGTGTGGATACCCGGCAGTGGGGGGGGACCCCTTCTGGAGTCTTGACTGGGTCCTTGTCAGCCGAGCCACGACCCTCTGGTCGCAGTGGGGGTGCCATTGAGCCAGGGGCCCATACTTTTTAGATGATCCCTTCGCCTGTGCATTGGACGCGGCTCCACCTGATCTGGTATTGGTGCCTCTGCGGGGCAGGGGAGCCTGTTGGACTGGAGTGCTGTCTGAAGTGATCCTGTGGGGGCAAGGAGCCAGTGGATTGGAGGATTGCGTAGTCCACCTGGGGTGGGTGGCCACAGAGTTGGAGACTGCTATCACAGGAGGGGTTCCCTGGCAGGGCGGGTTCTTGGAACATCGGGGTAGTCGGGCCCAGAATGGGTCGGAATAGAACACCAGGCCAATCCAACTAGATTGAGAAATACACTGTGGCGATGACCCGAGATCGGGGTGCGCCCGATGGCGGTCATGACGGTTACCAGGACGACGGGGGCCCAGACCATAATGAGGGCGATTAATGATTTTCAGGGCACCATGGAGCCGAAACTTGACTCGGTGACGGAGGAGGTGAACCTCCTGCGGACAGACTTCCGCAAGATGTCTGACAACATCGCGGCGGCGGAAACCGGCATTAGCGGGCTACAGGTGAAGACAAAGCGATTGGAGGACCAGGTGGCTGCGCTCACCAAGAATCAAGCTGACGTTTATGCCCGCCTGGAGAATCAGGAAGGCCGTGCCAGGCGAAATAACATTCGTATAGTGGGTGTACTGGTGGGAATGGAAGGGTCCTCAATGGACTTTTTTGTGGAGGACCTCATTCTGAAGCATTTGAAGCCAAAGTGCCTCTCAAACCTCTTTTCTGTTGAGCGGGCGGTCAGAGCCTTGGGAAGTAAGCCAAAGCCAGGAGACCCCCCCATGCCCGATCATTGCCCGCATCCTTAACTATAGGGATAGGGACGCCATATTGCAGGCGGCACGGATCCATGGGGACCTCCACCAGGACAATGCCATCAGCCATTCTTTTCCAGACTTTACACTCCAGGTACAGCGCCAGCGGCACCTATTTGATGGTATAAAGAGGGCGCTTCGAGACTAGGGGGTGAAATACATGATGCTGTTCCCTGCACAGCTCAAGGTTCTGGACGGGGGCAAGGCCTACTTTTTTGACATGCCAGCAGATGCCGCCGACTGGTTGGAAGGATGGTGCATGGTGGGCCGGTGGAGCAAGCAACAGGAAACGCAGGTGGAGCAACGTGGCCGGGGGCGAGCCCGGATGCAGGGAGCGCTCCCAGAGATGATGAACGGCAGCAGGAGGAGTGACTTTGGTATGGTAGGGGTTTGCAAATGTAACGTATGTGACCCTGCCTGATCTGTGACTTTGAGCGATGGAGGCGGTGGACCGGGGGGCTTGGATCCCGGAGGTCAAGGGAGCTAGGACTGCCTCACTTAGGTACCCTGGTGTGAGATTTCGACTGAGGCTGCTCACAAACTCAGATTTACATTGTTTGTTGTGCCGGGGGTTGGGTGTATAATGTTGTGGGTGGGACATCAGGGGGGTTGAATTGCAAGAGAGGGGGTGTGATCCGTTATGATACATTTGCATCTTCCTTAGGTCAGCGATCCCACGTTTCCTCTGGTATGGTTTTTGTTGTGGACCTGGGGTGACAGGCAATCTTCATGTTTTATTGGTGGGTGGTTGGAGGCTCACCTGGAACGGAGGCAGGGAGGGGAGAGTTGAGGGGATGAGGTGTTTGGTTTGTGTGGGTGGGGCGGTGGGGGTTTGTGTTTTATGGACGGGTTGGTTATGCTCATTTCTTTGTCACTCCTTTGGAGGAAGCGGTGGCGTGCGGTTCATGACAGGGTAGTAGGTTTTAGTCAGAGAGCTGGTGGGACACAATTGCAGAATGGGCTTCCAGACACAGGTTAGGATTTGGACGTGGAACGTCAATTGCCTGGGCAACAAGATTAAAAGAACCTTAGTGCTGCAACATTTGAAGCGACATTCCCCTGATGTGGTTCTCCTGCAGGAGACGCATTGGTGTGGTAACAGATGCCAGGTATTGGACCGTTTTGGTACAAAATGGCTGCCCACTCAGGCCTCACGTCTGGCTCCAGGGGGGTGGGTATTCTCATACATGAGACCTTTCCTATAGTGCTCTCTGGGACGTGGACAGACAATTCGGGGTGTATGGTGGCAGTGGCGGGAGGGTGGGAGGGACGGACGGTTGTCTTCTGTTCCTGTTATGTTCCGCCGGGCCTACACTCAGCGACTTATTCACATCTGGGCTCCTTCTTGATGACTCTTTCCCTGGGGACGCTCATGTTGGGTGGAGATATGAACGCGGTCCTTGCCGCTGATCTCAACAGATCGGGTGTGGGGTAGGGCTACTGGGGGGAAGTTGGGATTGCAGGGATTCCTGGAGTCTTTTTGCCTGAGCGACCTATGGCGGGTACATCATCCCTCCGCGAGACAATACGCGTTTTACTCGGCCAGGCACACGTCCTTCTCTAGACTGGATCCCCTATTGACACGTACTGATCAATTGGGGGACTTTTCGGACCCCTAAATCATGGCTAGGGGTCTCTCTGGCCACTCTCTGGTAGGTGCAATTTTGAGAGGGCCAGTCGTCAACAGGGCAATGTTCCAGCGGATAGACCCAGGGCACTTACATGATGATAAGCTAAGTGATAAGCTTAGGGAGGTCTCCCAGCTCTACTTTGAGGTAAACCAGGGATCAGTAGCATCGCATATTGTACTTTTGGAGGCGTACAAGACCGTCTTGAGGGGGCAGACACAGGCCCTAATTGGAGCCGAAAAGAAGGAGGGATCCTTACGGATCAGGAGGCTAGAGGACGAGATTACAGAGCTGGAGAGGGGGGAGGGTGCTGTGTCCTCACTAGAGAGTCGTCATGCTCTGGCACTTAAGCAGAAACAGCTCAGGGCCCTAGCAGACGGCGAGGGCCTTTGCCCTGGCCACGCAACACCATATATACGATGTCGGAGATAAAGCCCCAAAGCTCCTAGCGTGGCTGGAACGTAGAGATAGAGAGAGCTCCTGGGTAGCGGCAGTGCGGGATAAGTCGGGTGACCTCGTGACCACCAGTACTGACATTGAGGAGGGGTTCGCGACGCACCTTGAGGAGGTATATACCCAGGTATGTACCAGGACAGCGCAGGATTGTGAGGAATTTCTCTGCGACTTTGCGCTTCCCACTCTGTCTCAGTCCCAGAGTGATGCTCTGGAGACAGCTTTGTCTGGAGAGGAGATAGCGGCCGCGCTGATCTCCCTGCAATCTGGGAAGGCGCAGGGTCCCAACGGGCTTCCGGTTGAGATCTTTAAGAGACAGTCGAACATTGTTACAGGGCCCCTTTTACGGATGTACCTAGCGGTGCGCCATGTAGGGTTGTTACCACCGGACCAGAGAGAGGCCACGATTATTGTTATTCACAAGGATGGCAAACCGGTCGATTGTTGCTCTTCCAATCGGCCGATCTCACTCATAAATGTGGAGGTGAAGGTGTTAGCAAAGGTCGATCCTGCTACTGCCTGACCTGGTGCATGTAGATCAGTCAGGGTTCATGCCGCGAAGAAGTACCAGACATAATTTGCAACGTTTGTATGGTTTACTGTATATGACAGAGGGCGTGGGAGACACACAGATGGCATTGATGGCACTGGACGCATAAATGGCGTTCAACAGTATTGAATGGCCATACCTCTTCATGGTCCTGCGGAGACTGGTCTTCGGGCCGATTTTCTGCAACTGGGTGCGCCTCTTGTATGAACAGCCATTGGCGCGTGTACGGGTTAACGGTACGGTTTCCAGAGCCTTCCAGCTCCGGCGGGGTATGAGACAGGGATGCCCCCTGTCCCCCCTTCTGTTCGCCTTGGCGTTGGTGCCATTGGCTCATTGGGTCATAAGGGACTGCTCGTTCCATGGCCTGACTTTTACCGATGACTGGGAGGAGCGCATCAGCCTTTATGCTGATGACATCGTGCTATATATGGCTAGGCCCTACCAGTCGATGGCGCTGGCACTCCATCTCTTTGATTTTGGAGCTACTCAGGCTACGGAATCAACAGGGCGAAATCGGTTATCTTTCCCCTCTCGGGCCCTCCTCCGCGGATATCGTCCAGATGCCCGGCGGTGGTGGCGAGTGATGGCTTCAGGTACTTGGGGGTGTTCATCACCAGAGACAAAGCAGTGTTTCTTACCAAAAACCTTGACCCCCAGTTGAAGCGCCTTCTCACTGATGTAAGTCACTGGTGCACGCTGCCTCTGTCCCTGATGGGTTGGGACGCGATGATCAAAATGTTGGCATTACTCCACCTTTGATATATCTTGCAAAACACGCCGTATACGATCTCGCTGGGATTCTTCAAACAAATATCTCAGGTGGAAACGGGGGGGTGTACGACGATGGGTTGGTCCTGCCGGACGTGCAGCTATATTACAGGGCGTCCCAACTGCAGGTGGTGAACAACTGAGATATACACAGACAGGTCGGAGCCAGCCTGTAGACTAGATGGGTTCGTGATGCCGGGCGGGAATTGTGAGTCTCTGCTATACACCAAAAAGACACACACAGATTGGCCCTCCCATACCGGAGTAGTGGTCCAATGTTGGAGGGAAGCGAATAGATTCCTAGGATGGACGGGTTCCCTGACGGGTCGGACTCCCTTGTGGATTGGGGAGCAGCTGAGTGAGGTGGCTCGATTGGAGGGCTTCAGGGGTTGGCAGCTCATTGGCATTGACTATATGCGGGATGTGTGGAAGGGGGACGCCCCCCGCTCATTTGAATACCTGCAGAAGGAATACGATTTACGGGACTCGCAGCGCTATCATAACATATGCCTCATACATGCTCTACGTTCCTGTATCCGCGGGGGCGCCTCAGACCCGGAAAATTCCCCCATGGAGGATTGATTACTTCCTGATCCCATTCTGGACAAGTCCATGTCCACGATCTATCGCAAGTTAATAAACAACATGCCCGACCCGTTGATGTCATTGAGGGCAACCACGTAGCGAGACTTGGGCCCCTTCGAAGAAGACAATTGGCATGCCGCCCTGCAGAGTCGACGGGAAATCGCGATCCTGGTCCGGTGCCAGTTGGTGCAGCTTAAAATTCTGCACCAGTTGTACTAACCCCTTACCCTGCTGTATACCTGGGGTGGGTGCCAGTCCTCTTTGTGCGCACGGGGATGTGGGGGGGAAGGGTCCTTCTACCACATACTTTGGGAATGCCCAGAGATTGTCCTCTTTTGGACCAAGGTCACGGACATAATGGCAGAGGTGGAGGGAACTCAAATGGTTACTTTTAATGATAAATGGGACTACTGACTAGACCAGATATGGGAACTCTGGCTGGCCATGGGGGCGGAGTGGCAAAAAGGATTATTGCCAGGGCCTGGGGGGCATCGGCTCCTCCACAGTGGGACCAATGGGAGTGGGAACTTGACTGGTGTCAGAGGGCAGAGGAGACCATTTTACAAGAGAAGGGGGTGCCCCAAAAAATGGAAGAAGATCTGGGGGCCTTGGAGACGATACAGGGGAATGGGGGGAGGCCTGGGATAATGGGTTTTAATTTGATTGTCCATATACTTGCTAAGTGTGACTATTCTTTACACTGTACACTGCCTGTTTGTCCGATGCAATGTGACCAATGGATGGAGATGTCAACCAGAATGAGCACTGTTAACAAAAAGAGTGATGCCGTCCACAAGCAGGCGGTGCGACGATCTCACCCAGTGATGACAGGCTCTGCAACAATACTCGCAGCGATGGTAATCTTCCCGCACCGGACTGGTGCGTCCCGCAAACGTAGGATGCGACGACTCGGGCTGCGGCAACAGGCACTGACGAGGTTGCGCTACGCATGAGAGTGGTGCATTAAGACTTGCAGAAAGTCTTTAAAATCTTGGTTTTCAACTTCCCAACACAGTTACAACTTCCAGAGGCACCACAACTGGCCCAAGCACTCTAGGAAGGACACAACTCTCTCAGCAGAGTTCAGGGAAGCTGGGGGTGAAGTCCTTTTGTTCCTGGGACTTCTTTACAGGGAGCCAGCTCTTCTTCGGGCCTTTGGAGATTCCTTCAAGCAAGGGGACACAGCACAAAGTCCTTCCTATCTCCTTGGCAGCAAAGCAACTGCAGGTCAGTCCAGCAAAGAAGCAGCATGACTCTCTTCCTTCTTCAGTCTTCCAACTTTCTCCTTGGCAGAGGTTCCTTCTTGATTCCAGGATGATCTAATTGTCTGTAGTCTGGGGTCCTGTACTTATACCCCTAAAAGTCTTTGTTCCCTTTGTGCAGGAGGGCTCTGAGCCCGGTCTAAACCAGTTCTGGGTGTTCCTTGAGAACTTTGTTTTCCTGGCCTCTCCTTTCCTTTCAGAGAGAGGAGCAGGGTCGTCAGCCACCCAACAGGAGGTGGAGCCAGCATTGTGGAAGGCAGGCACAGCCCTATTCAGGCCCAGGTGCTACCCCCTCCCACCACTCTAGATGCAGATGGAGCTATTCAGCCAGGGATGGCCCACTCAGCCTCTGGGAGCCACCCAGCCCCTGTCACTTACAAACCAGACAGTAAATTCACAAACAGGCCAAGGCACACAGAAAGGTCAGACAAGAGAACAGCCACTTTCTAAAAGTGCTGTTCTCAAATACAGGATTTAAAAAACACCTTTCCTAAAAGATGTGTTACTAAATTCAGAGTTCAGGGATACCAGACTTGTATGTCCTATCTTGCTGCTATGGGAAGATATGCAGGTAACCACTGTAGCCAGCATTCCCCATAATAGCCTATGGGCAAGATAGCCTTACAATAATGAAAAACGTGAAAGGGAAGGGTTATGCCTTGTCAGTGGGGACACTGACCAGGTTGACATGGCAGTTCACAGACTGCACACTGGCACTGCGGTGGCAGGCCTGAGACACCATTTTAGGGCTACTCATGTGGGTGGCACAATCAGTGCTGCAGGCCCACTAGTAGCATTTGTATCACCAGTCTGGGACTTACCTTGCTCCCATGGGGGCATGGTACCTCTTTACTTTTTCTTCTGATTTGCCACCAGAGGTATCCTTTCTACCTTTCTTTGCAATAAGATGTTACCTTGGGTGTTTGATATTTGGTATAATTATATTTAAATTGTGGAAGTTTGTCTGTTCCTTCTTGATGTTTCTTTATTCATTATGGACAAAAATTACTTCCTGTGAGGTTTACTTTTAGATCCTTGAATTATGACATCGATAACGTGTTTGTTCCTCCGGAAAAAAAGTCCATCAGAATGAATATGTCTGCTGTTCAGAACCATGTTTTTAAAGTACCCTTGGGATCACCAACATTACGGTAAATATCCTGTTCCCGAAAAGGGATTCTTTTAACAATAGCACAGGCTCTGAAATCCTTCTCTTTCAATTAGTTAAATGTTTGCCTCAATTTCTCTCTTCAACAAAGGTGTTTTTTGTCGATATAGTCCACCACTCTAGGACTTCTTTTGGCCAGCCGGGTTGGAATTATCACCAGCGGAGCTATAAGCGCTCGATCTTTCCCCTTTTTACCATAACATTATTTGCACCTTTTTATATTTCACCTTTATTTATTATCTTTGTGGTCCTCTTCCCCCTTTTCTCTTTTTACGTTGTTCAGACTACCAAGATTCTTTCTCAACCATACAGGTAGAATTCTATTTTTGCCCCAAATATAATAGCATTGGTACCTTCACATATATGTGACATTAGGGGCCCGATTATGATTGCGGTGAATCCGCATCCTCGGGGCCGGCGGAAGCCACCGCCGGCCCCGAGGATGCGGATTCACCGCTGCGGTGATTCACAAGACCCCCGCCAGATTAGGATGGCAGGGGGGTCGGGAAGTTGGTATGCAGCTTTTCCGCCGCGGTCCCGTGGCGGAAAAGCTCTAATATGGTGGCGGTGTCTATCAGACACCGCCAGCCATATTAGGATGCATGCGTAAACATGCTTTTCCACGGCAGCTTTTCCGCCGTGGAAAAGCATGTGGTCTTTTCAGTTTGGGGGCCCGTTGCGGGCCCCCAGGTTGTCAGGGGGTGGGGGGTGCACATGGGGGGTACCTATGGTACCCCCCCTGCCTTTACATGAACAAAGCGGCAGGCACCGTGCGGTGCCTGCCGCTTTGTACATGTAAAGGCTAAACATGCATTTTTAACATTGCGGCGGGTGCTGCTTCAAGCAGCACCCGCCGCAATGTTAAACATACAGGATGTGACCGCCAGGGTGGCGTTCACATCCTAATTCGCAAGGAGGGACCGCCGCTGCCCCTGCGCACGGTCCCTCCACCTCTGGGATGGCGGACGGACGCAGGTCCGTCCGCCATCCTAATAGGCCCCTAACTGTTTAATATTTATATAGTCACTTTGTAAATGTCTGAGCTTTGTTTATCTAATTGATTGTTGTCTGCATGTTTCCCACTTTCTGTGTTTTTGTTTTTTAACAAAATGTATTAAATCTTTTTATTATTTGTTAGACCTGGCACCATTGGTGTGGGTCTCGCTTCCATTTTTTTTTTTTTTCACAACAATTTTATTGGCAGGATCGGGCAAAAAGTACGCGTGGCTCCCCACAGTCAGGAGAACACCACCAAGCATTGTGTCACATGTACAACATAAATCTAAGCGTCCAGCTAAATAGTCAAGAGAAAACAATTATAAGTGGAATACAACTATGGCCTCCCCTGCCCCCGCTTAACCCAACTACCCAACCCTCCCATTCCCATTCCCGTGCCCCCCCACCCCCCCAACGCACGTGTGTAGAGATAGCTTCAGCGTGTAACCATAATGCGATATTCGTGGCGCAATGCAAGAACTTGCAAGTAACCTGCAACTAAAGATCTTCCTCCAGTTCTCTCGCTTCCATTTTTTTGCTGTTGCCTCTAATGTTTTTGCTGGTTTTAGATGCTTTTGGCACTGTGCCACTGATATTCAGTGCCAGAGTGCAAGTGCTCCCTATGGTAAATTGATTTATGCATTACTGACTCCATGATTGGCTTGAACTTGAGCTTGCCACCAACCAGCTCCCCCTGAACTCCCTTGCTGGGAATTGAAGTGCCTGCTGTTGTGCTGTGCCTTCTGAGAGACTGCGTGTTGCTGGGAGCTGGAAGCGTGACTCAACGACGAGAAGCATGTCGCCGCCGCAGCAGTTGCCATCACTTCGCCAAGGAAGCGTGCCGCCGCTGCCGCTGTCACCATCGCAGAGCATTAAGAAACCGACACATCACCTCCCCACACAGTAAGGAAGCGAGCATCAACTCCCCTACGCAACAGTAAGAAACCAACGCATCCACTCCCCTGAGTGTAAAGAACCAACGCATCACCTTCCATGTGACCCTTTTGTTTGCTTTGTGTTACGCATCCAAGGTACATTGAGAGTAAAGTGTTGCATTTACAACTTAAGGGAACTGAGCTATTTCCTACCACTTTAAAGTCTGTTTTTGAGTACAATATTGTGGATTTTTGTTGTTTGGTCTTGTGATAAGCCTATATAAAAATACATATTTATATAATACAACCTGTGTGGTGTCCCTCTGTAGTGTTGTCACTGTGTTACTGTATGTGTTAACAAATGCTTTACAAACTGCCGCTAAGATAAGCCTGAATTCTTGTGCCAAGCTACCAAGGGGGTAGGCAGGGGTTATTTTAGGAGTGTAGCCCCTTACCCTGCCTAGAGGCAAGGCTCCCTATTTGGTCAAAGGTACCTACCTCTGCTAACTAGAGACCCCAAATCTAACAATATTTAATTTGATTTCCATTACCATAGAAATTATTTGACTTCTATGTGCATTTTTGTAAAGTATCCTGTTGGAAGGGATTACTTGTTCCTCTATAAATAACTGTACCTATGGTACCTGACACACCCTTTTAGAAAAGTGGCATTTTCTTGTGCCATCCATTTGGTGCCTGCAGCGTACTCCAGGTCACATGACTAGGAGTAACTGGTAGTTGGTCTTTGTGTATTGCTCCCAAACAGGGAGATAAAGGGAAGCTGGGTGTTTGCAGGATGGGACACTCTGACTTAATAAGGGGTAAAGCTGCCACCTACCACACTTTGCAGTATATATAAAGGTGGTCCCTGTATTAGAACATCAAAATAGTGTCAAAATGGAAGAGATACAATAATATTTAAATTAAGAAATCAAAACAGGAATATATTGCAGTGTTATTTAATCACACTGAACATCACCTACAATCAGTCAGAACAACATTGAAGGACATACATCTTTGTAAAAACGTCTGTGACACTGCATCCTGTTCATCCTAGATGCCCCGTCCCCCCACCCACGGCTTTGTCCTGAGGAACACCCCGCCAGTAAGAGTTGGAAGAACCTACACGCACACAGGGGTCGAATTGTCAACACTTTGTTAATGCCAGTCTCTTCAACAGTATGTGCTTTACTGTGAATGATTGTGTTACAAGGCAAAATTGTGTACAGATGTTATGTACTGTGACGAAAAACATTTTTTGTTTCTTGGCATGTGAAAAGTATATGCCCAAATGCTTGATTGTGATATTTATCACCGCCTATATTCTATATACCTCACTACCTCACTTGAATCACCATCCTTCCCCTTCCACGTTCCCCCTTGGGCACTGCAATGATGATGTTTTTACAAAGATGTATGTCCTTCAATGTTTTCTGACAAATTGTAGGCGACGTTCAGTGTGATTAAATAACACTGCAATGTCAATATATTCCTGTTTTGATTTCTTAATTTAAATATTATTGTATCTCTACCATTTTGACACTATGTTGATGTTCTAATACTGGGACCACCTTTATATATACTGTCTTGCACCCAGGTCCCAGGGATTTTGGGTTTTCCCTTTATTTTTAACCTACCAAACTTGAACATCAAAAATAAAATGCTTCGCTGAGCCCTCTCATGAGCCCTCTCACTACCACTAGACGTTTGTGTCGCCAGACAAGCTGGTGCAAGGGCTGAGGGAAAGGGGATGCTTAGCACCTGGACTCTGCCATCTGTAAGTCCTGCCCTTTCAAGTGGTGCCACCCCAGTCCTGGGCCCTTGGAAGTGGGCTTGAATGTGCTCTTCCATCGCAACTGTAGTACCAGCAGGACCAACAAATCATGTCACATCTCCACTCAGAAAAGCAGCTCCTAGAGATCAATGCTGCATGATGAATCTGAAACACAGGACTCCGCATTGATCCACAACCACAATTTAAGGTACTTTGCTCAGGGGGCCTAACTGGGTCCCCATAGCCAGCTTGTGCTCCATCACGGTTGGCCTGAACTTGTGACTTGACCTGGTCTTGCACAACCAAATAACCACAGTTGGTGCCTTGTGCTTTTTCGTGCTCTTTATATACCTCAACCTTTAAAAAGTGTGCAGCTCTGGCTCTACTGACTAGAGTTTTGTTGTTCTGGTCTCAGATTATTTATTACAGTGTACTATATTTTTCTGAATAAGTGTGAGATTTTACTTATGTTGTGGTTTACTATAGTCCTGTTTGAAGTACTGTATAAATACATCACACATTGCTCTAAGTTAAGCCTGACTGCTTTTGAACCAAGCTACCCCAAGGATAGGTGCACGTTAATTTGAGAATTGCTTGTGACTTAACCATGACAAGCTTTGTGGTTATTGGCTTGCTTGAGTAGGTTTTCATCCCCCTCAGCCAGTAACCCAATTTCTTGCAGATCCCGAGCACAGTTTACTGGCACATCCCAAACAAAGATGTGACATAGCCTTTTCCAAGGTTGCTTCTTGTTTCAGGAATGTAAAGGACAGTGCTAAAATGGCAGTGTTGGATAGTGGTATATTATTAGTGAAAAGAAGGGACCTACAACTAGTGATAAGGCCACAAACACAATAAAAGGTTCAGTCAAGGTCTCAACAAATTATTCACTTGCTCAACCCTTGGTAGCTGACAGTGAGCAAGTAGGCTTAGCTTGGGAGACAGGTGAGTAGAGCATTTAAAAACACTAATACATTAAATAAGTAAGACACAACACTCAATAAAAATTCAACACCATTTTATAAAAATAGATTATCAGCTAGATTCATCAAAGACCCGTTTTGCGAGTCTATAATAGCAATCATAAGGAATCGCTATTACAGACTCGCAAAACTGGATTCATGTAGGAATCACAATATTTATTGCGATTCCTACAGCTTCCTTATTTGCGATTAGCTAATTGCTAATCGCAAATAAGGAAAAACTTCCCATTCATTCCTATGGGCCTACAGGCCCATAGGAATGAATGGGGAGTTATTCCTTATTTGCGATTAGCAATTAGCTAATCGCAAATAAGGATGCAAATTCAAGGGTGCCAGGGGTGTCCAAAGGACACCCTGTAGCACCCCTGATATGCAAATTTACACAGGTGTTGCGCACACACATGTCCAAAGGACATGTGTGTGTGTAACATGCAATAGAGAAAAATGCACTAAAGTGCTTTTTTCTATTTATTTCGCTATTTACCACGAAGTCAGACTTCGTGGTAAATAGCGACCAAAAATTGCGAATTCGCAATGTAAAAATGGTTAATGAATTGCATTTAAGGAATCTCAAATAGAGATTCCTTAAATGCAATTCATCGCAAATGTGCGAATTCTTTATTAGCGAATTTTACATTTGGGATGATGAATCCCAAATGCAAAAATTGCACTCGCAAAGGGCCAGATTCTCAGAATCTGGCCCTTTGCGAGCGCAATTGAGCTTGATGAATCTGGCTGTATATGTTTATGAAATGATAGACACCAAAGAGCCAAATTTTCAATGTAGGGAGGCGGAGATATGAATTTTTAAAGAAGTAACACTTTCTAGCACTTAAATTCCCAAAGCGCCAGTTCGGGACATTTGGTCGCACTTGACCAGGACAAAGTGAGTGTTTAAGGCTGACCATGATGAAGCCTTGGTTGGATACACTAAGCGAGAGGCCTCAGTCCAATTTTTCTGGAGCTTTTTCTCTTGACTTTGAGTGAGGCTTCTCCTGAGGCTGTGAGTCGACAGTGGCATCTTGGTTCAGCGTAAGACCTTGATGAAATTCTATAAGTCTTGAACTCCGGCTTTTAGTGGGACTACTTAAAATCCAAGCCGGTGTGTGGTGCGACGTTGGTGGCTTGACTATCCTTGCCAGGTCGGCCACCTTGTGAAGCTTTTTGACAAGCATACTCTAAACCTCTCCAAACTTCTGGATCTTTTTCCAGAAGTTCCTTTTGGGATTCCATAGCGTCTACCACACAAATCCAAGGGTCTAGTAGCTCTGAGATAGTCCTTGGGATGGTGTTACTACATTTGCCTGAGTGCCACTGGCCAGTTCCTTAAAAAGCTCCTGGACGCCTTTTAGCTTGGATCTTTTTGATGCAGATGATGCAGAAGGAGCTCTTGTAACTGTTGCTTTCAAGTAATCCACTCTTTCACGTCTTGAACAAGGCAAAGTCCTGGGCTGTTGTTCCAGGGTTCCAGCAGGACAGTCCTTCTTCTCCTTGTAGTTGCAGGTAGGGATCTGATTTGCTCAGCAAAACTCCCATATTTATTCACAATTATTGGGCATCAAGCAAGGGGGCACAGCTGACCAATGGGATGCAGGATGCCATCCAGGTGAATGACCACTTCTTCCAAGTGTGGCATATTCTGGACCCAGAAAGCACTATTTCTCCAAAATCCAAAATGGAGAAGCTCTCTCCTGGAGGGTTAGATCAGGCTAATCCAACCCACTGGTGTGCCTAAGTTTCCCAAACACTGCCCTTCCAGACCCTCTGCTAATCTACTTATAGGGGTTCCTGTCTGGCTGGGGGTGCACCATGGGGGTGCCCTAAAATGTAATACCCTCTTGGAAGACCAGTTTGCTACTCCACCCCAACCTGCCTTTTGCTCTGAAGCTTGCTGTTCTATTCCTACAGGAAATCTTTTGTCTCCAGTCAGGCCACTGCACACCTCATTACGACAGCATGACTCAGTCTGACATCCCCTTTTGTATTGACCAATCAGAGCAGGGCTACTGGAAGGCTGGATTTTGGCTTAAAGAAAGGAAGTTCCACCGAGTTGCGTGCACCGCCTCACCTCGGAGCTCCACGCCGCACCGGACTTCGTGGCTGTAATTACAGCTGTAATTTTGCCATTATCAGCATATTTAAGGCATTATTTTGAACCTGCTCACCTTCTCCACAGGAGGCTATTTTTTCATTCCCCATGCTTCAGGAATGAGACTTATTTTATTCAGGTGACTTTCTGCTTTTCAGCTGCTGCCATTTTGAATTTTGGACGTCATTATTTTTCGCACATTTCCACTATAATGTCCCTGAAAATGCAAATTTCTCCACTTTTTTGCTGCTTACGTCACACAATCTTTGGCTTATGCTCATTTCTAGGCTCGGAGGTCTGAATACTTGATAAAAATATTGTTCTTCAGTGAAGTGTTTTTAAATTATTGCTGCGTTATTGGACAAGCTTGTTTTCTTGATTCCTGGCTATTCATCTTATGGGTAGGAGCATCCATGGATTCCCGCCTTTCGGTGGTGGAACAACAAATTATTGATGGACAGGACTCATCCTCCAGAATTTTTCTTTGTTGCACAAAGAGGTTCTACAACTGAGGAAATCGGCTGAAGATCTTGAAAATAGAAATCTGCGCAAAAACCTTTGCTTGTATGGTCTTCCTGAAACCTTGAGGGGGACAATCTGGTTACGTTCTTCACCGCATTTCTTCCAGAGCTCTTGGGCCTTCCTACTTCAACTAAATTAAATATTCAAAGAGCACACAGACTTGGTCCGCGTTTGTCTTCCAATCTACTCCATCTAAACCTCATGTGTAATCTTCTTGTTTCTGCATTTTACACATCTACTGCAAGTTCGGAATGCAGCTAAATCCAAGCAACTAAATTGGCAGGGCACCAAACGATTTATTTCTCAAGACGTCTCTTCAGCTACCGCCAAACGTCAAATGGAATTTTTAGATCTCGGTCCCGCTCTCCGCTCCTTCGGAGCTTGATATGGCTTACTCATCCGTGCTTATTTAAAGTCACCTTTTTGAATAAAGCTTCTTCATTTGAAGATCCTGCAGATTTCAGAAAATTCATTCACTCTCATTCTCCTTCCTCAATAGAGATTGCTGGTTCTCCTCCTCATACCTGACTTTCATGATTCCTCTGTAATTTCTATATTGATTCTGCTCTTATTGTAACAGGTTATATAGCCTTTCTGTCCCTTTTTCTTTGCATAACTTTTTGATTCTTTTTTCAGGTTCTTTGGATCTGAATTTTTGTTCTTGTCCCATTAGTTGTCTTTATTGATATCCCGGTGTGGTTCGCTGCCCTTTGTTAGGTGTGTCATCACTGTTTTCTGTTCACGCTTCTCATCTTCTCCTTTGTGTTTCCCGTGAAGGTACGTATTAAAGTCGTCACTTGACATGTACTGTCTATTCTTAATCATACTTTTTTCCCCTCCTTTCCCTCTTTCCTCTTAAGGTATCTGTTTTCTATACTCTGGCTTTGCCTATTACTTTCCCAATACTCCTTCATTGTTATTAGTTCCATTGTTTTATATTTATGGTTATTGTTTTAAATTCTGAGTTGCTACATGGAATATAAAAGGTTTTATTAATCCCATTAAGAGGCAGAGAATTATTTCACCTTTAGCCTTTTACAATCCTGATTTAGTTGTATTACAAGAATCTTATATATCAGAAGCTGAGGCTCTTAAGCTTAAACGTAATTGTGATGGTTCTTTTCTTGTTTCCTCTACAACTACGAAGAAGAATGGTGTTATTATTTTATTTCACAAAAAAATTTAAATGCTCTGTTGTTTCACAAGAAATAGACGCAGAAGGCAGATGGATTTTAGTTAAACTACTTATTAATAATATTTCTTTAACTGTTTTAATATCTATGGTCATACCCAACTAGATTACACTTTCTGTTCTGCTATTACTAATAAATGTATGTAAGAAAAAGATTATTTTCTTCTTCTTGGAGGTGACTGTAATTAGGTTATGGACCCCTTTAATGATTGCAAATCACAAGCACGTTTTTTCCCCCATAACTCCCATAAACAGTTTCATTGTAGATGCTTGGAGACTGTGTCACCTAGACCAAACAGAATTTTCTTTTTTGTCTCCTCCACATGGCTCCCTATCCTGACTAGATTATATCTTCCTATCAAAACCTTTAGCTCAAAATCTTATTTCATCTTCAATCGAACCCATTTTAATTTCAGACCATGCTCCGGTGATTGCTGATTTTGATTTGCTCCGATAACAGCCCAAATCTTCTAGATGGAGATTTAACAATTTTCTTTCACCAGATCCAATATTCTAATCCTCCTTCTCTTCCTTCATGGAAGAATTATTTTCTTTGATTGAATATCCATCTATATCCCATGTGTTGATATGGGACACCTTTAAAGCCACTGCCGTAGGATGTATTATTGATTTTGTGGCTAAGAAAAATAAACGCAATATCACTCAACATAAGGCTCTATTATCTAGTAATATTAAATGCCTAGAACATCAATTTTACACTTCCTCATCTGACTCCATCTTGCAGAAGCTTGTTTTAATAAGATCTCTACTGACAATGCTTCATCTCTTCTACTTTGTAGTGTGCCTGATATGATGGAGGTCGTAATAAGGTTGGATCACGTTTAGCTAACTACCTCAAAACTAGGAAAGAGAGAACACTGATAGATTCTATTCAATCAGCAGATGGGAAATATCTTTTCAAAGATCAAGAAATCCTAGATGAATTTACAACTTTTTAAAAAATGTTTACACTTCAAAAGCACCCGCATCGAATTCTTTCATTGACTCTTATTTAAGTACTATTCAATCTCCTATCACCACTGATCTTGATTTCAATTCCCTAGACTCAGACGTTTCACTCCAAGAAATTACTAATTCCCTTAACTCATTAAAGAAGAATAAGTCCCCTGGTCCGGAAGGTTTCTCAGTAGAATTTAATTTACATTTTTCAAATTGTTTACAACCCAAACTCTTTAATCTATATCAATACTTTTGTACTACTTGTAAGGTGAGTGGCCCTTTCTTAGAAGCCATAAGGACAGTAAAGATCCCAAACTTTGCAAAAATGATCGCCCTATAACCTTGATAATTGTGGACTAAAAAATATTTGCTAAATTATTGGCATTGCGTCTCAAATCATTGTTAACCCATTTAATTGGTCCAGAACAATGTGGTTTTGTTAAGGGCAGAATAACTTCTGATAACTCTGTTATTCTTTAATGTTTTAAATAAGGCACATACTTTTTTTTTTAAACTTTGTTTATTGGATTTTTCAGTGTCATACAGGTTACATAGTGAGTAAAAGCGGGTACAGGTACACAGTGTAATTTAGCATCATAACAGTTATAATATATTTAACAGTGGCAAGTTGTTGGATTTATTCGATCATTTTGATACTATGAAGTATATATTCCCATGTCAGCATATATAGCCATAATGATATGCTGCTATGTGGGGGGGGATGGAATTGGCAGTTTTTCCCTCACCAGGGCATATTAAACATCTTTTATAGTACCCCTGCCTATAGTTACAAGGCACCCTACTCCTGGGGCTCCTATGGGAGACTTATATGTAGAAATAAGGTATTTTGAGACTTTTTAAGTACCTTTGTTCTCAAAGTCTAATTTGTATATAATTCCCTTTTAAAGGCAGCCTGCAAGGCAGGGCAGGCTTGAAAAATGGCAGCAGATACCATAGTAGTGCACACATAAGTGAATTAAATCTACTAGGCCTCTAAACCTACATGCACTGCCATATATTAGGGAATTATAGGTAGGTTGTCAGTACCAATTGTAATTATACCTAATTACCATGTACTTTTAATCAAAGCACAAGCCCTGGGTTTGGTATGCAGATCTCAGGGCAAAATCAGAGTAAAAAAACAAATTCTAGTAGTCACAATGGGGGCAAAACATGGGGGACACTGCAAACAGGTCCTGATTTATCATACTGCTACTTTTCTTTACTGCTATTTTGCTGAACTTCTGCCTTGCTGTGCTGACGTCTGCCTGCTGCTGTATTGCATGGGTGAGGGGACTGAACCTACATCACTTAAACCCAAAGTGACTCATGGCGATATCTGGCTGCATCCTGATCTGTAGTCTCAGAGATATACAAGACTTCCAACCCACTTGCTTCTGCAACTAGGCTTTGCCATCTTTGAGTATAACCTGCAAAGTTGTGGCGCCTTAGTTCTGGACCCTTGGAAGTGGGCCTAAGGTGTTTCTCCAGCAGAATCGATGCATCGTCTGCTGAGTGACATAAACCCTGGAGTACTGATATATCTCCTTAACTGAGTGGCACATCTTTGAGCAGAACCGACACATTGCACTGTTGCGTGATTGGACCCATCACTAAAAACTCAAATCTAGGTATTGCCGGTTTGGAAATATGTTTGGCTAACCATCAAAGATATTTCTGGTGCTGATGTTCCATTTTCACACATGAAGGATTTTTTAAATGTCATGAATATTATAGGAATCAAATTATTTTGGCTAAATTGAAAGACATGATGATAGATAATGCCACACAGGTCGTTAAGTCAAATTGTAAATCTATGGATAAAATAGCATATAGAGCCTGGTAAAATGTATTGTGTACAAATCATAGATGGGACACTTGTAATGCGAGAACCATACAGTTATCCATCAAAAGGAACAAAATCTGAAGCCCTGTAACAAATCTTCTAAATAGATCAACCCAGATGTCCCATTTTACAAAAGATAATTGGAAGCTACTGTAGATCTCATTGGGATTTCACACTGGAACTTACTTAATTAGTATTAATGTATTAATTGTATTGTTTTGTTATTTTGATAGATATACTTTGGGTACAATGTTTAGCCCTGGTAACAGTAATCTTTCTTCTAATTACTATAAGTATATATTCAAAGTATTTAAATTAGATTTCTTATACCCTAATTTTTAATCATGCAATTACAATTAATTTTATAGTTTATGTTGAATCTTTCTGTAGTTGTATTGTGTAGTGTGTACTGCTCTTAATTTTAATTGTACATTGTGCACTTGCCATTGTCAGTGTGTCTCCACTGATTATTTGCTTAAAGCAGATTAAAGTAATTGTAGCAATATTTTAATGGAGTCAATAATTCCTACTTTCATTTGGAACCCTCTGCTTACTCTCCTCGCATTTCTTTGCTCCCCGATCTGCCACAGCACTGTATTCTACTTATTGAATGGCGGGAGTTTAGGAACTTTTTCTTCCTTTCTTTCTCCGGCGGTCACTATTTTAGTGTGGCAGCAGTCTAGTTCTTTCATGCATAAATTAGGAACTTGGCGCTAACGTGCATCGGACATGCCTTTGGCGCACCAAAGGCGTGCCAAAGGCAATCCCATCTTTGCCAATCTGTGCCCGAACATCGCCAGGCACCAGGGATTCAGCATTTGTGCACCTACAGGTAAGCTTCTCATCTAGCAAAAGCTATGACAGCAAGAAAATAATGAAACTTAGGATCAACTGTCGGCATTGCTCTCCCCAGCCTATACCTCACTTAGAAGGGTCATTCTCGTGTTTTGAATGTAAATACTCTTCCTCCTTTGATCATGCAACTTTCCCTTCAAGCAACAGAGAAAGCCTTTTTTCTCTTAATTTGCAGCCTAGCAACTCAACATCCTCAGTTTCGTATATAAGTGGCACAGTTAATGTGCAACAGTCCAGTTCTGCTACTCTAAAAAGTATTTACTGCAATGCCAGATCCATCCCTAAACATGCAATAGAAATATGGGACTTGCTCGCACACCATCAACTAGACCTATGCTTTATCATGGAGACCTGTCTTTATTCTTTGGCTCTTCCTTGTCTTCCTATTGTGTTCCTTGATAATTACAAACTAGTCCGATGGACAGGGAATTGAGGCCAGGAGGGGGAGTAGATATTGCTTTTCTCGACTCTCATAAAGTGGAAATAATTGACTCGGTACTTGCCAACTGTGCGGAGATAGAAATATTCAAAGTTGGAACCCTCCATGGCAATTTATGGAAAGGTGCTTTAGTTTATTATCTCCCTGGTACTAAGAAAGACTATAGCTTTAAATAATACAACAATTAGCTCCTCATGTGCTATCTACGCAGAATTTTCTTTTGATAGGAGACTTTAAATATCATGTGGACAATGCCGTTGACCCAGATGTATCTATCTTGTTGTCCAATCTTGAAATGTGAGATCTCCATTGGATAAATACTGGCCCCATACATTCTGCTGGGCATACCTTAGACCTTATAATTTCTAACTCTAAGTAGTTGCATCTGATATTCCTGAACCAATTGCCTGGACTGACCATTTTTTATTTCATTTTAAAATCCCTGTTTGGACTATTTCTATTAAATCCAAAACTGTAAATTGCTTGAGATCAAGACCTTGAAAACAGGTCACTTTAGAAGGTTTTCGATACACTTTCAGTGCCCCTGATCTGCATAACCAACTTTAATGTAATGTAATTTGTACTTGTAAAGCGCACTAATACCCATGGGTGTCCTGGCGCTGTAACACATACCGCTGTGGAACCCTTACTGGCTTTTCCCTGTGAAATTCCCACTCCTGGGCACCCCCAAGGTGAAGCCAGGCATCCCAGCGCTGTTGGGGCCATTGTGGAGATTAAGCAAGCTATTGCCCAGAGTTGCAGAGTGGGACCCATGATTAGAATAGGCACCGAGGCGAGAATTATCAGGTCCACGGAAATTGAGCCCAAGACCCGCCGAGGCGGGAATTGAACCCTGGTCCCGGGCCAGACCTCTGCATCAGGGTCTGCCGCTCTAACCATTGAGCCACACTTCTCCACTGGATAATAATTCAGCTTGGGCCTCGTTTCAAGACTCCTTGTACTGTGCTCTGGACACATCACTAAGGGCCGATGTGTTACCGACCGGTAAATGGGTATTAGTGATGTAGGGGCCCTATTTTACCGATTCGGTAAAATTACCGAATCTGTAAATTTACCGAATCGGTATTTTTACCGATTTGGTAACTTCCTGATGTAGGTGGGACTCTTCTCAGTCCCAAAGGCCTACAAATTCGGTATTTTACCACCCAATCCAATTGGGTGGTAAAATACCGAATCCAGGTGTGCATGCACATTTGTGCATGCATACCTATGCCATGTGACAGACAGACATGCCCTTAGGGCATGTCTGTGTGCCACATGGCACTCATGCCTGTATTTGGGGTGCTAGAGGGTGTCAAAGTGACACCCCCTGCACCCTTGCAGGAATCAGTATTTACCGATTCGGTAATTACGGAATCAGTATTTCCCATTGATTCCTATGGGCTTCACAGCCCATAGGAATCAATAGGAAATACCGATTCGGTATTTACCGAATCGGTAAATACCGAATTTTAAAGAATTGGTATTTCTATTTTTGAAATTACCTACATCTCCTACCTTCATATTTACCGATTCATAAATACCGAATCGGTAAAATTCGGTATTTATGAATCGGTAAATACCATTTTCCTACATCTGGCCCTTAATCCTGTAGACCTAAAGTTCCAGGGTATGCACCCAAAGTAAGAATTGAAAAATCTTTTCATAAAAGATCGGAGCATACTTAGAAGGTCCTCCAAAGGTGACCTCAACAAACATCTATATATTGTAGCAGTCGGAGCATATCACAGTAGAATTAGAACAGTACGTATACGCTACACTATCACCAAAAGTGAAAAAGCAAGGAACTCCGCCAAGGAATTATTGAAGGTCCTAAAGGATTACACTAAACCACATGCCTGCACCTCAACCATTGTCGCCTCTTAGACACTTTGTGACACCTTAGCTACACATTTTGAAGCTAAAATAGAGAATATCCATTGTAGTTTCCACAATAATTCTACTTCACCAATGTATATCTGTCATACTAACGTTACTTGTAACAACACTCTTGCAGTGTTAGAGAGGTTTGAGCCTATTGCACAAACTCAACTGCTAGATTCACTAGCACAATCTAAATCTGGTTCGCCCTCTGACCTGTGTCCCCCACATATTATAGCTACGCTTTTCACCCATCTTTATGCAACCTTTCCTTGTCTTAAGCGGCCGTTCCTCAGGAAAGGAACTCCGCCCATGTTTTACCTATCCTATAAAAACTCATGCTGATCCTAAGGAACCAACAAACTATTGTCCTGTGCCGCTTCTTCATTTGATATGCAAGGTTCTTGAGTCTCATGTTAACAAACAGCTTTCCTCCTACCTGGAGAGTCACTGTCTGCTGGATGCTTCTGATTCGGGATTTTGACCCTCCCCATAGCACCCAAACCACTCTCCCAGCAGTAGGAGACTTGCTTAGCCTATCCTTGGATGCAGGTCCCCCATGCTGGTTCTTCTAGACCTGTCAGCAGCGTTTGATATCATTTGGCATTCCATCTTCATTCAACGCCTCTATGAGATAAGGATTCAGCGTACCACTCTAAAATGTCTCACAGATTTTCTTAAGGACAGGACTCAAAGGATTTCTCTTGGCCCTTTTTAATCTAAGACTCAGTCTCTGTGCAAGGGGGTTTCCAAGGGCTCTGTGTTTAGACCTATGCTATTTAACATCTATATCATTCCCCTTGCTCAGCTAGTCAAGTCCTGCGGTTTTGAAATACTCTCTTATGCAGATGATACCCAATTAGTCATCTTTTTGGGCAGGACACTGAGAAGCATTTTATCACCTGCATAAGGAAAATTGCCATTTGCATGTCCCTGAACTGTCTTCAGCCAAACAGGGACAAAACGGAGATCCTACTGTTCGGCAAAGCACAACTCCACTGTCGAGCTTTGCCCTGCTCCTTCACCCAGAAACTCTGTGAATAATGTGGTTGTTCTGCTAGATAGTAAGCTATCTATGAAGTACCAGGTGACATCCAATTGTGGCTTGTGTTTCAGGACAATGTGCCTTCTCAAGAGGATCTTTCAGTGGCTTCTGCTGAACTCTGATAATAAGTCGACCTGACCATGGAAATGCCTTTATTGTATCATCCAAAGAATCTCTTCTATCTAAAATGCAGGTTGTACAAAATACTGGCAAATCTTTTGTTCCTCTGCTCAAAACCCTTCATCGGCTCCCCATAAGGAAAAGATACATTGTCCAACTCCTCTGCCTGACGCATAAAACTTTGTCAGGCAATGGACCCAAATTTATACAGAACAAACTGGTTCCATATCTGTCTAGAAGAAATCTTAGATCAAGGAGTCAACTTCTTCTCTATGCTCGGCGTATTCATATGTCTAGGTTTGGTGGACAAGATTTTTCTTATCTGGCCCGTACCACTGGAACAAGCTTTACTTGCTCGTTAGGGCATGCACTGAGTTTTCAGGTTTTAAAAAACCATATTGAGACTTGGTTGTTCTAATGGCTGCTTCTCTATTTGCCTGTTGCTCCAGCACAGAGATGCCCCTTTGGGGGTGATTTGCTGCACTAAATCAAGTATCCATTAACATAACAGAGCATACAAATTCACCTGAAAGTGCCTAACTGATTTATGCTGACGTTATTTAAATTTTTAACCTGTAATTGATTAGATTTTACTGATTCTTTAAATCAAATGATAAATATTCTATATATGCAGGACATCAGACCCTCCACCCTATTTTCAGTGGGTAGTCACTCTTTCTGTCTGTCACTACCAGGAAAATCCTGGAGATCTCGACCCTGGACAAAATATGACCACCCAGACCCTGCATCTGCAAAATGTTAACTCAGACCAATTCCATTACACTTGATGAATATCCTCTCCAGATAATTGCAAGTGCCATAGGTTATAGCACTCAGAATAAGGCAGGTAGAATATCTTTCACATTTGTGATAGATTAACAAATCTGTGAAATTATAAATCAGGCCCTAGATATCCAAGCTTGTTTTTTCATTGGGACTACATATTATATTGCCACCAGGCAACATAAATGTGTTACTATTTTACAATATATTGATGGATTGGAACTATGTTAATGCTCAAGTTGACCAACTTCATAACATATGACCTGTTCTCACTCTCGTCAAATGCAGGAACCTGGCAACATAAAGAAGCCACTAAAAGCTTCCAGTCTATTCTACATCTCTGCATTATTCTTGTCACCCATTATATCTTAGAATGCCTGGTCCCAAAATTCTCACTTTGGATGTCTGTATGTTTGTCCTTTCATTACTTGTTTCTATATTTCTAAGAAATAAAATAGTGTGAGTTCTTTGTCTGGACACTCATGCTTTGTAGTGCTGCTACTTTGTAATTGTTTTGGACTCACCATAAATATGGGGCAATGGTACTCCTTGAAGCAGGGGCTCAACTTTTTGGGTGGCTAGCACAAGCACAGATTAGGTTAATTATTGTTTTATGAAAGAGTGTGCGGTGAACACAATTTCTGTGATATAGTAAATGATTTTGCATTACCCTTATAAGAAAAAAGCATTCAAGTTGAAGACAAGCATTTAATGAACCTACCCATAAGCAGACAGGATAGTGTGTCTTTAAGATAGGGCCAGAACACTATCAAGTACAATGGCAAAAGAGTATACATCAAAAAGAATTTCAAGCAACCTCCATATTTGGGAAAGCCACACAGTCAGTCTGATCTCAAGTCATCAACAAAATGATCTCTTACATAATACTGCTAGTACCAGGCCAAGCAATGCATCACCCATCGCCTGGGAGGTCTCTCTGTCACTGGCAACTATTGTCAGACCTGCAGAAGAAAGTTAGATGTTCAAGGCCATTAGCTTTAAATAATTTACCTCAACTGAGCGAGCCATGTACTTTGTCTGATCTCCCAGTCAATGTGAAATGTATCTCTCTGTAATTTCCTCTCATTCTCTGCCTCTGTTACCATAGCCTTCTCTACCTGAAGAATTATTTGTTTATGGGGTCACTGGGTTACAGGGTTGCAGTGGTGTTACTGACATGAGGCTGTACATGTCAGGCGTTCTAGAAAGGACTGATGGCAGGGTAGAAAAGGTAAGCAGAATAATGAGTACAGAGCTGCCCAAGATCACACTGGGAGTCAGAAGAGAAAAAGGGTTTAAAGGGGAAGCTCTGCACAAGGAAACAAAATGGTAAAGCCTCAGAAAGGACAGGCACGCAAGAGACAATTTAGCACTCAGGCTAACTAACACCAAGGACAATATGTAAGACTCTTACAGCAATGGCCAGTGCAGGTGAGAGTATTGGGGTAGTGGGGCCCGGTGGGAGGAGATTTCAGATGGTGATGAGAGAAAATTTATTATTTATTTCATTTGCCCTTGTCGCCGTCTATCCAACTCCCCCCCACCCGGCCCTACAACTCTTAACTGCATGGGCTGTTGCTGGACATATTTATAGCAATATTAACAATAAAGGGAATGCGAGGTAAAGCACTCAGGAGCTCCACACCGTAAGAATGAAGCTCAGTAAGTTCCTCACTCACAATTGCTGTTACAGATACTGACTGCAAATGCCCACATATAAGATATAAATGCAAAGGCAGGGTCTGTGGAGCTGATACCGATGATGATGTTATAATAGTAACTCCAATACAATACTCATAGTGGACAACAAACACCCCCTATGAATCGAGGAACAAGCAACACAGAATAACTATACCTCAGGAACTCTGGAAACAAGGATAGCATAAGCTCAGAAAATTAAGGGTCAGTCTCACAGGAAGACTGCTACAATGACCAAAGCTAGATTGAAGGGAATTGAATCTCACAGTGATCTCATGCATTAGGTGTGAGCAGCCTAGCAGCTCCTGGCCACAGATTTGCTGAATTCCTCCACCCATCCTTGGCCTACAGGGGTGGAGATGAATCAGTGAGCAGTGAATTATAGTTAATGGAGTTTCAGGAATAAGCAGATTGACTTTCACAAAACCGGGCATGAATTGGGAATGGATAGCAATTTCTGAATAGCTTCCAAATGGCAGGAAGTCAGTACATGAATACAGGGGAAGGTCTATAAGCTTACTAGAACACTGGAAATTCCCACAGGTAGGACCCTGAAGGTGGACTTGAGAGCACAACTTGCATTGTACCTTGAATTCCCAAGCACTGTTTGTCCTTAAAATATTCACTTCAATTTCTACCATCAGATACTATTTTTACTGAGCACCATGTCTTGTGTGCTGCTATATCATGTTCCCTGAGGCCCAAGCTCAGATCCCCACAGTAAGAAATTGGGTGACTGGTTGAAGGAGGTTAAACCCTACTCAAGCAGCAAACGTAATCCTTGTCAGGGTGAAGTCACACGCATACCCCAAAATAACCTGTGATTATTTCTCCTGCAGCATAGCACAAAAGAAGCATGACTTAACTTAGAAGTGCACAAGAATCCCTTTAAGCATGGTCCTAGCTCCAGTAGGTGGTAAATCAGCCCTTTGTGTGAGGGCAGGACACAACCTATTCAGATGCAAGTGTGGACCACCTCTCCAGCTCCCTACCCAGGAAGGCTATCAGTATCCAGATGTATCCCCTTTTCACACACAGCCCTTCCTGTGTTGTGGCTGTCTAGAGAGTATGCACAAACTACAGCTGTCACCCAGGCCAGACGTGGATTGGAGACAGGCTGCAGGCACACAGAGAAAAGTTAAGAGCCGAGAAAAGTCCACTTTATAAAAAAGGCATTTCTAATATATTAGTGATAAATCCTACTTTATCAATATAGAGGATTTATCATTACTATCCCAACCATACCAAGCATAATAAAGCTACTCCCCTCTGATCAGGAATTACCACTAAAAGATGCATAAAGGAATTCCCAATGCTAGTCTATGATAGGTGTAGGCATGACAGCACGAATGTAGATGTTTGTAACTGTCAAAATATATAAAGCATAAAAGTACATGTCCTGTACCTTCCCTAAGGGTCACATAGGGCCTCCCTTAGGGATGACTGAGATGCACTAAATGGGGAGTTTGAAGCTTGGCAAGTGGTTGTAAATGCCAAGTCACAGTGCAAGCAAACTGCACATACAGGCCTTGGGATGGCAGGTCTGAGACGGGTTGGAAAAGGCTACAGGTGTGGGTGGCACAATAAGTGCTGCAGGCCCACCAGTAGCATTTATCTTACAGGCCCTGGGTATATGTTAAACCACTTTACAAGGGACTTGCAAGTGAGCTAAATATGCCAATTTTGTACAGATCGATTTTACCAAGTTTAGGGGAGAAGCACATTTACTTTACCACTGGTTAGCAGTGGTAAAGTGTGCAGAGTCCTAATGCCAACAAACAGATATAACAACAAAATTGGAGGCAAAACGCTGAGGGGGAGTCTAACCTAAGGATGACGGGTCTAACAATAATTTTGTCGAAGCAGAAATGTGCCATTTTAAAGATTTAAGAAAAAATAGCACCAAAAAACTAGAAAGCGCAATGTGTGGTTCTCTGGTTGCGTCAGAGTTGGACAAAGCCGCAGGTTCAGACTGACCAAGGTGGAGGGCAGGCTGGCTACAAGGACCCAGCTAGGTCGGCTAAACAAAGTAGCTTAAATCCTGGTTGGGGACCAATGTCGAGTCCTGTGTCAAGGATGTGTCATGCAAGGCCAGTTTCTAAGAGCAATGAGGCTGTGATGCGAGGACCTACGTTGGCATCAAGGATGCCATCAAAGGGGTTTCTGGTCCTACAGTGAAACCGCGGCGGCCAGCACAGGTTAATGCAGTGTGGCAGTGGTGCGGGGTTGGACCGGGTTAGGTGGGAGGGAAAGTCGACAGATGACGGTATAGGTATAATTAAATAAATAAATAACACCTATTCAGTCGTCTGTCGGCTTCCCCCCCACACTGCACCCTGCCCCGCCCCACTGCGCTTTCCTGTGTAAGCTGGCTCTGCATCAAAGATGTGCTTATCACCAGCTGGTTCCAAAGAAGCTTGTGATGCCAAGTCCTCTGTCATTGTTCAGGATGCTGTTGACAAGGGAATTGCAATGCAAATGTCTGTGTCAAATATGCGTGGTGGTTCCTGAGAGGCTACTGGCAGCAATGCAAGTCATGCATCATCGATGCAACAAGCAGAGGTCCCGTATGCACACTTTGGGGAGAGGATGCATCTGTCCTGCTGGCACCACAGTTCGCCTGGCAGAGCACCGTCAGGACTGTTTCCAATGATTTAGGACAGGTTCAGCATCACTTATGAAGGCAGGACTCACAGCTTTCAGAGTCCAGATGCTGGGTTCCTGATGGAGAAAGCCTGTTCTGTCCTGAGTCCTCTGATCAGGAGTCTAGTCAACTAGCCTTTGAAGTCACTCTGGTAGTCCTGGGCGCATGATGTGGAAAATAGCAGGGATCGCTGTTAGCAGGAGCTGAAGCCATTTTGGTTATGGCAGCCATTTTAGCTAGCCATCTGCTCGCCATGTGCTTCTCCCGTCTTCACTGTTGCCTGCCCTTGTTTTTCGCTTGAGTCATCAACTATAGTTAACTCCTTTATCACTGAGCCAGAGCCTTGCGCATGCTCAGAAAGGCCTGTAGCTTCCAGAATGCATCTGTCTTAGAATATAATTGTCAGGCTATTCAAACTGATTTAAGGGTTTTTGTTACTTCTTCTACTCTGTTGACTAAGTAGTATCCAGTTGGCCATATATGTGTATAACTATTCTTGTGTATACTTGTACCACCTCTTTTTGTGCTCAGCTATAAACTGGCCATAAAAGGCCCATGGTTTCTGTACTCCTTGGACTACCTCATACAGTGGCCTGAGGGTACCTTATTGGCGTAGTCTCCCTCATGAGAGGTTAATACATTTATCTTCTTTAATATTACAGCTTTTGTGTCAATCTCTATTTTGTTAGTCTACGGACTTAAGCACAAAGAAGGGCGAACCCCTGCACCAGTGGGACCTTGAAGAGGCTCGCCCCCATAAATGATACAGGTCCAGTTTTTCTCACTCAGGCAGGAGAGCAGCAGGGCAGCAGAGTTGCAGTCCTTCTTGCACCAATGTAAACAGCAAACATTCATGTGAGTCTTCCACAGGTCCAGCTGTGTACCAAAGAGTTGGTGTCTTAATTCCAATATTTATACCAGGTGCCCACATTGAAGTAGAAGAATCTTCTAGGGGATTCCACCAACCCAGAGACACAGGGAATCTCCTGCCTCTCTGCCCTGACCTTAGATTGTCTGGGGTCACAATAAACTAGTGTCAAACCCCTTTGTGAGAGTGCTCAGGCAGGGCCTTTGTGATGTGCGAGTGTGGTAGGTGACAGTTCCTCCACCTTGTTAACTCAGAGAGAACCATCCTGCCAGCACCTAGCTGCTCTTTGTCTCGCTGGCTGGGAGAAATACAAAAAGACCAACTACCAAATACACCTAGTCAAGCGCCCCAGGATGAAGGCAGCTGATACCAAATGGTTGGGACAAGAAAATGCCAACTTTCTAAAAGTGTCCTTTTCTGAATTATGCCTAGAAATCCAACACAGTAAAAACAGTAATGCATCACGATGGAGTAGTAAACCATGGAAGCAATCTATCAACACTATATACTGTTTTGGATTACTAAATGATAGGGAACATTGTGACAATCCTGACAACAAACATACAATTCCACCATAATATAGTTACAAAAACACTGAAATGACTTAACAATGCATGAAAATGTATACTCATTATGATTGACAACTGATCCCAAGACCTACACTAAAAAAGGAGGATCACAATTTCCTTGCCAAAAAAAGAATATTCCGTTACAAAATTTCAAACATTTACTTTTTTTAAACAGGCTGAAAACAATAGACAGAGGAAATCAATAAGACATTGTACCTTCTAATGCGAAAATTATAGGGAATTAGAGAGTGTGTTAACTTGGTCTAAATAGGTAATCCTAACTCAAGGATGATGGGTTAGCTGTGTTGGTGTCCGAAAATAAGGATATCTCCCTTTCTTTGAGACCTGGATTTTTTAGTTATGAGGCTCCTCAATCAGAGGTGACCATGCTTGGTGAAGAAGGCACAAAGATTGAACTTTGACACATAACAGTGCATCCAAGTCCACAGGTACAAAACAGTTGTCTTAGACCACACACATTTGGCAAGGTCAGTAAACACAAAGTACCAAACAGGGATGCAGGAAAAGAGTGTAACCACCAGGCAAACCTGTACTTATTACAGAGGTTGAGTGGGTTCCTTATTGGTTACCCTCATCCATTTTCTGGAAAGGGGTAGAAAGGACTTCAAGATGCTGTGTCTGTGTCCTGAACGTCTTGTGCTTACTGTAAGCTTCCACATTGGCATTGTGAGGAGCACCAGGATAGGCCAGTGTATCTTCAGCAGGGATCATCCAAATAGTTCCTATCCAGGAGGAAATTGGCAGTACTCAGCTCCACGTTCTTAAAGTACTAACAAGAGCAAGACTCACGTCTATGGATAAGTGGTGGTCAACAAGTTGGAGAGTAGCTTGAGTTTAGATGTCCAAGTTCAGGCAGTTGTGTTATGATCAGGGACACTAGAATAATGTGATTCTTTGGCTGCACTATTTTCTGCATAATGGCAGGTGACCTTTCACTTTCTCTTGCTGATTGCTATATTATTTAGGTGTTAAACTGATAGTATTAAATTGTAAAAATGACAAAATAGTAAAGGAATACTATAACAGCATGTGCAGCATCATACCAAAAACCTTCCTTTATGTGCTGTATACTTTTGTCAACTATTCTGCATAGTTAGGCCTCACTTCCACATAATGGCCCTGGCTTCTGCCAATCAGCATCAGTTTGTTCTTCATGTTAAAAGGGTAGAGCCAGCCAAGCAGGAGCGCAGAGTATCCCTACGCCCATAATTGCCTGTGGTCATTAGTAATGCTCCGCCGCTACTTTATGCTATGCACAACACACACATTCATCTGCATTTTAAGCACAAGAATATAAAGTATGATTTTCATGTAAAAGTAGATCATACTTCATGTAAGCCTCAGTTTAATTGGTTCACAATAACATGAAAATATTGCTATTGCTGCTGTGGTCTTCTAATTGTTATCTACTTGCAGGAGCCAAGCTGTAACTTCTAACTTTAAATTAAATGTTTTCTTTTGTTTAAAAGTTATGTGTGAATGTTAATCTGTATGCATTTCATGGAGAGCTGAATAATGATTTGGTGCAACTGTGCTGAGAACATGCAACCGTAATCCAGCATCCTGCTGCAAGATATCTCTTCAAGGTCATGTGCCTGAGACTTTAATTGTGTGCTGGCTGGGAAGTAGGCCTATACCTATATTTCGGGAAATGTTTGATTCTGATTGGGTCTTCCTCCATGGGAATCATAGGGAGTGCTGCTTACATCAGGAAATGTGTGTTTAATTGTGCGTTGCTAAGATAGTAGGATACAGATGCCTATTTCCACTCTCTTGTTACCAGACACTCATCTTTGCTCCCACTCAAAGAGTTAGACTCCTGAGCAATTTTATCTCATTTACTTAGCTGAATTTTTATTTGATTCTCCATTTTAGAGGTTTTACTTGTTGGCATCTCTTTCACAAATGTCCTGATTAGCACTAGTTTGGCATATTAGGGAGTCTTCCCTTTGAAAAAAACTGAATTTGCTCGATTTTGCCAATTTTTTGTCAATTTGAAATCTATAACGGATATATTCATGTACTGACTTTGATTATCTTGAGTGCTTGAATTTGTAACTTTGCTATTCTACTAATAAACCTTCATGGTTTGCAAATCTACTACTCTCTGGCATCATTGTAGGCCGAATATGTTTCACTGTCATTGATGAATTGGTGCTTTGTGGAAATCATGCTTCAGTTCGGGTCTAAAGGTCCATCCAGCTTGTAGTTGAGTTTGCACCGACTATCTGCAATGAAAAAATGTGTTGCTTCACCATCATCTCAAGTTACATAGCAGTGATCACTGTCTGTGTATAGTTCACCAGGTATTCCTTTCAAAGTGCTGCTCTGCTTGTAAACATTTTGAACTCCCCCAGACACCAGGGAACACACATACATAGCAGTGGAAGAAGAATTGGAGGGTGGTTTTGTCCTGTCCAGAAAGCATCCCTCCTATAGATACAGGTAATCGTAGCAACAGCTACACAACCAGTGATCACAAATAATTTACTGTGCAGATACATTTTGATAATCACACTGAACATTGTAAAGGGTATGCCAAGATGAACACAAACATCCAAAAATTCACATTAAAAGTAAATAGGGCCGGGTCCGTCTGCCCTAGGTCTCTGTACTTAAGTTACATGGAGAGGCCAGTAGACTGCTAACTTGGTTGCAGCTGCTATATCCTATACTGCCACCAGCCAGAACTTAATCGGCTGGGGGTACCTCCTGGAGAATACAGGTTGGAGAGACCAATTATGGGTCTTTCATCTTATCCCACACAAGAGGGTTTTCCCTCGGTAGCATAATTTTCTGGCTTCAAAAAGCAAAAAGACAAGAGAACAATAAGCAATGGAAGATAAGTGACAGAGATTGTATAAATGCATAAGTATAGAAGAGGTATTTAAAAGTAAGATATGTACATGTAACTGCCACAGTTTAGCCACAATGATTAGAAAATGCGTTTTGATCATTATCTTTACACTTCTATTGGCCCGTCCTGATATAAACTCTTTAAGCGCTCTTGGGATTTTCTGATGATGACTTCAATGATTTAATTAACTTAATAATTAGTTTTATTTCAAGAGTTATCCATTATAAAATGTTGGTTAAACGTTTTTATTGATGAATACATACATCAATCTGTACAGTTTTTTGTGTGAATTATGAGAGTTACTCTCTTAAATTGTCAATGCTAACATTCAATTATAGTTAACGGTAATAATATGTCCTAATCAACCTTAAGGAGTATTTAAATGCATTGTATTTATAAAATGTGGTCTTTTCTACATTACCTACCTGCGGCCAAGAAATAACTGCACCGTTCATAAATACTTGAGTGAAAAATATGTGCATGCGTTGACTTCATTATTATTTTAATGTTATGCCCCTGATTTACTGCATATCTTTGAAACACAGCTCACCGTTGAAAAAGTGTTTTTCTTACTTGTAATTCTCTTTGTCTATCATGTAGAGGGTAAAATAACGAATCTTTGAACACATTTCTTAGCATTATTATTTCGCACCATGTACTAAACTGTAAGTATACATTTTTTCTTCTATGATATTTGAGCATAAAATCCAAGAAGAGAAATAAAATGGCAAAAAAAATGTTCTTCCTTCTCCGGGAAAGGTCGAAGTGATATGCAACCTTTACATACAGCCCTGTGAAAAGCAAACCTCCTAGTGCAATGACCCTGTCTGTCTAAGCTCCTCGGTGCTCCAGTCTCTGAAAGGAAGAAAAGCCAAACAGAGACATCTGCAAATTTCTGATCTTTGTCATACTTCTGTGGCAGTAAGCCATTGTGCACCGTGAGATCCCAGCAGAGAGAAGTGGAGATAGAGGAAATCGAGTGGGCATCCTGAAAGGATTTACAATGAAGCTTTCACAGAAGAGCTGAAAAGCCAATGTTACATGTTGATATGTTACAGGTGAAAGTACACATGCAGGCATTATAACCTCTGAAAATGGGGATTGAAAAAGCATACTGAGCTTCATGAACAATGTAACATCAATAGAAAATAACTCTTCTGGGTGGAACAGAAAGTACTTTAAGTATTGCGTTGTTTACAACGGAATTATTTCAGTACAACTCTCCCATTCCACAGCTCGCACACGCCGAATAAAAGGATAATACTGGGATAAATGCAACAGTAATGAATAACTAAATATAACACAACTATCACGTAGTTTTTCGAAGTGTAGTTAAACGACGAAGCCAGGTAGTGAATAGAGACTGAGGGGAATATTATAAAGGGCCTTATCGCTGCTTTAGCTGGACTTTTTCCTGCTAATGCGGTGATAATTTCATTGCCCTATTAGCAAGCTGTTGCTAACAGCAGTTAGCGACAGTTTGTAGGCGATAGCGAGTGGTTGGGGCCCGCTTTGCATGTCAGCGATATTTATCGCTAATGACTTGCTAAGTGGACGTACCCAACCTGTTAGCGACTGAAAGCAGTCGCTAACATCGCTATCGCCTATTATCAACGCAGGCACAGCAATAAAAAAAATTGCGCTAAGCACGAATATCGCCAAAAACTAATGCCTGCTCAGACCACTTCTTAACCTGTATATCCAATGGGAGTTGCATATTCAGGTTAAGACCCTATTGGCGTTAATGTCTGAATATCACTGGATTTCCAGCGATATTCACGCATTCATGCACTATCGCCGGATATTTTATCGCATTTGAGATAAACGTTGCTAATAGCACGTTATCTCTGTGATAAAATCCGGCGAAGCACAGCGATAAAAAAAATATCGCTAAGCTCATTTACCGATAAATATCGCTAGTTGTTGATAATATGCCCCTGAGTACCTTGAAGACGTTATTGAAACCAAAGAGTTTACAGAAGAGTGATATTATCAAACCTAAATAAAGTTATAGTGATAGAAAGAGAAAGTTGTGATGCTGTGGAGAACTGCAATCTGATGTTTTAGGTAACAGAACCAAAACGGATTCGTCATAACTGATAAGCCAAATACATGTCAATTGTTTTTAGAAATTATATATTTTATTTATTTTATTTTGAAAGTTTTATATAGCGCGAACAAGATCTTTGCAGATATCAGAGCGCTTTACATAGAGAGAGTACAAGATCCTAATCACACAGCTAAGTCAGTAAAGCTAACAGCACAAATCGATGTAGATCAAAAATACAGATAATACAGATCAACAGAGAGGTCGAGCAGGGAGTAAGGTCTGTGCATATTCTTTAAAAGTCCGAAGTAGTGGTTCAAGTGTAATTAGTCCACTTGACCTACTTGGTGGGTTGGGTTGAGTTGGGTGAGAGTTGTATGGGGTTTGTGCAGAGAAGATCTTTGATGATGTGCAGTTCTTCTTTGACCTGGGTGAGGTTGGCCATGATCTTGTCCAGCGTGGGGTATGCGATGGCGGTGGGAGCGGGGATCAGAGGTGCAAGACTGACCCGTGAATTAGCGAGCCGGAGGGGGGGTAGGCTGGTGTTCGTGCAGGGCACCATTGTGTCAGTGTCCATGTACGGGCCGGAGTTAGGGAGGAGAGAAAGTTTGGGCGGGGCAGTATGGATGAGGTCGAGAGGGGGTTGGTGGAGGGCGGGGAGAGCAGGGTGGAGGCTGGGTGTAAGTTAGTGGTGGTGGGGGTGCAGTAATGGTAATGAGGACTGAGAGTGGGGGGGGAAGTGGGATTGACGGTGGACCTGTTGAGAGGTGGGGGAGTTAAGTAGAGAGAGGAAGTGAGTTCTGCGTATTTAGTCAGAGGGTAGTGGGGGCTGAGGATGGGAGGGGATAAAGGGTGGGAATTGTCGTTAGCGAGGTGTGTTTATGGAGTGTATGTCAATCAAAGGCAGTGGAGTTATGAGCTAGTTTACCGATGACCTAAACTTCATGTTACATATATTGACATTAACATGTTCTTTGCGGGCAAACTATAGGTCTTGTGATTTTGATTCTGGTATTATTTGGACTCTGCTCCCATTCATGTTCCTTTTTTCCAATTATTTGTTTGATGCGGAGAAGCCACCTGGCAGATGGTCTCATACTTACTTTTACTTTTCACTACCTTGAGTCCTGGTGCACTGTCCGTCAAAATCCGTACTAAGAGAAGCTTTGTCTTCCAAAACAGACATGAATTATCAGCCTAAGCAAAAACAATATTCAAATGTCAAGGCAAATTTACTTGCATTGTGGTGGAGGGAGCGCATCAAGTTACCTTGCTGTGCTACCATGTTTCACAGGGTAAGGGCAGGGATGCACTGTATTTATCCATTTATCCTCATTACGCCTCACCTGGGGAGGCATAAGATTGTGAAACATTCCCATGTTTACAAGTCCTTGTACTTCTTGGAATGTGTCAAAACCCCCCTGAGTTGTGTGGGAACACCCACCCCAACGCCCATGGAATGCCTCTCTTGCGCAGAATTAGTCAACACAGCGATTTGCGCTGTGTTGCATTACTCCATATTTGTGAAGCCATTCATAGCCACTTTAAGTGACTTTGCGTTGATCATAAATATGACTGAGAGGTTTGCATCATGTATCCACCATGTTGCGTGGTGCAAGCATGATGCAAAACCCTAATAATTATGCCCTTAGAAAATATTCCTGTTCGCATAAAAATAAGTATCCTAAGTTTGTTCTTTATTTTATATTCCATATACTCATTACCACTCTAATGTGTACGAGAGGATGGGCATGTGGGACCATGACAGGGAAGACTAGGATTCTGAATATTGAGGATACAGGTAACAAAACATGAGATCTGAAATCTGCTGACGAACCCCCCACCCACCTGCAACCGATAATGTGACATAAAAGAGTGAAGAGATTCCCCAGAAGCTGCATTCAAAGCTGGCAAGTTTCCTAGGTCTACGTTTGATGTGCTGCTCCTGTTCAGGTTCTTTTCATATAATTGTGAGACCTAAAGTCTGTTTTATAATACAATAAACAAGACTATAAGTTCCAGAATTATAAGAAAAAACGCACACTGGAGCAGTACATCACGCATACACCTGGTAAACTTGACAGGGCTCTGCACAGCAGATGTCTTTAAATGAAGTGACATTAAAGGGTGCTTAGGGTGCTGACATACGTGGTGTTGACTGAATTTGAAAAAAAAACCTCTACCTCCATCTTTTGGTAAGATAAGCATAGCACATTATAAATCCAATAACTGAGGGTAGAATTAGTTGGGCATAAAACATGACCCGAACTGCAAAAAGTGACAAATAGATTGTCTACCTTTGGAAGAGGAGCTGTCCACTTTAAATAAACGAAAAAGCCCTTTGAATATCTAGAGCCTAAAGAAGACTGCGCTAGAATGGAAGGATAGAGTAAACTGCTAAAGCCAAATCTTGAGAACAATAAAAACGAGAAAGGACTGGAGTATGAAAGCAGGACTAAGTCAAAGAAGGACCTTATCCCAGAAAAAACATTTTTCAAACTTTGACAAAATTGTTGAGTACGTGTAAATATCTCGCAAATGTGCAAAAGGCTGTGCAACTCACAGTGATACTAAAACGTGCGTGTCACTATTCTGGGCTGATTATTTCAATACACACTTTTGGAACGGAGCGCGAATGAGTGTATGCACGCCAAACTTGAATAAGCAACGCAAAGGGACGAATTTAGAAAAAAGAGGTGTGCTTCAGACACCTTGCAATGAGATTATAGTAAACGCCGTTCCACCTTTGGATGCACCCACACAGATGATTTGTGATTAAACTGACAAAAACACAAAGTTGCGTCAAGGAATCTTCCAAACAGATGTCATCTGGACAGAATACGTCTTTGAAAGGAAGATATTTCATACTATACAAATCATGGAGGGATTATCATTTTTATTCTTATTTTTGATTCAAAGGAATTGGATGAGATTTACTTAAGGAGTACGCTATCTATTTTTCACTACGTTTTTTTTCACTACGGTTTAAGTTCATTGGTAGATAGATTAGGGGTGTTGAACGATTTTGCTGGTTGCATGTAGGGTGGAGCTGGGAAACCACGTGACAGGAGTGATTACAGGCGTTGCTGGAGAAGTTATAACTAAAAGCGGGGATTTCCTGAGATGACGGGATGTTAAAAATGGTGGTTCAGCCGGGAGGTTGTGTGGTCAAGACGACAAAGATACTGCAGGTACATATTGGGCGGTTAAGGCAGGGATATTATGAACGGAAAGTCGGAGTTGGTAAATTGGAGAGATTAGATCTCGAGGGAGGGCGTTTGAGGAGTTGGGAAGTTTTCAAAAATACACTAAAAGAGAGTATGTAAGATTAGAAAGAGTGGGATAGAATGGTGTACGGAAAGGGGGTGGCAGGTTCAAACATGTACTTGTGGGTGTACGGGGTTTCTGACAGGATTTCAACTTCGTGATTAGAGAGGCCGTATTAACAACTTTATTAAGAAAAGCAAAAACGGGGAGTTGGGGCATGAGTGAGATGGCCGGTATAATTTGGAGGTTGAAAACTGTAGCGTGTGGGGATTGAAATAATGGGTATTTTGCTTGGGACACATAGGAGTTTTAGGTTAATCTCACACTGGTAACCTTGAAAGGGAGGGATTGCAGGGGGAGATATGTTTACGGATGGGCATGTTTTTTCACAAAGGCTGGTTTTATATTATGATGTCACATAAAGTAACACAACGTTTGCATTTGCAATTCATTTTGATTATGATTTGCACAGGGCTGACAGGTACTTCTAATATTTATAGATACCCCTGAGGAAGGTCAGAAGTGAGACCGAAATGCATTGGGTGAAAATATGCAGGAGGAATGGAGACAGATTACATGCCTGGATATAGGCCCGGATGGGCAAGTCCAGTGTCATTTACAATGCTTGAAAAAATTGTTTTCCATTTCCTTGACGTAACGGATAAAACTGGATGAACTATGCAAATAAAATTTGGATGAACTTTGACAAAATTGTTGAGTCCTTTTACAATGTGTCATCGATTAAAAATACTCCATTGCACCGGACATTTTATATTACATTGTCTACTTTTATAATAGTTTGGTCTGGGAAAATCCTGTTTTGCATTTTTACCCTTCTAAGTGTACTGTTTGTTTTAAAATGGGTTGGTTCTGGAGTCAGATTTGGATGGGAAATGTTATATTCCTTGTTTACTCTATTATAGTGCTTTGCACATTGATTACCCGATTTATGTGGCACCAATCAAAAGGCTGCTTTGCATTTGATACTTCATATTGTTCTGTTCTTACAATTTCTGTCTGCTGAATATTGTTCTGTCTGTCCTTCTAATGGGATGTTTTAATTTTTGTATGCTGAATATTTGTAATTATCATGCTCGTTTGTTAAGGTTTTAACTAACCGTACAATAAAATTGACTATGACTAAACTTTGTTTGGTCTCCTGCTTCACTTTGATTCCCTTGGAGATACACCATATCTAAAACATGTGCCCAATAGTGCACACATCATTTTAGGGATGGCAAGACAGGTGAGTAAACGTTGCTCCATTCTTAGTACAGCCTTTAACATGTACATCCACTCTGTCAATCTCCAACCCCCCACATGTAGCTACTTCAGAGATCACTCTGGTAGAAGAGGACATCTCAGGAGAGACTGGACTTACAGGAAGATCCAGATTGGATGAAGTATGCAGAAATAAGAGAAACCCAAGCAACATGACCAACAAGTAACCAGCAACAGCATATCTGCCTGTTATGACAAGACCTTCTTCAATGCTTTAGGGCCTAGATTGAAAGAAGGAAATGTGTACAGTGTATATCTGAGCCAGAGAGATGACACAACATCTTTTCCCATGTTTTTTTCGGACTGCCAGAGAAAAAATGTGGCAGTAAAAGCATTGTTCGCTGAGGCAAACAGATCTAGTAATGGCTAGCCATATGCCACACTACAGGACGTAGTCAGAGTGATTCAGAGGATGGAAATATTCTACCTAATTGAACCAGAAACCCATTCTCCTTTCCTGTACGATAGCCTGCCATCCCAGGGCTGCTAGACCCTGCATTCTGGAACACTCTTTTTGCTTTACATACACACATGCCAACTGGGTGTCTGACCACACATATACTGCTTTACCCTGAAGTCTCAGAATATTTCAGTCAGTTCTGGTCAATTTTATGATCTGCTATGCAAAGACTTGAGCAGTCTCAGTTACCCACGTTTTTCCCTAATCTCTCTAAGTGACATCTGGAATCAGAACCAATTGAGTTGACATCCTATTCTAGGTTACCTGGTTGCAGCCACCATTGAAGAGAGACAGAAATCAGATTCTGTTAATTCTCACCTAACTAAAGACAATTGTGAACCAGAAGATGTAAATATAAGCAGCCCAAATACATTATCATGAAACAAGAGGCCATCAGACCTTGAATTCATTCTGTGGCCAAAGTTGATGGTTTACCCAGCAGAGAGCTCATATTTTTGGTCACGTTGGGTGGATTTAGTAACCGTCACGAAGAATCGCTACATCACTTCACCCTACAGACCGGATTCGACACATCACTTCTCCCTGCGTGCAGTAGAACTGTTGCAACACCTCCCCAAGTTCTCAGGAACTGACACATCTTCACTCTGCAGCTGTTTGCCTTGTAAATTTTGACGCAAATACAGATGTAAAAGTCATGCATCTATAGTTTTCTATAGTAAAAGTTCTTGAAACCTTTTGAAAGTCATTTTTTTTCATTGTGTATTTTATTGTTTTGGTCTTATTAAATTTAGATAAAGATGGTTTATTTTTCTAAACTGGAGAGGTGTAAACATGTGGTTTTTTCACTATGCTAATGTGAGTATTGGTACAAATACTTTACACATTGCCTTTGGGATAAGCCTGTGTGCTCATGCCTAGCTAACAAGGGGGGTGAGCAGGGGTTATCTAAAGTGTGTATCCCCCTTACCCTAACTAGAAGCAAGGGTCCCTATTTGGACAAAGGCACCTACCCCTGGCAACTAGACACCCCCATTTCTAACAGTCACTTATTGTGCTGATAAAATATTTGAGAAAGTACACAGTAAGCAAGGAGATGCTGCTGAAGTTTTGGGAAATGTATATATTGGATCTCTGAATGGCTGATTTACTAATTGCCAGTTGGATTGTCCTATTTATTATCCAGCAAAGGCTCAGTACTTTGTCAGTGGACAATCTGAGTCAAACCCAACAGTGGTGAAAAAGGAATTCTCCTTTGGAGATGTCCACAGATCATCAGGATTTAATATTAGCTTAGAATTCTTTCTGCACATTTATCTGTGGTGAATTTGAATGCAACATAAGGCAGGATGATGTTTCTCCTGTGTAGTTGAAAAGTTCACACTGCTGTGGTGTGATGCTGTCTGTCGGGCATCAAGGAAGTTCTTAAGTAAATGCCATAATAAACTTACTACTGAAAACTGTGAACCTAACTGTTAAACATGACAATAACTTTTGATAGCAAATCACACAAAAAAGGGACAATTATGTTTTGAATTATTATTGGTCTACAAAATCTGATAAAAAATAATTCTGAATGTTTTTAATATTTTTGGGCCACGTGTTACTAAATGGGGAGCAGGAGGGTGTTGAATTACATTGCGTAGTGTTGGGTTCCATAAACACAAATGTATGAGGTAATAAATTAAATAATGCATACAAGCACTAGAATTAAGTCTGTGTTCTTATTGTTGTTTTAAATAATCGGTGCTTATTGATAGCCTATTGAGGTTCTTATTATTTGTACATTTCAGCTGATTTAGGAGCTAACAGGGGCCTTATGAAAACTGGTCTACTGCATAATTAGCGGGTCAGCGTGCAACTTGCTCATAACAGAGCTTAGTCAGAAAGACCTGAACATGATAATGGCCTCCATCAGGGATGCATGTCTAGCTCCTTGTCTCTTTAATGTCTGCATTCATGAATCACTGTTACTCTTAGAAAAGGTAAACTCCAAAATTCCCTAGTTAGCTTCTACCAATGTGAAAAAGGTAGCATTTGCAGACTATCTGATGTTTTTTTCATGACTCCTATAGATCTGTTGCATTTATTAAAAACAGTACACATATAATGTGCAACATATCCTTTTTTCTATTAATCACAGTAAAATTAAGATTGTTTTCTTCGACAAGGCTAATAAAAAAAATTCTAGTACATCCCAAGTGGCAAACTTGCTTATGAAGCACAATATACATGTTTAGGAATGACCATTCCTGAAAAGCTGTCTTGGAAGTGGTAAATGTATAAACCTCAATAGAGCTGCTGTGGACTGGCTGGAGCCAATAAAAATATTCTATTCCACCAGTGGGGTGATATCGCCCTTATCTGTTATATGGGTTTTTCAAACAAAGGTACCCTCCATTTTACGACAGAAACTCCTTAAAATGTGTTTAGTATTTGAAATAGCTCTCCAAAAACAGCGTGTAATAATTCAGGAGGGGCGAAAGGCTGAAGAATGCACTGTAAAACATATTAAAACATGTTAAAACATTTTTTCTCTAGAAAATAATCTCAATTACAGGAACAATTCATTCTAAAATATGTTTTATTGCATTTTTTGTTTGCGTCAATAAAACTAATACTGATATGGGGCGTGCCTTGGATGGCAGAGCCGATGGCTGGTTGATCAGTCTTGACCCTGTGCCTCATGGGAACAGTCCAGCCCGAACTGCCAAGCCATGTCTTCTCTGGACCGGAATCAAGCATCCTAGTTTGTTTTACCATTGTGCAACATTCCGTCCATCATCTTGTGTGTTTTGCTGTTCACCCTATGTGGGAAGGGTATGCCCAGACGTGGGTCCCGTGCTCACTAAGCCACTGGAGTCAAGCTATCCTGGCTGTAGACGGCTGATAGCCAGAAACCGGTCCTAGGATACTTGATTCCGGTCCAGGGAAGACATGGCTTGGCAGTTTGGGCTGGACTGTTCCCATGAGGCTGAGGGTCAAGACTGATTTGCATATGGCCATGTCTGAACTGGGGTGGCATGGTGAGCAAAATAATGATGGATTAAACCCAGATCTGTGACTGGGGGTGAATGTTTTGCCATTGTGCAACATTCCATCCATCATCTTGTGTGTTTTGTCTTTTGTTAGTAGTCATACCTCATTTTGTGATATTCAAAGTACTCTTGAAAGTGATTATATTAGTTTTAGTTCTAGAGTTGCTCTGTTGGTAGTTTGATGCTCCGGCCATCGCACCTTCACATTCGAGAAATGCATGAGAGGGTGGGAAGGAAGGGGGGTGTGGACAGGTTGGGGAAGAAAGCTCTGAAGAAGTGGTTGGCTACTGGAAGTGAACTATTTTGTCTTTCAGGCATTCTCAATTGTTCTTTTTTTCTTTTTTCTTTCATCTTTCACTTTCACTCTTTATCTTATTTTCTCTTTCCTATGCCACTATTGGATCAACAGTACTTTGGTTTCATTTGCCAAGAGTATCTAAGTGGTATGAACATTATTGTGTGTTTTGAAGTGTTTACTATCATCATATAGTTTATTCTAGAGGTCAGGATCTTCTGTACAGTCTACGCGTTAAATACACCGTTTTCTCAGCTTTATATGTGATGGCTCAAAGTAGGTCATATAATTTAGCGGAAGATCTTAATATAGTATCATTAAACGTCAAAGGTCTTAAACATCCAATTAAACGCCACAAAATATTTGATTATTTGGCTAAATCTAAAGGAGATATCATTTTGAATCAAAACTATCTAAAGAAGATGCTAATTTCATTAAATACAATTGAAGTCCACAAATTGCTTGCTCTGCGGCAGATCATAAAAAAGGGTGTAATTACTCTGATATCAAAAATTCTAATATTCCACCGGAGTCACAGACTCATGATAGTGAGGGTAGGCTATTAGTTACCCACTTAAAGAAAAAGGAAGATTGTATTCATGTGATGAACATATATAGACCTACCACAGATGATCCTGTGTTTGAACTGGTATCTCAAGTACCATAGAACATCTTCCTCAAGATGATCTTATCATACTTGCTGGTGATTTTAATATTCCATTACATCCAATAATTGATAGACAATCTACTTGCCATTATCATCCATCCGGGTCCCATGCCATAACTAAGACTATATGTTATAAATTTATTCTCAAAGATGCTTGCTGTCTTCAACATCCTTACACCAGAGATTATACTTTTTACTCTACTCCCCACAAGTCTTATACTAGAATTGATTACATTCTTATTTCTGGTTTGTTTACACATTTCATTGAACAATCAGATATATCCCCCAGGTTAATGTCAGATCACTTGTGTATTAGTGTCAAATTGGCGGGTAGCCACAATGAACCTACACCGTAAAGATGGCGTTTTAATAATGGTGTTCTAACGAACCAGGATGAAAGGAAGAAAATCGAGGAAGCTATCAAAGATTATCTTAAACATAATGACTCTGCAGAAACTAATGTAAACACTGTTTGGGATGCTTTGAAGGCTACCATTAGGGGAATACGTTTTTAGATAAAAAAAAGATAAATAAACGTATGACCGCTGGATTGATTCAACTAGAACAAGAACTCCAAACTTTAGAATCTCATGCCATGACTTCACACAATACTACTATTCTCACTTTGGTAACACAGAAGAAATATGAATATAACAAAATTTTGAGTGAACGGTTGGGAGTATGGATCAATAAATTCAAAGCCCTTAATCTGCGTGAAGCCAAGAAAGCGGGCAAATTACTGGCTTCATATCTTAAACATAAACAGAACCAGAATGTTATCTCAACCATTAAAGATGTAAATAACCAAACTCATAAAAAGCAGAAGGATATCCTTAATACTTTTAAGTTGTTTTATGAGGGTTAATACAAAAAAAGATAAATGAGCGTATGAACGCTGGATTGATTCAACTAGAACAAGAAATCCAAACTTCAGAATCTCATGCCATGTCTTCACACAATACTACTATTCTCACTTTGATAACACAGAAGAAATATGAATATAACAAAATTTGAGTGAACAGGCGGGAGTATGGATCAATAAATTCAAAGCCCTTAATCTGTGTGAAGTCAAGAAAGCGGGTAAATTACTGGCTTCATATCTTAAACATAAACAGAACCAGAATGTTATCTCAACCATTAAAGATGTTAATAACCAAACTCATACAAAGCAGAAGGATATCCTTAATACTTTTAAGTTGTTTTATGAGGGTTAATACAGAAACTAACAAAACTTTAAATTGGAGGAGTGCACCCAATACTTAATTATGCTTAATCTACCACAATTGTTTGAAGCAGACAAACTGACGTTAAGAAAACCAATTAGCCCTCCGTAAGTTGAGAAGTTGATCAAATCCTTGAAAGATAATAAGGTCCCATGCCCAGATGGTTTTACAGCCACCTTTTATAAAACTTTTTCAGATCAACTAAAACCGACCATGCTGAAAGTCTTCAATCATATAACGAATAATGGAACAATGACATACTCTATGTCAGAAGCGAACACAATTGTTATAACAAAAGAAGGGGAGGATCCCGCTTTACCTAAGAATTATAGGCCAATATCCCTCATCAACCTAGATTGTAAAATGTTTGCGAAAATCTTAGCTACAAGACCTAATACTGTCCTCCCACAATTAATCAGTAATTCCCAAGTTGGATTTCTCAGAACTGGTATGTCTAACCATAATGCCTGGTTAATATGTCATGTTGTAGAGATTGCCGTGATTAAAACAGATCCATCTTTTGCTATCACATTAGATGCAGAAAAAGCCTTTGATAGGGTCTCTTGGGCTTTTTTAAAACAATGTATGTACACGTTAAATTTAGGAGAGCCCTTTATAAAAATGGCTATGTCCCTTTATCTGAGTCCTTTGGTCCATATTGCTGTTAATGGTTCTCTCACTGAATCTTTTACTCTTCAACAAGGTACTAGACAGGGTTGTGCCCCGTCGCCATCTTTGTTTCTGTTGACATTAGATCCTCTTATCCAGGATATTAAATTAAATATGAACATAAAGGGAGTTATGTTAAATTAGCTGCTTATGCAGGTGATATTCTGATAATGACGGTTAAGCCGAGGTCTTCAATTGAAACTTTGATGTCCACGATCGCAGAATACGCTATTCATTCTGCCTATAAACTCAATAGAGACATATCGCTGAATGTGCATTGTACCAAAGATGTTTTTAGGTGATAGTGGTCTACCCTGGCAATTGGGATATATAAAATATTTGGGGATTGAATTTGGAAGTAATATTATAGACACTTTTCACCATAACAAGAAACTATTACTGGAAAAAATTTCAAGACTTTTGGACTCTTAGGGGCCCATTATGATGGTGGGCGGATCGCCACCGACCGGCCGGCAGTGGCAATCCGCTCACCATCACAACTACATTTACCCCCGCCATATTAACATGGAGTGGGGTACCGCAGCGGACGGATAGTCCGTCTGCCTTTTTTCCGCCGGTCGGCAATCATCCTGATTGCCGGCCGGGCGGAAAAAGCCAACAATATGGTGGCGGTTCCTTGCTGGCACCGCCATCCATATTATGATGGTTGTGGTGGGTACACCTTTCCATGGCGGAGACTCCGCCATGGAAAGGCATGCAGGAAATGACTATGGAGGCACGTTGTGACTCCCTGGGGTGCTTGGGGCTTCGCTTGGGGGGTACCTATGGTACCCCCTTCATTGCCATGCAAAAGGGGGCAGGCACTGCGCTGTGCCTGTTAGGTTATGAAAGGCTATGCACTACATGCCTCTTTGGCACTGCGGCGGTTGCTGCTTTACAGCACCTTCCGCCGCAATGTCAAAGATGTGTGATGCGAACTACAGGGTGGCAGTCGCATCCTAATTGGCAGTGCGGAACTGCCGCACCCCTGGCGACCAGTCCCAGCACTGCTAGGGTGGCGGCCTTCTAATGGGGCCCTTGGGCTTCAAAATTTACTACATGGTGGGGGAGGATAGAAACCATAAAAAATGATGATCACTCCTTTAATGAATTATCTTATAAACATGCTCCCCTCCTGACTGATGACTTCCATCATAAATTAGATAATCTTCTTACAAAATTTTTATGGCGGGGCAAGAAGGCTCAAATTAGTATAAAAATACTAAGACTTGATAAATCCTTGGGTGGTGTGAATCTAGCTGATTTTAGGCTATATCAATTAGCTTTTTTAGCAAAGCAAGGTTCCTACTGGATTTCTCCCACTGCCCATTATATTCCGACATGATTGGAATTAGAAAAAGCGATTCTCTATAATCTCAATTCTCTGTCACTTCTCACATCTAATTTGCTTTATTCAACTAGATCTAAATCCATCACAAAAAACTGGCACTTCTGTGGATAGATAAGAAACTTGAGATTAGTATGAAGGTATCTAAAACGGAATCCTTATGGTTTAACCATAGAATAGTTTATAAAGGTAAAAGTCTGAATTTTGATACTTGGATTACCAAAGGTATTTTTTTCCCTTATCAGTTGGAACATGCCTCGTATACAATTACATTCTCAGATCTTCAAACCAGATATAATCTAGACAACATTGAATTTTATAATTTTTTTAAGGTGAGAGCGTCATTAACAAAAGCCAAACTATTCACCACACAACCATCCTCACCAATGTTTGTCACAAAAATTCACAAAATGGGACATCAGGTCTCCCATATTTATAAACTTCTTTAACCCAATACTTCTAAACTCAATAATAATAATCTTATCACCTTTTGGGATTAGCATTCTTCCAACCCGCTATCTGAATCCTTGTGGCCGCAGGTGTGGAGCTCAATATCAAGTAATAAAATAGCTCCAGCACTTTCCCAAACTAGGGGCCCCATTAGGAAGGCGGGTGGATTGCCCCCGCCGAGCCGGCGGTCGCCACAGCCGGCCCGGAGGGGGCGATCAGCACGCCATCCTCACAATAAAGACACTCCGCCATATTACCATGGTGGGGGATCCGCGGCGGACAGAAAGACCAGGCGGAAAAGGCTTTAATATGGTGGTGGTGTCTGAAAGACAGCGCTAGCCGTATTATGATGTGGGGTTTGAAATGCCTTGAAAGGCATGCGGAGTCTGTTGGGGGGCCCGTTGCAGGCCCCCAGGGACTCCAGTGGTGTGCGGGGTGCACATGGGGGGCTACACTTTCATGCACAACATGGCAGGCACTGCGCGGTGCCTGCCATGTTGTGCATGGAAGTGCACAGCATGCCTTCCTGGCATTGTGCCGGGCGGTGCTAAGTGCACCGCCCGCCACAATGTCAGGAATGCTGGATGCGCCTACCATTGTGGCGGGCGCATCCTAATGGCAGCCACGGGACCCCCGCCCTTATGGCGGGCGGTCCCTTTGTACGACGGGATGGCGGGCGGACAAAGTCCGCCTGCCATCCTGATGTGCCAGTAAGTGTTGGCTTTTTCATGATCCATTGTGTTGGGATTGTAACTTAGAAACTGATGATTGAGCCCATCTTAATTTACACTGTAAGTCTGTGGTGCCCATTTGGGACAAGATTTTTGATTTTCTATCTAAAATATTTAAATGTGAATTAAAGAGAGAATTCTCTACATTATCTATGGGTTTTCAAATGGTTGATACATGTACTGATACAGACAAAGCCCTCCTCGATCTACTGCTTACTTCAGCTGTGAAAGTGTTGCTTACCAATTGGAAAGACACACACAAGACTTCATATAAGGGTTGATTAAATTGGATCAAGCATCTTAGGGGTGCAGGCACTATTGCTTTCTCCATGGAAACCCTCGTCCATATCACTGTGGAATACCTTGGACAATTATTTCAACTCCCATAAACCTCTGTGAACATACAAGTGTTTTGGTTGCACTTTATGTCAAATATATTGTATTTTTGTTTTTGTTTGTTTCCTTGGTTTTGTTTTTTGTATTTAAATCCATCATGTTTGTTTACTTCGGCTCCCTGTGTCTACTGGGAGAGTTCACCAATTATATTAGTACATGGTACTCGTATTTATATTATTTAGGTTGTCTTTTGTTGATTAGTTTTATAGGAACTCTCTATTTTCTTCTTCTCTTTTTCTTTCTTTTCTTTTGTTTCCCCTCTATCTTCTACTTTCTTCTTTATCATTGATTATATATGGTTTGGAATACTAACTATTGAAGTTGGTCAAAAATGTATGCTTATGTTCTCATATAATATGGAGTTGTCTGTTTCATCTATATGTCATTCCAACCATGCTATGCTGATCATTTGGTTATAGGAAAATTCAATAAAGTATTTGAAATAAAAAAAGAAAAAAATACTGAAGTCAGAAATATGTACGGTCTGATTATAAAATTTGAGATCGAGATGGTTTGACATAACCATGGTGGCGGCTCCTCTATTGGGGCATGGTGGTGTTGCCCCACTGCTTCTCGCACTGCAAGAAAGCAGAGGTGCCTGGTTGGGGGCGGGCAGGTGGGCGGTCCTGCTTGAGGGCAGGGGGAGTGGCTTGCCCACTGTTGTGGGTACTGACTGTTTTGTCGGCCCCAGGGCGGACCAAACCAGTCTTGCACTTTACATTTTCTTTATGTATGCTGCATGCCTACATAAAGAAAATGGCTGACCTACAGGTGCCCGGCTGGTGCCCTGCCAGCTGCACCGCACCAATCCCAACGCTGCCATTGGAGCATTGTGATTGGCTTAGGGGAGGGAAGGGAGGCTGCCTAGGTAAAACAAGGCCATGTCAGCCAGGAGCAACAGGAGCTGAGGTGGTGGCTTGTGATCCGGAGGAAGGTACATTTTTTATTTTAATTACCATCCCCCCACGTGACCCTTTCCGCCCCCCCACCTTGCTTGCGGGCCGCGACTGGAAATGTTACATCTTTTTCAAGGATTCTGTTGATGTAGTAGGTTGCATATTGACTGGTCAGCAGTTTCTGATGTCTCTGGGATATGATGTAGGTGTTTTTCATAAGTGATAGAGTGTTAAAGTTGCTCATTACGGATATTTAGGAATGAAACATCACAATAAAGCTTTGAAAAAACAGAGGAAGCGAGCGTGCGAGTGGAAAGCAGAGAGCTCACTGCATAGAAAGAAAGCACCTCTAAGAACAGCGGGACATGAGTTTGAGGGACAGAGAGTAGAGAGTGGTAACCTAAAAAGGAGCTAGGAAGGGAGGTAAAGAAGGCAACAATGGCAAATAGGAGTAGTAAAGAAAGTGGGCGAGAAAGGAAATGAGATGGTGAGAAAGAGTTGCAAGGCATATAAATGGTCGTGCTAGAGGACTGAAGAGAATGTTCTGGAAATGAGAGCCTGGAAGTGAGGTGAGTCAGACAGAGCAAGGTGGGCGAAGGAGATGGAAGGAAAGGAAGAAGCCATGATCTTGAGTGAGTTTGTCACAAAAACAAGAGAGCAAACGGTCTTAGGGAGGTGCAAGGTGAGAGGAGGACCACAAGTGGAGGACGGAGAGTGAGGGCGAGGGAATGGAGAGAGGGCTGTAAAAAGTGTTGGGAGTACATTTATGGAGTCAGGAGCAGCAGTGGGAGGCGGGCCAGCATGGAGCGGGGCCTCGGCCTCCATCTGGAACAGCTGTGCAGTCCTAACGGGATTCCCGCTTGAAAGTGAAATTACTGATAAAGTTACAAGTGGACGTGCAGGCACCCTGGGAAGGATTTGTGCAGCTAGATTTACTACACTTGGAGAGCTGAACTGGCCTGGTGGTGGAGGGAGGTGTCACAAGGCTGAAAGAATGGAACTCCAGTTACTGGCTTGAATAACATTTGTGCACATACCCTGCTTATGAACTGCGCAATAACTGCCCTGAGCCAAGAAGCCCTGGATGGCGAGGACATTAGCTTGAGTGGCCAGGCACCCCCTTAATAATGGTTGCCACCCTCCCAAATGCAATTGGCAGCAGGGCACAGAGATCATGGTCAAAAGACATGAAAACACACATTTAGCTGGTATTAACACTTCCTACCCCCGAGAATATGGCAGCATCCAGGCTAAAATTAAAGAGCTTCTCTACATTGTGAAGCAGACTTCAAACACTTTACTTTCTTTTTTTAAGTAATAAATGAGACTGCCCCTGCATGGTCATCTACAAAAATGAATCAAATGATGCAGGTCAGGAAAATGGGGCGAGGAGTTGGTTAGGTGACCTGGGGCTGCAGAGGTATGTGAGGAGGATGGGGCATTGCAAGGGAGGAAAGCTGGGCACTGGACTTTGCTTCTGCCCATAGCTCCTGGCCCTCTTCAGCTGCAGGTTTACCGGGTTTATCTGTATCCAGTAAAACCTTGGACGATTTTGCAGACCTCAGCACATTGCCAACATAGGGTGAGATTTGCATGCGGCACTCACATGAACACTGCACACATAAGGTGCTATGTGCATGCGGATTTGCTGCACTTTTTGCCACAGCCATCTCCCTTGAAGGCTGTGATTTGTTGCACCTGCACATGCGCAATTTAATTCCACAGTGAATTCCGTCTGCAAAGTGCTGCTGAATTAATTCAAACAAACACATTTTAATGAGTAAGAGGCAGAGTGAGCACAGTATCAGACCTGGCATCATACATATGAACCCCACACCATCAAGGGCATTGTCTTTTGGTTGTCACCTCTTTCTCAAATTTGCTTGAAAATGCACCATTTGCCCACTCTTTTTTCAAAATCTTCTCAGGTGGTTAAAAACCCCTCCGAACCCCCCAGAGGTGGTTTGGCCTCCCACAATACGCTCACTGGCCGCAGTGCAGTACAACAATTGTTTTACGCCTCACCACTTTCAAAGGTCACCGGCCACCACTGCAGAACCAAGCCACATAAATGTGTCTTAAAAATATTGATTTCTTCTAAAGTGAAGGAAGTTAATTTTCTGCAGCGCTACAACAGTGCGGCTCGGAGTAAACTGGGACAAGCACATGGTTTCATTATTAAAGGGCCAGCTGTTCCACGATATTTGACTGTGTGTTTGAACCCACATATTGTCTCTATGTTCTCGCATATGAGTTTTCCCAATGCTCTAATAAAAAAATTTGTTAAAACAGTATTGGGCACAGAACCTAACAGACATGAGCACTGTGGTCTATGTGGCCTTGTTTCAGAATGGATCGTGTGGATAAGTTGTTGTTGTACTTTGTGTATGGGTGTGCCTCTGTGGAGACATTTGAGCGGGGCAAATTTGAAATTCAATCTGACACTGCAGAACTTCCTTACAGATACGTCTGAAGCTCTGGAGGAAACGTTTAAAAAAAAATCCAAACTTTCTTCTGGCGCCCAAACAGCCACAGTAGTACAATTTTATGTCCTCCGGGACATGAATGGGGGATTTGTGGGATGTCAGACAGAGACCAAGAGAAGAATACAGTCCAGCTACAGCTACTACAGATCAGCTGGGAACATTAGGAAAAAGGCGTCTTGTAGCTTATTGTATAAATGTAGCCAGACATGAGGTCAGCCAATTGACCTTTGGAGTCCACTTCTTTATCAGGGGTACAAGTGGGAGAAAATCTGTCCTTTCAGTTCTCCTCACAGGTTTCAAACCACAAGTGCAAACCTTCATGGGTTCTTCCACAGGTCCAGAAAGTGTTTGGAAGATGGTGCTTTGAGAAGCCAAATGTATGCCTGGCACCAGATAGTGAGAGGGCGTGTTTCCTGGGCACTCGTTACCCAAATGAGTAAATGTTTCCAAGGTCAACCCTACCCACCTTTGCAGCAGTCTCTAAATGAGTTATGAAACCTGCTCACAGAGTAGAGACAAAGGCCTGGATCTGGAGTGGCATTTCGGTTCCTAGGCTTGATGGACATGTGGGCAGTACCCAGGAACTTGATTAACTTCAAAGGGTCTCCGCTGTCACCGGCAGATGCTGGATGGCACCTGCACAGGCAACTTTTTTGTTCCCCTATTCAGCTAGGATCCAATCACAGTGGGGAGGGAGCTGGTCCCAGAACTGGTTTGCTGTGACTACAGAGGAGGGGGTTGCTCACTTTCCTGGCCCTACTTCTGGGAAGTGCACAAAGGTTATAAATAAGGGGTGTTGGTAAATACATGAGTGGTAAACGCACAACGTGGTAAAAACCTCATTGTAAAGACTGTTGCAACGCCACTGCAGGGGCATGGCAGCATTAAACATTGTCATGCTCCATTTTTAAATACCATGCACCCCACCTTATGGTCTACAAGGCCTACATAGGCGTGACTTTTTAATATTTAAAAGGAAGTCATTTTACCAGTAAAAGGGTTAATTGGATAGGCTGCAGTAGTCAGGTTACAATGGTAGGCCTCAAGCCATGCTTTTCTTGTTGTATTAGAGGATCGCTCAAAAGGTGCTGCAGTTCACAGGTGACATTTAACTTTCTATGCCATCAGTGGAGTTTCTACACCATAAACTAAGGCCTTGCAGGAGTATTAAATAAACCAATCAAGGATTAGCCAATTGCTATATGTTTTGGGGGGCAGAACACCCATATTTGGCACTGAACAGCAATGCAAAAGAAACAATTAATGGACAGAATGCTGGACAATGCAAAAATTCATCCCCAGTCACAAGCATCTGGGTTAAATCCATCATTCTTTTGGCCACCACACCATCCCAGTTTGGACCCAACCATATGAAAATCAGTCTTGACCCTGTTCCTTGTGGGAACAGTCCAGCCCGAACTGCCAAGCCAGGTCCTCCCTGGATCGGAAACAAGCATCCTGGGACCGGTTTTAGGACATCACCCTTCATCAGCCAGGCTAGCTTGAATACAGTGGTGTATTGAGAACGGAACCCACGTATTGGCAAACCCTTCCCACTTAGGTAATCTAGCAATCGACTTCATCAAAAAAATATGGATGATCACAAAAAAAGTGACATTTGCTGTCAAGCACATTTTGGTATGAGGAAATGTACATATTTCAATATTAGCTCTATAAATCCTTTCTTTGCTTACTTTAAAACAAATTCCCCTAACTTAAAATGTATTCCCAAACTCTCCTGTGTGAATAGTAGGGTAACTGGTGTCCATTTCCATATTCTGTGGTAGTTAGGCAAGGATTTTCCACTTACAGCTTAAGTCTGCAGATAAGTGTGAGAAATGCACTTAAAATGTTTTTTAAACCTAAACAAGGAACGCATGGGTGTGCATGTTACTTTTGCTTGCAATTTCCCTAATTATTGGAGACCTCCAATAGAGTCAATCAGTAAAAAGAAAACTGAACAGTGCATTAGTTCTATAGAAGCAAGTAAGTTATTCAATCACTTTGTAACCTTTTTATAGATATAGAGTAATAAATAAAAAAATATCTAACTCCCCATTTTAAGCGTAAATTCAGAAAGTTGGGCTTGATACTTTTACCAAATTAAAGAAAATAGGAAAATGCTAACTTCTTGAAGGGTTTCAATCTGATTGGTATCAAGTCTTAGCACACAGGAAAAACATACACAATGCTGGTATGGACCACAATAACTAAATTAAATCACTTATGACACCAACAATGAGATGAGAAATTTGTCATGCGTAAATAATGCGATGTGGTAAGTGTTCATACAATTTATAATTCTAATCCCGGCACATCTGTTAGTACATGGATCAGAGTACGGCCTCTACTTGCAATCCGGGCCTAACGTTTTCTACAAAAAAACGTGCTGATTAAAAAGATTAGAAGAAAAATCTCCTTCACAATTATTCAATTAGTGACAAATCCATGTGACAAGTAAAGCAAATGATTGCTGGTTCTGAGGCCTGGGTGCAAAAATGAATACGCATTAATTCCGCGTCGTTGGAGAGACAAGGAATGACTATAGATGGGTTTCTGTCTAAATCAACTCAGCATTTAAATCCCAAATGCATGTAATAAAATGGCATAATCGTTTCGATTTTTCCATGCCATTTTTAATATTACTATTATGTTCTATTCAATCTATGTGTTCAGTGATAGAAGGAGAGATTGGGAGAGAAAGAGAGAGAAGGTGGAACGTTTAATTATCTTGTAGTCTTACAAAGCTTTGTGTAGCGTCCTTTATTACCTGCAAATAAAAAGCGCTGGTAGGAACAAGCCCCATCAAATTATTTGGTAGCCCGATCACAAGACAATCACTTGTGTCTGTCCTGATGATGGTGTTTCTTTATTTGTTTTCCAATTACATCTTGAGTGAACTCAATTGAACACAAAGCATGATGGGATAGTTTGCCCTTCATTGCAATTACGTGTGTGTTCTGCTCAGATACAGGACTGTTGGCCAGCGGTGACTATTCATATGCATGAATCTTGGGTTTGTGTGCTTGAACAAGCTCTTGTGGAAATATTGTTTGAGGCCACCGATGATTAGCTGCACAATTGGTTTGCTCTTATCTGTGTCTCAACACAATAAATTAACTTACGAGCATGCTGTTTTCTAACAAGGCGTGCGGCAACATTACCTTTAGGCTCCAGCAAGCACTCATTAGGGGTATTACCAAGATTCTATATTTTAACTGGGGGAGGGGTGTATTTCATGTAATTCCGTGTAGTGTAATATCTTTGAATTACCCCAAAATGTGCTTTTCGGGCTATTTTCTTAGTGCAAAAACACCCCCTAGTGTCTAAACTGCAATTACACTAAATGCAACAGACCATGTATAGTGACAGTGAACAGCCCTCATGCTTGCAAAAATGAGCACTTAGGGTAGGAGTCCCCCATAACTTACTCCTGGTGTTCAGCACTAATTTCTTAATGCAAAATGCACCCTTGCATCCAAAATGGCTCTCTAAATGTACTCTTGTCGTATGATTAATCCCCCAATGTACTTTTAATTACGCAAGCGAGAGAAAGCACATTATTATCGGTAATTCTACATCGTAGAATAATACAGAATTACAGAACTTACTTCAATTACTCCAGTGTAATTGAAATTCCACTAAGGCCTAATAGTATCATAAATGTTGTTTATCCCAACTTGTAATTGGTGTACTAGAGTTATCAAAACACATTACATTTAGAAGTATGCTAAATAAATTAAATCACATGGTATCATTTTTTTAATGGAATGCATGCTGCTCACAGAATAGGTCTGCTCCACATCAATGATAAATATTGAGAAGTGTATATACTAAAATTCCCCAACACAAGTAAATAAAGGCTGGCATATGACACAATAACAAAGCCCCACCACTGCCCAATACAGTGGGCACTACAGCCTCGGGTAGTCTACATGATGACTGGTCCTCACTAATTTCATTGAAGAGACAACTTATTAAGATCATCTTGCATGGCACACTGATGATAGAATACTTACAGACGATTATCACTCCGAGCGTTGCTAGTCGCAAATCTTCAATGTATTTTCCTGGAAGATCCAATTTTTATGAGAGACTGGTCCCTAATAGCATGGAGATGCACCATGGACTACCTCATCTTAATAATAAACATGGCAAAACTGTTGACGAATGCCTTGACCATAGTGGAAAATGCCCTAAAAACAGGGATTGAGATAACAATCCACAAAATCAGGCTAGAGAAGTTGAACAATGAGATAATTGAGAACAGGGAGCATTTGCTGAAGCAGAAAAGCACCAAACTTCAAAGGGACAATAAGAAATTTGATAAGGAGATAGTCTACCCCTACTTAAGTGAAGACTATTTGGGTGGGTGTGAATCCTCATCAGGTGAGAGAATCCCTCCATGTAGACGTAACTCCTTATGGAGCAGCAATCCCAACACAGGTAGCCAGAGCAGTGATGAAACAAGACGTGGTCAACAACCACCCCCTAATGTGTTTTGGCATGCCTCCTTATGGAGGGCTCCCAATGGGATGGCATCCGTACCGAATGTACCCTCAGGGACCCCTAGCCCTTCTTGCCTATCCCCAACCTTACTAGCCTCCTTTTTTAGACAGAGGCTTGGGCAGAGGGAAAAGAAAAAGAAGAGGCGCCTAGCACAAGCATGTACAGTGGCAAGAACACTAATTGAAACCCCCCGACAACGAGGAGCCTGAAGAAAAACTGATAGTCAACTTATCAGATAGGCTTCTGTCTGAAACCAAAAAGAATGTACTTCAGAAAGGCCTGGGATTTATCCCTATACCCAAGGTAGACGAATTCTGCACTACCCATAAACTGCATCAGTTCTTCCAAAAGATTCGCTTGTAAGATTTCTTCCTTGACAAACCACAAACTGAGAACACCGATTCTGGCCTAACCAATAAATCCACCTTCACTCCCTCGGCAGGCATTGTTCCCAATGAAGTACTCACTCTTGAATATGCGGTCCTGAGAGAAGTGGAAAGGTGTCCGCCAAAATACACTTTTTACAATATTTCTAATTTGGAAACCATTGTCATATGCACTTTAGGCAACAACACCACGATCACTATAAAACCTACCGACAAAGTATCAGGCAGCCGCTCCTGCTCCTTCCTCACAGCCAGAGCCTGGAATGCCCTGCCTCTCCACCTTAGACAGACAACATCTCTCCCCATCTTCAAAAGAAACCTCAAAACCTGACTCTTCGACTGACCCCCTCCTTGATGGAATGGAACCTGTGAAACCCCCCTCCCCCAGCGCCTTGAGACCCTCACGGATGAGTAGTAGCGCTTAACAAACGTGTGATTGATTGATTGAATAGTGAGCATGAACGCAGATTACTATGCAACAGAATGTCAATGAGAGCCATGGAACTTGGTATATCACACTCCTATTATGTAGAACCCCACTAAAAGACTGAGTACACAGATAACCGCACTGGTGACCGCAGCAGAAGCGCATGGCTGGATTAGTAAGAAAGAGCCGGAGTTCCTGATTAATTAGAACCCCAAGACTCCCTACATTTATACCCGCCCCAAAACCCATAAGGGTACCCAACTTTCCCGCGGTAGACCCATAGTCTCAGGCATAAGATCACTCCGCTGGCTCCTTTTGCAATTCTGTGACCATTTCCTTCAACCTTTGGTGACCAAGACTCCTTTTTTTGTAAAATATACTACTGAAGTCCTAAATTTACTAGGAGCCATCAATGACGACATCCAAATTGACTTACTAGTCACCTTCGATGTCAAGGCACTGTATACTAACATGACTCCCTGGCTGTGATAGAGCACATATTCTTGTCAGAAGAGAGGCCACCTCCAACACCAGTGAGCTTCATTATAGAATGTGCCACCTTTTCACTGAAAGAGCACTTTTTCCAATTCCAAGATCATTTATACCACCAAACACAAGGGGCATACATGGGTAGTACTTTTGTCCAAGTCTGGCCTGTTTGTAGGTGGCATAATTTAAGCAACAGCACATCTAAGTAGGTTTGACGGCAGGAGACAGCAATGATCTAAGTGCTTAGTGACAAAAATGAAAAACGTGTGTAATAGTGAAACAAAATTATGGTTGACTGTAATAAATTGATTTGTCAAGAAATGGACTTTAAGTTCACATTTAAAATGTGTGCATTTGTTTGCACAGTCAACACATAAAGTCAGCATCTAGTCGTATATACTTTGATGGACTTCTCATGTTTCCGCATTGCCTACTCTTTTCAAGGCGCTGTTTGACATCCTGCAAAGTATATACATTTTGATACTGAAGTACATATACTACTGCAAGTTATAGATTTCCTAGATCATGCTACCTTTTTTTGTGTCCTGATTAAGACCTCTTCCAAAATCATTGCCCCTGGTGTCGAAATGTCAATGTATTTTTGTGTTGACTGTTTAAACAAATGTATACATTTGAGAACTAAACTCTAAACATATAGTCTGTGTTTTGTATTAAAACAGTAATAATGTCAAAAAGAAGAGGATGGCTGGAACTTGCCACATGGTTTTCCTAAAAGCATTGCGGGAGGGCCTCGCTGATGGCGATGGACTGGGAAACCTCACAAGGGTCTTTGCCCGAACCCAGAAACCACTGCACAGAAGAGAATAGTGTTCCTAAACAGCCGTGTCGGTGACCCAGATGGATAGGACGCTGCTTAAAACTGGCTCTGCACCTAACAGTGCAGCATGTGGGCCTGAGGTCCTGTGGTGACACTCTGCTTTCCCTGAACGTGGTGGTCGGCAGAGGATTTACTGAATGTGGAGTGCCCAGCCCTCAGTCGTGTACTCAATCACTGGACCTCCTTAATGTATGGCAGTGTCTGTAGGATTACTTGCTTGTTGCAGTATCTATGTTCTAATCTATGTTTCTTGGATGGGAGTGTTTTTGTGTGTGTTATTATTCAATTCAGTCTAGATAATCCTGGCAAAGCCTGTGACTCCTCTACATGTGCACTCACACCCACTGTGTACTCTAGCTGTGGTGTTCTGCCCCAGCTAGGTGAGAAGGGAGAAGTGAGCACTTACACCTGCTTCGCAGATCTACAGATCATTACCCTCAATGTGCAAGGCCTATACAACCCACAAGTGGAAGGCGGTATTGTCCTTTCTGGAGCATAGTAGGGAAGACATATCCTTCCTCCAGAAGACACATCTGCTATCCAGGGACTGGAGTAAACTGAAGTCACGTCTCTATTAGAAGCAATACTTTTTTTTAACTCCACCAAGACTGGGAGGGGTAGCATTATTTTTGCATGTTCTTTTAGGGGACTGTTTTCTAAGGTAACCGAAATATGGTGAAGGCCATTTGTGCACATGACTCCCGATTGGGGGCTTTCTTTTAGTGGTGCCTCTGTTTATGACCCTAATGAGAACAATTTTTAAAGCGTGCGTTGTGGGAACAAAAAGGAACACTTCCGACTATGCAAGATTGATGGCATAAATCTAGTTGTGAGCAGAAACCTAATTAGGTTGGGGCAATGGTTTGCCCAGACTGGAGCTCTGGGAGAGATGTGGAGTGGCTGAGGGCGACTGGCTTTAGAGTTGTATGAAGGATAGCCCACCCCAAAGTCATGGGTCTCATTTATGAGGCCCTGTGTCACTTTAACGCAGCTGGTGGTTCACTTTTTGTGACGCACCAGCAGCGTAAAAAATGTGCCTTGTTGCACCATATTTACAAAGTAGATGCGTCACTTTGTAAACCACTGTGCTACATTATACCTACGCCAGGTATAATGTATGCAGGGGGGGCATTCTGATGCAAGAAAGGGTCATAGAATTGACGCGTCAATTTCTTACGCCTGCCTCACAGCAGGCGTAAGACTGACCCAGGCCCTTTCACATGGGGCTTTCCCCATGTGAAAGGACACATTGCTGGAGTTGCGTAATTTTTGTGACACACTCCAGCAATGCGTCACTTTTGCGCCATACAGATACATCAGAAATACTGACTGATGGACCTGGCCCTTTTGGCAGGTTCACCCCGAAACTTTTTGCTTTATCCTAGCCTATTTCTGTAACCTGGTGTTGGTGATTTTAGGCCTCTGCGCACTTTTTCACTGTGGTACAGTGTAAAGTGCGTAAGCTCTCTGTGTATGTGTGGTGAGTGGCCTGCCCTCCCATAGGAATACATGGGGAATATGTGTGGCCATGGTAGTTCCTAATGTGTAGGGAGTGCAGGGTCGAGTTTGGTATGTGCGTACTCGTGAGATTGAATGCCGCGCAATGATGTGTGCGGCTTTAATGTGTCTAGTGTGGAAGTGCCACTTCTAGAAGTTGGTGTGTCTGTGCAGTGAATTTGCTGGCTTGTGATTGGCTGGAGCTGGCTGGTGTGCCTGGCTCCAGAAGTCAGGAGGAGTCTGCCCCGGTGGTGAATGGGAGATCTGCATGATTGATGTGAGGGAGGAATACACCTGGGACCTGAATAGGGCTGGGCTTTCCCCACACAATGCTGGTTCCACCCCCTGTGGTGCGACTGATAATCCTAGCCTGACTAGTGAATGGGAAGAGGGGCTGAGCACAACACAGTGCTCCAAAACCAGTTGCATCTGGTTTTCCCTTCACCCTGTAGCTACAGACAAAGGATTTTGCTGTATAAAAAGGGGGCTGTGACCCCATGAAAGTGTTCTTGTTTTTCCTAACTAGAATCTACCAGGGGCATGCTGCTGCTGGGGCCCAGGGGAAGGCTTGCCTCCCTGGGCCCTGCCCAGCCCCTGGATGCCTGGAGGATTTTCCTTGCTGGGAGCTGTGTTGCTCCATCCTTTGATCTACAGGATTTCTGGGACCTTACTGGCTGCTTTTGCCCTTGCAGGACCTTCAGCAACCTTCCTGCGCCTTACTTTTGGACTGGGCGCGTTTTCTATGTACTTATGTACTTAGAGAAGGGAGAACCTGGGGGCTGAGTAGCGCGGCGCTGCAGCCCATATCGAGGGAATCTCCCTCTTAGGGATTCCACCTGTGGCCCCTTGATCGCAGGTGCCCACCCTGCATTATGCCCGCACATGATATATTTATATAATGGGTGCCACCCCTTTTTAATATGCCTTAACGGGTGCCCACCCCGTTTCTACTTCCATTTTTATTCTCGAGTGTGCCCACCCCTCATTGTGTGCAAAGGACATCGCCGCCGCGGCCCTCGCGCCGCACACAGGAAGCCAGACACCGTAGTGCCTGACTCAGAGTGGGACTTCCGGCTTTAAAGGGAAGTCCCGCCCGCAACCGCGCTCTGATTGTGTGAGCACGGGAAGGAAGAGGCCAGCGCGAGCTGTTGCGGGGCTCCCGTGTCGAATGGAGAGCCCCGCGGTGATAGAGAGAGCCCCACCTTGTGTCCTCTGCTGTGGTGAGCAGAGACAGAGGGGGCACGAGGGTACCCGCACCGAGAACGAAGAAAGGAAACGGCAGCGCGACGCTGCTGCCCCGCTGAGCGGACACTGCTCCCTGCGCCTGGAGAGCCAGGTAAGTGTGGGGCTCTCCGTGGTAGTGGTGCCGGGTGGGAGATGGAGTCAGAGCGGCCCCGTGTGCTCAGTGGGCCGCTCCAACGTGGGGAGAATTGTTTTCTGGGCTAGAAGGCCCGTGGTTGTCCAGTTGTGGGCATGGTCGTTTTGGGAGCCCTGGCGCTCCACCAACGGGTGCCTTAGTTATCTGTAAGCCGTGAAGGCTCAAACGATGGGCCATATTTGTTCTAAAGTATCCCTGTGAGGGGCTTGGGGGAGCATGTTTAGTTGAAAGGCCCAGAGGTGTAGGTGCTGAGCCCCATGGCTCCAACGATAAGGGGACAGTTCCAGGCCCCAACATTACTTGCGGAGCTAGAGGGCCCCAATTCTGGGGATACCTTACTTTTAGAGCCAGAGGGCTCAGTTTTGCACAGTCCTTGTGTTTGAGGAGTCTGAGGGCACCTTTAGTGTTCTAGAGCCTAGAGGGCTCCTACTTTGGCGCAACGTGTTCTAAAGGGCCAGCGAGGGCCCCTGTCGCAGTTTTGCCTTCCCAGCTGCCCAGCAAGTGTGGAATTTTAGTTCGTGAACTGAACATCATCTGCGCCATCTTGCCCATTCCTCAGACTCACGTATGAACATACACGACAGCCATTTTAGGTACCATGGTCTCCTTGTTCACGATCGATCATCAGCGCACTTCCCTGACCCTGCAAGCATCCCCCATGCACCCTGGCTGCCCCCGCGCTCACATGCACAAGTCATGAACCCTCCTCTTCCGCATCACTCTGTCTCTGGGAATCACACCCCGCGCCTGACCAACACCTCCTTTCCTTCCATGAATACCCCTCTTTTGATAAACCCTTCCTCTATGCCCGATTGTCCACACCGATCCTTTCTTTCATGAATATCTCTCCTTTGATGACCCCTTCCTCTGAGCCCGATTGTCTGCACGGACCGCTGGTCATCCCTTGGCCTGAGGATACAGTTTATTGCCCACTACTGTATGCACTCGCCCCTCTTCAAAGGAGCTACTATTGATCATGACCTCCCCACCCCCTGAGACCCGATCAGGCGCACACATTCCAAAGGAATCGGCAGAACACTCAGCTGCGTGATAGCCCCCCTCCTATTGTATGGGGGGGGTTAGGACCTCTACTGCAGCCACGTGTTGGAATGAGCCGGAACCGGGGGTTTACCGGGGATGTCATTTTCCATTACTTCACAATGTCTTTATTGTAATAAAGAGCGGTCACATGTCGTAAACCAGTGTATAAAAGGCCAGGCCTCAGAGAGGCTGCTAGAGAGCACCTCGAGACGATACCTTGTTGTCCGATCTGATGTGTTCTGCTCCGTTGGAATAAAACTTGTTTCCTGTCTTCCTGTCTCCAGCGCCTGCCTCTTTATTTGATAAACTTCGTATGGTATTAGAGGCGTTTTAACGCCGGGCAAAATTATTTAAGAAACATCGACTAAATCGCCTGACCATTTTCCTGACTTTCCTCAATTGGCGTCCCAAGTGTGGGGCCCATCAGCGACACGTGGATCCAGTGGGAGAGGTCCCGACGACAGAGTGAACGACTGCAACGATCGGAAGAGCTCCTGTCCGATAGACTCTCGTCTGACAGCCGATCATCCGAACTTCACTGGTTCCAAGCAGACCTCTCCCGAGTGATCTACGGTCCTGACTGGGAACCATCAGGAGTGCCACGGTAGCAGCAGAGAGTAGAGGACGATCGGGCGCTGGAAGCGGAAGACGAGAAACTGTCCATGCAGTCCGGGTAAGGTCGTGACACACGACGAATTATGAATTGATTGATTGTTTGATTGATTGAAATACTAGTATTTGCATTGTCGCTCTTTGAGATATTCGCTGCCTGCAAACGGGGAGGAATAGGAATATTCTATCTCCCTTTGCGGATAGTGAAGGGTAGGTAACGCGGACTTTTGTCCCCCATTGTAATCTGTCGTACCTATTTTTCTCCCCACTGATTGATTGTCCGAACATAGATTGTTTGGAGTATAGTTCTTTTGAGGTTCTCTGCTTGCAAATAACGTAGAATAGCCATATTCTGTCTAGTCTTTGCAAACAGTGAGAGATAGGTAGCGCGGACCTTTGTCCCCCGTTGTAATCTGTCATGCCTGTCTTCTCCCCACTGATTGGTAGTTGGAACAACCCGGACCGCTTATTAGAGATGAACCATCCAGCTCCATTGGAAGGCACCCCTAATAAGGACATGTTCATTAAACAAGGACTAGTCACTATAGCTTATAGTAAGTTATGGCATAAATATACAAAAAAGGACCCCGAAAGTCAGTGGCCACTGATAGGTTCCTTTGATGATCATAAAATAAAAGCGCTAGAAGCAGCTGTTAGAATAAATAAGGCAACGCCCACCATGCTCGATAGTATCGGCATGTGGCGCAAAGAAGCAGAGCAACGAAGGAAAAAAGAAGAAACAAAAATAGGGAAAGAGTTACGAAAGGCAGCCCACCTGGCAGCGAAGGAACTAGATGAAGAAATAAGAAGGAGAGAGGAAGTTAGACAAACGCAAGAATCAGGATCGGCAGGCCAATGCCCTGTTAGGACCCCCTCTACGCTCTACCCGGAGATGCCCTCCAAACAATGGGCAAACGACGAGTTACTGCTAGGTCCTCCGATTATCTACATGCCCCCTCCTTATGCCCCCTGCCAGCCTCTGGCACAGCACCTACCAGTTCTGAGAGCGGGCGAGGGTGACCCTAGCGCTAGTGCCCCGGCTCTTACGGCCTTCGCCCCAGCCACATTGGTAACAACATCAGATGAACTCGAGACTAGCAAGCAGCTAACGGCCAGACCAAATAGGTTGAGCAAAGACGAGCGGGATGGGATTGACAATATAGCAAAGACATTGGTAGAACGGAAAGAGAGCGAAGAATATACGATGGATATGCACAATTCACATGCCGGTAGCCATAGACGGCATTTCATTTTACGGTTCAGCTACCACACCCTGAACGCATATGAGGATAGGTATCAAACTAAGGGTCCTGCTAAGCTGACGGCTCTATATAGAAAGATCGATGTTGGAGATGGGACTGAACGCGATGTGACGGACCTTTTCATGCAAACGCTTGAGGTCTTCCGCCACCTCACGGAACAGAAACCAGAGGTTAAGATCACAGTCCCTGAAACGGCTGAGTCCCCATTAGAAGTAGCCAACACTATGATGTCTATCAGAGAAGCCGCCCCCTACTGGGTTCCCCCAAGAGGTCAGGGAACAAACGACGATATCAACCACGCAGATGCAAAAGGAAGGGTTGTGTACAATTGGGTTTACCAACCATGGGATCGACAAGATATTTTAACCTTTAGGCAAACCCTGCCTGATTTAAGGAAGAACCCAACAGCATTTTACACCGAATTAGGCACAGCCTTGGGCTCAACGATAATGACTCTAGCAGACATTGATTTGTTTTTCGGGTTATGTTTGCCGGCTGACGTGTGGAAGCAAATCCGGAAAGCCGAACACACAGATCTGTTCGGACATACCTGGAATCAACTCAGTGAGCTAGATAGGCGACGAGAGCCCGGAAGGAAACCGATAAAAGACATACTGGAGCTTCCGGACAAAATAGTTCAGAAGCTAAAAACCTTGATCCCAGAGAAAAAGGTAGATTGGTCAATAGTCACGGCTTGCCGTCAAAAACCCCAGGAAGACGTATCAGAATACTTCTCCCGATTTGAAACGGTGTTCTCCGACTACAGTGGCCAAGACATGACCACCGCAACCGGACAACACCTATTTGTGCAAAACTATGTAAAGGGTCTGTCACGAGAGGTTTCCGAAAAGTTACAAACGAGCGAGAGTAGTTGGGGGGCCTCCAAACCCGCCGCTATCCTCCAAATGGCTCAGTACTACGAACACCAAAAGAATGAGAATGATAGGGCAACCGAGAGAAAGAAGAAAGATTTGAAAGAAAGGGTGATGATAGCCCAGATACAAGGGGTGGCAGTCGGGAAAGAACTACACAGGGGGAGCTATCAATCAATCGCCCCTAGAAATCCACCCCCAAAGGACCGCACACCCACTCCCTACCCTGGACGTAGGGACATAGAAGATAATCAGTGTGCATTTTGCAGAGGATTTGGACATTGGAAGTCTCAATGTCCGGCTCTTCTGGAACTAATTAAAAATAAAGAAACGAGGGACATGACGAATGGTCCCAGGACTAGAGGGCAGGGGCGGGGGTACACAAATGACACCAACTGCGATAGACCAGGAAGATCGAACACATTTGACCGTCCCCGACAGAACCAGTACCAACTATCTGACAGTGAGAACATTCCCGACTTCGCATAGGACTGCCAGGGGCAAGGGAGGGATCCAGTCGAGCTCTGTGTTGACCAGCAAGGTCCTTACGTCACCGCTAAGGTCCTGGGTACAAAGTCTCTATTCTTGGTAGACACTGGAGCGACACGTAGTGTATTATCAAAGCGACTGATTCCAAGGGCACCCTTGTCTGGCTCACACATTACATCGATAGGTTTCGATGGAACGCCCTCCACTAATCCCCTGTCTGTACCTATCTCCTTTGACTTAGGAAACAACCCCACTGACACAACATTTCTGCTCTCCTCCAACTCCCCTGACGCCATTATGGGTATTGATTTACTAAAACATTTCCGAGCTACTATTAGGTGTTCCCCAGATGGAGTCCGAGTCATCCTGTACGACAACCCGAGCATGTCCAGATCCCGCCCCGCACGACATATGTACTCTATAACTGATGCTGACCTATCCTTGCTCGACACCCTACCCCTGTACCTATGGGCCAGAAACGACTCGGATGTAGGACGAATGATGATCGACCCTGTGCACATAACTGTTTGACCAGACGCAATACTCCCGAAACTCCCACAGTACCGGATATCGCCCGAAGGCGAGAAGGCATTGGTAGCGATTATTCAGTCCCTGGTAGATGCAGGAGTGGTAGAGGAAGTGGTTAGTAATGTCTGCAACAGCCCTATCCTACCCATTGTTAAGAAGCAAGGTGAGGGAGATGAGAAAGCGTACCGCTTCATCATCGACCTGCGAGAAGTCAACAAAGTGGTGGTGCCACAGTACCCCGTAGTCTCAGACATCACCACCATTCTGACCCTCATCCCGTCCACTGCCACCACCTTCACCGTTATTGATCTCAAGAATGCATTTTTCTCTATCCCCATCCATCCAGACAGCCGTTATCTCTTCGGCTTCACCTTAAAAAACCGTTCGTACCGATTTTGTAGAGCTCCCCAGGCTACACTGAAAGTCCCAGCATTTACAGCCAGGCTCTCAAAAGACAGCTGGACGCCGTCCAGCTACCAGATGGAGTGGTGTTGATCCAATATGTCGATCATATCCTTTTGGCGGCCGACACCACTCCACTCGCAATCACGGCCACTATCCAACTCTTGCACTTTCTTGCGGAGAATGGCCACAAGGTCTCCAAAAAGAAACTGCAGTTCTGCCAACCTCAAGTGACATACCTAGGCCATCTCCTGTCCAAAGAAGGGAGGAAACTTACACCCGACCGAATCCAGACCATCCTAGACACCCCCATCCCAAAAACACAGAAGCAAGTCCGTTCATTGGTGGGCCTTACCTCTTTTTGCCGACAATGGTTACCAAATTTCAGTCTCATTATAAAGCCCCTACTTTCCCTGTTGGCCAAAGATGTTCCCTTCCCACTCCCTTGGACCCCCGAATGCCAAGCGTCCTTTAAGGAGTTGCGGGATGCCCTTTGCTCAGCCCCCGTCCTAGGGACACCAGATTACTCCAAGCCCTTCTCCCTCTTCACTCACGAAAGGGAGGGATGCGCATTGTCTGTTCTAACTCAGCCCATCGGCTCCAAACAACGCCCTTGTGCCTACTTCTCTGCCACTCTTGACCCAGTCGCCAGAGCTTTACCTGCCTGCCTTCGAGCAGTAGCCGCCGCTGCTGTCTCTATCCGACAGAGTGAGGGAATTGTACTTTCGAACTCTCTCACGGTGTTGGTACCCCATGCAGTTGACACCCTTTTGAACCAGACCAAGACTCAACACCTGACTAGTGCACGACTAACGGGGTACGAATTGACTCTACTTGCACCCCACATCACTCTGAAGAGATGCACAACTTTGAATCCTGCTACGCTGTTGCCCTTGCCTGAAAATGACCCCGATGTGCCCCCTATACACGACTGTGTGACCCTCACGGACGAACAGACTAGGAGTAGAATTGACCTCCGAGACATTGCTTTTACAGACCCTGATGGAGAGCTATGGGTAGACGGCTCTTGTATCAAACTCCCAGACGGCACCACTTCAGCTGCCTATGCGGTGACGACAGCCCGAACAGTAGTTGAAACAGCCCGCATCACGCAACGATCCGCACAGGCGGCAGAGCTAATTGCCCTCACACGAGCATGTATCATAGCAGCAGGAACCACGGCGAACATTTACACGGACAGCCAGTATGCCTTCGGGGTGGTTCATCATTTTGGGCTCTTGTGGAGGGAAAGGGGATTCCTGACGTCCCACGGCACACCCATCCTTCACGGAGATCTAGTCTCCGCCCTGATTGAAGCAGTTCTCCTCCCCAAACGATTAGCAGTGATCAAATGCCAGGCACACAAGAAGGTGACGGACTTAGTTGGACGGGGAAACGCACTGGCCGACATCACTGCCCGAACCACAGCTGAGAATAGGACGACGACACGCATATATGTGACCAGGTCACAAGCAGAATAATGGACTGACGCTAGGGAAATGATTAGGGACATCCAGTCGGCCAGCACACCTCACGAACTGAATGAGTGGGCACGGGTGGGTCTAAAGGACGATGAAGGCTGCTGGCGGACAAAAGACACAAACAAATGGTTGCTGCCTGACTCATACTTGATCCCCATACTAACTATGGCACACTCCCCTGCACACATAGGTTCTGCCCCCATGATTGAACTCATTTCCAAAGTCTGGCACAACAACAAAATCCCCGACTCAGCCAAACGCCTGGTCCAGCAGTGCCTTATCTGCCTACAACACAACCCCGGGAAAGGAACTGTGGTACCCCGGGGAGGGTTTGGGATCCCCGACCACCCCTTTGAGGTCCTCCAGATGGATTACATCCAGCTGGAGAGATGCCATGGCTTGAAGTACGTATTAGTCATTGTATGCGCCTTCAGCAAATGGGTGGAAGCCTATCCAACCCGTGATAACACTGCCATGACTACTGCCAAAGTACTACTGAAAGAGTTTTTCCCTCGCTACGGCCTTTGTCGAATTTTATGGAGCGACAATGGCCCCCACTTCATAGCTGAAGTTATCCAACTAATCTTGAAGGGGCTGGGGGTAAAACAGAGGTTCCATGCGGTCTTCCACCCCCAATCCGCTGGCCTAGTTGAGCGACACAATGCTACACTGAAACTGAAACTGTCAAAAATAGTGGCCACCACAGGACTTAAGTGGCCAGATGCCCTCCCACTGGCATTGCTATCGATGCGCTCCACTCCCACTAAGCACCACTTGACCCCCTACGAGGTTGTGTTTGGGCGACCAATGAACCTCTGGACTGCCCCCAATCCAACCTCCATTCACGACGTCCCCGACGTCCTGCTGTCAGATTATTTATGCAAATTAACTAAAACGTTGTCTGTCATTCATCAACAGGTGCAGCAGGCCATCCCCGATGCTTCCAGGGGTCCCGGTCACGATATCCAACCGGGAGATTATGTTTTAGTCCGGAATTTTCAACGGGCAAAGAGTCTGGAACCCCGGTGGACGGGCCCCTGGCAAGTACTGATCACCACTCGGACGGCTCTTCGAGTAGAGGGGAAAAGGAACTGGCTGCACGCCCACCACTGCAAGAAGGTCTCCTCGACCCTGGCCACGACAGAAAACGTCGACACCCAAGAAGAGCTCCTGAACAAAGACCGGCCATCACTGAACTGCTATCCTGATACCGAGGCACTTGAACTTGCAAAATTCTCTGATACCACTGTGCCATCCCGGGAAGGGTATTTCCTGCGTCGAAAGGAGGGAGCTTCGGCTAAGTAGACCACGGACTAAGTTAAAAATCTCAGAACGGTGGCCTAAAACAACCAAGGGTTACCCGGAGAGAAGCTAAACTAAGTCTGTGGTTCTGCCCACTACCGAGCACCTTGAAGATGATGGAAGCACCAGATAAGAAGATGATGGAAGCGCCAGATAAGAAGATGATGGACGCAATCGGAAATACCCACTACAGGAACCCAAAGACTGACAATTTGCACAAATCAAAGACAATCGCCTTCTTCATTCTCTTCCTCCTTTGCCTCCTCCTCATGACTTCCTTCTGGATCTTGGAGGACAGCACGCCCGCTCATCAGATATTGCTGACCACTGCACAGCCAACCACCATGAAAGAGCATCACCTGATCTCCCTTTCGCCTCAGCTCCGAGAAAGGCGTAAGGAGTTCTGGAACAATTCCTTCGTGCAACTATTGCACCAGCACAACCTTGCTGCAAATGCCACGAACTGCTGGGTCTGCGGGTTGCTCCCGCATGCCACTGGACACTCCATCCCCTTCATCCCTTCTCCTTTCTCAGTTCATGGCTCCTGCCTCGCGTGGTTGATCCTCTTGCAGGAAAGCCACAAGGTCAACGCCGCTTCTGGTCAAACAGTGTCACATTTCTACTATGGGTTCTGGCTGAACAAAACAGGAGGGACGTCTGCCCCCTTTTGTCCTGTGACCTCAGGTTCCGCCTTTCATACGAACATCCCTGCCAAAGAACGAGTTGAAATGCAAGTGCTCCACAATCCAGCTAGACCCACCTTCTCCCACCTGCGGAAGCGAACGGCTGCCACTCTGACTGTGGCCCTGTCTGTCATTAATGTCACAGGTCTCGTGTGCCTCGAAGGCCAGGGAACACAGCTGGTGGGTCACAGTTCCTGCCGTATCACAAGAACATTGGTCTCAGTTGATCCCCCCTCCTTTGTTGCTTCTCCGAATATGTACTTTGTTTGTGGCATCAAAGCTTACACTTGGCTTCCGAAAGGTTGGAGGGGTACGTTCTACATCGCCTTCATTCTTCCCCCCACGTATGTGGCCCCAGCCTACCATCACCGGCAAAAGCGCGCCGGAGACATTGGACAAGCCGACTCCACCGGAGCACAGTTCCTGGATGCGGTGAAGGGACTCGTTCCTCTGTGGGGCCCAATGGCAAATAGCCGTGCTATCCGACACCTGACTCAGGCAGTAGAAACAACCATTAACATCACGGCTGGCATCTTCGCTAACAACACGGCTGAGCTTCAGGCAGTCCGCCTGGTGGCTCTTCAAAACCGCCTTGTCCTAGATGTGGTTCTGGCCGACCGTGGAGGAGCATGCCGCATCATCGGCTCCAGCTGTTGCACCTACGTGCCAGATAACTCGCCTTCAGTCTACAAAGCAATCGAACACCTCCACAGACTATCCTCAGAGGTTCACCAGGAGCAAGAAGGATGGTCGCTTGGAAGCTGGTTTTGGGACACTTTGAAGGACTGGGGATGGAGGTTGTTTACATTTATACTGATACCAGTCATGATACTGTGTGGGTGTTGCTTAGGTATTCAATGTTTGCCACCTTTGTGTTCAATCATTTCTAACTGTATGTGCCCTAAGACTTTGGACTTTAGAACTGAGCACATGAGTCCCCTCTATGAGATCGAAATACGTGGTCTTATGGGGATAGATCCGAATTGACAAGCTGGCGAGACATGTTAAAAGGGAGGACTGTGGAATTTTAGTTCGTGAACTGAACATCATCTGTGCCATCTTGCCCATTCCTCAGACTCACGTATGAACATACACGACAGCCATTTTAGGTACCATGGTCTCCTTGTTCACGATCGATCATCAGCGCACTTCCCTGACACTGCAAGCATCCCCCATGCACCCTGGCTGCCCCCGCGCTCACATGCACAAGTCATGAACCCTCCTCTTCCGCATCACTCTGTCTCTGGGAATCACACCCCGCGCCTGACCAACACCTCCTTTCCTTCCATGAATACCCCTCTTTTGATAAACCCTTCCTCTATGCCCGATTGTCCACACCGATCCTTTCTTTCATGAATATCTCTCCTTTGATGACCCCTTCCTCTGAGCCCAATTGTCTGCACGGACCGCTGGTCATCCCTTGGCCTGAGGATACAGTTTATTGCCCACTACTGTATGCACTCGCCCCTCTTCAAAGGAGCTACTATTGATCATGACCTCCCCACCCCCTGAGACCCGATCAGGCGCACACATTCCAAAGGAATCGGCGGAACACTCAGCTGCGTGATAGCCCCCCTCCTATTGTATGGGGAGGGTGAGGACCTCTACTGCAGCCACGTGTTGGAATGAGCCGGAACTGGGGGGTTACCGGGGATGTCATTTTCCATTACTTCACAATGTCTTTATTGTAATAAAGAGCGGTCACATGTCGTAAACCAGTGTATAAAAGGCCAGGCCTCAGAGAGGCTGCTAGAGAGCACCTCGAGACGATACCTTGTTGTCCGATCTGATGTGTTCTGCTCCGTCGGAATAAAACTTGATTCCTGTCTTCCTGTCTCCAGCGCCTGCCTCTTTATTTGATAAACTTCGTATGGTATTAGAGGCGTTTTAACGCCGGGCAAAATTACTTAAGAAACATCGACTAAATCGCCGGACCATTTTCCTGACTTTCCTCACAAGTAATAGGCAGCTGCACCGTTTAGGCGCAACTTGGAGTGAGAGTCCCGGAGAGGGACAGAAGTGGCACAGAGGTGCCAGGCCTTTCACAGCTGCGCAGCACTTAGTGCCAGCTACAGTGTTTAGGCCCTGTTGTTGTTCTCAGCTGCCCAGCAAGTAGTGGGTAGCTGCAACGTTTAGGTTTGCGCCGGTAGCGCACCCCTGACTGGCGCTGCATTGGCAGCACGCCCTGACATTCTGGACACAGGGCATTTGAGCCCCTTCTTGGTTGGCCAGGAGGGGCTGGTATGTGGATAGGACTCAAGGCCCTAATGTGATTTTTGCGCAATGTGACTTTCCACTATGTTTGTGATGGTAATTGCCCAATGTGATTCATGGGCTAGAGTGATGTGGTGCTAGGAAATGTATTGTTTATAGTATGTTTGCCGCACCCTGTCTCTGATACCTCTAAAACTTTGGTTTATGATTGAGGTTGTTTTGCCTATGTAGGTTTATGCTATTTGGATGTTTTCACTCTGTGAGTTACGCCCCTAAATGTGATTGATTCTTAGGAGGCAGAGTCTAATGTGTTTAGACTAGTGAGATGTTGCCTACTGTAGTTCTACTGGTTAGGCCTAAATGTGATTGTTGCGTAATGTGCTTTGCCTTTATGCTTGCGTTATACTTCTAAAGGTGCTCATGCTGAGAAGTTTGCTTTGCCTAGTATAGTTTATACTAGAGAGGTTATATGTCCCTGCGTGATCTAGGCCTATGGTTATTTGTATTGCCTAGTGTGTACCTACACCGCTGAATGTGTTCTTATGCATCATGTGTGAAGCTATGCTAGTTCTATCTTCTAAGTGCTAGTTCTACTAAGTGCTGATTCTGACAGTGACCCACGTGGCCCTGTCCTGGTGTAAATAATCCCTTGTGAATATTGCTCGTGCCAGTTGGCACAATGTATATTGTGTGATTACTATCTGATGTGTTTTGACAATACAAAACTTATTTTTATATAACCTTGTGTGGAGTTCCATTTGTGGTGTGCCTAGGATGTTGTTGCTGTTGTGTGCGTGCGCAAAAGCTTTACACATCACCTCCGGGATAAGCCTGTTTGCTCGTGCCAAGCTACCAAGGGTGTGAGCAGGGGTTATCTTGGCATGTGACTCCCTTGCCCTGACTAGAATGGTGGTTTCTGCCTGGCTTTGGCGCAAGCCTTAGCCAACCAGAAATCCCAGTTCTAACACTGACGTATCTGTAACTCCTTGCGCCATGATGCATCATACTGTAAATATGATGCATCATTGGTGTCGCAAGGAGGGAGCAGTGAAAAGTGACGCATCGCTGTTTTCACGCAGCGATGCGTCACATTTCATAAATGAGGCCCCTGGACTACAGCTACTATTCCGTAGGCCACAAAAGGTATGCATGCATTGAATAATTTTTAGGCACACAAACTCTGCTACCAGCTGTATAAGGCTGACTCAGTATATAGTTCAGGCACCCCTTAGTGAGAATGTTTAGGTCCCTGTTAACCGAAGCTCTCAAGGGATAGCATAGAAGACCAGTCACGGCTTATTCAACAGGGTGTAATGCAGGGAACATTTACCACATAGTCAGTCAGCAAGCTTTCACACAAGAAAGAACCACACCAGGTGATTATACAATACTTTGTATTTATTAAATGCACACTAGGCACTAACTTGGTATATTTCCTACCCAAAGACAACAAATACACACAAGATATACTTCAAAACCAGGTAAGAAGCATATGAAAGCACATGGGCCCCTATGTGGGGGCAGGGGCCATGTACTAAAATAGTGGAATATGAAATGGTTACCCAAACAGGACTAATACTCAAGGATGGAGGTGACCAGAGGAAGCACAGAATCACCTATGGTTAGTAGCAAGGGACACCAAGGCACCTGGGCGCAGAGTGGTTACACCGGGTCAAACATCTTTAGGATAACACAGGGTAAGTCACAGTTGGATTTCTACAGTTCTAGGACCCTTCCCAAAGGCCCCTGAAGCGACCACCCATGGATACCCAGGAAACGTGGATACCTACACCAGGGATACCGGGTGCATGGGAAATGGTGTCGGAACCGTTTATTTATGGTAATGGAGGATCTTGGAGGATCAACAGCTGCAGAGTCTCGTGGACCTGGCCAGTGGAACCAGGATGTGGAATACCAATGAGAAGAACCTGAACGCAGAGAGTAGAGAGTCCATTCCACCCGGACGGGGCCAGTAGGCACAGGATCACAATAGCAGCCCTTGTTGGAGATTCTTGCTGTAGCACATTGAGGTTGAAGCAGCAGCTGTGGATACCAGTTGATGATGCAGGAGCACAGGAGCCATCTATGAGCTGTCCCATGATGGATGAAAGTCAGTGGCCGTCAAGACCACCAACAAGCCTTGGCAGCTCCAACACCTGTGTTGGAGAAGAAAATGCTTGGATGCAGATCAGGAGGATCTGAGGGACTAATCCAGCAACAGTAAGTCAGCGCCGGTCCCGAGAATGCAGGAGAGCCAGCAGAAATCGATAGAACCCCTTTGAGGACCTTCTGGCAGCAGGCAGGGAGTCACTAGGGAGCCTCAGCAGCACACAAGAAATGAAGGCCCACGATACAATAAATGCAGACAGGACATCATTCTTGGGACAGTGTAAGGCTGGAGGCTGGGGCTTCTTGGAGCTTGGAGATTTTCTGTGAAGAGAGCCAACATGCCTTAGCAATGGCAAACAGACGGACTGCACATGGAGGCCGTTCACGCCAGCTGGAGAGGAATTACAGTTGTCGCAGTTGCAGGGAAGACTGTTCAGGCGTCTGGAAAACCAACAAACCCCCACTGTTTTGCAGAGCCAACCAATGCCCATGGGATAACAGGATCAGCTACCAGTCCTTGATGTAGAGGTGCCTGTGGATGCAGCTAAGTGAATCCTTCACTCCAAGGGAGAATCATTCTGGCTTGGATGCAGACAGGTTCCTTGTTCACTCAAAGAATGCACGGCCATGGATTTGCGGAAACCTGAAAAGCGTGGAGACAAAGTTGCAGCAGGAGTCTTCCCGCCAAGAGCAGTCTTGTCTTGAGTAGCAGCAGAGTTCCAGTCTCCATCAGCACAAGAGTCTTTAGACGATCTTAGGAAGATAGGCAGTCTGTCCCTGAAGATGTTGTCCTGACGGATCTAAGGAATCAACATCAGGGGGCCCTTAAGTAACACTAAAAAGGGGAAGGGTGTCTTCTGTGGTGACCCATTTAACAGGGGGAGTCAGGAATGCTACCGAGCCGGCCTAGTCAGTGAGATGCTCCCAGGGGCCGAAATTTAATGGCAGAACCAAGTTGTCATCTGGTGGAGCTCTGGGCACCTCCCTAGGAAGGAGCTGGACAGGGGGTGGACACTCCCCTGTCCTTTGTGTAGTTGTGTGCCAAAGTGGGAGCCAAGGGCTCCTGAACTGAGCAAAACTGGTTTATGCAAGGAGGACTTCAACTTTTCCATTCAATGCTGTCTGGTGGCGCTAGGAAGCATCCCCACACTACCTTATTCTAAAGGAGAGGTGTTCATGCCTCTTCTTTGCAGAAAATCCTTTGTTCGGCTTTCCTAGCCCACGTTAAGCTCATCAGTAGAGGGGCAGAACAGTGTCTAGTTTACGCAGCAGCATGGGCATGGGCTGTAAGGCTACACAGATGGTAGTGGGGGTCCTCGAAGGGGCCCGCAGTGCATGGTATCCTGCAACAAACACTAGAATCAGTGTAGTTACATGATTCCAACATGTTTGATACCAAAAATGACCAGGGTCGGGCTGCCATTATGTAGTTGGACAACTTGCCAGTGTCTACTACATACCTTATATTGGCTGTCCCGCACTTACAAAGCCCAGAGAATGGAGCCCAGGGTTTGTAGGGGTACCTCTGCTGGTGCAGGGGAAAAACACACACTTAGAACCATGCACCCTGCCATTGGACTGAAGGGCCAACCTTAGCGGTGACTCATAAGTTAAAAGTGCAGTGACCGGGTTATAAGGATAACCTTATATCTGAAGTGAAAGGTGGGAAACAGTAAAAGCTGTGGTGCGGGGTAATTCACTGCCCTCTCTGCAGCTAAAAATAGACTGTGTGCAGCCAAGTGGAAGGGACTGGAAGTGCAGGTACACAAGCTTGAAACTATCCATAGGAGAATGGGGGGCCCTGTGGTTGATGATGGCTTGGGTCCTCAAGTGCCTATCTATGAGGCTTGGACATGGCTAGGGCAGAATATGCTCTGTTATGATTACAAAGTGGTACAAAAGGGAGTGGTGAAGGACGGAGCATGTGAACCAATCAAACACTCACACCCAGTCAACAGATCTGGGTTTAATCCATCACCGTTCTTTAGACCACTCTGCCACCCCAGTTCAGACATGGCCATATGCAAATCAGTCTGACACTGTGCCTCATGGGAACAGTCCAGCCCGAACTGCCAAGCCATGCCTTCCCTGGACCGGAAACAAGCTTCCGAGGACCGGTTTCTGGCATTTCAGCCGTCTTGAGACTGGCTTGCTTGAATCCAGTGGCAAAGTGAGCAAGGGACTCACGTCTGAGCATACCCTGCCAACTAATGGTGAACAAAGTGGTACAAAAGGGGGTGGTGATGGACGGAGCATCTGAACCAATCAAACACTCACACCCAGTCAACAGATCTGGGTTTAATCCATCACCGTTCTTTAGCTCACTCTGCCACCCCAGTTCAGACATGGCCATATGCAAATCAGTCTGACCCTGTGCCTCATGGGAACAGTCCAGCCCTAACTGCCAAGCCATGCCTTCCCTGGATCGGAAACAAGCTTCTGAGGACCAGTTTCTGGCATTTCAGCCGTCTTGAGACTGGCTTGCTTGAATCCAGTGGCAAAGTGAGCAAGGGACTCACGTCTGAGCATACCCTGCCAACTAATGGTGAACAAAGTGGTACAAAAGGGGGTGGTGATGGACGGAGCATCTGAACCAATCAAACACTCACACCCAGTCAACAGATCTGGGTTTAATCCATCACCGTTCTTTAGCCCACTCTGCCACCCCAGTTCAGACATGGCCATATGCAAATCAGTCTGACCCTGTGCCTCATGGGAACAGTCCAGCCTGAAATGCCAAGCCATGCCTTCCCCGGACCGGAAACAAGCTTCCTAGGACCGGTTTCTGGCATTTCAGCCGTCTTCAGCCCAGCTTGCTTGAATCCAGTGGCAAAGTGAGCAAGGGACTCACGTGTGAGCATACCCTGCCAACTTATGGCGAACAAAATGGTACAGAAGGGGGTGGTGATGGACGGAGAATCTGAACCAATCAAACACTCACACCCAGTCAACAGATCTGGGTTTAATCCATCACCGTTCTTTAGCCCACTCTGCCACCCCAGTTCAGACATGGCATGTCTGAACTGGGGTGGTAGAGTGGGCTAAAGAACGGTGTAAGTTGGCAGGGTTTTCTCAGACTTGAGTCCCTTGCTCACTTTGCCACTGGATTCAAGGAAGCTGGGCTGAAGACGGCTGAAATGCCAGAAACCGGTCCTCGGAAGCTTGTTTCTGGTCCAGGAAAAGCACGGCTTGGCAGTTTGGGTGGACTGTTCCCATGAGGCACAGGGTCTGACTGATTTGCATATGGCCATGTCTGAACTGGGGTGGCAGAGTGGGCTAAAGAACGGTGATGGACTAAACCCAGATCTGTTGACTGGGTGTGAGTGTTTGATTGGTTCAGATTCTCCGTCCATCACCACCCCCTTTTGTACCATTTTGTTCGCCATAAGTTGGCACGGTATGCTCAGACGTGAGTCCCTAGCTCACTTTGCCACTGGATTCAAGCAAGCCGGGCTGAAGCCGGCTGAAATGCCAGAAACCGGTCCTCAGAAGCTTGTTTCCGGTCCAGGGAAGGCATGGCTTGGCAGTTCGGACTGGACTGTTCCCATGAGGCACAGGGTCAGACTGATTTGCATATGGCCATGTCTGAAATGGACTACCTACCTTTAGGGTGTCTACACCCTCTAAGTGACCACTTTCTGTGGGAAGGGGCACCACTCTGACCCTAATTGACCAATTCCCTCACAAACCAAGATTGCGGGAAATGAATAGTGGGCTCCACATCACCTGCCTTACCTTGGGGTGGTGCTGGCTGAATGGGGACCCACCTCTTAATTTAACTAATTTCCCTGCCTGTCCTACTGCCAAATGTGGAGCAGGAAACGGAGTTTGGCATCCTCCGCTATCTGGAGCTGCCTGGGTCACATTTCAAAGGTGGGAATCACCTTTGAAGTTTCCTGCCCCGGAAGCACCTCTGCCCAGAGCAGGCTTTGTTCCTGGCCTCTGAGAGTGATGGCTCTGTCCCCATGAGGTCAGAAACATGTCTGGTGGTGGTAGGCTGGCTAAGACTAGTAAGAGACCACACCAGTGCTTGGCAGATTTTCAGGGGGTCCTCTAAAGGGTCTCATCTGTGCATTCATATAATAAATCCAACACTGGCATCAGTGAGGATTTAAGACAAGATTTCTGGTACCAAATATCGTAGGGTACAGTGCGGCTATTATGGAGCTAGGAAACTTGTAATGACAAATATCCAGCCCATGCATTCTCTATCACTTTCCTGTGTACTTGCAATATCCAAAAATGGCTCAGGTATTGCAGGGTTATAGCTGCTCATGCAGATTGGTCCACACATGGGATATAGTGCACCCTGCCTTAGGGCTGTAAGGCCTGCAGTAGGGGTGACTTACCTATACCTCATGTAGTGTATTAGGACATGGCACACAAGGATGTGTGCCATGTCAACTTTTCTCTGCATAAAGACACAGCCTGGAATGGCAGTTTGCATGGTCTTGGTGAGGGGTCCCGAGCATGGAACAATTTTTACTGCAGCCCTAGTCGACCCTCTTCAATATGACTCCCCTAGGTACTAGGGGTACCATTCACTCGGCCCTTATAGAGGTTGTGGAAGTGGTGCCAATAGTGGTATATTTTTAGAGAAAGAACACTGGTACTGGGAGCCTGGTTGGAAGGGACCCAGTCCACCTCAGTCAAAGTTGCATCAAAAACCAGGCAAAAAGTGGGGGCACTGCAAAAAGGATGCTGTTTCTCACAGGGACTTTTATGACTTTCTCTACAGGCACAGGACTAGAAGAGGTGGACATCGAGGCCTGCTGATAGGGAGTCAACACTTCCTGATTGACTCCCCAGAAAGTGCACTCTCTTGATAAGCCAGTACAGGTCAAGGAAGTAGTCTCAACGATAGTGCGGATGAAGCTGCATAAGGCCACGGGTCTGACGGCTCCTTTTCCCTATTCTACACAACCCTTTTTCAGGTCCTTGCACCAGTCCTCACCAGACTGTTAAATTCATTCGCAACTACTGATACCATCTCCCGAATAATGCTGGAGGCTTCTATTGTGGTCATCCTCATACCCAAGAAGGAAAAGCGCCTCTGCAACTTGCACTGGTTGATCTCACTGATCAATGTGGATGCTAAAGTTTTTACTGGCATCTGGCAACCCAACTCGGCCCTTTGCTATTGGGACTGGTGGACCTCAACCCTGTGTTCCATCCACAGGCAGTGTTGTAACAATACTAAATGGATCTTTCACATAGTTGACAAGGCTAAGAGGTCATTAAGGGAAGTGATATTTTTGTCTATTGACACTGAGAAGGCATTCAACAGGGTGCATTGGCCATACCTTTATGCAACCCTGTGCCGCTCTGGCTCTGAGAATAGGTATCAGAGCTGGATTTTAAGTAGCTACAGCTACAGCGATCCTCAGGCAGTGGTGCAAGTAAATGGTATACTCCCAACCCACTTTCCGATCCCCAAGGGGACACGACAGGGGTGTCCACTGTCTCCCCTGTTTTTTGCATTATATATGGAGACTATGGCACAGAGAGTTTGGGAAGACCCTGAGACTACTGCGCTGTGGTTTAGGGGTAGGGGAATGCTTACCCTTAGTCTTAATGAGGATGATGTTTTGGCAGTGCTTGACAACACCTTAAAATACATACTACTATTCTTGATGAGCTGAAAGCTTTGGTAAGACGTCAGGCTTCAGCATAAATCTTCAGATATTACAGGCCCTCAATCTTATGGCTACGCCATGCACTCTGGAACAGTTGGCTGCCCTTCAGCCCCTTGCATGGGCCGGCACATCTATCTCTTATCTTGGAATACCAATTGCTCCTACAATCCTAATTGCACCAGACTAAGACAGACCTAGCTCACTGGGGACAGTATCACCTCTCCTGGCTTAATGGATAGCTGATCTAAAATGCCTGTGGTCACTTGAACCCTCTTCCTGTTTCAGGCCTCGCTGCTATCCCCTCCTGTGGTGGTGCTTAAGACGCTACAGGTGGTCTTGACCATTGACTGGGATGGAACTGCCTATGTAAGCACCACAATCTGATGTACCAACCTGTAGCTAAAGGTTCCGGGGAGTTCCTGATATCACTCAACATTACCAAGCTGCAAAACTCAATTTCTGTCTTGAATGGATTGTCCCGAAGCTGTAAAACATTGGTGCTTTATGGATTTTATCATTGCCGGAGATCACCTTTGGAAGGTGCCGGAAATAGCAGGTGTGGTGCCAATACACATCAGTGGTCACCAGAGTTACCCTGGCAGTTTGGGATAAAGTGGTGGTCCCGAGAGGGCTTACCTCCCTCCCCTTGTCACTGACATCAATTCTGGGGAACCTGGACTTTACACCAAGCCATCGGACTGGGGACTTCTCTACCTGGCAGCATGCTGGCTATAGATCCATAGACCATCTTTTTAACACCTCAGGGACTGTATCATTCAAGCGACTAAAAGAAGACTTTTGACTTCCCGAGATGGATCGCCTCCTCCACTTTCAGATTTGGAATTGGGTGATGCATCATGCAGTGAGGATTGGTGCTCAGATTCCACTTACGCCCTATGAAAAATGCCTCCCCAGTAAGAACAGTGATAAGAGTATTATCCCTGAGCTGTACACCCTCCTGGTGCATTCGGATGCCAGAGAGAAACACTAGGCCAGAGGAGATGGAAACAAGAATTTGATCGCACAACTACGAATAAAGAAAGGGATGTTGTCTATTACAGAGACCCACAAACAGCACGTAAGATGACCAGAGTAGAAACTGCCCAAAAAATTGTTATATTTGAATCTGACTCCTACCAGATTTCGCAGGGGCAACCCTCTTAGTTCAGAAAATTGTTGGCTGGGTGAGCAGCGGCAGGCACACTCCTACACTTACTGTGGAAACTGGAATGCAGTTATGAAGGGCGTGGACACACAACTCCTGTGCTTTCTAGCCTGAGTTTTACTCGGGCTTCCAAACCAATTGATCTTTCCCCCAAATCCTAGATGTGGGTGCCTTATCAGTTTGGCACTGGGGGCAGCATTACAGACAATGCTCTCTCATTGGGGGTCAGACGCATTTCCTAGGCACACAATGTGGCTACATAGGATTTTGCATATTTTGGGCATGGAGAGCTAACCCTGGCAGTCCATTATAATCTAGAAGCTTACCACTATTTATGGGCCTGATATATCGAGTTAATCTCCACAGAGTTTAACAAGTTTACATGTCCTCAATATTTATGAGTGTTGTACCTGTCAATACCGAAGGGCATGGCACATGAGGCGGGAGGGGCTACCTAGACCTCAGATGGCAGTGTGCTAGGAGAGACTCGATGTAGCTAATTGTACCTCATTTTTAGTACTATGGGGGAAGATGGGTTGGGTTTGAACCTACCATTGTGTTCTTGACAGATATATCTGCATAGTCAGCTCTCTGGAAGAGAGTCTGCACTGGCTTGGACCTGTTCATTCCATTTCATATTTGATAAACCAATAATACAGATAAACACCATAAAGCTTATCTCTCCCATCTGCTAGCACTCAATTACCTTATTTTAAATATTAAGTGCTAACTTCAGATTGGGGGCAGGTAGTGAAATTGCATTTACATTCAAATTAATTGTAATTTGAAACCTTCTTTGATGGTAAAGTCAGATTTTAGATTTTGATTTTGAAAATGCCACCTTTATAAGTTTGCCTTTTCCTGCCTAAGGTTTCTGGGGCCACTCTGGGAGTTTCCACCTCCCTGGGCCATTTTAAGGTCTCCCATCAAGGATGTGTTTTGGGCCCGGAGCAAACAATGGCACTTGTGTGTAGCTGGGAGAGGGTCTTGTGGCATGAGGGGTGGGGAGGAGCTGTGCCCTACTCTGATTACTATTTAAAGTACCTTGCTCACAGCACACACAAAGAAACTGGATATTAGGCCTGCCCTGCTTTTTGTTACCCTATAGAGTTTGGGGTGAAACCAAGTGGAAAAACTGACCAAAAGCAGCATTGCAGCTAGGTCAGGGAATTCCACCCACACAAAGGTTGGCCCCAAGTATAAAAAGAGGACCTTCAGAACAACTCATCAGACACTCATGGACATGTGGCAGATTCAGTGGAAGGATTACCCTGCTGCCAGGGCTGCCATGCTGCTTGAAGGACTACCTTAATGCCCAAAGAAGGAAGATTGGACCTGCTTGCCTTGATCCTAGGATACCCAGAATCACTATCACTATCACTCGTTGACTTTTTACTTGTCTTTGACTCTATACAGTGCTCTGCTGCCTTTTGGATAGGTTTGCGCTGTAGAGATACTATATTCTTACATGCGTACATAAATCGTCTGAGAGGGCATGCAAGAGACCAGTGATTGAGATAGCACTTGTGGCTCCTTGAGGGAAAGAGTGGGGAACATGACAGAAGGTAGTTAGAAATGCAACCAGTTGTGAGAAACTCATTGCAGATGTAAGAAGCATAGGAGATAAAGTGGCAGACCGAATTGGAGGACCTGGAGCAAAGACACATAGATGGTTATTGGATGGCTGCAGGAGAAAAGACATAATGTTAAATGAGAGCCATGAAGACGTACAAAAATATGAGACACATGGAAACAGATAAGCGGCTAGAGTGCTCATTGCAATAGAAAGAAGTCTTTGGTAGCAAAATGAATATGCACTATGCCGCCTGCAATCAACGAGTCCTCGATATCAAGGAAAATACAACAGCATTCTAGGAAAGACAATACGTCTTCAGGTTTAAAAAAAAGCACTACAGAAGTAAAAATGTTACTATTGACATCATGCAATGTATGGTCGTACGTTTTATCAAAACATATTTTGCGTTAACTGTCGTATTTCTTTGCTTCACATTCCAAGGCTCATTAAAAACATTCAACATAAATGTATTATAACCAAGAAAAGAAGAAAACATTGAATGTTGCCTGCAGGTACTCTGAAGGCCATACCAATTCTCACAAAGCACCATGGGACCAATCAAAATAGAAGGGATATGAACTTAAGAAGACTCAAGGACATAATGCCTGATGAACAGTTTATAGCAGCGAAGAAGCAATGCTGTGTGATGTGTGATAGCAATATTTATTTGTTTTACAATACATATCGATGTTTCCTAAAATGTGTGTGTTTGGTTGAAGATCCATTTAAATTGTCTGTGCATTTATTTTTGAATTGTTACCTCACTAAAAGGCAGAGGATTGCAAAACACAATTAATGAATCTTTCCTGATTTAAAAGTGATGAACTAAATTGGAATATCTAAATCGGTAGTTAGTGTTTTTCTTTCTCACATTTATGGCTTCATTTAATAAGTGTTACTCTGAGGTAATTCCTTATAAGAAAGATAGATAGATAGTTAGATAGATAGACAGACAGACAGACAGACAGACGGACAGACGGATGGACGGACGGACGGATGGATGTTAAATTTGCAAAGTATTGTTTCACGGTTTTGAGGGCACGTGTGTGTCCCATATGTAATTACAAAGGTGGAACCGAAATATATATCCCCCATTTATAAATCAATATACATTTTCTTTCACTGCTTTTTAATTAGAATGGTTCATAGTGTTGATTTATATATGAAATGAAGTACCCCCATCAAATGTTACCTGAACCAGTGGCGTAACAAAACTTGAGGGGGCCCCCCAGCAAACTACATGAACGGGGCCCCCCTCCCATCCTCCGTGCCAGTCTAGAGCTCACAGGCCAGCGACCCGCCATACTGCAGGGGGTGCGGGGCGATTGTTACGCCACTTTCACCACTGCAACCGTTATAAGTAACACTGGATGGTGGAGTCAAAGGTTGGGCTTAGTCTGCCCGCAGGCTTTCATAGGTGGTGGTCCAGTCATTACAGGGTCCCTGCCATCGGTAGACCGGGGGAGTTTGCCCAATGTTAGGTGGGTTTCCTGATGCAGACTCCTGTCATGATATACAACATCGGGCCCACTCATTTTGACAAAAGTGCATCGACTGCTCCTTCTCATTTCCATTTTAAAACATTAGACAATGCGACAATGCAGTATTTCAAAAGCAGATGTAACTACAAAGAGCAAATTTTCATAATAAATTTTTATTAGTAGACAATAGCAATCTTAAGAGGCATTGCATAGCTTCATACACACTTTGACCCCAATTCCATCACAGACTCTCTCTCTCTCTCTCTCTCAGTGAGTCAGTCTCTCTCTCTCTGTCATTCAGTCTCTCCGTCAGTCAGTCTGTCAGTCAGTCAGTCAGTCTGTCAGTCTCTCTCTCTTAGTCTCTCTCTTAGTAAGTCAGTCTATCTCTGTCATTCAGTCTCTCTGTCAGTCAGTCTGTCAGTCAGTCTCTCTCTGTCAGTCGGTCTCTCTCTCAGTCAGTCAGTCTATCTCAGTCAGTCTGTCAGTCAGTCTCTCTCATTCAGTCAGTCTCTCTCAGTCAGTCTGTCAGTCAGTCAGTCTCTCTCTCTCTCTCTCTCTCTCTGTCAGTCAGTCGGTCTCTCTCGCTCTATCAGTCTCTCTCAGTCAGTCCCTCTCTGTCAGTCTCTCTCTCAGTCAGTCCCTCTGTCTGTCAGTCCCTCTGTCTGTCAGTCCCTCTGTCTGTCAGTACCTCTGTCTGTCAGTCCCTCTGTCTGTCAGTCCCTCTGTCTGTCAGTCCCTCTGTCTGTCAGTCCCTCTGTCTGTCAGTCCCTCTGTCTGTCAGTCTCTCTATCAGTCCCTCTCTCTATCAGTCTCTCTATCTCTCTTTTTCTGTCAGTCTCTCTCAGTTAGTCAGTCTCTCTGTTAGTCAGTCTCTCTCTCAATCAGTCTCTCACTTTCTGTCAGTCAGTCTCCCACAGTCTCTCTCTGTCCGTTTCTCCCAGTCAGTCAGTCGCTCTCTTTCAGTCAGTCAGTCGCTCTCTTTCAGTCAGTCAGTCTCTCTCTTTCAGTCAGCCAGTCTCTCTCTATCAGTCAGTCTCTCTCTCTCTGTCAGCCAGTCTCTCTCTCTGTCAGTCAGTCTCTCTCTCTGTCAGAGTCTCAGTCCCTCTCTGCCAGTCTCTCTCTCTCAGTCAGTCTCTCTCTCAGTCAGTCTCTCAGTCAGACTCTCTCTCTCAATCAGTCTCTCTCAGTCAGTCAGTCTCTCTCTTAGTCAGTCTCTCTCTCTTTTAGTCCCTCTCTCTGGCAGTCTCTCTCTGTCAGTCTCTCTCTAAGTCAGTCTCTCTCTCAGTCAGTCCCTCTCCCTGTCAGTCCCTCTCCCTCTCTCTGTCAGTCCCTCTCTCTCTCAGTCTCTCTGTAAGGCTCTCGCTCTCAGCCTCTCTCTCTCAGTCTCTCTCTCTCTGTCAGTCAGTCTTCCAGACAGTCTCTCTCTCCCTCTGTCAGTCCCTCTCAGTCAGTCATTCTCTCTCTCTCGCAGTGAGCTAGTCTCTGTCAGTCAGTCTCTCTCTCTCTCTCTCTGTCAGTCAGTGACTCTCTCTGTTAGTCAGTCTCTCTCTGTGAGTCTCTCTCTCTCTCAGTCAGTTTCTCTCTGTCAGTCAGTCTCTCTCTCTCTCTCGGTCAGTCTCTCTTTCTCTGTCAGTCTCTCTCTCAGTCAGTCTCTCTCTCTTCGTCTCTCTCTCTCTCTCTGTCAGTCAGTCTCTCTCTCTCTCAGTCAGTCTCTCTCTTTCCCAGTCAGTCAGCCTCTCTCAGTCAGTCCGTCTCTCTCTCTCTCTCTGTCAGTCTCTCTCTGTCAGTCTCTCTGTCAGTCAATCTCTCTCTCTGTCAGTCAGTATCTCTCTACGTCAGTCAGTCTCTCTCTATCTCTGTCAGTCAGTCTCACTCTCAATCAGTCTCTCTCTCTGTCAGTCAGTCACTCTCTCAGTCAGCCAGTCTCTCTCTCTCTCTGTCAGTTTTTCAGTCAGTCAGTCTCTCAGTCAGTCAGTATTCAGTCTCTGAGTCAGTCAGTCAGTCTCTACTTTTTCTCCACTCTCTCCATTCTCTATCTTCATTCTCTCTTTCAACTCTGTCCACTCTATCTCTACTGTCTCTCTCTCCACTCTCTATCCACTGTCTCTCTCTCCACTTTCTTTCTCTCTACTCTCTCTCCACTCTCGCACTATCTCTCTCACACCACTCTCTCGCCACTCTCTCCCTCCACTGTCTCCCCCCACTCTCTCGCTACTCTCTCTCCACTCTCTCTCTCTCCACTGTCTCTCTCCACTCTCTCTCTCCGTCTCTCTCTCTCCGTCTCTCTCTCTCCGTCTCTCTCTCTCCCTTCTCTCTCTCTCTACTCTCTCTCCACTCTCTGTCTCTCTCCACTGTCTCTCTCCACTCTGGCTCTATTCTCTCCCCACTCTCTCTCTCTCCACTCTCTCTCCACTCTCTCTCTCTCTCTCTCTCTCTCTCTCTCTCCACTCTCTCTCTCCACTCTCTCTCCAATCTCTCCACTTTCTCCACTCTCTCTCCACTCTCTCTCCACTCTCTCTCCACTTTCTCTCTCTACTCTCTCTCCACTCTCCCATTATATCTCTCTCTCTCTCTCCACTCTCCCCCTCCACTGTCTCCCTCCACTCTCTTTCCACTCTCTCTCTCCACCCCCTCTCCCTTCTCTCTCTACTCTCTCTCCACTCTATCTCTCTCCACTATGTCTCGCTCCACTCTGTCTCTCTCCACTCTGTCTCTCTCCACTCTGTCTCTACTCTCTCTCCACTGTCTCTCCACTGTCTCTCTCCACTTTCTCTCTCTACTCTCTCTCCACTCTCTCACTATCTCTCTCTCTCCCTCCACTGTCTCCCTCCACTGTCTCCCTCCACTGTATCTCCACTCTCTCTACTCTCTCTCCACTCTCTGTCTCACTCCACTGTCTCTCTCCACTGTCTCTCTCCACTCTCTCCCTCCACTCTCTCCCTCCACTCTCTCCCTCCACTCTCTCCCTCCACTCTCTCTCTCTACTCTCTCTCTCTACTCTCTCTCTCTACTCTCTCTCTCTACTCTCTCTCCACTCTCTCTCCAATCTCTCCACTCTCTCTCTCCAAACTCTCTCCACTGTCTCTCTCTCTCCACTCTCTCTCTCTCCACTGTCTATCTCCACGCTCTCTCTCTACTCTCTCTCCACTGTCTCTCTCCACTCTCTCACTCTCTCTCTCCCACTCACTCTCTCTCTCCACTCTCTCTCCACTGTCTCTCTCCACTCTCTCTCTCCACTGTCTCTCTCCGCTCTCTCTCCACTCTCTCTCTCTCCACTCTCTCTTCACTCTCTCTCTCTCCACTCTCTCTCCCCACTCCCTCTCTCCACTCTCCCTCTCTCCACTCTCTCTCTCCACTCACCCTCTCTCCACTCTCCCTCTCTCCACTCTCCCGCTCTCCCGCTCTCCACTCTCTCCCACTCTCTCTCCACTCTCTCCACTCTCTCTCTCCACTCTCTCCACTCTCTCTCTCCACTCTCCCTCTCTCCACTCTCCCTCTCTCCACACTCCACTCTCTCCCACTCTCCACTCTCTCCCACTCTCCCTCACTCTCTCCCCCTCCCTACTCCACCTCCGCCTTGCATCCTTTTCTACCTTGCAGCATTCTCCCCTCTGCCTTGCAGCATTCTCCCCTCTGCCTTGTACCCTTCACCCCTTTGCCTTGCACCCTTCTCCCCTCTGCCTTGCACCCTTCTCCTCTCTGCCTTGCACCCTTCTCCTCTCTGCCTTGCACCCTACTCCACCTCCGCCTTGCACCCTTTTCTACCTTGCACCAGTCTCCCCTCTGCCTTGCACCATTCCCCCCTCCCCCTTGCACCCTTCTCCTCTTCCCCTTGAACCCTACTCCACCTCCGCCTTGCCCCTTTTCTACCTTGCACCATTCTCCCCTTTGCCTTGCACCATTCTCCCCTCTGCCTTGTACCCTTCTCCCCTCTGCCTTGCACCCTTCTCCTCTCTGCCTTGCACCCTTCTCCACCTCCGCCTTGCACCTTTTCTATTGTGCACCATTCTCCTCTCTGCCTTGCACCATTCTCCCCTCTGCCTTGCACCCTTCTCCCCTCTGCCTTGCACCCTTCTCCCCTCTGCCTTGCACCCTTCTCCCCTCTGCCTTGTACCCTTCTCCCCTCTGCCTTGCACCCTTCTCCCCTCTGCCTTGCACCCTTCTCCTCTCTGCCTTGCACCCTACTCCACCTCCGCCTTGCACTCTTTTCTACCTTGCACCATTCTCCCCTCTGCCTTGTACCTTTCTCCCCTCCGCCTTTCATCCTTCCCTACCTTGCACCTTTCTCCCCTCCGCCTTGCACCCTTCGCCTCTCTGCCTTGCACCCTTCTCCTCTCTGCCTTGCACCCTTCTCCCCTCCGCCTTGCACCCTTCTCTACCTTGCACCCTTCTCCTCTCTGCCTTACGCCCGTCTCCGCTCTGCCTTGTACCCTTCGCCCCTCTGCCTTGCACCCTTCTCTACCTTGCACCCTTCTCCTCTCTGCCTTACGCCCTTCTCCGCTCTGCCTTGTACCCTTCGCCCCTCTGCCTTGCACCTTTCTCTTCTCTGCCTTGCACCCTTCTCCCCTCTGCCTTTCACCCTTCTCCCCTCTGCCTTGCACCCTTCTCCCCTCTGCCTTGCACCCTTCTCCCCTCCGCCTTGCACCCTTCTCCCCCTTGCACCCTTCACCCCTCTGCCTTTGCACCCTTCTCCCCTATACCTTGCACCCTTCTCCTGTCTGCCTTGCACCCTTCTCCTCTCTGCCTTGCACCCTTCTCTTCTCTGCCTTGCGTCCTTCTCTTCTCTGCCTTGCACCCTTCTCCTCTCTGCCTTGCACCCTTCTCCCCTCTGCCTTGCCCCCCCCTCCCTGCGGACGCCCATGGTGCTTCTAACAAGAGTGCTTACCTGAGGGCCCCATTTTGCTGCCTCATCCCTTCTCATATGAGCTTTGCCCTTGAGAATGCTCTCTCTGGCTGCCCCCACCCCCACCCTTGTCAGGGTCCTGACTCTGAGCAGTGCTCTGTGCTGCCTCCTACTCTCTGGGATCCCCACTGCATGCTTGTCCCCGTCTCTTCTCTTCTCTTCTCTTGTGGGGTAGGCTTTGCTTATGGGGAGGAGTGGCGGCCGGGCTCTGAGCTGCCTCAGAGTAGCAGTGGAAACTGCTGTCACTGGGGCCCCCACCCCATCCTTTTCTCTGTCTCTTCTCTTGTGGGGTGGGGCCCCCACCCCAACCCCCACCGCCATCCTTGTCCCTGTCTCTTCTCTTCTCTTGTGGGGCCCCCACCCCACCCCATCCTTGTCCCTGTCTCTTCTCTTCTCTTGTAGGGCCCCCACCCCAACCTAAGTTGTCCCTGTCTCTTCTCTTCTCTTGTAGGGCCCCCACCCCATCCTTGTCCCGGTCTCTTCTCTTCTCTTGTAGGGCCCCCACCCCATCCTTGTCCCTGTCTCTTCTCTTGTAGGGCCCCCACCCCATCCTTGTCCCTGTCTCTTCTCTTTTCTTATGAGTTGGGGCCCCCACCCCAGCTTTGTCCCTGTCTTCTCTTGTGGGGTGGGGCCCCCACCCCACCTTTGTCCCTGTCTTCTCTTGTGGGGTGGGGTGCCCACCCCATCTTTGTCCCTGTCTTCTCTTGTGGGGTGGGGGGCCCACCCCATCTTTGTCCCTGTCTTCTCTTGTGGGGTGGGGGCCCCACCCCACCTTTGTCCCTGTCTTCTCTTGTGGGGTGGTGCCCCCACCCCACCTTTGTCCCTCTCTTCTCTTGTGGGGTGGGCTTTGCTTGTGGAGAGGAGATAGTGGGGGCCGGGCTCTGTGCTGCCTCAGAGGAGCAGTGGAGACTGCTGTCTCTGGGGCCCCCACCCCACCCCACCCTTGTCCCGGGCCTGCCTCCGGCTCTGACTGAAGAGAAACAAATGTTGATACTTTGTTTCTCTTTAGTCAGAGGGAGGGGGCGAGGGGCTCGGAGCAGGCAGCAGGCTGCACCTGCTTCAGTCACAGAGGGAGAGAGGCTTTGCGCTAGCGCAAACCTCTCACAGCTTTCAGAAGAGCTGAGGGGGCCAGGGGCCCCCTTAATTAACTGACCAGAGTGTGGCCCCACCGCACCGCGGGGGCTGCGGGGGCGTTTGTTACGCCCCTGACCTGAACATTCGCTGAGTCCTCCGAAGTGACTTGAAGCGTCTTGAACCAACTTATATATTGCTGCTACATTGTGTAACTCTCGCTACGATTGCTGTAAAGTGCTCTGATACCTTCGGGTCCGGCAAGTGCTATGTAAAACTCTTAAATAAATAAATTAAATAAAATAAAGAAATATTGCAAGCCACTGAGAAGTTCTCTGAGCATGTACAGGAAGAAGCAGTGCGATAGTGAAAACCCTTCTTTCCCAGCTTAAGAGTGGGTGGTATTGACATATAATTATTTACGAGCCTTGTCTGTCTACAGCTCTGCAGACAGATGCGTAAGGGAAACTGTAACGGAAGTCAGGGGATGCAAAGCCAAGAACAGAAAAAGAATCCCAAAAGGTGAAAGAGAGGAAAAGAGTTAGTGGAGGCGTAGCTTCCATAGGTGCAGCAGGTGCAGTGCCACCCAAGACCAAAGGCCTATGGGACACACTAACCTCCGATTTCTGCTATATTTTATAATTTAAATAACAACAGGGGGCATATTTTTCCTCGAACTAAGGTCAACAATACACTGGCTATGCTACTGAGACTGTGCGAGAGATAGAGAGGGCTGAAAGGGAGAGTGAAATTAATGATGGCTTATAAAAAGAAGAAAGAATTTACCAAGAAGGATGGACAATGCGCATGAAAGAATGCAGGTAAGGGTGAGAGAACTAATGGTTGGAAGTTAAAAAATATATATCTGCATGGGTGGGTGAAAGAATGGCTGAATTGATGAAAGGCTTGATCAATGAGTGGATGGGCAAATTGAAGTATAAATAGATGGGTGAGTTGATAAAGGATGTGTGAAATGATTAATGGATGAAACAGAATGGCTGTATGGATGCGAGGATGGATGAATGACTAGAAGTGGGAGTGGAAGGACTTTTGATGGAAGAGTATAGTGATGAAAGGATGGATAGAGAGAATGGTAAATGGATGGTTGGATGGAAACATGAAAAGATGTATAGATGCATGAAAGTCTTAAAGGATGTAGAGGCAGATGAACGGAAGTTGGAATGAAGGGAGATCATCTAGGCTGGGCACGGCTTATTTACTTTGCTCACCTGATAGCATTGGAGCAAGGGATCAAAGTGGGTATTTTAATTTTTGGGCTACTCCCTTGGGAAGAAGGCAAAAAAGCTGAGTTCCTTTACAAGGTCATAAAAACTTGAGTGACTTGTACTGTGCTTTAAACGGTAAATATCGTTTACAACAACAATGTTTCCACATTGCATACCATTACAACCCGGTCATTACAAAGACCGCGCTTTTACATCACATAACATTACAACACAAGCTGTTACAACAACTTGCTGTAGGGGGCAGAAGGTGTTGGATTTTAAACCCAACACCTTCCTTACTGTTGCACAGACAGGATTTCGAATAGTAAATTATACTATTCCAACATCCAGCGCACCCCCTAAGGCAAGTAGTTGTAATGACTTGCATTGCAATGGTCTGCGACGTTACAACACGGTTGTTGTAATGACCGCTTTCTAATGGCATGTGTTCTAAACACATGCGCTGTAACAGGGCATATTCGCTTTAAACATTTGATTGAAACTATTTTATACCTTGCAACACATAGGGGTCGATTCCGATTTGGGAAAAACCGCTCCGAATAGCCATTCGGAGCGTTTTTCCCGTACGAATCGTACCCTGCAACGTCCCCTGTACGTACGACAAAGTACGATTCGTACCAGGAGCTGTACTCCGTACGAGTCGTACAGAGACCGTACGACTCTAATCTCCATACGATTCTCCCTCGGAACCCCCTGTACGCGACATCTGTACGGTTCGCGGCTGGTTTTTACGACCCAGCAAGTACGATACGTGTCGGGTACACACCGTACGACCCTTTTTCTATGGGAGCTGAAAACAGCCATAAAAGCAGAGTTTGCGCCGAAACAGGTACGGAACGGCCCCCCTGGGTACAGTGCGTACCCCCCATGATTGCAGGGGTACGCACCGTACCCTACGATGGGTGTACGAGCCGTACCCCAATTGTACGATGGGTGTACGAGCCGTACCCCCATTGTACGATGGGTGTACGAGCCGTACCCCATGTATGATGGGTGTACGAGCCGTACCCCCATTGTACGATGGGTGTACGAGCCGTACCCCCATTGTACGATGGGTGTATGAGCCGTACCCCATGTACGATGGGTGTATGAGCCGTACCCCTATTGTACGATGGGTGTACGAGCTGTACCTCCATCGTACATGGGGTACGGCTCGTACACCCATCGTACTATAGGGGTACGGCTCGTACACCCATCGTACAATGGGGGTACGGCTCGTACACCCATCGTACAATGGGGGTATGGCTTATACACCCCATGATCGCAGGGGTACGGTGCGTACCTCTGCGATCATGGGGTGTACGTACCGTATGGTGTGTATGTGTGCTTTTGTGTACGACTCGCCCTTACCTGACGTGGGCCATACGAATCGCGTCCTCATACCCCGGTCCGGATCGTACTCGTCTGGTCGTACGGCATGTGTACGAGTCGTACGGTATGTGTACGAGTCGTACGGTTCACGGTTTCAGCCTTGCAATACGTACGGATCGCAACGATTCGGACGGATTCACGGAATACGGATTGTACTTCGCGACTCGGACGGATGGGTACGATTCGTACGGAGAGGGCTCCGGATACAAATCGTACGGATGTTTTTTTCCCCGATTCGGAATCGACCCCAAAGTCGATCTCAATATCACCTTTCTTGCAGCCACGTTTTAAATTTGTGGTATCTTGCTTCTCCTTACAAAGGACATTAGATGCTCTTATCAAGAACAATTAATATTGAATCTGTTCTGGGAAAATAAACAGCTCAATATGCACATAATAATTAGTTGCAGAGTCATATGTGAAGCCGTGGAATGAAAGTCACTTCCAAAAATATCTGCTAACCTGCACATAGATTTCTGCTTTCTTGTACTCCAGCAGTGCTACAAATAAACAACGATTTGTATAATGAAAGTAAGGTACCTGGGGAAAGTTCTAAAGAAATCTAAAGTATATGCGTCCATACCACCTTTTGATTATTGACACAGTAGGGATATGATTATAAAATGTGAAACAAATTCACTACGCAAACACTGCACAACTGAAACCATCTCTTTTGTTTTATAATTGTGTTTTCACTTCGTAGTTCAAAATTGCAGAAGTTTTAACAAGTCCACACACTGTGACTACTCAAGGTGCCATGTGAAAAATGGTCCAATCATAATAATAGGATATTGCGGTTGGCATTAAATAAACCCTTTTAAAACACCAAAGAATAAAAAACAAGCTGCCTGCTCTTATTTCCACACTAAAGATCGGGTTGAGAGAGTGCGAACAGTTGTTATGTGTTACAAGCAAACTCGATGGTATTTAAAGGTGCATTGCAGGCTTTTATGAACAAGCATTGGCATAGCCAATAGGTCTCGCCTTTGGGACCTTATAAGTGTTTAACCATGCAACAGTTGATGTTGTTGAACAAAGGATATTGTGCTGCATAACTACATACTTATAAGGTCCCAAAAGCGAGACCTATTGGCTATAACAATGCTTGGTATGTTTTCCATAGCAGGGACAGTTCAGCAGTTGTTATAAGAAAGCAATGTATTTACAGGCATGATGCTGGCTTTAAAAAGTTGCATTTTATTTATGTTCTTACTGCCACTTCTGTATCGCTATGATGATGAGTGCTGTCTTTCTGTGCTATCAGCTACAGTCAAATTGTAGCCCTTTTTCTATTTTTGTGAAATGTCCATATATTAGGCTTTACAAGTAAATTCTGTTCAGCCTTCATTAGATGAAGAGCTTTATCAGCTATCCTAATGATGCACAGATGCTTGCTTACTGCTTTTAGTTACAAAAATAGTGCTGCAGCCAGAAATTGTACGCTCGTCGAAACCGAGACTGCAGAAACGCTTGTATGACATAATCCTTATTTTCCAGTCGCTAGTGATATCTACTGGCCAAAGTACAAATGACTCATCCTGCTACGCCTGAACACCAGAGAAAGCTGCAGTCTTAACTAATGAACTTTGTAAAAACATAACTTCGACTTGCTACGTGGGTGATGCGACGGGGCGGATCAAAGATATGGGGGGTCCTTGCCAGGAGCAAGAAAGCTAAGCCAGGATTGTGCGTGAGTCTAAAGGCAGAATCAGAACAGTGACAAGCGGGGTGATTGAATAGGCAGAAATATCAGAACAGTGACAAGCGGGGTGATTGGATAGGCAGAAATAACTTTGTAAAAACATGTAACTTTGACTTGCTACGTGGATGATGCGATGGAGCGGATCAAAGATATGGTGGGTCCTTGCCAGGAGCAAGAAAGCTAAGCCAGGATTGTGCATGAGTCTAAAGGCAGACTCAGAACAGTGACAAGCGGTGTACTTGAAGTAAGAATTAGTCAGATATATGAGAATAAAAACAAGACGGCAAAAGTGAAAGCAGGGGTGCGTGTGCGCGACGGCAAACACACAAGTGGTGCGCGCACAGCAGCAACAAAAGTAAAAGTCGATTCGGGCGCTAAAAGCTGACGGCTGCGCGCGTGCAAGTGCGCGTAACGCAAGCGCGAGACCAGCAGAAGCCTGGGGTAGCACTTTTAAAAGCACACTACAAAATGTCTCGCAGAGCAGCGCATGCGCTGACTCAGCGAGACCTAAAAAGCCATGTGAAATCACCACACCCTACTAAACATAAGTAATGCCCACCAAAAGCCCTTTGTGGCTGCTCTTACTGTAGTGTGGCGTTCTGTTATAATACAAATAAGACTGAAAGTGAAACCTTCCTTTTGTGGAGTCGATGCACTTGTGATGATTTTGCAGTGACATAGCAAGTACAAACAAACATTGAAAATGCAATAGGTCTCGCCTTTGTTTAAGTTAAAGCCATTTGCTTTGCTAATGGTTTTGTATAGCAAAGCAAATGGCTTTTAACTTAATGAAAGGTGAGATCTATTGCATTTTTAATGCTTGTTTTTAATACTGCTCCACCTTGCACCTTGAAGCGGTTCCGACTGGGGCGGAGCGCTCGACGCAGTGTGGCTAGCAGTACACCATATGCTGGGTGTGGAGGCAATGTTTACAGCACTTTTTTTGGTGGTGTGGTCTAAATCGGTCACATAATTGACTGAAAGTAATTGTTTCAACCAAGTTGGGCTTGCAGACAGGCAAATGGTGCTTGTTTAGGCATGCTACACCCAGAAGAAACATGGTAATAGCCACGGCCAGAGGTGGGAGTACCGGCCGGGTGGTGAGGTGGGGCGGGGGAGTGACAGGGTGGGGGGTAGTAATGTATGGATTATGGACTTTAAAAGGTAAGTAAACATAAAAATAAATAAAACGAATTTCGTTGCACACACTGCATCGCATTAGCCTTATTTTTCCAGTCACACCATTAAAGTAATGGGGTAACCCATAAGGTACTGGACCTGTGTATCAGTCAGTACTAAACAACAATAGTCCGAGACCTCTATATTTCCAATCAAATTGAATTGATCAATCAAAATTCACAAGTAACGGAGCATGTACACATTGATCAGCTCCACTCAATTTATGATAAACACATAAATAAGGCAACAGCATCCATTTCCAGAAACAATACAATATTTTAATCTATTGTCTCAATCTCAAACCAAGATTCAATTTGCAAATCAGTACAAAATATACATTGCCCCAAATAGAGCGTACAGCATAGCAAAGGGTGCCCAGAAAATGTGAAGTGATTTAAGAAGAAGGAGAAGGAAAAATCAAAAAAGGGTGACATACAATTCAAATAATTTTTGAAGGACAGTGTCGGACCTATAAATCACCGATCTGTATAACCTAGCCACTTAAATGATGAACAAAACAATCTCTCTTTCTTGATTTAGGACAAAATTATATGTCATTAATATCTGCATATAATAGTAGAGAGAAAAAATAGTGGTCCAGGTTTAGTGAAGTGTCGACGTTTTGTCTCGTCTTAGGGCCTTGCGGTTAATTATGCCTGGGCCATGCGAGTCTTCTCCAGGACATAATATACGGGGCAAACAGGGATCTTTATGATGATCCTATAAGAAAGATAGATAACCTTAAATTGGAGCCGTTGCCGGGCATATGGATCACAAATTCATGCCCAAAGATATCAATTACTTACCCTTCTAGGAGTCAAGGTGGTGATAATTCCCACATTGGATGGATGAATCAATTAAATCCTAAAAACAAGGAGCACCAGAATACCATCAGCACCCTAACATTCAATTATATACAGGATGTTCATCAACATCCGTCATAGTGTGATGTTTACCTTAAAAATTCTCTGTTGAGTGTGCTTGTACGATAGTTAACCAGGACTCTGCAAAACAATAAAGAGCCTGTATAAGGATATACACCACTAAACTGTTTTAACTCATGCCCTGCAGGGATAATTGAATGAAAATTACCAATTCAGTAATGAAGAATTCCTCTCCCTTTATTTTTCAATGGTCCAACACACGAAGGTGCACAACAAGACAATTTATTCCGTGTCCCCAGGAAGCTGTAATATTGTAAACAGCAGATATAATACCCATCAGGCAATAACATGAGTGATACAGAGATGCCTGTATAGATTAAGGGCTCACCGTGTAATCAATCAGCACTTCAAATCCTAGGCGACAGCGTCTGACAAGAGTTCTCTATTGAGTGTGCTTATAAGATAGTTGGCCAGGACTCTGTAAAACAATAAAGAGCCTGTATAAGGATCCAACACTAGACTGTTTTATCACATACCAAGTAAAGAAAATTGAAAACCAGTTACCTATTCAGCAATGTGGAATTCTTCTCACTTTATTTTTCAATATCCAAAACACCGGTGCACAGTATGACAATTTATTTCGTGTCACCAGGAGGCTGTAATTATAAACAGCAGATAAAACCCCCATCTGGCCATTTCTTAGGTGATTCTCTCTACAACAAGGTGCTTAAATAAAGTGGGCGCTTACCGTACATTGAGTCGGCACTTTAAAAATAAGACAGTCGGCGTCTGACGAGCAGCGCGACTAGCTCAGTCAGGACGCTTATCTGGGCCGTCACTCGCTGTAGTAAAAAGCGGTGTAGGACTATTCATATATTTATGCAAAGTTAGTAAAAACACCCAAAAATTAGTATTTGGAGCTCATCATAGAGTTGATTTTATATTGCCAAGGATTCGAGGTTTGGAGAAGATTTTATATTGCCAAGGATTCGAGGTTCGGAGAAGTGAATTTATTTGTCGGCCATCTTGGTTAGGGTCGATCTTGTGTATGTGTTACCTCAACACTCCGCATAGCTATACATATGCTGTCAATTATCAAAAAACTCAAAAAATTAGTCGCGCTCCGCCTAGACTAGAATTAAAGTTGTCAATGACTTGTATATATACCGATAATTCAGTGAAGAGATTCAACGCGTCGGCCATATTAGTTTGGAACGATCTTACATCTATGTTGCCATTCACGACCAAAATGGTATCGAATCCCAGGGCAGTACGAGGTGCTCAGTTAAAAATACAACTGTTTACCATTAATTGCAACCCTATTATATACATATATACATTTCACACAAAATTTTTACATATACACATATTATACAAATATACATCACATATTCATGTTTGCCAAGATATTTCATCATGCAGTATTGTAACATAACTGGTCATCAAATTGTTCATAATATTGACACTTGTCTGTTTATTTCCTCTAATTCATTCAGTCCCTTATTGGCTGTGTCAAGAAGGTATATCCACCGGCATTCCCTTCTGCTCAGAATACTCTGAAGGTCCCCTCCTCTCTGATTCACTACCACCTTTTCAATTATCCACCACCTTAAACTATCAGGCTCATGGGCAAAGGCGGTAAAATGTTGCACTAATGGTGCGCCTACAGTTTTACAGCGTATACGGCTGACATGCTGGAGGATCCGACATTTTGTTTTTTGGATGGCCTGTCCAATATACATGAAACCACAGGGGCAAAGGATGGCATAGATTACCCCTGTGGTGTTACAATTGCTATGTCCCTTCAGTGTATAAACCTGGTTATTGTGTGTAAAGGTGGTACATTCAACAGTAAGGGAGCAAGCCTTACAGGACCCGCATTTGGTATGGCCCATTACTGGTGGCAGGCCCCATAGTGTCGACTGGGTGGCCATTACCATCGTTGGTAGGAGAGACTTAATCAAGTGGTCCCTGATATTCCTACCTTTTCGGAATGCATGGAGAGGTGCCTGTAATCCACCCACTTCATCTTTCTCCAGATGCCAGTGTCGATTTATAGCTTTTTTAATCTGATTACTTTTGGTGTTAAAGGTCGTCACACACACAATCCTCTCCTCACTCGGTCCCTTTTCTTGCACAATCAATAGCTGTTCCCGGTGATTGTGCCACACTCGTTTCCGAGCCTTCTTAAGCAGGTGCATGGGGTAGCCTCTCTCACTCAATCTAGCAATAAGAAGAGATGAATCATCAAAGAAATCTTCTTTCTTTGTGCAATTTCTGCGTACCCTCAGGAACTGCCCAAAGGGCAGATTATCCCTGAGGTTACGCGGGTGGTGACTCGAGTATCTATGAAGCGTATTCCGCTCGCTGCTTTTTCTGTATAAATTAGTACACAGACACCCAGAGTCAGACTTAATTTGTATGTCCAAAAAATTGATCATTTGGTTGGTTTACTCGAGTCACCACCCGCGTAACCTCAGGGATAATCTGCCCTTTGGGCAATTCCTGAGGGTACGCAGAAATTGCACATAGAAAGAAGATTTCTTTGATGAATCATCTCTTCTTATTGCTAGATTGAGGGAGAGAGGCTAGCCCATGTGCCTGCTTAAGAAGGCTTGGAAACGAGCGTGGCACAATCACCGGGAACAGCTATTGATTGTGCAAGAAAAGGGACCAAGTGAGGAGAGGATTGTGTGTGTGACAACCTTTAACACCAAAAGTAATCAGATTAAAAAAGCTATAAATCTACACTGGCATCTGGTGAAAGATGAAGTGGGTGGATTACAGGCACCTCTCCATGCATTCCGAAAAGGTAGGAATATCAGGGACCACTTGATTAAGTCTCTCCTACCAACGATGGTAATGGCCACTCAGTCGACACTGTGGGGCCTGCCACCAGTAATGGGCCATACCAAATGCGGGTCCTGTAAGGCTTGCTCCCTTACTGTTGAATGTACCACCTTTACACACAATAACCAGGTTTATACACTGAAGGGACATAGCAATTGTAACACCACAGGGGTAATCTATGCGATCCTTTGCCCCTGTGGTTTCATGTATATTGGACAGACCATCCAAAAAATAAAATGTCCGATCCTCCAGCATGTCAGCCGTATACGCTGTAAAACTGTAGGCGCACCTTTAGTGCAACATTTTACCACCTTTGCCAATGAGCCTGATAGTTTAAGGTGGTGGACAATTGAAAACGTGGTAGTGAATCAGAGAGGAGGGGACCTTCAGAGTATTCTGAGCAGAAGGGAATGCCGCTGGATATACCTTCTTGACACAGCCAATAAGGGACAGAATGAATTAGAGGAAATAAACAGACAAGTGTCAATATTATGAACAATTTGATCACCAGTTATGTTACAATACTGCATGATGAAATATCTTGGCAAACATGAACATGTGATGTATATTTGTATAATATGTGTATATGTAAAATTTTTGTGTGAAATGTATATATGTATATAATAGGGTTGCAATTAATGGTAAACTGTTGTATTTTTAACTGAGCACCTCGTACTGCCCTGGGATTCGATACCATTTTGGTCGTGAATTGCAACATAGATGTAAGATCGTCCCAAACTAATATGGCTGACGCGTTGAATCTCTTCACCGAATTATCGGTATATATTCAAGTCATTGACAACTTTAATTCTAGTCTAGGCGGAGCGCGACAAATTTTTTGAGTTCTTTAATAATTGACAGCGTATGTATAGGTATGCGGAGTGTTGAGGTAACACATACACAAGATCGACCCTAACCAAGATGGCCGACAAATAAATTCACTTCTCCTAACCTCGAATCCTTGGCAATATAAAATCTTCTCCGAACCTCGAATCCTTGGCAATATAAAATCAACTCTACGATGAGCTCCAAATACTAATTTTTGGGTGTTTTTACTAACTTTGCATAAATATATGTATAGTCCTACACCGCTTTTTACTACCACGAGTGACGGCCCAGATAAGCGGCCTGACTGAGCTAGTCGCGCTGCTCGTCAGACGCCGACTGTCTTATTTTTGAAGTTCCGACTCAACATACGGTAAGCGCCCACTTTATTTAGGCACCTTGTTGTAGATAGAATCACCTAAGAAATGGCCAGATGGGGGTTTTATCTGCTGTTTATAATTACAGCCTCCTGGTGACACGAAATAAATTGTCGTGCTGTGCACCGGTGTTTTGGATATTGAAAAATAAAGTGAGAAGAATTCCACATTGCTGAATAGGTAACTGGTTTTCAATTATCTTTACTTGGTATGTGATAAAACAGTCTAGTGTTGGATCCTTATACAGGCTCTTTATTGTTTTACAGAGTCCTGGCCAACTATCTTATAAGCACACTCAATAGAGAACTCTTGTCAGACGCTGTCGCCTAGGATTTGAAGTGCTGATTGATTACACGGTGAGCCCTTAATCTATACAGGCATCTCTGTATCACTCATGTTATTGCCTGATGGGTATTATATCTGCTGTTTATAATATTACAGCTTCCTGGAGACACGGAATAAATTGTCGTGTTGTGCACCTTCGTGTGTTGGACCATTGAAAAATAAAGGGAGAGAAATTCTTCATTACTGAATAGCTAATTGTCGTTCAATTATCCCGCAGGGCATGAGTTAAAACAGTTTAGTGGTGTATATCCTTATACGGGCTCTTTATTGTTTTGCAGAGTCCTGGTTAATTATCGTACCAGCACACTCAACAGAGAATTTTTAAGGTAAACATCACACTATGACGGATGTTGATGAACATCCTGTATATAATTTAGGGCCCGATGTAGGTCGGTCGGTAACGGCCGAAAATCGGTATTTTCGGCCGTTTCCGACCGGTATTCAGTAATCGGTATGTAGGGACACATTATTTTACAGATTCGGTAAATTTACCGATCGGTAAATTTACCGAATCTGTAAAATACCGAATCGGTATTTATACCTATTCGGTATTTTTGATATGTAGGTGGGACTCTTCTGAGTCCCACAAGCCTTACAGAATCGGTATTTTACCATGAAATCCAACTTCATGGTAAAAAAACGATTCCGGTGTGCATGCACATGTGTGCATGCACACCTGTGCCATATGACAGGCAGACCTGCCCTTAGGGCAGGTATGCCTGCCACATGGCCCCCGAATCTTTTTTGGGGGTGCTAGAGGGTGTCAAAGTGACACCCCCTGCACCCTTGTCAAAATCGGTATTTACCGATTCGGTAAATACCGACCGGTAATGGCCCATTCATTCCTATGGGCTTCAAAGCCCATAGGAATGAATGGGCCATTACCGGTCGGTATTTACCGAATCGGTAAATACCGATTTTTACCGATTCGGTAGCAGGAACATCTGGATGTTCCTACATCTCAACCCCTTAGATTTACCGATTTTTAATTACCGAATCGGTATGATTCGGTAATTTAAAATCGGTAAATCTATTTTACCTACATCTGGGCCTATATGTTATGGTGCTGATGGTATTCTGTTGCTCCTTGTTTTTAGGATTTCATGGATTCATCCATCCAATGTGGGAATTATCACCACCTCGACTCCTAGAAGGGTAAGCAATTGACATCTTTGGGCATGAATTTGTGATCCATATGCCCGGCAACGGCTCCAATTTACGGTTATCTATCTTCCTTATAGGATCATCATAAAGATCCCTGTTTGCCCCGTATATTATGTCCTGAAGAAGACTCGCATGGCCCAGGCATAATTAACTGCAAGGCCCTAAGACGAGTCAAAACGTCAATACTTTACTAAACCTGGACCACTATTTTTTCTCTCTACGATTATGTGAAGATATTAATGACATATAATTTTGTCCTAAATCAAGAAAGAGAGATTGTTTTGTTCACCATTTAAGTGGCTAGGTTATACAGATCGGTGATTTATAGGTCCGATACTGTCCTTCAAAAATTATTTCAATTGTATGTCACCCTTTTTTGATTTTTCCTTCTCCTTCTTCTTTAATCACTTCACATTTTCTTGGCACCCTTTGCTATGCTGCACGCTCTATTCGGGACAATGTATATTTTGTACTGATTTGCAAATTGAATCTTGGTTTGAGATTGAGACAATAGATTAAAATATTGTATTGTTTCTGGAAATGGATGCTGTTGCCTTATTTATGTGTTTATCATAAATTGAGTGGAGCTGATCAATGTGTACATGCTCCGTTACTTGTGAATTTTGATTGATCAATTCAATTTGATTGGAAATATAGAGGTCTCGGACCACTATCTTTCCAGTCAGCAGCACTAAGCATGGCTGGACTCTCTCCCGGTACATACATGCATGCATCTCACTGCCCGATCTGGAAAATGATGCTGCATGAAGTATAGGAGGACTGGTTGTCGCCCTTGTGACCCTATGATAGTTTTGGAAATCCTTAAATGAGTCTCAGCACAGACCTCAAGGACTGAATGAGCATGAATGATGAGCTTGTCGCTCCCTCTAGCTGCACTTTTAGAAGCCTAACGGCCATGGAAGAGTGGGTGCAGGGGGGTGGGGGATCCTCTCTGGACTCTGTAGTTGGAGTCCGGCTCCTTTCTGAAGTACTAAGGTCTCCCAGGTGCCAAGAGTTGCCGTTAGTGTGTGACATACTAAAGAACGTAATCTTTATGAGCCACTACCATTTTCAGGAGGCGGCCACGGTGGAGGTTACACGCTTTTACCAACACACGTAGACACATATCCGTGTCGACATGATTAAACTTCCATCGTTCACGTGTATGGGACGTGACTGCTGGGGACTCCTGTTCACCTTTCACCCAAACTCTTAACTTCGAATACACGCAAGTGTGCCTCACCGTGGCCATATACGTATCCTGCAACCGCGGATCCAGATACCACTACTGACTTGGCATTGCCACTTACACCTGTATCTCAGACGTGCTGGGTTGGAATTATCACCGGCATTTCGGATACACTACCCTGTACACACCTTCACAGATATCCCTACAGATTTGGCGTACCATACGTTTCCTTTCATTACTGATGTGCAGGGTTTGAATTATCAATGGCATTTCGCTTACACTACATGGCTTACACTAGCCCAGCCCTGAAGAGTCAGGGATCTATTCTACCCTGACAAAACACGTGTCGGCTGGTTGCTCTATGATTGTCAACTTAAAGAAAAATTTTAAGTAACTAGAGACAACTCCTCTGCGCACTTCTTTTATGGACTTTTATTATGGACTTACGAACAAAATCATACTGGTTCTATAAATCACCATTGGAAGAGGCCCAAATTTTAGGTGAAGTTTGGGAATGACATACACAAACAAGCTCTCGGCATCGCACAAAGGCAGCCTCTTGCTTATATTTGCATTGCGCTTTCACTTTAAGTGAAAGCGCGATGCAAAAATAAACACTCGACTGCCTTTGCCAAAGCCGAATGAGACAACCTTTCTCACTACAAAGCTGGCTTCAAAGAGCCTCTAATCGCAAGCAAAAGAGCCCCATGCGTGCGCTACGACCTGTATGCATGCACATATTCTGTCCGTCCGTGTGCACAGCTTCTGTCCGCCCGCGTGCACATCTGGAATCCGTATTGATTCTAAAAGGCCCTTGCATAGGTCTCGCATTACTGAAAGTATGAGCTATTGGCTCTGCAGAACGATTGTAAGGCACCCGTCAATTGACGCACTGGGCCAGCGGTTAGAGTTTCTCTGACCTCGTCTGCAGCACCTCTCCTGCATGGCCTTGTTCTGATGCAGGTGGCTAGAATTCTTGCTTGTTGGTTATGGAGGCACCAGTAGTCCCGGAGGCAAAGACACCACTAGTTTACAGGTTCAACAAGGAAGTGCTGGATTAAAGTGAGGCGTGGAGTGCAGAAAGTGGCAGGGCAAGAAAAAAGCTTGCACTGTTGCTCAGCGCACTTGCGTGGGAATGTCTTATAGGGATACAGCTTGGGTAACTGGATTCAGGTTTCGGTGTCGACTCTACCAAAAACATTCAGATGGTCACAAATTGTATTAATTAAATTTAAAGCATAAAAAATATCATCGGTTGAACAAATGTTCGGGGAGCAAAAGAAAACAATGGGGAAAGGTGGAGTCCATCAAACAGGCAGTACACTGCCACTGAATGTGATTAGCAGAAAATATAGATGCCACGTGTGATGGCAAAGCGGAAGCCATGAGCGTTTGCTGCGGATGCAAGAAATGTCGTGTGAGCATTCAATTGAACAAAGAGTGTGCCAGGCACATGATAAATAAAGCCCAGAGTAAGGGGACATGTAGCGGGGCAGTCCTCAGGAAAGGCAAAACACGCCCAAAGGCGTGACAACCAGCAATGTTTCACGATTGAAAATACAGCAATTTTGACAGGCACACGAATGAACAAATGGAAAGTGTTGGGCTTGGTCTATACACCCAAACTGGATACCGAATGCCTCGCAAAGCAGTGTAGGTGTGTTACTAGGTTGCATCTAAAAATGGTTGACTGCCTGAGCCAGGACTCCTAGACACCTCACACCCCTCCAGCCACCAAGAAGCACATGCAGCCAAAAAGAAAATGTTTGGGCATGACTTCACATTTGGCATTCACAGTCCCATAAAATATCTTTATCACGGCAAAAGTGAGAATGCCAAAAATCCATTACAATCACTCCGAAAATATCATTGACCTATAACAGCCTAGAACCCAAGCAGTAAAATAACAGTGTATAATAAAAATCTGGACAAAAGGTAAAGAAAACAGAGGAAATATATCCCCAAGCATCCACCACTTCCCGAATACCCAATGCTATTACACTCCTTCCCTTACTGCCCACATCGGAGATTCCTGCTTCCCTTAGTCCAGGCTATTGGCTCACCAGGAAAAACAATGCAAACCTAAAACAATGAAAACATAAATGGTCGTGACTCCCTACCTCAGCCCATCGTAAAGAAATACTTTGTAAAGAATTTAACTGAATTTACTTGATTTCTCGAAAAAAAAAATGCACAAAATCGAAGGGTAAATCGCACAGTGGAACACGGAGGACAGAATGAGTATGTTGCAACTGTATTTACAGTAGCATCACTCTCTGTAGCACTTTTCGAGTAAAAAATTAACTTGGAATTAATGTAGCTTATTAATGGGTGTCCAGCGACAAACAACAGCAAATACCACTGTCGCTCGCACTCAGAAATGCCACCTAGTGTTGTTCCTGTAATACGTTTTTAAGCCAACTGAACTCTCGTTTATCCACTGACATAATGGCAAAATCTTGAGCATTAAAGATCACAAGGGTAAGAAGAAATGCCCGCTGTCATGTACACCTGATTAAAGAAAATAAAAATGTATACTGTACGCGCCAGTGTGCTTGATGTTGTGCGAGAGCACGTGCTGAAACGACCCATATCAGATGTGGCCAGTTGACAGCTACTGCACATCTCTGCTTGTATATACACTCATTGCGCTGAACGGTAAATAATATAAATAGAAGCTGTAAATCCAAGTTATGAGTTTCCATTTTGGAAGTTTTACTATGGAACTTTCTCACGCTGATACTACTTGCACCCTGCATCCTCTTTGTAAGTTTAATAAATATTTGGTATCGACGTTTAACGTTTACTTGTGTCTATTTGTTTCTGTATGCATTAACATTTTAAAAGAAGTTCTACATCTTGCTCCAATCCACTGTTCAAACGCCCCCTTTGTGCAATGTGTACCGAGCACGGCTCATCACCAGCACATAGCCTTAGCTTTAATTCTTGTATTATTAGTGACATAATCAGAATCCAGTTTAAGAACGCTCAGCGGTCTTGTTTGCCTCATTTACAATTGTTCATAACACATACACATCATCTTTGCATCGGTGCCGTTGCTCCCTACGATTCAGTAATTTCTTAGTGTAATACCCAGTTGATTATTGATTTCGTGTAAGGTTTGTGCCCACTACAGCTGTAGGGGTATTCATTTGCTTCAATGTGATGCTCTGTTCCCGCAGCCAAGCACACATTGACAGGTATCCTCTTGTTTTCGGATTGGTGTCCGTCCGCTGAGAAGCGTGCAGTGGAAGGTCGTGACCTTTCCTCTTATCTGGACAGCTCTGAGCTGCATGAGTATCTTTTGCTGCAGGCTGCTATTAACAGCAGGACAGTAGAACAAAGAAAGGAGGCTGCGGGAAGCACACTGAGGTTTAAAATGGGCCATATTAGGGACCTCGGGACCGCGCAGAAATCTCAAATTACACGGGGTTGGATCCCAGAGCGCTGTAATTAACTCCACACTTAGCTCTAATGAGGACATTAATTTAAAATCACGGTCTTTGTGTTAAGCTACAGGGGCCTACTTCATTAATCTTTGATTGGAAGGGATTTTTGGAACAAGGACAAGCAAATGCTAAGCTAATTTCTTATTGTGTGGAACTAAACATGTTATTGCTAGGTATTTCACAAGTAAAACTGAATTATATAGTTCGGCACTAGGTGTGGATTGGCATATGTTTTACAATAATTTATGTTTCTATTGATTTAACACCATTATGATCAGCTCCCTGTCAGCAGCCTTGGATTGGTAACGAGGGCACTCGGGCAATGCCCGAAGGGCCGGTGTCCAGGTCGAGCTGTGGGCTGCTTTTTTGCGCAGCCTGGGGGACGATTTTTGCGGTTTCTGTGTTGTTCGATGCCGCCAGCGGCCCAGTGGGTGCCTGAGTGGCCTTTCTGGGGGTAAATGGGCGTCCATTATCTCCCTCTTATCAACGGTAGAGGTGTCACTCCCTTTCTTTCCCTGGGCCGGCCCATTAATATATGTATACTGAGTGGAGCAGGGGGCCTGAGCAAAAGTGGCATCAGTTGTTTTCAGGTGTTTCATCAGGGTAAACTAATCCGTTCATTTTTTTAACCAAACCCCCCACCCCCTTTTTTTTAATAACATTTCGCTGAAGTAGAGTTTTGCTAGGCAATATGCAAATGTGGGCCACTTTTTTTCAGCCTGCCCGGGCCGATTTTTAATCCCAATCCAACCCTGCCTGTCAGTCGCTGCCCGTAATGTGTAGAGGGGCTGAGGTGGACACACTCACACACTCCCACTCACACACACACTCCCAGTACATAGACACACCCATTCATAGCATGCACAAATGTACAAATGCACACACATTCATACACACACGCACACATGCAGGGTGGGCCAACACAAGGCATGGAAAGTGTGGGTAGCTGACCAGGGCCAAGCACTCAGCCCACCAGCATGGGGCCCTGCACTGGCAGGTTTGGTGCACTGGTTGGATTCGGCCCCTGCTCATCTAATTGAAAGTGAGGTGTCTTGTTGCAATTGTGCCCACAGGAGGGTACCCCGCCTTCCCGTGGGCCTCACTCCTATGGTGTAGTGAGGCAAGGCCTAGGGGAGTGGGAACCTATCCTATAGTACCAGTTGCAAGGAGAGAGGTTCAATCAATCACTCAAACAATCAGGGGTTTATAAGCGTGCTACTCACCCGTGAGGGTCTCAAGGCGCTGAGGGGGGCAAGGAGGGGTAAGGCAGCTCCGGCTCAGTTGAATGGCAAGGTCTTGAGGTCCTTCCTGAAGATGTGCAGGTTAGGGAAGTATCTGATGCTGACTGGGAGCTCGTTCCAGGTTTGGCTGTAATGTAGAAGAAGCCACTTCCTCCTGCTTTGTTTCTGCGGATGCGGGGGTCTCCGCTAGGGCGAGGTCAGCGGATCGGAGAGTTCTTTTGGGTGCGTGGAAGAAGACTCTATCGTTGAGGTATTTGGGTCCGATGTTGTAGAGGGATTTGTAGGTGTGCCTGAGAAGCTTGTAGGTTATCCTCTTCTCGACCAGGAGGTTTGTTCCTCTATCATGTCTCCTGCACTTCTGCCCATACAAAGGCACAGCAGGACACCCATTGTCCCGCAGTTTAGTGCCCAAGCAGTTTTAACCCTTTCAGTTGATAAGCAACTCTCACACCTTTAGCTCTTCATGAGCTGTAAAAGAGGTGCTAGAAGGTGGCTGAGAGGGTGGGCTCAAGCCCAGGAGGGGTCAGTATGAAGCAGCTTCTGGTGAGGGGACAAGAATTGAGAAGCAAAAAGCCCTGAATGTGACTTGTGGTATTCAAATTAGATGGGCCTCGCATATTCTCTTTTGCCCAGGGCCACAATAATCCTAGAACTGTTCATGCATGTACGCACCCAACATAAAAAAAAAAACTTGACAGACTTCAGCTGTGATGTCTGGTGTCGAGAGGAAGCCTTTGTGGTTCCTGGAGGATTGGGCATGCCACTGCCTCACTGGCTGACCTTGTCATGTGTGAGCCAATGAGATGAGACAGCTATCCTTTAACTGTCACAAAGTGGGGTGGGTCAATGAGAGTGCTGATCCCCACCCCACTCTGTGATGAGTGTCACTGATGGACACTCCGCCCTAAGCTCTTCAGGGCTTAATAATGAATTGACCACGTCTGAGTCTATTGGCGACACTCCCTTTCGTCATGAGAGGAGGTTTCACAGAAGACGTTGCCGATCTGAAGAGGTCACCCACACCAGGCTGTGAAATCTTCAGTCCAGCACATTTCGGGTCAGGCAGCCAGGTGCCTGTGCCTTTAGCTTAGGTACAGCACCTGGCAGTCTGACTCGACCATGACGTATGCCTGTCATACTAACCTTTGCTCAGGCGGAAAAACAGTCTTCCTGTCCAGAAAAAGGTGGAGGGATGGGGCCCCTCCACCTTTACCAACTGACTGCGGCTGCTCCATATATATCTTTTAGCTTTCATACGTTTCACACGTTAACATTTCCATCGTTTCTTTTGATTCTTTACTGTAATGTTGTGGAACAATGCTCAAATCGAGACATTGACTACAGGTAGCATCCACTGCCACTCATTTTTTGTGGCAGGAATTATTTTTCATTATCAGACTTTGCTACAGATAAAGAAAGAGAAAGTCAAAAACAATAGAAAGCACGAGTAAGAGAAAAAGGGTAAACAGTGTCAAAGGGAGAAAGCAGGGATGAACAATAACCTGCAAGATTGGGGAAAAGTGGCAGGGAGTGAATGGTGGGGTATGAAAGAGGCATGAGTGGAATCAAGGCTAGGCTGTTTTGGTGTGTGGCATCCTTGACATTCAGCGGCACCAATGGCAGTCTTCTGAGAAAACCTTTGAGGCTTAGCACTTATTCTTTTACAAAATAAGCTCCGCAGAGCAGTGCTCTGATGAGCCCAGTTTTTATTCAGATGACAAAAGTGACTTGAGCAATTGTGCACATAACAATACATTCCGCACCAAAATCAGTTCTGTGATACAATGAATACCAAACATTTCTGCAAGTAGACCAGCATGGCTTGTAAATGTGTTGCAATTACACAGTGATTCAATATATGCCATTCTTGACTACATGCGCTGTCAACAATTAACCAAATGTGTTTTACACATGTCTGATATTGTTCTGCATTCTGTCCATCAACTGTTGTTTTTGCATACTTAAATGCTGCACATATAATTTCATAAGTCTTTATTTCGATTTTTGAATCATAAAAGACATTTACAGCAAGAATTTAAAATTTGTAAAGAAAAAGGGTACCCTCCATTAGCAGCTAGTAGCGACCACTATACGCCGCATCAGTTGCTGGCCATTCATGAGAAATTAAACAAATAAATTGCATACATATAAACAAATATTATTTGAGTCAAGTTAAAATCATAAATATACAATTCATTTCATTATACAGATAATGTTTTAAAAAACATTTCTATTGTTATCAAATTTATAAAACTATAAATTCATCATTAAACACATTCTATAGTTTCAGGTGACATGAGCCCATGGAAAATCATTAAAAGGACCACTAAAATGTCATTTTAGGCTCCTTTTACGAGCCCGGATGATCCGCATCCAGTGGAGGAACTTAGCCACATCTATAACCACGGTCTGGGAATTATCAGTTCGGAGGACCCTCACGGCCTCAGAACCTGTTTTGAGACCTAACTGTACGCAAATGGGTTTTAACCAAGATGTCCTAGGAACCTTATATTCAGGGCAGGCGAATAATATATGCCCAATACCTTCCCGCTGGGTGGGACAGAGGGGCAGACAGAGCCTTGTCCCCCGCGCCACCTCGCGGTAAAGGCATTGAGTGGTAGTGTCCCCACCCTTCACTGTTGGAATTTCTTCCTGTCCCCCGGAATAGTAATCCAGTCCCAGTAACCCTCGAGGGCAGGAGAATGTTTAAGTCCTAGGAATTCCGCCGTAAGTGATGGTTCGATACAACGGCCAAATCTCTTTACCACAAATATGTTCCAGGACAGGTCTCTGAATGTTTTTCTTGGTGGAAAGGGATTCCCTATTGGGTCATCCCACAATGGGGATAGACCCATGGCCATATATATTGCTTTTACCTCTCTCAACCATAGTATTTTGTTACCCCTATCGACATCTCTAACCTCGAGAAAGGCCCGGGCGTACTGGGAGAGTTCTGGGGTAACCCATAATCTCCTCCAATAGGCAGCTGATCTATATCTGGCCATATCTTCGAGGCAGTGAGATCCCAGATCGTAGCGTAGAGGAATCAGTGGCGTAGAAACCGGAAGGCATGTAATGTTGCGCAAGAATTTACTTTGCGTACCCGTCAGTTTCTTTAAATTACTAGTTCCCCACAATTCCACCCCATCGAGGACTGCCGCTCCAACTTTGGCATCGTAGATCTTTAGAACCGGGGTAATGCCGCTGGCCGCGCGACGCAAAGGGGAGCTGAGCGAGACAGCGTCTTAGTACCACATGCCGCGCGAGAGGAACTGCAGCGCGCCAGCCCCAGAGCCGCCCTCGTCATTAGCGACCAATGGGAGGGCGTCCCCTGGCGTTGTGGGCGGTCCCAAGGGGTTTATAGGTAGCACGGCAACACTGCTCGGTCTTTCCTGCCGCGCTTGTTCCCTGGGCTGCTCTGCGCTGTTCGGCTCTGCGCTGTTTCTCCCGGCCCTGCGCGACGTGCGTCGGCTTACCACTCACGGGTATGTTGCTTCCAATTAGCCTCCCCCCGGCCCGGTCCCTGGGTATGACCAGGTTGATGGGGCCCTGTGGTATCGACCACGGGGGGGGCTGGTGGTTGCTGGTCGACGGTCAATGCTGGGGCGGGATCTCTGCTATGTGCGGGTAATCATAAGATTGGGGGTCGGGCCCCTCCGTGCATAGCAGCCGGCTCGGCGTATGTTCATGTGCCCGGTTAGCGTCCGAGCGTCAGAGGCACTCATGCAGAGCAGTACCGACTGCGGTGTGCTGCTCCCCTGCTGCCCCACAGCGAGGACCACGTGTCGGGTCTGTGGGGCGTCCTCCGGGATCTGGGGAATGAGAGTAAGAGTCCTCCGAGAGATGTGTTCGGGGATTGCAGGTATACGGATAAAACGGGAGTTATGGATCGGGGCGGGAGCGTCGAGCGGCGTGGGGTGCAATTTTTGGTCACATAGACGAGGAACCTTGCGGATGGGTTTGCTCCCCCGCTGTCCGTAGCCCAGCGCCTTTGTTTGAAGGTTTCACCACCCACTACGCGCTGCCCGACGACGACAGGGCCTCAGGCGACCACACGCTGCCTGACGACGACAGGGCCTCACCACCTGGGGGGTGCCCTGCGGGTATGCATCTTCCGAGAGCCTGGATGGTTCAGTCGGTTGGGCAACGGAATGCCTGCGTGCATGCTTCTTCCGAGAGCCTGGATGGCTCAGTCGGTCGGGCAGCGGAATGTAGACCTGAGGGCCTAGGGCTAGGGCTTGGGTTCCAGTACAGGCGGTTTAGTGATGGGGTTTGCTTGCGGTTCGGGAACTGCTCGTAACTAAATTGCCTTCTCGCCAAGCACTGCGATGAAAGGCAGGATCGCAGCAATAGTCTTGGTTCTCACGCACGATCCTCAAACGCTGCTCGCTTAGTTCAATCCTGTGTCCCAGTGCAGAGCACTAATAGTGCCCTTCCTATCACGCACTACATCGTAGACTCACTCATTGCCGCTCCACCAGTGCTCCTCGGCGGCCGTTTGGTGTTGAGGCGCTATATCAATGTGATAACGATTACGCTTCTCTGCCCTGTACCCACGCCGTAATCCTGGGTCCCAGTGCAGAGCACAAATAGTGCCCTTCCTAACACGCACTACATCAGAGACTCACCCACTGCCGCCCCAACAGTGCTCCTCGGCGGCCGTTTAGTGTTGAGGAGCTACATCAATGCGATAACGATTATGCTTCCTTGCCCTGCACCCACGCGGTAATCCTGTGTCCCAGTGCAGAGCACAAATAGTGCCCTTCCTAACACGCACTACATCGGAGACCCACTCATTGTCGCTCCACCAGTGCTCCTCGGCGGCCGTGGTGTTTAGGCGCCATATCAATGCGATAATGATTACGCTTCCCTGCCCTGCACCCACGCGGTAATCCTGTGTCCCAGTGCAGAGCACAAATAGTGCCCTTCCTAACACGCACTACATCGTAGACTCACCCATTGCCGCTCCACCAGTGCTCATCGGCGGCCGTTGGTGTTGAGGCGCTATATCAATGTGATAACGATCACGCTTCTCTGCCCTGCACCCACGCGGTAATACTGTGTCCCAGTGCAGAGCACAAACAATGCAAGGGGAGAGTGCAGCCAGTGCAGTCGACCTCGAAGCTGGGGAACCGGGGTCGAGTTCCGGCATGGGTGCTCAGATACTGTGATCCAGAGCTAATCACTAAATGTCTTACAGTGCCGGACAAAAAATTAATGTGTTCAGCTTTCACGAAACTGGTGCCCATTCAGGCGCTCGGATACCTTCTGCTCGCTAGTAAAGTGTGCACGCACAAAGGCTCTTGCCTGCCCTTTCTGCATTTCCTAAGACAGGTTCCTGGAGTCCTTGGTAATTGACACGTTCCAGAGTTCGAGCAAACTATGATTTAAGATTGTAAATCTGAAAGTCACGACACATTTAAATGTGATGCGTCCTCGTCTTTCGCTTGCTATCTTTTGCCAAGTCACAGCCCCTGTATTCCTTTTAGTAAATTTGTTCCGACTGCTTTCATTTATACACACATATAACATAAGGTGTCGGACAGCATCGAGCCCAGCTGCAATGAGAGAAAAATGTTGAAAAGAAAAGTCCATGTGGATATGATAATGATGGTCAAGTGGCTGGTGTGGTTATTCAGACCATCGGTGCAGTATACAGTAGCGGAAAACACTTGAGAATAAGACAGCAAAATTGCATGAACAGGGAGACTGCAATCTGAGGTTGAGCGGACAGGGTTGCAAATATCGTACTGTAGCAATTTTGTAGCGCCTCATAACTCTGGGCGACGAGGCCCACTATCCGACGGGTGGCATGCAGCACAATGGGGCACTTACAGGACCGGATGAGTTTGGTATGCACTGTAATCTACTGTGAGTAGCGTTTTGGTTCCACCCACAAGTAACTGTTGTGAGCGGTTAAAAATGGAAAAACAATGGCTTTAGATCAGACGCATCACAAAGAGTGTTAAAAATGTGGGATGAAGACTATCACACACTGAAGAAAATGTTATTAAAGGAATGTTTTATTACCAATTGCGTAACAAGTTTACTGCCCAGGGCCCGAGTAATAAAAGTGTGGGATGAAGATTATCACACACTGAAGGAACTTCTATTAAAAGAATGTTTATTGCCAATGGCGTAATAGGCTTATAATGCCCAGGGCTCGAGTAGGGGTATCACGTGGGTTGGCCTCCCCCCCCCGCCCACCCATTTTGCCAGGAGCCCGATTACTGGAGCCACACATTCAGCCTTTGGCCTCCATAGGGCGAGATCGGAGCTCATTCAGAACGCTGCTCTGATTCAATCACATCTAAGGGGTGAGCGAGGGTAGGCAATGAGATTGATGGTGTAAGCCATCTTTCGGGACGACACTTCCTGTCGTGACATCAGCATCCCCGCACTGCAGTTGGGAACCGGGCCATGAAGCTGGACACGAGCGTTGCCTGGCTGGGTGGCACTGCAGTTGGGAGGCGGGCCATGAGGCTGGACCCGGGCGTCGCCTGGCCGGGTGGCCGACGCTCCAGCGGATGCGGGTGCCAGGGGTGAGGGGACCCCTGCTTTCGCGCCCCACCAATGACCCGGGGGAAGTGGTGTTAGGGTCACCTTATCAGCGGATTACATTTTGCAATGATCCAGAGAGCACGATTCGTGCATCAAGTTCGCGTCAGCACCCCAAGGGCGGCAATTGTTTGAGTATGTGCATGTTACAGAAGAGTACCAAACATAGGTTGAAGGATCACACTGCAACAAATGGCACTCTCAAACTACAAGAACACACTGGGAATGCACTTCCATAGTCAGGGGGGGTGGGATTGTTCTATACCAATAGATCCCCCTTCAGATAATAGAGAGGGCATGCATTAGCACTGGAAGTGTCCTTGAAGTAACAGTATTGAAGCAGCATACTGGGGTTCAACCAAGAAGTCTACATTTCCAGATCCTGGTACGCGGGCACTGGGTCACATCTGCAGGGGCATAGTTATCATAGTTAAGGAGAATAGCGGGGTGTCTAAGTTTAGCCTAATGAAGAGTTAGTATCCCCAAAGTGGGCTAAGATGCGCAGCAATTGCGGACAAGTCAGAGTGTTACTAAGGATGCACGTACCCCTATGTCCCCATATGACCATAAAATAGCTTCTATTGACAAGAAAATGTAAAGAAAATACATGGAGGCATGGGACAGTGTTGGCCCATGTCCTACTCCAGAATAGCACGATTGGCAGTAGTGGGGGGGGACAGGGCTTCTAATGAATGTTTTCTTCTGTCTCTAAATGCAGGACCGGCGCTGGAGAACCGCTCTACCCACAGGGGAAGACCACATGCTAGCAACAGGATAAGGGTCGTAAAACACGTGGGGCAGTTTGCCAGGATCAGGGACCCATCCCCTCCTCAGTTGCCATCCAGTTCCAGATGTGGGGCGCACAGCTTACACACATGATAGTGATACGCGGGCAGTCACCGGGTGGGAAATATTAGGTAGCCCCTGGGCAGTAGTGTGACGTTCCAACCTGAAGAATCTGAGTAGGTCAGGCGGTAACGCAAGCACGAGAAACAGGGCGGGCGCTGTGCTGGGAGCCTAACTGCGGTGTCTGGTAGGGGCTTAGGGGGCAACCAGGCCTGCCTGCCCGTTTGGAGAGGAAACAATCATGCTGGCCAGCTCCTGGCATCTGCCCATGTGCTTGTATGGCTGGCTCACACATACGCAATCCAAGAACTGGATCAAGCAGTTTACTGTCCTTGCAGGGTTGATCCGAAATTCCAAGGTGGGTACCGACCTGAGTTCATGTGCAGACATTGGGTCTGCAGTTGGTGCAGCGAGAGTAGATTTGCCAATGGTTGTGTAATAAACAGACGAGGTGGGTCCAGAGGGTGCCCTGGAGGTATGCCAGATAATGTATCTTTAGTCAGTTTGGTCAAACCCCTGTCCCTTGATTTATGACAAAAGTAGCAAATAGGGAGCAACACCATGTTGCTAGGTAGTTAAAAGCGTATATATCTTGTTCTTTTAATGATCTACGATCAGAAAGACTTCAATCTAGGGTTCGCTTTGCCTTAGGAGTGGGGCTATCTACTTGCCCCTGCTGTACACTTGCTGCGGTATTGCTTTCATCACTTATTGTAGAATAGAGGCTTAGTGAACGCATGAAAAATCCTTTTCTGCATTAAGGTACACCAGTCACAATTCGAAAGGAGTATACCTGATGTTGTTAATACTATTAACATACAGAGTTGCAGTGTTTAGCTCAGTGCTAACAGCCGTTCTATGTTAACTTAATGCTTGCACCAGGCCTGGCCAGGGCCGCGAGTGGGGCATTATTGATCCCTGTTTCGTGCAGAGAACAGGATTGGGGGGCAGGGTTTCTATTATTTTCTGTAATATGGGATGACTATTGTGGCCTATGCCCTTAACATTCTGGCACCTAACGGAGCTGTCGAATTAAGGTAAGGGATTGTAACTAACGATGTGTATATGACAATTCAGGCTAGCTTATGTGTCTTTCTAACTAAGAGAACCATTACTGGCAACGTCACAAATCTGCTGTAGTTTTAATTTAACAGTTCCATCATTAAGTCGGAGTGAGTTTAGGTATACACGGAGAATGCATCCATTTGTGAAGAGTGAGCTCTGGTGGTACATGCATGGCTCTGTATACGTTATGTAACAGATTATTAGTTAATATATCTGGTTGTACTAGCAGGGCACAGACAGGCTCAAATGAGTTGGAATTGTGGTCATATTGTAAATGTCGTTTAAACAACATGTGAGAAGTAGCAAACAGTGTGTTACAAGAGGAAATGGCGGGTGCATGTTACAAAACAGCACAATGCGGCATTAAATGGCAGATACTCCGCAGGGACTCAAGAAGGCATGCCTGCGACTTGCTCACTCTATGGATAAGTGCGGGCACTGTAAGAGTTCCAGATATCTTTGGCGGCCCTGCACTTTCCCAAAGCCAATGATAATCGCAATTTGATTTGTTTTAAGGGCGGGCCCCATGTTCCACCCCCGCCGGAGTTAAGTGTGGTAGGTAACGCCTGGTAGCTGTTGGTAATTGACAAACCGCTGATGGCTGCAAGTGCCTGAGGTAGAATCAGTCAGGCTACTTTGGGACAAAAGTGACGAACATACAAGACACCTTAATACAAGTCTCTAGGACATAATACATTGGTAATAGGAGCTGATGCCGGGCGTCAGATGTGGTAAGGGGCAGTTCATCCGCGAAACTCAACCCAAGCTCCAAGTGTAAGTCACTAGTGACATGCGGATCACTGCTTAACGCAAGGGTGTACAACCAACCCAGAAATTGCAGCGAGAAAATGACAGGTAAAAAACCTACAAAAACAGCAAGTTACATGAGGTAAGAGTGACAATTGTGAGGAAATAAATACAGGAGGCAGCAAACAGCACGACAGTGTGCATGTGACAAGGGAAAATACAGGATAATTAGAGGTGAAATACCGCAATACAACAGAGAGCTGGGAATGACATTGGTCGGTTACGGGCGTCTGCTAGTTTGTGCTCTATCCCATCTCAAATAATGATCTTGCAGTGATTTGCCAGGACATTCCCTGTCATGATTGTTACAGCTGTGCCCATGCGGCGAGTAAATGATTCACTACGGGATGACTTCCATAAGCCCTCCACTTTGCTTGGACGAATATCACGGGTTTTCCACTATCAGCAGAGAAATAATGCAAATAGTCACTTGCCGATCCCCCGTATAATATGTCCGGGCAAAAACAACTAACCACCAAGGTCTCTGTTAGAGGTGTGGCTTATGTAACTACGGGCGTGGCCTAAGAATCGTATCTAAGCAATCCCCATTGAGGTGCGGCCTATGTAACCAAGGGCGAGTCCTAAGAACCGTCCTAAGAAATCTAAATAAGTGGTGTGGTGGAGGATACTATGATAGAGGTGCACTAAACAGCGGCCGAAAGTAGCTAGGTGGGTGGGGGGCTCTGTCATCGACGGGGGCCTCCTCCAGAGCTGTGGCGGAGTCACAGGGCGATCTGGAAGCAGATGGACAGTAGGGGTACCTCTGCGGCAGAAGGATACAGTCAATACCTCTGCCTGGCACAGTAGGGGTGCCTGAGCCAAGAACCTGGAGCCGAGGGGGTTCCAGGAAACAGCGTCGGCGCCCCGTTAGTCCTTCGGGCGGTCGGGGGGCCTGAACCGACCGGGGGTGTGCCTCATCGCTCCGCCCTGACAGGGGGGGCGGGAGTAGATCGAAATAAAGTGATAATGTACTGCACCGTCAGAGCATCGACTCGCCGTGCAAGATGGCTGGTTAGGCATGCGGGTCAGCGAGGGGCTGCCGCATTGGATCGCCTGTAAGATGACCCACCTTATCTGCTTCTTGTTGTGCGAAATAAACCTGCACCACTGCTTTCCCACAAATCTGTCTCGTGAGTTTCCTTGGTATGTAAGTGTTATGGTGCACAATGTGGAGCGAGCGCTGGTGGTGTGGGCACTATTGGCCTAGTGTGTGACAAGTAAAATTCCTTTGTAAGTGCTCCCGTCAGTTGAGCATGCTTTGTAACCAGCTGGTTAGTGTGATGTCTCCAATCTAATTTAGATGATAGGGTAGTGCCCAGATAGGTGAATACTTGGGTCTGTTCCAGTTGAAACCCATCCATAACCACCTTCCCTCTAACATGTTTATTTTTGTGTAAGTCCATGAACTTAGTCTAAGTTGTGTTAATAACATGTCGTTGCAGAAGACTTCAAAAACATCAATGGCCTTCTGGAGGCCCTGCTGTGTTTTTGAGATTAATAACGTGTCATCTGCAAACGTCAACAGGAGGATCAGCTTACCATTCAGCTTCGGGGCATCAGTTGGTTGCTGTTCATAGTAGCTAATCACCCTGTTGATGTAGAGAGAGAAAAGTGTTGGGGCTAGTACGCACCCTTGGTGGACTCCCCTTGCGATAGGAAATTTATCAGTTACACTCCCCTGCTGGTTCCAGCGCACTCGGGCAAAATTGTCATCGTGTAGTCTGATTAAGAGGGACAGGATATCTAATGGGATGCCCTGATCTTTTAAGGCTGCCCACAATTTTGCACGTGGCACCAAGTCAAATGCTGATTTAAGATCAACAAAGGCTGCGGAGAACATACCCCCCCTAATAGGACTACACGCCAATATATTAAAACAAATCTAAAAACGTGGTCAACCGTACTGATATGGCTGCGAAACGCAGCCTGGAGAGGCGATAACACATCGTTGGCCCCTATCCAACCCTGGATACGCTGCAGTAGAATCCTCGCCACCACCTTTTGTATGCATGCTATGAGGCTAATTGGCCTGTAATTTCCTCGGTCCGAGCACTCCCCCTTCTTAAAAATTGGGATAATCTCGGGACCCTTCGAGGACTCCGGTATAGGTGAGCCCATAGCAATGCCGTTGGCTAGCAAGTGGATATAGGAAGCCCAAAGTAACCTTGGTATGTATAAACAAGTCTGCTGGAACTGAGTCTAGGCCTGGAGCTCTAGCTTTTGGGATGTTATTCAAAGTTTTAATGACATCTGTTCTGGTGAAGGAAAGATGCTTTGTGCTATGGGTTAAATTAGAAAAAACCTCACACTCGTCACCATCTTTATCGGTGAGCGCAAACTGGGATGCATAGTGAGAAACCCATGCATTAGGCGAAACATAGTTGGTAGGTTCGCCCCTTTTAACCCCCCTTCCCCATTTGACCATATCCCAGAAGGAGCACATTGATCTTTCTCTCCTTGCGCTCAGCAACTCCCTCCAGTCTTCTTCGTCCCAATCGCGTTTTGCCTTATATTGGGGTTTTTTGTACATGACTTGGGCAGTCTTAATCCTAGCTATATCTTTGGTTTTTACTGCATCTGATAGGGCCTTATACGCAACCCTACAAGTCTTCCCATACCATTGGTCTTCCTTCCTCACAGGCCTACTCTGTTTTTTGGTCACCTTTTTAACAAAAAAACATCTTAACTGATTAAAAAATGTATCATGAATCAGGCCAACATTTGATACGCCTTCCTCCTCAGTGGAATTGTTCTGTAGTTCTACAATGGCCTGGACAGTCAAATCCCTCATTGCAGCAATACTTTCTTCGTTCATTGCACAGTTAGCCCATCTTACTCGTCTATAGTCATTTGAAAGGGCTATTTCTACACAATCATGTTGGCCCTCACTTTTAGATAACTCAAATAGCCTAAACAATAGGATTAATGGGTCGTGATCACTCTCTACCCGTACCACTATCCGCATATCCTCAATACTAGCCCCATTCTCTTTGTTAATGAGGATATAATCTATACGGCTATGGGATACACCGTTGTTAAAGGTAGAGGCGCCCTGTTTATCGGAACCCGTTCTTCCATTTGTGGCACGTAAACCATGCTCTACAGATAGGACCTTAAGTTAAAACGCGGCCTCTGACCATCATTTAATAGGTGGTATTATCAACTGAGGGATGTTCTAGGTGTAATCCTCTTCCACTTTTAGATCTATATCATGGCTGTCTAGAGGTTCAAAGCAACAATTAAAATCTCCTGCTACAATAATATTACCCTTTGTGCAGTAGCGCTCCAAAAGAGCGTCTAATTGATCAACTACTTCACTAGATTTACCTCCTGGGAGCCCCCTAGAATAAATGTTAAAAATAAATAAGTCCTTATGATCGGGACATTTAAGTTTAATTAGCAAAATATCTGGGCTGTTGGTAGCCACCTGAGAAGTGGAGAACCTATTATCCTGCTTTACCCACGTGATTAAGCCTCCCTTTGGTCTCCCCCGCAAACTGAGATTAGCTGGAATATAAAAGTTTAGGTATCCTTGCTTAAATTCCGGGGTTACCTGCCATGTTTCCTGGAGAAGAGTTATATCCCTGGTATCTAGAAAGGCTAGCCAATCCAGGGATGTTACTTTACTTCTCAGCCCTGCCACATTCCATGAGACCAAAGTGGATACATGGAGGTGGTTGGTACTATTAGATTGGACGGGAGAACCAGTGCCCGCCTTACCCTCCTTTGGTGTTATACCCCCACCATTACTAACCTTTACTAACTCATGGATTGGATCGATTCTATTCTTTACTAAGCCATCATTCCCAAAGAGGATGGGATCTTCCGACAACATATTTGCCAGTGGGGAAGGTTCTATATTATTTCTGAGAGACCATGATTCCTCGTAGTCCTCCCCCTCAGCTAAAGAGAGTCAGTCATTACAATCTAAAGAGTTAAAGATCTCAAATTTATTGCTTAGAGGAAGAGTGCTAGTTATGGGAACAACCAATGGCAAGCCCTGACCCTTTGTATGTATTCCTAAATTGGGACGTGGTAGATAGAAATAGCCTAATGGAAGTAAATTTACAGAGTCATGATGACTCCTAAACGATCCAGTCTGCCTAAGAATAAGTCTGACCAATTCCGGTGAGCCAAAATTTACAATAACACAGTCCCCCTGCATTCCCTTGTTTGAATGTCCCAACCAAGATACTCTGCGAACCATCTTGACATTGGCATATAGATGTTCTCCCAGAACTGTTTTGATACTCAGGAAGTGTAGGGGCTTATTTTTAAATGCTGACCAATGCTCTACCTCCCCTTCTGGGAGCTTGGGGACATTGGCCAGAATAACAGTGTAGGGGCAGGCCTCCGGGGGTAAATGAAGGGTAACTTCCCTTGAGGAATTGTTCGCATTTGAGAATAATCTCCCCCTCGGGCCCTTGGGGGGGGACTTAGCTGGGAGATTATTGGTTAGTGTAACTGGAGGTACCTCCGGGGCTATAGGGGCTTTGGTAATAGTGATCTTCGAACTTCCTCGGTCATTGGGCTTTAGACTTATGGGAACATGAATATTAGCAATTGGTGCTAATATTTTCTGAGCCCCTTTATCAGGCAGGCGGTCATTTCTAAGATGATTTTCCATATGTTCCAGCCTGCGTTCTATCATCTCAAGTTTCTTCATTACAGGACGAAGAAAGGCTCCGAGTAGCTCCTCCATATGCCCAATCAGCTCGGGCATAGTTCCTTCAGTGGGGCCATTTGGGGGAAGGGACAGTGTATCAGATCTGGAATTGGGCCCTGGACAAAACATTTGGGGGATAGAATTTTCTAAATTTTTACCTGACTCAGTTTCGGAGTTTTTAGTTTTTGCTTGTTGGCGGCTACCTTTTGGGGGACCATAGGCTTTTCACTTCACTGATTGATCTTTCTTTCTAGCCCCAGGAGGTAGTCGTGACTGCCTAGTACGTATAATAGGGGGGAGGGTGAAGGACTAAATGTAGATGAGCCATCTGAATTTGAAATGTGCAGAACTGGCATACTGTCATCCAATGAGAGCAGTGCTAGCACCTGTGGGGAATCGGGGTTGGGACAGGTATTGTCAGAAGCATCTGGGGCCATCACTAAATCAAGGTTAAGGTTTGGGCATGGTAGCGGCTCTAACGAGAGCTTCCTCTCTACTAGTGCTAACTCCTTATTGATTTCTACTTCAGCCTGTTTAAGAAAAGCATCCATTGTCCCAGCACCACCACCCCTTCGATTGGTTTTGCTCATTAATGATAGAAGGAAAAATAAAAATTATTATAAAAGGAACACCCTTTTTTTTCGTACCTAAAATGTTGAACCCCCTTACCACAATATAGTACAAACAAGTGGAACTCTTAAGTAAGCACAAAGTCCCGTTGAGGCATGGGTATCACGAAGTTAGGGGGGTAGCCCGTCCCGTCCTCCTCCGTCCCCAGACGGCCACAGACAGCCCCACCCTTGTCCCGGGTTTCTCCCGGGACGCTCCCGCGCAGCGGAACACCAATTCCTAGATGTAGGGCCCTCGGTGACCTGTGGGTGGGGCTGGCAAGAGAGGCGGGACCTGGTGGTGTCAGTCGTAGCAGGGACTCCTGGGATAATGAGTCCCTGCTCACTCCTATCACAGCCCACACGATGCGAGGTGATGCCCCCAGTCCACGTCCCCTGGGCAGACCAGGTGTGGAGTTGCTCCCACTGACTCAAAAGAATGCAGCGGCACCCGCGGAGCGGGTGCGGTAAGGTGTGGGTATTAAAGCCGGTATTCAAACTTCTCCGGCGTCGCTCCAAACCCGGTAAACAAGGAAATAGTGTCCCGCTGGTAGGTAGAAGCAGCCTGCTTTAATCCGCTCGGTAACCTGTGGGCGGGGTTGGCAAGAGAGGCGGGACCTGGTGGTGTCGGTCATAGCAGGGACTCCTGGGATAATGAGTCCCTGCTCACTCCTATCGCAGCCCACACAATGCGAGGTGATGCCCCTCAGTCCACGCCCCTGGGCGGACCAGGTGTGGAGTTGCTCCCGCTGACTCAAAAGAACGCAGCGGCACCCGCGGAGCGGGTGCGGCAAGGTGTGGGTTTTAAAGCCGGTATTCAAACTTCTCCGGCGTCGCTCCAGACCCGGCAAACAAGGAAATAGTGTCCCGCTGGTAGGTAGAAGCAGCTTGCTATAATCCGCTCAGTGACCTGTGGGCATGGCTGGCAAGAGAGGCGGGACCTGGTGGTGTCGGTCGTGGCAGGTACTCCTGGATAATGAGTCCGTGCTCACTCCTATCACAGACCACACGATGCGAGGTGATGCCCCTCAGTCCACGTCCCCTGGGCAGACCAGGTGTGGAGTTGCTCCCGCTGACTCAAAAGAACGCAGCGGCACCCGCTGAGCGGGTGCGGCAAGGTGTGGGTTTTAAAGCCGGTATTCAAACTTCTCCGGCGTCGCTCCAAACCCGGCAAACAAGGAAATAGTGTCCCGCTGGTAGGTAGAAGCAGCCTGCTTTAATCCGCTCGGTAACCTGTGGGCGGGGTTGGCAAGAGAGGCGGGACCTGGTGGTGTCGGTCATAGCAGGTACTCCTGGGATAATGAGTCCCTGCTCACTCCTATCGCAGCCCACACAATGCGAGGTGATGCCCCTCAGTCCACGCCCCTGGGCAGACCAGGTGTGGAGTTGCTCCCGCTGACTCAAAAGAACGCAGCGGCACCCGCGGAGCGGGTGCGGCAAGGTGTGGGTTTTAAAGCCGGTATTCAAACTTCTCCGGTGTCGCTCCAGACCCGGCAAACAAGGAAATAGTGTCCCGCTGGTAGGTAGAAGCAGCCTGCTATAATCCGCTCGGTGACCTGTGGGCATGGCTGGCAAGAGAGGCGGGACCTGGTGGTGTCGGTCGTAGCAGGCACTCCTGGATAATGAGTCCCTGCTCACTCCTATCGCAGCCCACACAATGCGAGGTGATGCCCCTCAGTCCACGCCCCTGGGCAGACCAGGTGTGGAGTTGCTCCCGCTGACTCAAAAGAACGCAGCGGCACCCGCGGAGCGGGTGCGGCAAGGTGTGGGTTTTAAAGCCGGTATTCAAACTTCTCCGGCGTCGCTCCAGACCCGGCAAACAAGGAAATAGTGTCCCGCTGGTAGGTAGAAGCAGCCTGCTATAATCCGCTCAGTGACCTGTGGGCATGGCTGGCAAGAGAGGCGGGACCTGGTGGTGTCGGTCGTAGCAGGCACTCCTGGATAATGAGTCCCTGCTCACTCCTATCGCAGACCACACGATGCGAGGTGATGCCCCTCAGTCCACGTCCCCTTGGCAGACGAGGTGTGGAGTTGCTCCCGCTGACTCAAAAGAACGCAGCGGCACCCGCTGAGCGGGTGCGGCAAGGTGTGGGTTTTAAAGCCGGTATTCAAACTTCTCCGGCGTCGCTCCAAACCCGGCAAACAAGGAAATAGTGTCCCGCTGGTAGGTAGAAGCAGCCTGCTTTAATCCGCTCGGTAACCTGTGGGCGGGGTTGGCAAGAGAGGCGGGACCTGGTGGTGTCGGTCATAGCAGGTACTCCTGGGATAATGAGCTCACTCCTATCGCAGCCCACACAATGCGAGGTGATGCCCCTCAGTCCACGCCCCTGGGCAGACCAGGTGTGGAGTTGCTCCCGCTGACTCAAAAGAACGCAGCGGCACCCGCTGAGCGGGTGCGGCAAGGTGTGGGTTTTAAAGCCGGTATTCAAACTTCTCCGGCGTCGCTCCAAACCCCGCAAACAAGGAAATAGTGCACATATAATTATTTCACATTTAACCATTCTTGTTGGCCTCCTTTTTTTACCCCATTTCTAGTTCCACTTTATTTGGGTTGATCCTTCCATAGCGATACACAATCACTTACACAATAATTAAAACCCACTGTACTGAGTTTGGGCTTGAAGTGGATGGATTGTGACTTTTGCATCAGATGTAATGGGTAAACAACCCTTACAACGTAACTTTTACATCGCAGAGCCTTTACAACGCAACCATTACAACGCAAACTATTACAACGCATTGCTCTGGGGGGCGCTCTAGGATAGGGAATAGGTTAATTTACTATCCAATAACCTTCCCTAGTGTCCACGGGGACTGGAGTTGGAATAGTAAATTAAACTATTCACTATCCAGCACCCCAAAGCACTATGCGTTGTAATGGACCGCGTTGTAAAGGCATGCGATGTAAAAGCATGCGTTGTAATGTCATACATCCGATGTAATGCATAGTAAGGGCTTTTCTCTCTCAACCATTAGCTAATCCATAATCAAGCAATGCGCTATAATTGCTTTTAGTTAAGTCAACATGACACCATGCTGCTATGGATCCTACTGGCTACTTCTTAGAAGACCTACTCGCCCATCAACTGTACTTGATTGAACTCTGCATCAGATGTGATGCATAGTACGGGGTTTCACTCTCAAACATTAGCTAATCCATAACCAAGCAATGCAATATCAATCCATGTAGCTAAGTCATCATGACACACTGCTGCTATGAATACCACTTCTTGGAAGAGCTACTCGCCAATTACTGTGCTTCCAGAGCCCTGTTTTATTCAGTAAAATTGAAGAGCAGTGACCGTGAGATTTCTTTACCACCATTAAATGTTCAAGACTAAAAAAGATGGTGCCACAAGGCGTAAAATAAGGAGTAATGAGGAGAGGGTGGGGAGATACAGGATTGTTTGTGTTGGAATGCCAGTTTTAAGGGAGGATGAGTTTATGAAAACTACACAACATCCTAACTATAAATATTGTACATAACAACGTGTAAGTCAGATAGTAGCATTACTGACTTAAGTCATTCAGCAACATTAGTTAATAGCTTTTACCCATCTTGCAGGCCTTCGCTACAGCCAAGTGCATATATGTAGAGTAGGGCCAACACATAATGTTCTTGACTGGCTCAAAGGTTAGATATGATGTCTTTGGATAAATGTCTGAGCGGTATGTTACCTTTATAACGCAATTTTTACAACGCACTACCGTTACAACAAAACTTTTACAACGCAAAAACTATTACAACGCATGTATTTACAACGCATGTTTTTACAACGCAGGTACCTTTACAACGCATACCATTACAACGTAAGTATTGGTAAGTATATAATTATAATTAAAATGTTATATGTTTGGGGTTTTTTAAGGGGTATTTTTAGGGTTCAGGGTCAGTTTGGGGTTTTTGGGTAAAAGGGTATTTTTAGGGTTCAGGGTAAGTTTTGGGTTTTTGAGTAAAGGGGTATTTTTAGGGTTCAGGGTCAGTTTTGGGTTTTTGGGTAAAGGGGTATTTTTAGGGTTCAGGGTCAGTTTTGGGTTTTTGGGTAAAGGGGTATTTTTAGGGTTCAGGGTCAGTTTTAAATTTTTGGGTAAAGGGGTATTTTTAGGGTTCAGGGTCAGTTTTTAGTTTTTGGGTAAAGGGGTATTTTTAGGGTTCAGGGTCAGTTTTTAGTTTTTGGGTAAAGGGGTATTTTTAGGGTTCAGGGTCAGTTTTTAGTTTTTGAGTAAAGGGGTATTTTTAGGGTTCAGGGTCAGTTTTTAGTTTTTGGGTAAAGGGGTATTTTTAGGGTTCAGGGTCAGTTTTTAGTTTTTGGGTAAAGGGGTATTTTTAGGGTTCAGGGTCAGTTTTTAGTTTTTGGGTAAAGGGGTATTTTTAGGGTTCAGGGTCAGTTTTTAGTTTTTGGGCAAAGGGGTATTTTTAGGGTTCAGGGTCAGTTTTTAGTTTTTGAGTAAAGGGGTATTTTTAGGGTTCAGGGTCAGTTTTTAGTTTTTGGGTAAAGGGGTATTTTTAGGGTTCAGGGTCAGTTTTTAGTTTTTGGGTAAAGGGGCATTTTTAGGGTTCAGGGTCAGTTTTGGGTTTTTGGGTAAAGGGGTATTTTTAGGGTTCAGGGTCAGTTTTGGGTTTTTGGGTAAAGGGGTATTTTTAGGGTTCAGGGTCAGTTTTTAGTTTTTGGGTAAAGGGGTATTTTTAGGATTCAGGGTCAGTTTTGGGTTTTGGGGTAAAGGGGTATTTTTAGGGTTCAGGGTCAGTTTTGGGTTTTTGGATAAAGGGGTACAGGGTAAAAATAAAGTAAAATTAAATTTAAATTAAATTAATTAAATTAAATTAAATTAAATTAAATTAAATTACATTAAATTAAATTATATTAATTTCAATTAATTTACAATTAAAAAATTAATATATACTTACCAATACTTACGTTGTAATGGTATGCGTTGTAAAGGTACCTGCGTTGTAAAAACATGCGTTGTAAATACATGCGTTGTAATAGTATTTGCGTTGTAAAAATTGCGTGGTAATGGTAGGCGTTGTAAAAGTATGCGTTGTAACGTCATACATCCGTCTGAGCTTGCCACCATGACATTAATACAGCTTTCACTTTGGCCTCTATCCTTAACTGTACTATACCTTGAATTTAGATATGGATCTTTAGGGGCTCCCGTGATATACCTCTGCTGACCTGCACTCTGTAGCATTATTCCACATCTGAGACATACACGGTTCTCTCGCCCTGCAGCTCATCCCAAATTAAAGAATATAGTGGTATCCAGCACTGACACAACCACAGAGCTCTCACAAATCAGCTCATGTTTTACTTACATTGTGCTCTGGGATCACAGCACTGAGACTCTCAGAACACTCACATAAATAATTTAACTCAACACATTTCACATGGGAGTTGAAGCACGTTTTTCTTTCTACTAATATAGATCAGGCGTTAACATGCCCGCTACTGATAAGGCTTTACCTGCAAGTTCTCAATTTTAAGGCATGACTTATTCTTTGTAAAAATGCAGGTGTTCTCTAAAGCAAGCATTTGGTAAAAAAATACATTCGCCTGCATAAACCCAGGAATCTCAGCGAATTGTTTCCGATGTAATCAAGAGGGGGTGGGGACATGGACCCATATAATCTGGAGTTGTCTGGGCATTAGAGTATTTTAGGTTAAGATATAATTAATTTGTCTCCACGTTCTAGAATTACCCCAATGCATAGACACTCAAAATGCAATTTTGGGTTATTCGTCGGATATAAAAATGGATCTTTTGCAAAGATAAAGGATATATATTCTTGTATTGATTGTGAGATCAATTATTATGCAAAATTGGAGATCGCAATTAATTTCAACATTGAGGCAATTACGATTAAAATTGAGTAAAGTTAAAGAAATGTAAAGAAGATATGCTTTAAGATCAGGCTCATACGAAAGGTTGTACAGTCTATGGGAGGTCTTGGAATGAAAATATTTAGTATAACGCAAAAGATAGAAAGAGTGAAGATATATAATCTAATATTTATGAATTCGTATTTAATTTATTTATTGAGGAGTATTTATGAAAACTATATTCATGTATCTAACTGAAACGTATTTAAGATTATATGGCCTTCTCGCAGAAATGAATGTACTATGTGATATATCTCTTTTTTATCTTCCAATAAAAAAAAATTAATGCAAGGCAAGAAGGGCCATATTAGTTTCTTATCCTCCACAGGCTGATATAATGAATGTCACTGACTTTAGTAGTAACACCTGTTTGAATCATCTGAGAGGGTTTTAGTTTAAATAGGCTGTACAAAGAATGGATATATGTCATTTGCATATCCTAAATACTTTTATAAACCACTACATGGTATTGAACGAATGCAGCCTTAATAATAATAATAATAATACAGAAACTTATTGAGCGCGAACAGCTACCTCTGGGGAGGTGTCCCGGCGCTAACGAGTCCCACAGCAAGAGTAAGTAGTCAGGAGGGGGGGCAGAGTTATTGCATAAAAAGCCAGGTTTTTAGGAGTTTCCTAAAGCTTGCTTCTGACGTGGCGGATTGGATGGCAGGAGGCAGGGTATTCCAAAGTTTCGCCGTGCCGGCCGAAAAGGACCTGCCTCCAAGTCTAGCTTTCCTTACGCGCGGTACAGTTAGCTTGAGTAGGGAGTTGGAGCGCAGCTCACGTTTTTGGTGGTAGCGGGGGAGTCGGAGTTTCAGATAATTTGGACACGTGCCTTTTAGCGCTCTAAAAGCCAGGGTTAACACTTTGAACTTAATTCTGCTTGCCACTGGTAGCCAATGCAGCTCGTGCAGATGCGGAGAGATGTGCTGCCTGAAAGGGATCCGTTTTATTAATCTCGCAGCCGCATTCTGCACGATTTGTAGGCGTTGCACCGCATATTTAGGTAGACCAAGATAGAGGCCGTTAGAGTAATCGAGTCGGGAAGTGATTGTTGCGTGAACAACCGTTTTCCGGCACTCGACTGGTAGCAGAGGCAGAAATTTCCGCAGATTTTTAAGTTTATGCAGACAGCCCGCGGTGAGCTGTTGTATATGCGGCAAGAAAGACAAATTCTCATCCCATTTTACTCCTAGATTTTTTGCATGGGAGCTGGGAGATGGGGCAGGGCCCATTTCCGTTGGCCACCACAAATCCGGAGGGGGATGTTTGGGGTTTCCAAAGAATAGCACCTCCGTTTTGCTCGCGTTCATTTTGAGTTTGTTGGTATTCATCCATTTGGCCACGTCTTGCAGACAGCCCCTGATTTTGCTGAATGCTGCCTCGGACGTGTCTGTGTATGGGAAGACTAATTGCGTGTCGTCCGCGTAGGATATTGCCTTGACCCCCCATTTGGCAATCAAGGTGAAAAGCGGGGCCAAATAGACATTGAACAGCAGGGGGCTGAGTGCCGACCCCTGTGGGACGCCACACCAGAGATTTTTTGGTCCAGAAGAGAAGGGGCCCAAGGCCACTTTCTGGGAGCGATTAGAGAGGTAGGAGAGTAGCCAGTTGAGAGCTTTGTCTCCAATACCAATGTCCTTAAGTCGGATCAGCAATCTGCTGTGATCTACAGTATCAAAAGCAGCTGATAGATCCAGGAGCACCAGCATTGCTGATGCCCCTGAATCTAAGGACCACCTGATAGACTCGGCAACCTCAATGAGGGCCGTCTCGGTGCTGAAGCCGGCCCTAAAGCCCGACTGAGTTTCATGTAGGGCGCCGCTGTCTTCAATAAATTTATTAAGCTGCCGCTGGATTATTTTTTCAAGCATTTTGCCGGGGGCTGCAAGGAGAGAGATGGGTCGGAGATTGTTCAGATCATCCGGTGCACCTTGGGTTTTTTTTTTCAGCGGGAGTAGTGTGGCCTGTTTCCAACAGTCCGGAAACGTGCCCGTAGCAATGGACGTGTTCCATATGTGTAGGAGGGGAGCTGCAATTGTTTCCGACATTAGTTTCCACAGTTTAGGTGGGCAGGGATCATCCGGGCCTCCCGATTTACATTTTTGTATTTCTTTTACTGCCTCAGAGAGGGTAATAGGCTGAAATTGATTTAAAGGGATAATGGGGCACTCAGAGACTCTCAGCTCATCCATTAGTGTCAGCTCAGGATCCGTGAAAGTATCATAGACTTTTAAAATTTTGGTATCAAAAAAGTCTGAAATGGATTCGCAGAGATTTACCGACGGGATGATATCCGTCTCAATAGCTTTGGGCTTGAAAAAGGATTGAACAATCTTGAATACTTCTTTACTTGATTGTTCCGCCTGTAGGATGGAGGCCTCAAAGAAGTTTTTCTTGGCTTTTTTAATGGATAAGTGTAGAGCATGAAGGGCTTTTTTATAGCTGGATTTGGCTATAACAACCTTTAACAACCTTTCTTAGCGTTAGGGTCTCTGACTTTGTAAATAAAAAGTTATAAATATCTCACTTTTTGATATAGCATGAACTTAACTCCAAATAGCAGAGGAGCTTACAAGAAACGAGCATTTACATGCCGCCAGGAGGACATGAAACTTGTACAATATTATTGCATGCTGGGGTTGAATGCAATGAGGCAATGGGGTACAGCAACGAGAAATTGGGGCATTATTAGACTAAACATCGAATTGTGCCTTTTACAGTTTCCTTAAGTTATACCTTAATACAATTTGCCGTACCTGGAAATACACTCGTTTGCACATATCACAAAAAGTCTGGTCACTAGCTGAAGAAGAGGTTAGATTCAAAGTCTGAAGGTTCCAAGTTCCAAACAAGTTTCATAATATAGTAATAGTAAAATCTGTTTCTTTACTAGAAGGTAGAGCGCAGATAACTCACTTGTTATAAAACGACCCTCCCCTCCACTAGGAAAAATTACTGTACACATTAAACAGAATGGATTTTTTAGGGAAAAGAAAAATCTGATTTATACAAGTTTGTTCAATTTAATTCTGAACGTCAGTACTGGCCTAGTACAGAGGGACAGCTAAAAATGAACAGTCCACATATACGGGTGTGCACATTGCAATTCTAAGCTTCTCTTATAAAAAGAGAAAAATAAATGGTGAATGTCATGACCTTTAATTACTCTCTCATAATCCACGTTCCATTATGAAAAACAACAAAAACGTTCAGAGAGAACTGATATGTTTTTCTTGCTTAATATAATAGTAATTGTTAGACCTGGCATCATTGATGTGGATTTCCCCTGTATTTTTGCCCTTGCCTCCTGTGTTTTTGATGTGTGTTGGACTACGTTTTGCTGGTCTAGATGCTTTAGGCACTTTGTCACTGCTCTTCAGTGCCAAAGTGTAACTGTTTCTTTTGTAAATTATTGTTATGGATTTTGATTTACTAGTCAGTCCCTAGTACAGTGCACTGTGGGTGCTCGGAGCCTGTCAATCAAATGCTGCTATTGGGTTGCAGCACTGATTGTGCCCCCCACATAAGCAGCCTGTAAATGTAACTCAGGCCTGCCATTGCAGAGCCTGTGTGCAGTCTGATACTTCCACACTTGCCAGGGCCAATCCTTCCATTTTCTTACATGTTAGTCACTCTTAAGGTGGGCCCAATGTACGCATGTGGGCAGTGTGCAGTGTATGTAAAAGGTAGGACATGCCCTGGTGTGTGTGGCATGTCCTGATTCTGAAATACTGGCAATTTAGTTTTTCACTATTCATACCTGTTCCCAAAGGATAGAATGGGGAGATCGCTTATAACATCTTATAAACATAACTACCCCTGGGAACAAGGTAGGAAAATAAATGTCTTAACTCAGAATGTTAAAATGCATCTTTTAGTGAGGGTGATATTTACATTTTGTGTTTGAAAATACCACTTTTAGAAAGTAGGTATTTTCTTGCTTAGCAATCCAGAGTGCCTCTGCCAGGCTGTGTATTGACTATCTGGCTTTGGAGTGACAGGGGGATAGGGATGTGCAGTGACTCCAGAAGTCTGGATGAATCAGGGCTTGGCTGAATATAGAGTAGGGGTAGGATATTTCCTTTCACCTGAATGGGCCGTGCCTGCCTTCCACAATTCTCTCTCTACTCCCTTCCAGGAAGCTACACCAGAGAGGACACAACTGGTTTTGACTGAGCACAGGGCTTCTCTGCCACCAGAGATCAAAGGATGCTGTGGTATAAATATTGGGGCCCAGACCCCAGGACTTTAGATCACTTTTGGACTTCAACAGGAACCTCTGCCAAGGAGAAGAGCTGGAGAAACTGGAGTAGGAGTACTGCCCCTTTGCCATGTGCTGTCTGGTGTTGGCATGCAGTGGCTGTTTCTGCCAAGGAGAGGAACTGTGTGTGTATCCTGCTTGAGAAAGTATCTCCATGGGCTTGAATTGGAACTCGCCCCCTGTTCAAGAGGTCTCAAAAACAGCAAAGACCTCACCGTCCTTCTAGACACCATCTCTGGTTATGCTGGTTCCAGTCGCCACAGAAGAAAAGGGCAACCAACTCCGTCATCGAGTCTGTCAGAGACTCCGTGTCCTGAAGGCACCACAGAGAGCACCATCTCGCTTCACAGCTCAACCCTGGTCTCTCTGACTCGGTCAACAAGCCACTGCTTGCACCGTGTCCTATGGGTACCACACTCCACTTAGCTACACGCTGCACAGACATCTCCGACTCTGTCGCTGCCTGGCTCAACCATCAACCAGCTCGGTCGCTGCACCATGACCTGCCAGAAGCGCACTGCGCAACGGCTCACCCTGCAATGCAAGCCTTGGCCTCACCGACTCCGTCAGTGAGCCGCTGTCTGCACTGAGTCGTGAGGACACCGCATGCTGTAGCGCTTCCATCTCACATTGCAACCGCAATGGTTGCCACTGACCAGCTTGTACCATTGTGTTGGCTGCAACAGTAAAGGTACTGTCTCCGAGTCTGTTGAAGCTTTAGCTAACCCATACCAACATGTTTGGCTGGAATCGTTAAAGTTTGTTGTGTTCATTATCGCAATAGCCCTCAAAGGAGCTACAGAGTTGGAGGAACTGTGTTTTTCAAGCTATTCCTGAAATTTAAAGGTTATTTTGCGCAATAACTATTTTTCACAGTATTGTATGTTGGATTATTGCCATTTTTGGTCTTGTTTGGTTAAGATAAAGTTCTACTTATTTTTCTAAACTGGTGTGGTGTCCATTTGTAGTGTTTTAACTGTGTTAGTGCATGCATTCACAAATGCTTTACACACTGCCTCTGAGATAAGCCTGTCTGCTCGTGCCAAGCTACCAAGGGGGTGAGCAAGGGTTATTTTCCCCGTACCTTGACTAGGAAGAGGGGACCATACTTGGACAAAGATACCTACCTTTGGCAATTAGAGATCCCCATTTCTAACAATAAACAATTTGCTCAGGACTGAAAGGTACCAAATAGCAGCTCTTCAAGAACCATCAGCATGGTATAAATGTATTAATCAATTGTGTACCTACTGAGATAAAGCATACTTTTTTTGCTGGGTGCCACATAATCTTAAATATCTGACTCTGAATTTTTTAATAGTCTTGGTATTTAATTCCTTTTTAATACATCCTGCACAGTAACAAAAAGGCATATTCTACAAATGCTTTATTTCAAATCATTTTGCTGAAATTTAATTTATTAATGTAGGCCCAAAAACTGGCTTGATTAGCATCCTTTAATAACTGAAAGATTTTGGCCCATTCTTTGTCCTTTTTATCCTTCTGTAACTCCCAGACTATTTTTAATGTAACCTTCTAGGCAATTTTACTGCTGAACCTGTAGTTTTAGAAGGATGACACCTGTGAGCTTGCTGCTCTTTATGCAGTGTTCTTTTAGAAGCAGTGATTGCCTTGCAAAAATTACCTGGCCTTACTGGTTTGTGCCCCCCCTGTTGAATTTTGGGCCTACTCTCCTCTTCCAATAAATACTTTTGTATGTTCCCCATAAGCCTCCCCAACCCTGCAGGGCCCTTTCTAAATTGTTGGTAGTTAGAATATACTACCGATCTTTTAGCAAGGTATAACCTTGAATTTATATTCAGATAGCCACTTAATTCTTTTGAGTAACTTCCCAGACTCTTCACCTGTTTAAAGTGCAAGCAAGCAAGTTTATTAACATTAATGAATGGGCGGATTGGGACACACATACACCAAAGTATTTGGTCATACAGGTACACAACAAAGACATTCAACTTGCACAAGGCTCCCTGGGCAGAATGGTATGAGTACCCCAGATTTCCATTAAATTTGACAGCATCTTCTTCTCTTGGTATGGTGTAAGGTTGCTCTGGCAAAAATATTGGACCTTCCACAACCACTTTATCCAACTGAATACTAAATATACCACTTCGGGCCAGGCTTAGGTTATCATGCATCCTAGCTGGCTAGTCAATTTAACAATCCAACTAAAGGCCTCACTGATTTCATAATTTATATCAATTGCCCAATAAGCAACAGGCACAGCGTAGAGCGTTCCTTGAAATAATTGACAGAGGGATTTTGATCTTCGTAATTCTCTTACCAATTATATATTAAACATAGGAACCTTAAAATAAATCAATAACATTTTTTTTTAATTACTTAACCCTGATGAAGCAACATGTCACAAAAAACGTGTTTCTTAGCAGTTTGGAATATATAATTTAACGCAACCCTGGTCATCTTTGTCAATGCTATACACAAATATTACATTTTGAATTAGAAAAAGGCTCTCAAGCCTCTAATTTGCCTTATTTGTCCTAACGGTAAAGCTTGGAAGGGTATCTAAACTCCAGGGCCATTTTGAGCAGGTTCCTGTTTAATTTTTCCTCTACATGTAAAAATGCTGTTTCTATGAATTAGCACCATGACCTATTGAGAATAGCGTGGCTCAGTGGTTAGAGGCGGCAGACCCGGAAGCTGAGATCGGCCGTGGACCAGGGTTCAATTCCCTTCCTCGGCGGGTCTCGGGCTAAAAAATTCCACGGACTCGACAATTCACGCTCCGGTGCCTACTCGACTCACGGGGTCACACTCTGCGACTCTGGGCAATAGCTTGCTTAATCTCCACTACGGCCCCTCGCGGCGGGATGCCTGGCTTTCACCTTGTGGATACCCTGCCGGGGTATTTCACAGGGGAATACCAGGACGGGTTCCCTAAGCAAGCGCTTAGATACCGTGTCGGTGATTTGCGCTATATAAATACATATACATGTACATTAGATAGGGTTGATGCTAAAGAGCAGAAAGATTACGTCTAATAGTTAATCCTAAGTAGTAAAATAAATCCTAACATTGACACTCAAATATCCACATTTATAGTGCAGGGCCTTTCATATTGTAGTGTGGGTGTATTCTTCTTTAAAGGACTAGGTCTAGCTTCTCTAAATGTCCGGAAGAAGTAAATTCTAAAAAATAAACTTTAGGGTGGCCATCTTGAGAAGAATTCGCTCCGATATGTAAAGGGCAAAAACAATTAGGTGGACGTGTTATGGACCTGGCTTGAATACAAATCCTGCATAACAGAAGACAAATTATAACTAGAAACATTCACTTGGAAGTACTTTAAAACATCATTCACATGTGGAAGTACATTTCATGTACCTACTTCATAAGCAGTACAGACAAGATCTAGTGTTTACTGATAAAAAAAAGAGTGCACGTTTCCAAAATGCTGCATAATGTCTGTGCACATAAACAAAATATGGAAGCCATGTTGAAAAGTTGTCTTACACTCATCAAAACAATAGAAGCCACTTGGTCAACATATGTATGGAAATATATTATAGTATCCTCATGAGCTGACCTGGCCTGCGTTATATACAAACATCTCCTTTTCAAGATGGCGTCTGCATTCAACAAATAATAATCCCTTTTAGTTGCTGCTGCTCCTCAAATCAATGCACCTTAGCCTTTAGGTGAGTCAGTCTGTGTCCTCATTAAAGACCATGCCAACTAGCCTCCATTCTGCCAGGAAGTGGTGCCAAGTTAAAATTACTATATACATATCAGAAGAAAAGTAGGTGCCAATTAAAAGCCCAAACCTACCGATACTATTAGACTGCTAATTGCAAGTTGGTGGATGAAATGAAATGAAAAACATATTTATAGAGCGCTAGCAGCTGCCCTGAGGCGTCCAGGCGCTAAAAATTACCATCAGTGCTCAGGAATAAAAGAGGGGTGAGTCAGCACTATTGATTGAACAAAAAAGTTTTACGTTTCTTACGGAAGCTCAGAAGGTTAGAATCTGCTCTAAGATGAAGTGGTAGGGTGTTCCATATTTTCGGGGCTTTATATGCGAAGGATCGACCTCCGGCCCTTACTCTGTGAATTTTTGGGATTTGGGCTAGAAAGGCGTGTGAAGATCGGAGAGCTTTGGTGGGTTCATATGGCGATACCAGAGAGTGATTGATCTCTGGGCCTGATTTCCAGTACGCCTGATGTGCAATGCACAGAGATTTAAACTTGACTCTCTCCCTGATGGGGAGCCAGTGTAATGCTCTTAAGCCAGTTTGTATTGAAGTTCTCCAAGGGGTCCAAAGTAAGGTGCGAGCTGCACAATTCTGAGTACGTTGTAATTTTTGTAGGGTGTATTCCAGTGCCCCAAGGTACAGAGCATTGTTAAACTATAGGCGGGATTGAATTAAGCCCTGAATGACTATCTGTCTTGCCTCAAAGGGGAGAAGTGGCAGGATTTTTTTTACCATCCTTAAGAGGCCAAAATAGGTTGCAGAGACTTTAGTTGCCTGCATGTCGAAGGTCAACGATTTATCTATCCACACCCCCAGGCTTTTGATGTTATCTCTAGGGGTGGGAGCTGTGCCCATGCTCAGAGGCCATGACATCTCCAAGGTGGAAAGAGTTGGAGGGCCTAGAAGCATCAGCTCAGTTTTGTCATCGTTGAGCTTCAGACATGATTTAGTCATCCAGCTCTTGACGTGCTCGAGACAAGTTGTTAGGTTGGACTGCGGTAGTGGGTTACTCCTTTGTGCGAGAGAGACCACTAGCTGGGTATCATCCGCATAGGTGATAATGTTAATACCATGCGGACGTACTATTCCAGCCAGCGGTCTCATGTAGGCATTAAAGAGTGTAGGGCTCAGTGAAGAGCCCTGCGGAACCCCACATCCCAGAGGCTTACTCGAAGAGACAGATGTGCCTTCAAAGACCTGGAAGGTTCGGTCTGATAGAAAAGACCTGAACCACTCCAGGGCTTCTCCCGAGATTCCCATATCGAGGAGGCGGTCCAGAAGTATTTTATGATAGACCGTATCGAAGGCGGCACTCAGGTCAAGGAGGATCACTGCCACTGACCCTCCCTGATCGCGTATCCGCCTAGTCTCTTCTGTCACTGCCAACAAGGCTGTCTCCGTGCCATGTTTTGGGCGAAAGCCAGTCTGGGAGGTGTAGAGCAGGTGGTTATGCTCGAAGAACTGAGTTACACTGATGTTGATGTGTTTCTCTAAGATCTTGGTGGCCCAGGGAAGCAGTGATATCGGGCGATAGTTGTTAAAATTAGTTGGATCAAGGGTGTTTTTTTTTAACAATGCTCGGACCATGGCATGTTTCCAGGACTGTGGAACTATCCTGCTTGTGATAGAAGAATTCAACAGCTCCATTAGATTGGGAAGAATGGCTTTATTAACTTGAGTCAGCATCTCAGGGGGGGCATGGTCACAAGGTGAGCCTCATTTAATTTGGTTTATTAAGGTCTCAAGGGTGTCGAGGTGCAGCATTGGGAAGTGGTCCAGAGAGTTGTTATGGAGGGAGACCGCTGATATAATCGGTGGGTTAGGTTTTTGCGGGGACAAATCAATTTCTGGGTCAGAGAAGGAGAGGTAGATTGTGTTTAGTTTTAGAAAAAAGGCATTGGCCAGTTCCTCACATCGAGAGGATGAGTTGTCATCGCCTGATGACGGTGATGGCAGCCTGGTCAGTGTTTTCACAATCTGATAAATTTTTTTAGGCTTAGATTTTGCCAGTTTAATCTTTTCCGTATAATATGTGGATTTTTTATAATTTCGTTTTTGTAGTTCCTAATTGCTTCTCTGTAGGTCGCTTTGTCCGTAGGCTCATAGGTTAAGCGCCACTTCCTCTCTAGTCTTTTGCAGAGGCGTTTTTTTTTCCCCTAAGATCTTCAGAGTACCAAGGGGCGGTTTTTTGTTTCCTTCTAGCACCGGAGGTTCGATAGGGAAGTACAGAGTCCAGGGAGCTTGTTATCCAGTTGTTAAAAAGCTCATTGTTAGCGCAAGGATCAAGAGAAAGTGACGGATTAGTGGCAGTAAGATTGCTCATCCATTCGTCTGTTTTGAGCTTTGACCAGTTTCGGGTGGTACGTGGAAGGGGGATAGAAAGTGAAGTTTTGGGAGTGGACAAAGTTAAAGGAATTTTAAAAATGATCAGTCCAAGGAAGATGGCTAATACTGCCGACCTTTAAAGTTTTGCTGTTGCTAAATACTGGGTCTAAAAGATGACCCTTGTTGTGTGTAGGTCTTGGCACCAGTTGTTCTAGTTGCATAGCAGCTAAGCTGGTTATGACTCCCATGGCAATGGTGTCTAGCAAGTTATCGAAATGAATATTAAAATCTCCTAGTAAGGTAAAATTTTAGGGGGAGGTGACTAATTCTGCTACTACAACAGTTGGTAGATCCGTCAGAACTTTTTTTATAGGACCAGGAGGACGGTAAATAAGGAAGCCAGAGTGGCTATTGTTAGGTGTGAATTCAATAACAAAGGGGAGACTTTCACAGTCCGCAATGGACTCCGTTAGGCAGCGACATTTATAAATGTCTTTATAAATGATGGCCAGCCCTCCACCTTTTCCCTGTGGTCGGTCTAACCGGGCTATCTGATAGCCGGGAGTGAGGGCTTGCACTATATCAAACTGGGAATCTTGAGTAAGCCAAGTTTCAGTTAAAAATACCACATCCGGCGTATGTTCCTCTAACAACAGCGACATCTCTAGACTATGTTTGGCAAGAGATCGGCAGTTAAGGAGAAACATTTGGTAGTCCTTAGAATCTAATTGGGTGAAGTGGTCAATTAGCTCCAATTTACAGTGAGGGCATATATGAGGGGTTTCTAGAGGGGGGAAATGGTGTAGGCAGCAAGCGGGTATGGGAGGACGAGATCGAAGTAAGGAGTCCTTATTGTAAACTAGCCTTTGTAGTTGGGGACAGCCAGGGGGGGTGGCCCCTGGTCCCGAACGAGATGACATAGGGAATTTATAGGGTGTCAAGGAGGGTGGGAGGCGTCCTGCAGCTAGAGTGCAAATCCCTTACCCCTCTCAATATGGCGGCTATCAGTGGCGGTAAGCCCTATTTCTATCTCTCTGCGCCAGCTCCTACTCGGCTGCGCAGGAATCGGTAAAGGAGGTTTTTCAGGCTGACAAGTGACCTAAAAGTCCAGACAAGTAAGTATTCTACTTGAGAACATGCGGCAATTTAAAATATCGTAATAACAGTAATGAAAAGAATAAAGGTAGCAGAGTAGCTGAAGAACCCCCGGCTTCCGCCTCAGGGGAGAGAGAAAAAGCAGCACGATAGCAATCAGCGCGCTGTTGGGAATGACAGGTTTTAAATACTGCTGGAGGGCGGGAGGCGTCCTGCAGCTCGAGTGCAAATCCCTTACCCCTCTCAATATGGCGGCTCTCAGTGGAGGTAAGCCCTATTTCTATCTCTATGCGCCAGCTCCTACTCGGCTGCGCAGGAATCGGTAAAGGAGGTTTTTCAGGCTGACAAGTGACCTAAAAGTGCAGACAAGTAAGTATTCTACTTGAGAACATGCGGCGATTTAAAATATCGTAATAACAGTAATGAAAAGAATAAAGGTAGCAGAGTAGCTGAAGAACCCCCGGCTTCCGCCTCAGGGGAGAAAGAAAAAGCAGCACAATAGCAATCAGCGCGCTGTTGGGAATGACAGGTTTTAAATACTGCTGGAGGGCGGGAGGCGTCCTGCAGCTAGAGTGCAAATCCCTTACCCCTCTCAATATGGCGGCTCTCAGTGGCGGTAAGCCCTATTTCTATCTCTCTGCGCCAGCTCCTACTCGGCTGCGCAGGAATCGGTAAAGGAGGTTTTTCAGGCTGACAAGTGACCTAAAAGTCCAGACAAGTAAGTATTCTACTTGAGAACATGCGGCGATTTAAAATATCGTAATAACAGTAATGAAAAGAATAAAGGTAGCAGAGTAGCTGAAAAAACCCCGGCTTCCGCCTCAGGGGAGAGAGAAAAAGCAGCACAATAGCAATCTGGATGGCAATTCTGGTCAGGTCTGTCATTGGGCTTCTACGTTCTCAGTAGTAACTGTTCATTTGTTGGACAACATAAATGTTGGGGTGGTGCTAGACTGATTCTATGCACCCCTCAGGATGTGTTGTCCTGTTGGCCTGCTAGCTCACAGTGCACCATATGTACCCCTAAACCTAGGAAGGTAGCAAATGGATTGGGCTACCTCAGAACATGAGAAGCCTGACTCCACAAGGAATCATGGTAACAGATTTAGAACCCTTTTGCTCAGTCACTCATGCATACCCATAAAGATAGAGAAGGAATAACTAAAGGGGCATTTCAATAGTCTTTAACCATTGTGATTCTTGTACAGAATGCATGAGCTGCAAATATTAATAGACAGAAACAGATAAAAGGTATTAGCAGTATAAGAACAGTGAAAAGAATAAACAATTCCACATTGTGCTAAAACAGTGCATATATTTTGGAATATAAGTAATATGTACAGTATACTCCTACTATGCGTTCCCTTACCTAGGTGCCATGGGCAGCTGATCTACCAAGAACCTATACTGAATAAACTGCCTTCCCATTACTTTAAGGTAATTGTATGCACATCCCTGTCTTGGTCACAAGTTGGACATCCCTCCTTGCCGAGGGTAAACAGAAATCAGCTTGGCTGTGACTCCCACAACAGCGACTTCGCAATGACAGCAAAGTACTCCTCAGATTTGAACTCAGAAATGCGAGTGTATTCATAAAAACAGTATCCATGCTTTTGTGTCGAGGCTTTAGCCAGGCTAACATTGTTTATTCTCCTGGGATAACCATTTCGCCTCGTGGACGAATAACAAACAACAACATTCGCACAATGTACATCTAGGCCTTGTACTAAATGTTCAAGGTGTTATGATAGTGTTCCTTAAGAAGTGGATTTGTAGGGAAGGTGGTTCCAGAGAAACTAATCCTGCACTGTCTGCCAGTGCCAGTAGGTGTTATTAGACGGAGGTGTGCTTTGACGAAGGTAAGACTACAAGCTCATATATAAACAATGGAGAGAGCTAGGGAGGGTGGTCGCATGCAGCGACCGGAGGGTACTCCTGTACCCCAGGGTAAAGTATAAGTAAACAAATGGAGGAGTACCACCTCAGGGATTGTAGCAAGAAAATCCCAATATAGTGGGTGGCAGAGGAAGACAAAAAGGAAAGGCTTATCCTTTTTTAGGAAACCCCTCACTCACCAACCTGGTGGTGACATGCTTCATCATCGGGGCCCACCCTGATGACCTAGCGCCACCAGGGTGTGCTTTAACACCTGAACTACAGTGGAGCGGGTTGTCAGTGTGTGCAAAAAAATATATTAAAAATTGTCTTGGTTTAAACTTGTTGTAAAAAAGTATTTTATTGGCAAGTAACTGGACAATAATAAAAACAAAAGTGAGACACTATGTGGGTAGTTAGGCCCCAAAGTGTCTATCTATGTGAGTGTGGTCTACATTTTTCAACCAAAAATTGAAAATTATCTGGTTTTCGTCAGGACCAAGGTACAAGGATGGTGGACGGTCTACGCCCCCTAAAAGGCGCACCCGATCCTACCTCTTGTTTTCATCAATGCAAATTTTGTTTTTTTATATTTTGCTATTGGTAGCGCTCCAACCCAAAAATCTGGGGAGTGTGAGGCTCAAAATACCTGTGGGTAAAAGACGGAGAGGGAACAAGTATCAAAATTACATGCCTGTAACGTAGTGCAGACTGCCTTCTCCGTGATGATAACATGCTTCATGCCATATCCCATACTAGCATGCATGACGGTTATGGGAGCTCAGGCCGGAAGTGCCATAGGCTCGTGCTACTATTGGTCTATTATGATCGTGTCATACTCGTGCTATATTAGTGGCCAGTTTGGCTCTAACAAGTCAGGCGCGCGTGTGCTTATCAATTGGTGCGTGGCTAGTGAGTTATACAGTATTTATTTCATCCATACACGGCATCTCTTTGTCGTGGCGTGTGGGATGTGCCTCACATACATGGGGTTGATGTGAGGAGTGAGCAGGATTCACACGTGGTTGTTCATACCTTGTCACACAACTAACACGGACAATACACACATTCAACATATAGGACAGACAAACATGAAAGTTCATGGCCTCTTACTCCAGATCGCAGAGCTATGTGCATCATAGGGCGGGGTAGGGAGTCTCCGTGTTTCAGAAACGTATTCTGAAACAAATGGAAAAAAAATTCAAAAATGCGTGAGTGGTGGGACGCATGTCATCAAAGCTGTCATATGCCAGAAGGTTTGTCCCACTAAGGAACCGAGTGAGACGAGGAAAAGCCCGTCGGAGTAGTCTACGGGCTGGTAATGCAAATCGTGCCACTAAAGGCCGAGTGGAACGATAATGGGAGTCAATGGTCATTTTACTTACAGGTTTGAAACGGACATCTGCTGTGTTACCTGCGCCTCGACCGCCGCCCTGCTACAGGGAGCCGGGGTGAGCTCCAGGCTGTTATCGGAGCCCAGTTCCGGTGTGGGCGGTGCTGGGAGAGTGTCACGAGGGCTGCTGCCTAGCAACCCGGCGGACGCCAGGGTACGGTAGCCCAGTGGGGCTCACAGTGCCAGGATGAGAAGCGCGGGAGTGCTATTAATTAAACTAGTTAGAGCCCTTGCAGGAAGGTTTTGGCGTGTGTGCAATGCGAGTTAAAAACCCCTCATGGACAAGATCGGATTTACAGTGAATAAAATCGAGTAAAACAATAATAATTTTATAATGTTACTCTGGGTGAACTGAGGCTGCAGTAATATTAGCTGCATCGGTGATGTGAATCACTGTTTGTGATGGTATCTAATCAGACCCCTAGAAGTAGGGTTACCAGGGCAGGATGCTTGTTAAAGCCTTCCAAGCGCTGCAGTATAGAGACAGTGGCATGTGTAAAGTTACTTCAAAATTGAGGCCCATGGGATATTATCGTTGAGCCCTATTATGTGCGTAGAAAGTCTGTATACCCAACGTTGTTCCTTCTCGTGCAAATGACTTTGTATGTTGGTGCCAGCTTGTACTTGTTCAATGATGGTCCATTGCATGTCGTTCGGTGTGTGGTTGGCTTTAAGGAAGTGATCAGTGAGTCTTGTGTTGTTCTTCTTGCAGCGTATTGTGCTCCTGTGTTCGCTGATGCGAAGTTTAATTTTTCGGGTGGTCATTCCCACATATGGTTTGCCGCAGGTGCATTTGATAAGGTAGACTACGTTACAACTGTTGCAATTGGTATGCGATCTTTGTTCCCACGTTTTTCCGTTCTCCAGTTGTAGAGTCTTGGTGTCCTGTGTTAAGTGACACACACTGCAGTCTCCGCATCTAAAATGTCCAATGACCGGTGGTAGTCCCCAGATTTCTGTGATGGTTGGGTTCAAATTGGTAGTGGGCATTACTGGTCTAGTTTTGACAAGACTGTCCTTAATTGGGTTGGAGCGCTACCAATAGCAAAATATAAAAACATTTTTTTGCATTGATGAAAACAAGAGGTAGGATCGGGTGCGCCTTTTAGGGGGCGTAGACCGTCCACCATCCTTGTACCTTGGTCCTGACGAAAACCAGATAATTTTCAATTTTTGGTTGAAACATGTAGACCACACTCACATAGATAGACACTTTGGGGCCTAACTACCCACATAGTGTCTCACTTTTGTTTTTATTATTGTCCAGTTACTTGCCAATAAAATACTTTTTTACAACAAGTTTAAACCAGGACAATTTTTAATATATTTTTTTGCACACACTGACAACCCGCTCCACTGTAGTTCAGGTGTTGAAGCACACCCTGGTGGCGCTAGGTCATCAGGGTGGGCCCCGATGATGAAGCATGTCACCACCAGGTTGGTGAGTGAGGGGTTTTCTAAAAAAGGATAAGCCTTTCCTTTTTGTCTTCCTCTGCCACCCACTATATTGGGATTTTCTTGCTACAATCCCTGAGGTGGTACTCCTCCATTTGTTTACTTATACTTTACCCTGGGGTACAGGAGTACCCTCCGGTCGCTGCATGCGACCACCCTCCCTAGCTCTCTCCATTGTTTATATATGCCCTGGCAGCGCACAGCTGTGAGAGTATAATTTCAACGGATTGATCATACCAAGCTACACACACACGAGACAATCATGGCGGATAATCAAGGCCTTACTTATTCAACGGAAAAAATCGACTCAATTATGAGCGATCTGGCGCAGTTTGCCGATGCTAATATCAGCAGCACCATATCTCAAACATCAGATTGGGACAAATTATCCGAAATGAAACGCAATCGGATACGAACCATCCTGCATGGAACAATTTTGAAAGAGTACGTGACCAACAACATGGCCCCAAAGGGTCTACTGGTGACCAACGCCCCACGGATCTTCTTGGATGACCCCCAGTTCAGAAAAGACTGGGCACTCATAGCGTGGCATTGTACACATGACTGGATCATGCTGGTTCTAAAAACAGCGCTGCGACTATCTGAAAAAATCTAAGTTGAGATACAGGTGACCGAATCCCAGATCAAAGCAAGCATCACTGGCTATAAAAAGAAATTAGATGACCTAAACAAAGAAGTAAACGAATACCGCGACAATTTAACCAAGCAAAAGGTCAAAAAATTCCAAAAAGATCTCAAACGTTTTTCGTTTGTTAAGGCATATCTCTATTCTGACGCTGACTATAAAGTGACGCCAGCACAAGACCCTAACTCTGATGCCTCAAACAATACCTCAATCAGCTCTAACAGCAGTAACGGATCAGGTCATGGAAGTCCCAGACAAAGACAAAGAGGAGCCTATAGAGGACAGTACCAGTGGCCACAGTACAACCAGCCACTTTTCCAACACCTGTTCCCACCTCACCAACCATTTCCAATGTACGGATGGCAGCCACCATTCCAGCAAAATCCCTACGAACAGAACCAATTCCGTCCTCCTTTTCTACACAGAGGCAGGCGCGGAAGAGGTCGAAAAAAACCAGGGAACAATGTACAATGGGAGGAAGAGGACCCAGTGGGGAGTTACACGAGGAGCAAAGCGGGAGCCAACAAAGCAGGCCCCAGCAATTCCAAGAGCTAGTGACAAATCTGTCATCAAGAACTGTAACTGAATCAGAGACAACGATCCTAAACAAGGGCTTAGGTTACGTCCCCACGGCCAGCCTGGACAAATTCAAGCTTCACTGCGAATTAGCAGGATTCTTTAGAAAATTAAAACTTAAAGCATTCTTTGAAAAGCAAGAGGCAGACACCACTGAAGATACAGCTGATGAGACACCTAACGAAACCGGACTAAGAATCAAGTCCACTTTCTTACCACCACCACATACCATCCCTGTAGAAATAAGGACCTTCGAGCAGGTGGTGTACAATGACATCGAAACCATGACAACCACAAAAGTGTTTCACAACATCACCAAGGCAGAAAAAAAAGCAATCTCCAGCCTAAAATCGGATGATACCATCATCATAAAACCGGCTGATAAAGGCGGGGGCCTTGTAGTAATGGACAAGTCGGCCTACAACACTGAGTGCAGAAGGTTGCTCGGGGATCCCACGAACTACCTACCGCTCACCATAGATCCCACAGAAGACCTTAAGGCTGAAATAATACAGCTCGTGGAACCAGCTGAAGCAGCTGGTGACATATCTAAACAAGAAGTCGACTATCTCAGCAAGACAGAAGGAAAGACACCTTATTTTTATGTAGTCCCAAAGATGCACAAAGGCAAGATCCCACCGCCTGGTAGACCCATTGTCTCAGGAATAGGCTCCCTACTGGAACCTCTTTCTAGGTTCTGCGATTTTTTCCTTAAACCAATTGTGCAAACAACTTCAACATACCTGAAGGACACCAAAAGTCTCTTGGTGCTACTTAAGGAAATCAGGGTGGATGAAACAACCTTCCTCCTCAGCTTCGACATCGAAAGCCTGTACACTAGCATCCCTCAAGATGCCACACTGATGGTTTTAAAGGAAACTCTGGACAACAACACTTGGGATCATCATACACCCAGATCTTTCATCATTGAATGCGCCACTTTAGCACTTAAAAGAAATTTCTTTGAGTATGAAGGAAGCTTATACTTGCAAACCGGTGGAACGTCAATGGGCAGTGTTTTTGCCCCAGCGTAGCTGGACTGTACGTGTATTATTTTGAAGAAAAATTCATCCTCACCAATGCCAATCCATATGCAGCATTCATCAAGCTCTGGCGCAGGTACATTGACGACGTCCTGGCCATTTGGCAAGGCCCAGAAGAAGCACTTACGGAATTTATCAGCTGGATTAATACCTGCGATCCGCACCTTAAATTTACCCACAGCTACGACCACAACAAAATGATCTTTCTAGACATTGAGATTACCAAGGAAGGCGAATGCCTCAGAACAAAAACTCACTTCAAACCTACAGCTAAGAATAACTTACTGAGATACGAGAGCTTTCCCCCGAGACCATTAAGAGAAAACCTCCCTTACGGACAATATCTGCGTCTACGTAGAAATTGTAGCGCACTGGCAGACTATAAAACACAGGCCAAAGACCTCACTGGCAAATTGCAACAACGAGGGTACCCTAACAGAATTATAGACAAATGCCAAAAAAGAGCTAGGAACCAGCCGAGGGAGGCACTCCTGGAAGACAATACCAACGCCAATGAAACCACTCCTTTGACATGTGTGACCACGTACAATACTATATCAAACCAAGTGAGCAAGACTATCAAGAAACATTGGTCAATACTAAACACAGGGAACCTTGCATGGGACAAACCGCTTTTCTCCTTCAAAAAAGCACGGAGTATTAAGGACAGTCTTGTCAAAACTAGACCAGTAATGCCCACTACCAATTTGAACCCAACCATCACAGAAATCTGGGGACTACCACCGGTCATTGGACATTTTAGATGCGGAGACTGCAGTGTGTGTCACTTAACACAGGACACCAAGACTCTACAACTGGAGAACGGAAAAACGTGGGAACAAAGATCGCATACCAATTGCAACAGTTGTAACGTAGTCTACCTTATCAAATGCACCTGCGGCAAACCATATGTGGGAATGACCACCCGAAAAATTAAACTTCGCATCAGCGAACACAGGAGCACAATACGCTGCAAGAAGAACAACACAAGACTCACTGATCACTTCCTTAAAGCCAACCACACACCGAACGACATGCAATGGACCATCATTGAACAAGTACAAGCTGGCACCAACATACAAAGTCGTTTGCACGAGAAGGAACAACGTTGGGTATACGGACTTTCTACGCACATAATAGGGCTCAATGATAATATCCCATGGGCCTCAATTTTGAAGTAACTTTACACATGCCACTGTCTCTATACTGCAGCGCTTGGAAGGCTTTAACAAGCATCCTGCCCTGGTAACCCTACTTCTAGGGGTCTGATTAGATACCATCAAAAATAGTGATTCACATCACCGATGCAGCTAATATTACTGCAGCCTCAGTTCACCCAGAGTAACATTATAAAATTATTATTGTTTTACTCGATTTTATTCACTGTAAATCCGATCTTGTCCATGAGGGTTTTTTAACTCGCATTGCACACGCCAAAACCTTCCTGCAAGGGCTCTAACTAGTTTAATTAATAGCGCTCCCGCGCTTCTCATCCTGGCACTGTGAACCCCACTGGGCTACCGTACCCTGGCGTCCGCCGGGTTGCTAGGCAGCAGCCCTCGTGACACTCTCCCAGCACCGCCCACACCGGAACTGGGCTCCGATAACAGCCTGGAGCTCACCCCGGCTCCCTGTAGCAGGGCGGCGGTCGAGGCGTAGGTAACACAGCAGATGTCTGTTTCAAAACTGTAAGTAAAATGACCATTGACTCCCATTATCGTTCCACTCGGCCTTTAGTGGCACGATTTGCATTACCAGCCCGTAGACTACTCCGACGGGCTTTTCATTGTCTCACTCGGTTCCTTAGTGGGACAAACCTTCTGGCATATGACGGCTTTGATTACATGCGTCTCACCACTCACGCATTTTAGAATTTTTTTTCCATTTGTTTCAGTATACGTTTCTGAAAAACGGCGACTCCCTACCCCGCCCTATGATGCACATAGCTCTCCGATCTGGAGTAAGAGGCCATGAACTTTCATGTTTGTCTGTCCTATATGTTGAATGTGTGTATTGTCCGTGTTAGTTGTGTGACAAGGTATGAACAACCACGTGTGAATCCTGCTCACTCCTCACATCAACCCCATGTATGTGAGGCACATCCCACACGCCACGACAAAGAGATGCCGTGTATGGATGAAATAAATACTGTATAACTCACTAGGCACGCACCAATTGATAAGCACACGCGCGCCTGACTTGTTAGAGCCAAACTGGCCACTAATATAGCACGAGTATGACACGATCATAATAGACCAATAGTAGCACGAGCCTATGGCACTTCCGGCCTGAGCTCCCATAACCGTCATGCATGCTAGTGTGGGATATGGCATGAAGCATGTTATCATCACGGAGAAGGCAGTCTGCACTACGTTACAGGCATGTAATTTTGATACTTGTTCCCTCTCCGTCTTTTACCCACAGGTATTTTGAGCCTCACGCTCCCCAGATTTTGGGTTGGACGCTACCAATAGCAAAATATAAAAAAAAAAATTTGCATTGATGAAAACAAGAGGTAGGATCGGGTGCGCCTTTTAGGGGGCGTAGACCGTCCACCATCCTTGTACCTTGGTCCTGACGAAAACCAGATAATTTTCAATTTTTGGTTGAAACATGTAGACCACACTCACATAGATAGACACTTTGGGGCCTAACTACCCACATAGTGTCTCACTTTTGTTTTTATTATTGTCCAGTTACTTGCCAATAAAATACTTTTTTAAAACAAGTTTAAACCAGGACAATTTTTAATATATTTTTTTGCACACACTGACAACCCGCTCCACTGTAGTTCAGGTGTTGAAGCACACCCTGGTGGCGCTAGGTCATCAGGGTGGGCCCCGATGATGAAGCATGTCACCACCAGGTTGGTGAGTGAGGGGTTTCCTAAAAAAGGATAAGCCTTTCCTTTTTGTCTTCCTCTGCCACCCACTATATTGGGATTTTCTTGCTACAATCCCTGAGGTGGTACTCCTCCATTTGTTTACTTAAGTATACAAGCGCCTCTACCCCGGCAGACCATGAGGCATAGTATTGCCAAAGTATAAATACTACGAGTCAAAGACTACACCGTATGTATTTTGAATTGGGTGCTCACACATTAGGTGTGCATCCTCACTTTATTATAGGGTTTCACAAGGAGTGGCATGCATGGGGCTGGTCCCTGTGTGGTCCTGAAGAAGAGGTTTAGGGGATACCTCGAAACATATCGACTGAATATTAGGGACTGTATACACATACCAGTTATATCTTTTCCCTACTATTTAACCCCTTTTTATCCTTACCAACTAGGAGCGAGAATAAAATATTAGCTCACTAGCTAGGTATTTTTTACATCACTTTCACCACTCCACAAACACTGCACTACACATTTCTTCACAAAAAAGTGCTCTTACGTAGTTCTGCAAGTCGCAGTATGCCCCAAGCAGCAGCTGTTTGAGATGGCCCCAATGATAAGCAGGTCACCTAGGAGCAACCCTGGGTGTTTGAAGGTACTCAAGAAAATATTGTTCTTTTCTTTGAACAGGGGTCTTGTTTTTTCACGCATTCAAGGGAATCCCCATTCCCTTGGTTAGGTTTTTTGAATCTGACATTTCCAGATTTTTTGTGAACTACATGTACATTGGAGGGTGAACCTAACCAGTACATCCATCTTCCCCCTTTTTTGATTGTCATAATAGTGTACTCATGAAGTGGAATTGTAAGGAAGGTGGTTTCAGAGAAACTAATCCTGCACTGTCACTCTAGCAAATGTGTATCAAAAGTAATTGTGTAGAAGAATGGCAACTTAGTAGATGTGTACATGTAAAAGGGCAGAGTTCTTTCCATGGCCTAGCCTAGCCTCTTGACAGGTCATGTGATCATGACATTTGATGCCAGGCTTCAAATCGTGGTAGGTTACGTTTCATTGGTTAAACATGATTTCATGTGCACATTAGTTTATACAGGGATGTGCTAAAGACAAATTAAGGGAGTTGTAACGTAATTGAAAAATATTCACTGGAGACAGGGAATTCCCAATAAAAGGCTGATCTTGGATGCACAACTGAATTTTATATGCCTAGTCAAATTTCACACATTTTTACATTAGTACTTTGTACTAAACAATCATATGAGGTGTTTTGAATATGGTAGTTTGATTTGGAAAGTAAGAGACACTGGGTCTTTTAAACAATATCTGCAATTAGCAAGATTTTTAAGATGGGCAATTTTCAAGCCTTTCAGCTCTTAGAGGCCGAAGAGAAGGCAAGGGATACCACACGTTCAGCCCCTTCTGACTCAGCCGGCAAGTGGTCTTTGTATTTTTGACACTTACATGTTACTCAGAATAGCATTTAAATTTAGGATAAAGTTAGTGCCTTGTAATGGAACCTATTTCCTTTGTAGACATTAAAAAAATATTTTTGAAATTTATAAATGTCAGTGCTCCTGGAACTGATGGTACATTAAATATAATGTTGATATTTCAGGCAGATTGTTGGGCAAGTTTATTGAAGAATGTATTTATATACCTAAACAAGGATCGCTCCCTCGTTCTTGAATAGGTGCCATAATAATTTTTATTTATAAAAAAGGTGCCCTGCGTGAACTGGAATCTTTTTAACTAATCGCACATTTGTGTTCAATCTCTGAATTACTTGGTTTGATTTTTCATAAACACTGAAATGAACACAAGTACATCAAGTAGCTGCAGAAATCAAGTGGGATTATGTGATGTTACTTGCTTGTCATGATCACATTTGTTTGCTCACTTATTTCGTACATACATCTTATAGCATAATAAATGAGAACGCATTAGTATTTGTTTATCTGCCAAATGTTTTAAATGGTGTACTAAGGAACAATTAATACAAGTAAATATTCATTTTGCTATGCTACAGGTGACAAAGATGTAATATAAAATATATACTATTCTTTCCACGTAAGTTCACTTTTGCTGACAAATTAAATACATTTAATTAGCACTCTCGAGCGTTGGAAGCAGATTTGCCATAAGATGCTTCCTTTACAGGTTATACCTACTTTTATAGGTCCACTCAGGAGCATGCTATGACTACCAGCTTCATTTCCCTGTGGTCGACTGGTGTCCCTGTGGGCTGTGATGGAGCAAGGTTTTGCACGTAAAGAGACTTGCTTGTACTCAACCCTCTCAAAATAAACTGGAATGCACTAATAAACATGTTTTGTCTTACTAACAATGCACCACATGACATTTCTAGTAAGCTAGGGAAGCTTAACAATGTGCTTCATACTAACCGTAACTCGAGTGACCTAATATGGCCAACGCAACGCGGGAATTTTTTCACACATGCGTCTGTCACACTCATGTGACATGACTTACTTTCTGCTTTGGTGAGAAAACTTTGCTTCTGTGCACTAGAACTAAAGATGGCTGCTCTATGTTTTCATGTGCTAACGCTTGCATTGCAGCTTTTATTAAATTGTTTGTTCTGCCTAAATTCCTAACGCTGTAGTTAAAATAAATTAATGGGAATAGAGTAGAGATGAGTGGTATACAGTGCATTCATTTATTCTTTGTTCTAAAACTGTTTTTCTTTGACTTTGCTATTAGCTCGTGTTTGGACCAATCAAGTACAATGTTGCTCCATCTTGGGTCCCGCGACTGCGCATGTGCTGCGCTCTCAAGAGTCCACAAGCCATGGCATTGAATCTATGACAACGACAGTATTGTCTGAAGATGCACCTGGGAAACTCACCCCGCGACCTCTCGAGAGGAAGAAAGATTGATAACTTGTTTTATATTGTATTTACTATTAGAATATTCATTGTTGGGTGGAATAAAATGCATGGGAAAATAAAGTTATGGGCGGGAAGATAATTTGCATTATTGAATCAAGTGACCTCATAACTGGTATGGTGTGATTACCTCTCCTCGTCTTTTGACCATTCAAATTGAGGGAATACACACATTTGCAACATTGGGGGGGTGGTACACTGCCCTGAAAAATGGTATAACTAAAATAGGCTTAGCTAGTTAGATTGTCCGACTTGTCCGAATAGTCGATTTTTTCCGTTGAATAAGTAAGGCCTTGATTATCCGCCATGATTGTCTCGTGTGTGTGTAGCTTGGTATGATCAATCCGTTGAAATTATACTCTCACAGCTGTGCGCTGCCAGGGCATATATAAACAATGGAGAGAGCTAGGGAGGGTGGTCGCATGCAGCGACCGGAGGGTACTCCTGTACCCCAGGGTAAAGTATAAGTAAACAAATGGAGGAGTACCACCTCAGGGATTGTAGCAAGAAAATCCCAATATAGTGGGTGGCAGAGGAAGACAAAAAGGAAAGGCTTATCCTTTTTTAGAAAACCCCTCACTCACCAACCTGGTGGTGACATGCTTCATCATCGGGGCCCACCCTGATGACCTAGCGCCACCAGGGTGTGCTTCAACACCTGAACTACAGTGGAGCGGGTTGTCAGTGTGTGCAAAAAAATATATTAAAAATTGTCCTGGTTTAAACTTGTTGTAAAAAAGTATTTTATTGGCAAGTAACTGGACAATAATAAAAACAAAAGTGAGACACTATGTGGGTAGTTAGGCCCCAAAGTGTCTATCTATGTGAGTGTGGTCTACATGTTTCAACCAAAAATTGAAAATTATCTGGTTTTCGTCAGGACCAAGGTACAAGGATGGTGGACGGTCTACGCCCCCTAAAAGGCGCACCCGATCCTACCTCTTGTTTTCATCAATGCAAAAAAATGTTTTTATATTTTGCTATTGGTAGCGCTCCAACCCAATTAAGGACAGTCTTGTCAAAACTAGACCAGTAATGCCCACTACCAATTTGAACCCAACCATCACAGAAATCTGGGGACTACCACCGGTCATTGGACATTTTAGATGCGGAGACTGCAGTGTGTGTCACTTAACACAGGACACCAAGACTCTACAACTGGAGAACGGAAAAACGTGGGAACAAAGATCGCATACCAATTGCAACAGTTGTAACGTAGTCTACCTTATCAAATGCACCTGCGGCAAACCATATGTGGGAATGACCACCCGAAAAATTAAACTTCGCATCAGCGAACACAGGAGCACAATACGCTGCAAGAAGAACAACACAAGACTCACTGATCACTTCCTTAAAGCCAACCACACACCGAACGACATGCAATGGACCATCATTGAACAAGTACAAGCTGGCACCAACATACAAAGTCGTTTGCACGAGAAGGAACAACGTTGGGTATACGGACTTTCTACGCACATAATAGGGCTCAATGATAATATCCCATGGGCCTCAATTTTGAAGTAACTTTACACATGCCACTGTCTCTATACTGCAGCGCTTGGAAGGCTTTAACAAGCATCCTGCCCTGGTAACCCTACTTCTAGGGGTCTGATTAGATACCATCAAAAATAGTGATTCACATCACCGATGCAGCTAATATTACTGCAGCCTCAGTTCACCCAGAGTAACATTATAAAATTATTATTGTTTTACTCGATTTTATTCACTGTAAATCCGATCTTGTCCATGAGGGTTTTTTAACTCGCATTGCACACGCCAAAACCTTCCTGCAAGGGCTCTAACTAGTTTAATTAATAGCGCTCCCGCGCTTCTCATCCTGGCACTGTGAACCCCACTGGGCTACCGTACCCTGGCGTCCGCCGGGTTGCTAGGCAGCAGCCCTCGTGACACTCTCCCAGCACCGCCCACACCGGAACTGGGCTCCGATAACAGCCTGGAGCTCACCCCGGCTCCCTGTAGCAGGGCGGCGGTCGAGGCGTAGGTAACACAGCAGATGTCTGTTTCAAAACTGTAAGTAAAATGACCATTGACTCCCATTATCGTTCCACTCGGCCTTTAGTGGCACGATTTGCATTACCAGCCCGTAGACTACTCCGACGGGCTTTTCATTGTCTCACTCGGTTCCTTAGTGGGACAAACCTTCTGGCATATGACGGCTTTGATTACATGCGTCTCACCACTCACGCATTTTAGAATTTTTTTTCCATTTGTTTCAGTATACGTTTCTGAAAAACGGCGACTCCCTACCCCGCCCTATGATGCACATAGCTCTCCGATCTGGAGTAAGAGGCCATGAACTTTCATGTTTGTCTGTCCTATATGTTGAATGTGTGTATTGTCCGTGTTAGTTGTGTGACAAGGTATGAACAACCACGTGTGAATCCTGCTCACTCCTCACATCAACCCCATGTATGTGAGGCACATCCCACACGCCACGACAAAGAGATGCCGTGTATGGATGAAATAAATACTGTATAACTCACTAGGCACGCACCAATTGATAAGCACACGCGCGCCTGACTTGTTAGAGCCAAACTGGCCACTAATATAGCACGAGTATGACACGATCATAATAGACCAATAGTAGCACGAGCCTATGGCACTTCCGGCCTGAGCTCCCATAACCGTCATGCATGCTAGTGTGGGATATGGCATGAAGCATGTTATCATCACGGAGAAGGCAGTCTGCACTACGTTACAGGCATGTAATTTTGATACTTGTTCCCTCTCCGTCTTTTACCCACAGGTATTTTGAGCCTCACGCTCCCCAGATTTTGGGTTGGACGCTACCAATAGCAAAATATAAAAAAAAAAATTTGCATTGATGAAAACAAGAGGTAGGATCGGGTGCGCCTTTTAGGGGGCGTAGACCGTCCACCATCCTTGTACCTTGGTCCTGACGAAAACCAGATAATTTTCAATTTTTGGTTGAAACATGTAGACCACACTCACATAGATAGACACTTTGGGGCCTAACTACCCACATAGTGTCTCACTTTTGTTTTTATTATTGTCCAGTTACTTGCCAATAAAATACTTTTTTAAAACAAGTTTAAACCAGGACAATTTTTAATATATTTTTTTGCACACACTGACAACCCGCTCCACTGTAGTTCAGGTGTTGAAGCACACCCTGGTGGCGCTAGGTCATCAGGGTGGGCCCCGATGATGAAGCATGTCACCACCAGGTTGGTGAGTGAGGGGTTTCCTAAAAAAGGATAAGCCTTTCCTTTTTGTCTTCCTCTGCCACCCACTATATTGGGATTTTCTTGCTACAATCCCTGAGGTGGTACTCCTCCATTTGTTTACTTAAGTATACAAGCGCCTCTACCCCGGCAGACCATGAGGCATAGTATTGCCAAAGTATAAATACTACGAGTCAAAGACTACACCGTATGTATTTTGAATTGGGTGCTCACACATTAGGTGTGCATCCTCACTTTATTATAGGGTTTCACAAGGAGTGGCATGCATGGGGCTGGTCCCTGTGTGGTCCTGAAGAAGAGGTTTAGGGGATACCTCGAAACATATCGACTGAATATTAGGGACTGTATACACATACCAGTTATATCTTTTCCCTACTATTTAACCCCTTTTTATCCTTACCAACTAGGAGCGAGAATAAAATATTAGCTCACTAGCTAGGTATTTTTTACATCACTTTCACCACTCCACAAACACTGCACTACACATTTCTTCACAAAAAAGTGCTCTTACGTAGTTCTGCAAGTCGCAGTATGCCCCAAGCAGCAGCTGTTTGAGATGGCCCCAATGATAAGCAGGTCACCTAGGAGCAACCCTGGGTGTTTGAAGGTACTCAAGAAAATATTGTTCTTTTCTTTGAACAGGGGTCTTGTTTTTTCACGCATTCAAGGGAATCCCCATTCCCTTGGTTAGGTTTTTTGAATCTGACATTTCCAGATTTTTTGTGAACTACATGTACATTGGAGGGTGAACCTAACCAGTACATCCATCTTCCCCCTTTTTTGATTGTCATAATAGTGTACTCATGAAGTGGAATTGTAAGGAAGGTGGTTTCAGAGAAACTAATCCTGCACTGTCACTCTAGCAAATGTGTATCAAAAGTAATTGTGTAGAAGAATGGCAACTTAGTAGATGTGTACATGTAAAAGGGCAGAGTTCTTTCCATGGCCTAGCCTAGCCTCTTGACAGGTCATGTGATCATGACATTTGATGCCAGGCTTCAAATCGTGGTAGGTTACGTTTCATTGGTTAAACATGATTTCATGTGCACATTAGTTTATACAGGGATGTGCTAAAGACAAATTAAGGGAGTTGTAACGTAATTGAAAAATATTCACTGGAGACAGGGAATTCCCAATAAAAGGCTGATCTTGGATGCACAACTGAATTTTATATGCCTAGTCAAATTTCACACATTTTTACATTAGTACTTTGTACTAAACAATCATATGAGGTGTTTTGAATATGGTAGTTTGATTTGGAAAGTAAGAGACACTGGGTCTTTTAAACAATATCTGCAATTAGCAAGATTTTTAAGATGGGCAATTTTCAAGCCTTTCAGCTCTTAGAGGCCGAAGAGAAGGCAAGGGATACCACACGTTCAGCCCCTTCTGACTCAGCCGGCAAGTGGTCTTTGTATTTTTGACACTTACATGTTACTCAGAATAGCATTTAAATTTAGGATAAAGTTAGTGCCTTGTAATGGAACCTATTTCCTTTGTAGACATTAAAAAAATATTTTTGAAATTTATAAATGTCAGTGCTCCTGGAACTGATGGTACATTAAATATAATGTTGATATTTCAGGCAGATTGTTGGGCAAGTTTATTGAAGAATGTATTTATATACCTAAACAAGGATCGCTCCCTCGTTCTTGAATAGGTGCCATAATAATTTTTATTTATAAAAAAGGTGCCCTGCGTGAACTGGAATCTTTTTAACTAATCGCACATTTGTGTTCAATCTCTGAATTACTTGGTTTGATTTTTCATAAACACTGAAATGAACACAAGTACATCAAGTAGCTGCAGAAATCAAGTGGGATTATGTGATGTTACTTGCTTGTCATGATCACATTTGTTTGCTCACTTATTTCGTACATACATCTTATAGCATAATAAATGAGAACGCATTAGTATTTGTTTATCTGCCAAATGTTTTAAATGGTGTACTAAGGAACAATTAATACAAGTAAATATTCATTTTGCTATGCTACAGGTGACAAAGATGTAATATAAAATATATACTATTCTTTCCACGTAAGTTCACTTTTGCTGACAAATTAAATACATTTAATTAGCACTCTCGAGCGTTGGAAGCAGATTTGCCATAAGATGCTTCCTTTACAGGTTATACCTACTTTTATAGGTCCACTCAGGAGCATGCTATGACTACCAGCTTCATTTCCCTGTGGTCGACTGGTGTCCCTGTGGGCTGTGATGGAGCAAGGTTTTGCACGTAAAGAGACTTGCTTGTACTCAACCCTCTCAAAATAAACTGGAATGCACTAATAAACATGTTTTGTCTTACTAACAATGCACCACATGACATTTCTAGTAAGCTAGGGAAGCTTAACAATGTGCTTCATACTAACCGTAACTCGAGTGACCTAATATGGCCAACGCAACGCGGGAATTTTTTCACACATGCGTCTGTCACACTCATGTGACATGACTTACTTTCTGCTTTGGTGAGAAAACTTTGCTTCTGTGCACTAGAACTAAAGATGGCTGCTCTATGTTTTCATGTGCTAACGCTTGCATTGCAGCTTTTATTAAATTGTTTGTTCTGCCTAAATTCCTAACGCTGTAGTTAAAATAAATTAATGGGAATAGAGTAGAGATGAGTGGTATACAGTGCATTCATTTATTCTTTGTTCTAAAACTGTTTTTCTTTGACTTTGCTATTAGCTCGTGTTTGGACCAATCAAGTACAATGTTGCTCCATCTTGGGTCCCGCGACTGCGCATGTGCTGCGCTCTCAAGAGTCCACAAGCCATGGCATTGAATCTATGACAACGACAGTATTGTCTGAAGATGCACCTGGGAAACTCACCCCGCGACCTCTCGAGAGGAAGAAAGATTGATAACTTGTTTTATATTGTATTTACTATTAGAATATTCATTGTTGGGTGGAATAAAATGCATGGGAAAATAAAGTTATGGGCGGGAAGATAATTTGCATTATTGAATCAAGTGACCTCATAACTGGTATGGTGTGATTACCTCTCCTCGTCTTTTGACCATTCAAATTGAGGGAATACACACATTTGCAACATTGGGGGGGTGGTACACTGCCCTGAAAAATGGTATAACTAAAATAGGCTTAGCTAGTTAGATTGTCCGACTTGTCCGAATAGCTGACCTGTCACTGACCCAATGCACTCAATAGGCGATCGAGAACAAAGGTGCTGGTGGAGCACTCTTTCAGAAGATTCGGGAGCAGAGGTGCTGGCGGGTCACTCTGTCAGAAGAATCGATAACCCAATCGGGGTTCTGGGAAGGAGTTTGATTACCTAATCGGGGTTCCTGAGGGAGAAGATTCGCGAATCCAATCGGGGTCCAACCTTTAGCTGCAGTGAGGGGTGTAACGCTGGCGTTGCACTTAGCTGAGGGTACCTGGTTCCGACCTGAATCCATCCTTATTTGGTCTTCACTGGTCCTGATCTACACCTGTGCCGTCTTACTGGCATCTGAACTACAAGAAGTTCTGTCTTTTATCACAGCCCGTGGCCGAGGGTCGGTCTTCACACCATTCTAGGTAAATATAAAATTCATGTGGGTATGTCATTGCACTGTTTCCCTTTTCTTACCCTTCCTATTTTTCAATGCTTAAAGAAAGTCTCATAATAATTTCACATCACCTTGCTTTGATTATATTCTTTCTAATTGATCAAGCTCTGACTGAATTAGTATGGACTCTGACATTTAAGAATTTTCATAGATAAAGTGTTTAAATCTTTCCCGAGTCTGTGGTTATTTTATGAGTGCAAATGTTTATTTTCTGACTATTATGCTAACACCCATGTGGCCACATGCATCAACAGGTCCGTTTGTGATTCCTAAATTGCGAAAATTAAGGAATCGCAATTTAGAAATCGCAAACGGCAATGCATGAAAAAATCGCAACTTTTTTTGCGATTCGATATTTTTCCTTAATTGCGATTCACAATTTGCGAATCGCAATTAAGGAAAACCCTTCCCATTGATTCCTATGGGCCAAGAGGCCCATAGGAATCAATTGGAAGGCATTTACAATTTGCGATTTTCAATTTGCGAATCGCAAATTGAAAATACAATTTCAAGGGTGCAGGGGGGGTCCAATGAACCCCTCCCTGCACCCCTGAAATTAAACTTAAGTGCAATTTACACACACACATGTCCCAAGGACATGTGTCTGTGTAAAATGCAACTTTCAGAAATGCATTTTTGTGCAGGTTTGAAGGTTTTCGGTAAATTAGCATGAGGTTCAACCTCATGATAATATATTGCTTCCAAATGACTAATTCGCAATTTAAAAATGATCATGCATTGCATTTAAGAAATCTGAAATTGCGATTTCTTAAATGCAATCCCAATTTCAGAAATCGCAACATGATTGCGATTCCTAAAATTGCGAAATACATAATGCATTCCAATTTTGATAATTGCATTCGCAAATGGCCGAAAATTGCGATTCGCACCATTTGCGAATGCAATTATCGTTGATCCATGTGCCCATTGATCCCTTAGGACTCGAGGTACTGGTGACAAGGTTTGGTAAGACAAATGGTATCGGTCCTAAATGGTTAAATTAAATTGCTGATTAGCGTAAGTTTACCTGTTCAAAGTGTATATTATTTAATGGGCCCAGGTGAATATGGTAAAACCAGCAGGTGAGCCTGCGCTCATTCAGCTGGACCACAGTCCCACCCACATTTCACACCCACCCAAAGGGAAGGCTCTGGGGAAATTAGTGAGAAAGCAGTGGGAACACTTGAAGTGTAGTCAAAGATTTCCTCAACTACTTCTACAGACACTGCAGTTTCAACATTGCTATCCAGGCTCCATCTCTTGATTCTGGAAGGGTGAGCACAATCAATGACAGTAAAATATAACATGTAAACAAAGAGCCATGTTTGTTTATAGTTTCTACTACTCTGTGGCAATTGACGGTCCAATGCCTTTCAGCAATAGATGAGCCTGCTAAGGTATCTACTGAACGCACAATATTTGCAGTAGGACCTAATTCTTAGAGTTTCACAACCTACTCACATCTTGCTCAGCTTGCTGGAAATCTTTGCAGTCCACATTTTCTATGTCCCGGAAATGGACTTCACACTAAGGAAAACATTCTTATGTTTGTCTACACATGCTGCCTGACCCGAATCTAGTAATTTGTACTAATAAGATCATATGCCATCCTATGCTTGCCTTTATTTCAGAGTGCCAGGTAAATGTAACTGACCACTCCTGGGCGCTACTCAGGCTCCGGGTTCTTTGCTTATATATCTATTGGTAACATCTTTCATCATGTGTTCGTTGAACCTGACCAAAGTGCGTCAAGTCAGCCACACCGAGTATGTCTTGAAGACACGCAGGAACTTTTATAAATGGTTTTATATTTCCCATAGACTTAGCAATACTGTCTGCTCTCGGATTTGTATGGGTTCCTTTGCTTCTTGAAATAACGTGCAAACCTCTATCTCAATTTTCTTCATTTTTATCTTAATTTGATTGATTGAACATGTATACTTTTCTTTACTCGTAATGTGGTGATTTATGTTCTTTATCTCGGAACTATTCTGCTCTATGTGTTTCTTATTCACTACACTCTGACACTCTAAGTTACCTCCCACAGGTAAGCAAATTAACCTTGAAGGAAAACTATTTGCCTATGTTGCTTGGACTTTGAGAAATTGCACTTTTCTCACAGGCAAATTCTGATACAAAGTAATAACACTCAGTAAAATGTACCATTCAAAGGCTTGGGGCCACATGTATCAACATTCCTCTTTACGATTCTTAAATAGCGACTTTTAAGGAATCACTATTTAGAAATCGCAAAATAGTATGTATGTAGGAAATCGCTTCTTTTTAGCGATTCCGTAACCATTCCTATGGGCCAGGAGGCCCATAGGAATGAAGGGGAAATTTGCGATCAGCAATTTTCTAATCGCAAATTGTGAATATTTTCATGGGTGCAGGGGTGTCTCAAGAACACCCTGCTGCACCCCTGAAAATGACATGTGTGCGCATATGGCGCACATACATGCCCTAAGGGCATGTATGAGCGTCACATGGCACCTTTTGATGTTTAAAAAAATGCTTTTGTAAAAGAATTCACAACGTACCACCAACTAGAAGTTGGTGGTAATTTGCGATTCCTTAATGCCATTTTTTTTCCTTGATACATTGCATTTAAGGAATCGCAAAATTTGCAATTCCTTAAATGCAATCGCAAAATAAGGAATGGCAAATTTAGCGATTCCTTATTTTGCACCAAAAATGTATCATACATACCATTTAGCGAAAATGGGTTCACAAACACCGGAATTCGGCGAATTTCGGCGTTTGCGAACCCATTTTGCTTTGATACATATGGCCCTTGATCCTAGCTTTTAAGAGAAACAGCATGGAATTTCCTGTTACATTAACAGTGTCTTCTCTGTCCTGGACTGCAAACCTCCTTCAGTTTAAGTTTCTTTATTTCGGTTTTGCGCAAAACCATAAAAGGACATAGAATTCAAGCAAATTAAAAGTCCATTCCTAAGAACTCACAGATTCAGGACAACCACAACCACACATTCATGTTTAAATAGGTATAAATAATTAAAAATCCATCAAAGACCTCTTTTTGATAGCACCTGTTAAAAACCAAACAATAGCAAAACAGATGCGATCAGAGAGTAACGTTTGCAGATATAACATAGCTAGTCTAGCTTGCTTAAAATTCAAAACCTTTAACAACAGTAAGATATACTCGGATCCCAAAGAGCAATATGTCTTGGACAAAACATAAATCACATCCACAAGGGCCCAGATTTTTACAAAATACCAGTCTCTTTGGACAGCAAGGAAACAGTAAACAGCCTTAACCTAAACCAAGCTAAAAGATAACAATGATTTAGGTCTGACATGTAAGGTTTCATAAGCATAGTAGTAGTAGTAGCATTTTTATTGTATAGTTAATTAAAACCATAACAATTAAGCATTACAGCAAACAAATAATTAACAACAATAGTCAATATTTTCAAATACTTAAATAACACTAAAATAAGCAATATTCAGTTATTCAGGTAGTCAGCACAATATACCTTACGGTAACCTCCGATAATCAGGACTTTAGTTTTGAACTGATTTAGCACAAGATGGTTGGCCTTGTTGAATCTATTCAAGGCATTTAAAGCCATTTACAAAACCGACTTGGTATGATCCATGCCCTTCATATCATCAGCATATTGAATTATTTGTAATCAGACTGAGCTTAAATTAAGGGGAATCAGATTACATTCATCCAGTGCTTTCCCTAGATCAGCTGTATACAAATTAAACAACACGGGTGCCAGGACACAACCCTGTTTTAGCCCACAGTTTGTTTTCACTTTCTGTATTACTGTTTTTGTGCTAGTTTTCACCCGCACCCAGGTAGGTCTCTGTATATAGTGATGTAATAGCTCTTAACAGATTCAATGGAGTGCCCCATTCCTCCAGAGGATAGTCCTATCCACTCTGTCAAAAGCTGTGCTGTAATTATAAAACAGCACAGGAGAGGTGGTCTATTCCTCTGGAGGACATGGTGCCTGAGAACTGAAAGAGCTTATTTATTGTCTACTGTAGATGCCCCACTCTGAACCCTGTTTGAAAGAACGGCAAAATACCCCTTCTCCGCGGCCACACAGGATTCTAAGTTTTCTAACAGAATTCGGGCATAAACTTTTGCCTCAATATCTAGTTGGTCAACCAATCTATAATTTACGGCTCAAGTCCGATCTCCACTCTTAAATATAGGCAATAAAATTGGTCATCTCCAACCATCTGGTATATCAACTTTTAAAAAATAGTAGTTGAAAAAAGCTGACAACACTGTTACCCAACCTCCATACGCCTCCAAAAAAACGCAGGCTGGCAAGTCATTCAGGCTAGGGGCTCCAACAGATTTGAGCTTTTTAAATAAATTTGCCACCTCCCCATTATTTGTTAAATTGTTCTGAGCCACTTAAGTCTCTTCCTCAGGCTGGCCTGACCCAGCTTTCAAGTCCTCTTGATGTTGTAGACTTGGTGCAGATGCCACCAAATTTCCATGAAAGGTTACAATAGTGGTGGCCAGCGGTCCAGCCTCTATTTAATTGTCAGTCTGCTCCACATACAGCTCCACAATATGGCACACCCAAGCTGCTTTTGAAAACCCAATTTTCCCCTAACTTATAACAATTTTTTAATTTATTAATGTAGTCCCAAAAACTGGCTTGATTAGTATCCTTTAATAATTGAAAGATTTTGGCCCATTCGTTGTTCTTTCTATCCTTCTGTGTCTCCCAGACTGTTTTTTTATGTAACCTCCTAGGCAATGTTACTGCTGCACCTGTAGTTTTAGAAGGATTACACCTGTGAGCTTGCTGTGCTTTACGCAGTGTTCTTTTAGACACAGTGATTGCCTTGCAAAAATTACCTGGCCTTACTGGTTCGTGCCCCCCTTGTTGAATTTTAGGCCTACCCTTCTCTTCCAATAATTACTTTTGTAGGTTCCCCATAAACCTTCCCCACCCGTGCAGGGCCCCTACTAAATGGTTGCTAGTTAAAGTGTACTCCCGATCTTTTAGCCAGGTACTAACCTTGAATTTAACTTCACATAACCACTTAAGTCTTCTGACTAACTTCCCAGACTCTTCACCTGTTGAAATACCCACGTTAATGGAATTTACAGCTGGTTTTGAGTCAAGACTCAGCGTTCTTCTTAATGGATTATGTTCGCTTTCTGCTCTAATTGAGATATCAAAGTGATGTAATCGTGCAGCTAGACCTGTGGATAAAAACGTATAGTCAATGGTCAATCCATTTTTACATGTTGGGGGAAATATCAACTCCTTATTTCTCAGCTCAAATTCCAACTGGGCAAACACTAAGTTGTGAATTTTCATAAAACCATTAGTTCCATAATCAGCCTTTCCATTAGAAGCTCCCACAGTGTTCTCCCCATCCCCTAATATTAAAATATCCATTTATTATAAATTTGCAATGTGTATAATCTAACAGGAGGTCTTCAAGGTCTTCAAGAAAGTGATTTACCAAGTCTAACATTGCTTTCCTGGGAGAATTAAAATAACAATTGATCACAATCAAAACCAATTGTTTGGTATTTGATTTCTACCCATCTATACAAACCGTTTGAGCAGCCAAACAATTGCTGTCAAGAGCCATCCTTGTTAAGTTGGCAGTGTGCTTGATGAAAGTTGATAAACCCACTGAGGGCCGACAAAACAGACTTAGACGAGATGCAGTAGATAAATCTCATGGAAGTCTGGTAGGGCAGTTTTTAGCAAGACATAAGCATTGATTCATAAGCTCCTTAGATTCTCGCTTAATTCTAAAGTTCAAGAGAAAATTACATTTAGTCCATTTCAAATCCGATTTTGTAATGGTACTTGGGTTTTCATAAAGTTCTGGTTGACCGAGTGCACAAAAAGCAGATATGACATAATTTAACCAATATATACTATAAGCTCAATTAAGATTCAAATAAATTCATGCTCCTCATGGACAAAAATGCTTCAGCATAAGAATTCTATAATGAAGCACATATATATATATAGAAAAATGGATGTGCAGAGACTTAACTTTGTATGAAACAAAAGAAATTTATTTTCATTGTTAGAATTTTATCACTAGATGTTTTTGGAAAGGTTGCTCCAAGGGGAACGTGCAGAGAAATAGTGCTAAAAAAATAAGTGAGTGGGGAAGTATTCCCAGGGTGAGTATGGAAAGAAATAGGAAAGTTCAATGTGGGATTGATCAAGGGTATCATTCGTAGTGACAGTATTTTACATGGTCTGTTTACATTAATGTTTACAATCACAGATTGTAATCATCTGTGGCACATAATTGGTAAGGGCTGTGTGGGTCCAGGTACATGAGAATATGTTCGTCCACGTATCGACTCGACTGCTATTGTTACACATGTCACTGTAATATACTCTGCACACAATGAATCGCCTATGTCCATTTGTTTTGTTTTTGTTTTGTTAATTATATAGAGCATTGTAAATATTGGATCACTTTATGTTGAATGTTAATTGTTAATTTATTATACAAAATGTATATCGTACATGCGGTAAATTAAATCCCAAAACTGGCTCGTAAAGGATCACAAAGCTATGACCCCTCATTAGTCACCACGATTAGCGTGAAGCGGTGTGCAGCGCTGACATGGAAGTCTGCCTTCTATTTCTACTCTCCACACAGGAGATTTACATTGGCACGTATAACTAGAGACGCGCCAGTAATACGCGGTCTCTGCTACAGAGTGGACTAATCATTTGGTGTCAGGTGAGCAGGTGCCCTGGACCCTCCCTCTTCCCTCCAGCCCCCAATTACTTAGAATAGGGCCATGGGGAATTTTTGTAATTGTTTAAGACTGTGTGTTTAGTAAGATGAAAACGAATCAGCACATCTGGAATTTTGACTACGGCGGAGCTCCGTAAATGTTTACCCCGCCGTGGCATGCCTATGGACATGTCAGTGGAATCATACACGTATCCCCCATTTTTTTATCCTTCTTGAAATCGGTCAAATTGCCAACAGCCAGCATAGAACCAGACTTGGGGTATATGCATACAGAGTCCTTGTACATAGACCAGAAAGGGGGTTTTACCTAGTACCTATCCAGGAACCAGAATTTATGTTGACTTAACTAGACATAGAGTGGGTTCTTGTTACTAAGGATTAGACTCACTCACAGAGGTTTTTGTCCACACAGAACCTGTACAATTGATTTGTTTGCCGGACTGACCCGGGGCATCCGATGGATTTGAAAACATGCCATTGACGCGGCTATATCCTCCCGCAAAGGTTCCCGGCGGGTAAGCGATATTATGAACCTGTAGCAATTTTAGGATGTGCTAGCTTGGATGTTGGACTGATAGCTACTGATAGCTACTCTCTCCCTACTAGATGAGGTATTCAAACCACGTGTTGGTTGCCTTCCACTCCTCACCTATCCCGTCCTGAGGAAGACTCGCAGGCAAAGGCTCAACTGTCCCATATGTCACAAGTCGAGTCGAAATGTCGACAAACGTATTCTAATGTACCTGGACCCACCCAGCCCTTACCAATTACGTGCCACAGATGATTACAATTAATGTAAATAGACCATGTAAAATACTGTAGGGCCAGGACACTACAATTGATACCCTTGATCAATCCCACATTGAACTTTCCTATTTCTTTCCATTCTCACCCTGGGAATACTTCCCCACTCACTGTTTCATACAAAGTTAAGTCTCTGCACATCCATTTTTATGTATATATATATATATTTGTTTCATTATAGAATTCTTATGCTGAAGCATTTTTGTCCATGAGGAGCGTGAATTTACTTTAGCAGGAAAAATAAAGAAATTGTAATTGATTTCACTATTTAGACTGATTGGTTTGAGGACCACTGTTTTGTATATTGAAAGTTACCCAGGTCCACAGACTTGAATCGGGTCACCCCATACCTGTAATGGCAATTAAGATTCAGACAACCTCTCAAGATAGTTTTGTTAAGCTTAGTCTCACCACTGATCCAGACCAAAAGCCATTTAAGTAAATGGAACAGGGCAAGGGTATCAAAAATATAACCTATACAAAATTCCTACTGGGCAATGTTCGCTGGAGCACTCTGGAATAGGGACAACAAACTACTAGCAAAGTTGTTTTTGGCAGACTATAAAGAGGAGTTATCCACCCTACCTCAAATATCACTGCCATATGCTATTGCTGAAACACATGTGACCTGATAAATCCTCAGCATAGATTTCTGAAGCTTTACTAGAAATTGGGTTACTGGAGTGTGAGCCCTGGTCAAGTGGCAACCACAATCCTAGTTAGGGTAAGGTGCAAGCAACCCTGAATTAACCTGTGCTCTACCCCTGGTAACTTGGTACAGAGAAGTCAGGCTTAACTTCGAGAACCAGAGTTATTGAATTTGGTATGGCCAGTCTTACCACAGATCCAGATGATAAGCCATCTAAGTAAATGGAACAGGGCAAGGGTATTAGAAATATAATCCATACCTGATTCCTCATGGGCTATATAAGCTGGAGTACTCTGGAGTAGGGAGAACAAATGTCTAGCAAAGTTGCTCTTGGCAGAACAAGGGGTCATGCTGTGAGCCTTGGTCTCGTTAACCAATGAACCATTTGTTGCCTCCACTGATTCCAAGCACTTCCATCACTAACCTAATCTCATCAGTCAATGCACCGAGAGCCAATGTTAGATACAAGATAATAAAGGAACTTTTGCAATATTTGCAACAAGTACAGGATTCTTATGCTGACCCGTGATCGTTTGAGGCACCAAGGATACATTGAGGTGATGAAAGAAACATGTCCCAGCTTGGCCCCAAACGGCTGCACATAGGCACAGACAGACCCGCTCTTGGCCCCTACTTTGCTCAGGCATGCTTTCAGGCATGTTACACACAACAAGCTTTTAGCTGGAATTTTGTATCCTCTGTCACTCACAGCTGATGTGGCCCCCACATCCTTATAGCGGGCAGGGAATATGAGCAATATATTCCTGCCCCCTCCTACTTCATAAGTATTCCTTTCTGCTTCCCACGCCACAGGCTTCAAGCTTGAGCTTTGTATCCTCAGCCCCTCACAGCTGGTGCGCCCCCATCTTCTTCTGGCATGCTGGGAATATGGGCAATGTAGTGCTGCCCATGCCTGCATCACAGGTGCTCCTTAGCCTGTCCTGTTGCAGTTTTGTTTTCTCAGCCCCACACAGCGGATGCAGACTCTGCCCCTTCTATCCTGTGGGAAATATGGGCACTGTAGTCTCACACCCGTCCCACAAAACTCCTTCAAAGTTCAAGGCAAACTCAGGAAACAGGCACGAAGACCAGTTCAATCCATGTCCTTTTGAATTTTGAAGGAAAGGCATGCCACAGTTAAAAACAATGAATTCCCAATAATCCATTTCCAGGATGCATCTTTCCAGGTCTTTCATAAATACAGGTTTGGGGCCAGCAAATGAATGTGTGTGGGTTGCAAGAGAGAGCAGTCAGACTCTCCATATATTGTCCCACCTAGTTCACATATTCATTTCTGAATTTTTTTTTTTATTCAGACAGGACAGGTGTACATTGCGTCTGGTAAACTAACATGAATAAAAAAGGTATTGGGGCTCAGAAGTGTATGCAAAAAGAATGCTTCAAGGACATAGAAGCCATAACTGGCATACCCACGTGCTGGAAACCACCAATGTGTGATACCCGCTATATCTATTTACAAAAAACACCATTCATACTACACAGGGCTTCCAGAAACACAATAAGTACTCAAGTGTGAATGAGGTGCTCAGTTATAAATGAATACTAATATTTATAAAGAGGTCAAGTACAAAGCACCCCCAGGGATACAGGTAAAAAGGTATCTGCCTATGCCGATACATTAACTGCTACTAGCTGTTTCTAAATAACTTTGGGGCATATCAGCAAAGCCAGGCGATAGTTATCACCAAGCGCATTTAGGGCTAGGATAATTATCGCTGGTTAACCCTGGTTCCTATCTCGGAGATAGCGTGCTATCAGCAACACATATCCCCAATGCGATAGGAATCCAAGCATTACCTGGAAAACAGTGTGATTATTGCTGGAAATCCAGTGATAATCGCACTGCGACCGACGATACCTTGCTGATAGGGCAGGGTTTTCTTAGCCATGTAATCCACCTCCCATTGGATTACATGGCTAAGTCAGATTACAAGCAGGTGTAAGGAAAGTAGTGATAACCGTGGTTAGAGCTCTTTTTCTTATCGCTCTGCCTGTTTGCGTGCAGCTTGCTAATTGGAGAAATGACGGTAAGCGACATTTCTCCAGTTATTTCGGGGAGGAATGCCCACTTTGCATCTCATTAGAGATGCAAAGCTGGGTGTTGTTGTCACTGGTGCTAAATCAGCAAAACACGCGATAGCATGTCTTTGCTGATAAGGCAATGAAATTATCGCCGCTTTTTGCCCGGACGCAATAGCAGCGATAATTTCATAGAGCCGCCTTGCTGATATGCCCCTTAGTTTTGAGATGATAAGAACCCTCCACTACAGGTGGGAACGCTGTTGGGCATTTTGTTAGCTACGAAAAGCCTGGTACTCTCTTGAGGCCATAACACAATCGTTGGGCATTGTCACCTCTTTGTAGTGATATTTCAAAGCTAGTTGGCAGAAACCTTTAGGACATGCCAAAATACAAACTTTGAATGCAGTATACCTCAATTGACTTCCCATGTGGGGCTTTTATCACAAAAAACTAATCTCCACAGGTGTGACAAACCTCTCACAAAATTCCAATATTTTCAGATTAACTCTGATGTTCACCTTTCTTACCCATAAGCCACTTTAGAGGTTTGGGGCCCATTTTAACTGCAATGTAGAGCAAGGCGGTCCAAAGGTGGGCTACAGACATTGGGTTCACATAAGTTGACAATTAGAGAGTATACTGCAAAAAGTGCATTCCTTACCTTGAAATTGCTCAAAATTATTGAATTCTTCTGAAGCCCTCTAAATTGATGAGTGTGAATGTTATTAAATTGTTTAACTCATCTGTGCATTGCAGAACAAATCATATGATAGTTAGTATTGAACCCATCTCAAAAGTCACAGACCTAGACATGTTGTAACTGATTTAGTGGTTGAGCTGTCTAAGTCAGTCACCCTTCCACCATCATTATGTAAGGCCCACAGTTACTGACGGGGCGTATAATGGTTGTTACCAATGTGATATTCCTGCCCCCGCCCTTGTAATGTGGGCTTAAAAAGTATTTCCCGGTACAAACATGTGTGTTCAGACTAAACCCCTGGAAAAGCAGAGAACGCAAAAAGTAACCCTATCGCATGTGAAAGGCACAAACATTCTTGCAAAAACATAGTCATGTATTAACGGGCGCAAAAGCAGCATCATGGCAGCAAAGCACATGCTAACTTAACAATGTCAACAATGTTCCTAAGGGCAATATAACACCATGCCACTAAATAAGTATGCCCTAATAGCAAACTAAGAGCCTGATTTATATCTTGGTGACATGTATACTGTGTTGTAATGGCGACAGAGTATAGACGCCACCAAGATAATGATCTTCCCGCAAAATGTAAAAGTGGGCAGACCCTAGGTTTGATCACGACGGAGTCAACTCTGTCTCGGCCAAGATTAAACCACACTGATGACCCTGCAGAACAAGGGTCTTTGGAGGAACACCTCTAATTCCACCACCACTGGCTGAATTAGAGGTCAGTTTTCACTGCTCATCACCGCAAAGAAAGCCCTGGGTGTAAAGGGCAGTGAAAACTGCTAAATGCTCCCCATGCCATGTGAGAAGACTCCAATGGCGATGGAGCCTTATCTTTCCTATTCTTAAAAAGAAAATCCCTCGTCAGGATTTTCTTTTTGAAAATCAAAAGAAAAGTGTCATGTTGACAGAGCCATGCAGCAAATTGTAAACAGCTTTGGCAGAATGGTGGTTCATGCCAATGCTTTAGAAACTACCCCCAGCCTTGCGGTCACTTCTAAATTTTGCGGACTGCGCCTCCATCAAGCAACATAGTAATTTACTCTCAGTGGGCTGCCCTTCATTATATAAATTAAGCCCTAGGCCTGCACAAGTGGTATAAAGTCCAATGCCCATGTAGGACACTGTGCAGTCCTACACCTTCCATTTGTTAGATTATAAAAACATTTAGGCATGACTGATTAATTACCTAGGGTTCACATTGATTCTAGAATGTCCTCGGATTCATTTTGTTTTTTTCAGTGAGGTATCCTAAGAAGCATGGTACGCCTTTATGTGAATCTCATATTTTGTAAACGTGAAAGGATTCCAGGATGAATTAAATGTTCTTTTAAAAGGCAAGCTTATGGCTTTTCGGTGCTAAAACTGACAATGTGCATGAAGGGGCTCAGTCAAAAAGATCATTCATAAGTTGTTTACGGAATGCCAAGTGACATTTACTTCAATGAAGCGCTTTATAGAGGAGAGAAAAAAAAGAAGCGAATGGTCTAACCACCTTGATGGAAATTTTGACATGAAGGACTGTTGAAACCAGCACTTTCTGGATGGCTGAAGGGAGGCCCCCATCCAGGCAAAATGTACTTCTCCCATCAAGGGCAGGTGATTATACTTTCTGTATAACCTGTGCTCACCCTTAGGTAGCTTGGCACTGAGCAGTCAGGCTTTATTTATTTATTTATTTTGGAGTTTTATAAAGCGCATGGCATTACGCACACCGGCGTGTCCCCGCGCTAGGAGAGAGAGTGAAGAGACACAACGGGGAGGCTATATCAGAGCTGAGCAAAAAAGATGTGTTTTTAGAGCTCTGCAGAATTTTACTTCGGAGGGTTCAAGACGTAGCTCCCTCGGAAGCGTGTTCCAGCTCTTCGTCGCCAGTAGCCTGAAGGATCTGCCACCCATTCGGGTTTTATGAATTTAGGGGACAGCGAGTAACCCGGTGTCGGAGCATCTAAGCCTGCGTTCAGGGCTATAGGGAGTGATGAGGGATAGTAGGGGATTAGGTGCTTTGCCATTGATGATACGATGACAGACGCATAGTGCTTTAAAAGATAAACCCCCACTTACCGGAAGCCAATGAAGGGTTTTTAGAGCAGCTCTAGAAGCAGTTCTTCTTGGGAGCCTTAGCACCAGCCGGGCTGTGGCATTTTGTAGTACCTGGAGGCGGTTGAGGCTTTTTGCAGTTATTCCCAGATAGAGGAGATTGGAATAATCCAATCTTGATGTAACCAAGGCGTGCACAAGAGTCTGTCTGGCACCGACCGGGAGTAGATCTAGGATCTTTCGTAGACTCTTGAGTATACCAAAGCACATCCTGGTTACCCGGTCTACCTGGGGAGCAAATGTAAGGGCAGAGTCAAACATAACCCCAAGATTTTTTGCCTGTTGAAAAGGCACTGGGGTAGAGCCCAGGCAGGCCGGCCACCATGCCGATGACCACACACTCGGACCACCCCCTACCACAAGCACCTCAGTTTTGGACCCATTCAGCCTCAGGCATTTGTCAGACATCCAGGATGCAAGCTCCTGCATGCAGGCACTGAAGCTGACCGCCGCAACGTCCGGTGCCCGTGACAGTGAGATGGCCAGTTGTGTGTCATCGGCGTATGACACTAGCTGGATTCCATAGCCTTCAACAATGGTGGCCACCGGGGAAACATACAGGTTAAGCAGGGTGGGACTCAGGGCCGAGCCCTGGGGCACCCCCTGATCAAGATTAAACATCCGGGAGTAGTGTTCTCCCTGCCTAACCTGAAAGCCCCGGTCAGTGAGGAAAGATTGAATCCATCTCAGTGCTGACCACGTGATACCACCTTTGTTTAGACACTGTAGCAGAGTGTAATGTGCTACAGTGTCAAACGCTGTGCTTAGGTCTAGTAGAATGAGGGCCATAGTTTGACCCTCATCTACTCCTTGCCGGATGGTCTCAATGGCCATCAGCAGCGCTGATTCCGTGGAATGGCGGGACCGGAAGCCAAATTGAGTAGGATGAAGTAGATTGGCTTGCTCAACAAATGCCATAAGCTGGAGGTTCACTACCTTTTCAGCCACCTTGGCCAGATAGGGAAGGAGTGAAATGGGACGCAGATTGTCCATCCGGTCCCAACTAAGATTAGTTTTTTTTGGAGCGGGAGGACAACAGCCTGTTTCCAAGTTTTAGGTACAGTATTGGATATAAAGGATGTCTCGAGGACCTCCCTAATATATGGTTCAAGAATCTCAATACTTTCTGCGAGGAGTTTAGGTGACGCCGGGTCACGAGGAGACCCTGACTTAATGGTGCGACATATCTGCTGGAGCCTGTCGGGGGATGGAGTAAAGAAATTGTCCAATCTGCTGACACCATCAACCTTCAGTGCATTTTCTCTAAACTCAATTCCCTTCCCCCCCCCCCGTGAAAGAAGAATAGATGGTAGCCACTTTGTCAGAAAAGACATAGGCAATATGTACTGTAAATACACAGAGTCAAAAAAGAGACCACACAGGATGTATGTAAATTACGTTTATATTCAACACACATATTCATTTCTTATTACAAGAACATCATATACTTTTAGGCATAAAACACATTTGGAAATATTACAAGCATTACTAGGCCCACTCATATTGTTATGATGTCAATAGTATGTACACTGTAGACAAATCTTAATCTTACCCCCCACCCCATAGAGAGAGAGAACACCCTTATGAGGTTCGACACGCTGTCCACCCCAGGCCCACCGTAGCCATCCTGATAATACAGACCCGCACAGTTATAGGGTACACCCGAGTCCCAATGATGTCAAAGCTATGTACATATATGGAACTAGAACACATTTGAGCAGTGCCGTGGATCAGAGCCATGCGGGTAAACCCAATGTTAAATGTATTGTGCTTTTGGCATAAAATCAATGAATAAAGCGGCACCACCGGCCAGTGTTGGGACTTACAGGTGGTCCACAGACTATCACTCCCACTCACACACACACTCTGCAGGTGCTAGTGGTACCCAGCAGGTCAATGGATAACACCCGGCAGACTCCTTGGCCCCAGCCTCCCTCCACCATCTGGTTCACCCCGATTGTCCTATACCTCTGGATAGAAGATATCCAGCCCCGCCTCCCAGTTACTAAGCTGCACCCAGCTGAAGTCACACTTAGTCTGGGCCCTCGGGGAGCAGGAGGGGATATTTAGTTATTTTTTAATTAGGAGGTAAACATAAACAAAGAGAAGTTTAGCAAGCACTCAGAAAGTTCACCCACAGGTCTCAAAACACAATGAAGCCACGCAGTCTCTTGACCCACTTCCAAACTGTCTTGGAAATGTTCCTTCAACTCAGTCAATCTCTCTCGCTAGGACCTGTAATAAAGATGCCTACAGGAAGGGCCAGGTGTGGAGAGAGCAGTTTGTCTGCTGCAATGAGGGTAAAAAGGAACAACCGATCTATGGGGAGTAACACAGGTGAGCCTCTTGGTAGGAGAAGGCACCACAAGTAGTACCTCATGAATTAACTAACCAGCAGAGTTTGTTTCTGCCACCGAGAGGGCTCTAAATATTCAATATAGAGGAGTGTATAAGCAACAGCTTTAATGGACATAAATCTTTGTTTATCAGTTAAAAAAATGGTTAAAACAGAGCAGTGGCATTCAAATAATTCCAGGGTACTTTTCCCATTTTAATAGTTTGCAATGTCCAAGCAAATTGCATAACAGATCTTAACTGATTTTGACCATGATATAACACAGATACATCACTTTGAACAATATCAATAACAGATGAGACAATATTATCCAACATAGAAACCCATGAAAGTGTATTGATGGTATTATCTACCTTGGCACGAACTTTCTCTACATTGGCTTGATCAACGGCTCAGACTAAGCGCTGCTTTTATCTGTGAAAGTTTCCAAATTTCATTGCAAGCGGCATAAATAAACCTCTTAGATCTAGGATTCCTAGATCCCTAGATGAAATCAGCCACATTGATATTAATTTGACTAGAGTGTAAGGTGTTGTTTCACTGATGTTAATGTGGAATGTTCCAACCATTGTTGGCATAATTTACCGACCAAGTATGTGGTGACCGAATGTGTGAATGGATAACGAGGATCCAGTCTAGTCAGAATGAAACCAGGTGTAAAATTATAAAAACGCAATTGGCGTGCATTTATTTTCATTTGCCACACCAACCACCCGGTAGAATCAGTATCAGAGAAAATTAAAGTGTCATTTAGAAGCAAAGCTTGCAATGCCTCAATAGTATAATTAGATTTAGTGCACCAATCGTCATATTCCGCAAAAGACCATATAAATGGGGTATTTACATTTTTACAGTTACCAGGCCAAAACAATTGGTCTGGTAAATTGTATCATTAAAAAATAAAGTTTGAGCTGGGATGAGGCAGATACATGTAAAGCCTCAGTTTCCTGAACCTACCAAGGCTACGTGCCTCAGATCGATTTTATATCAAGGGTCTCTTGCCAGTAATCATTACCCTCTGTAGCAAATTTAGTTCTAAACAAGTTGGCGTAAATCAATTTAGTGTGGGTCAATATAAATTTGGATTGTGAAGACGATTGAAGATTAAAAAAATAGGATTCTGGATTGGACGTGTCATAATCTGTAAAATAAGTGAATTTATCTCTAAGAGTTTTAGAACTCCCCTCTACGGTAGTAGGACAATGTTCCCATTGTGTGTAATTAAAAATAGGTCTTAACGTGTTCGTTTTGTGCAAAAAAATGATGCCAATAATGTTCATAGCATAAGAGATCACCATAATTGGCAGAATATAAATACACATTTTCGGCATCAAAAGCAGCATAATATTTTAAATCTAAAAACAATGCATGTACTGCTTCCATATCTCAATTGTCAGAATGTATGTCCTGTGTTACCACATCTCCTAATGAATCGCAAAACACGTATGGCACCCTGAGTACCTCAGTCGGACCGTGGATTTCAAAGGCTACTTTATCCCAAACTATGCCATCTGCAACCTTGAATGCCGAAATGTTCACAAGTGTCTGATCAAGTTTCATGATATGGGACTATGTGTAAAGGGCCAGAATTCCATTCACCAAGTTTACAGCAGAGCGCTCTGGTAAGTAGTGACCATTGATGAGTAAAAAGAATACTGTCACTAATCCAATCGATATGAATAGGGAAATCAGGATAAGCACCAACTAAATGTAGGTCCATGGAGGGACCAGGTAAGGTTTTTGAACAAAGAGGAGAAAACACTCAATTTAGTCAGAAGATCTGCCAAACTGGATGTCAAGCAGGACCAACCAGAAGAGAGGCTGGCTTGATCTACAAAGTAACCACTCGTGGGTCAATTAATCAGAGGTGGAAGTGCTGGGTCCCCATGATGTTGTCGAGGACTTTTCGGCACCTCCCTCATGCACCCATCAGCATGATATGTATGCTCGACGTGAGTAGTGGAAGATATAGGTCCGACAGGTGAAAGGTCCATTACAGTGTCCATCACTTCCTTAGCCACACGAGGACCAGTGGGAGAGGCTGAAGTCTGTGTATCCAATGAAACTGCGTTGCACTAAAATGCAGGCGTGACACTATTCAGAATCGGAGACACGGTGTAACTTGACATTGTCCACTGAGATGTGTCAGTTGTCTTTGCGACCAGGAAAAGGTGGTACGAGTACCCTTAAGTCCAAGAATTGGAATCGGTGAACGATAAGAGGAACCAAATTATTTTTTGTTTTCCAGCTTTTCTCGTACCAGATCTCCGATTTTTGAAAGCCAGCCAGCAACTGGAATCAGTGGTAGAGGGTAAATGTTTAGTTGAATAGTTGTCATGGGTCTTTTGTAGATCCTGCAACACAGTCAAATGATTATCTACGTCAAAGCTTGCGGCAGCCGCCACAATGTCTAGACCATCAAGATCTGGCACTAACATTTTAATGCCAAAGAGCACTTTGTATTGGGTGCGCCCACCCAGAAATCTTCTAGGGAGATTAGTAAGGGAACGTTGAACCCCATTAAAGTGGGCCAGCCAGTTCCTGCCAGTTCCTAAGACTCTAGCTGTCAAGGATTGCTTTAAGTCACGGTACATTTGCTCCACAATTGAATTGCCCTCAGGCCTGTGTGGAGACGAAAACTGCACCAGCACCCCCATTGACTTCATCGCATCCTTGTACGCCTTAGAGGCAAATGCTGGACCTTGGTCAGAATGGAAGGTTACACAGCCAGGCAAACATCCCAACAAAGACATGCAAATCTGTGATGATATTTCGCGTGCCAGCACTGCATTGTGGAAAACTAGTGCACGAATCAACTGCAACAAATATATATTTATACACAGTATCAGAAGAGAGTGGACCACAGTGATCAAGATATACACAGCCAAAAGGTTAATAAGAAAAACACAAATGTGTTGAGGTGGACGTGTGACAGTGGATGGCTTGGTTTGCTGACAAATGTCACAAGAAAGTACATAATTACAGGTTTGTTTATATAAGCCACGCCACCAGTAACGTTGCTGTAAAATAGAGACTGTCGCCGATACACCAGCATGTGCTGGCACAATGCCTACATGTGTGGCTTTAATCAGAGTCTGTCTGCGGTCCAAGTTGGGAATCAGCCAATCCCCAACCGAAGGAATCACAGCACAAGTAAACAGTTTGGGAGTTATGTAATAAGAGTATTTCGAAGGGAAATCCTGAGGTGAAGCAGTTCCTCCCTTGTAGCAGTTACCGCTGCCAGAATATCATTATCTATTTTAGTCATGGACCTTGGAACTGCTGCTATGGATCATGTGGCTACTGCAGATTTGGCCGCTTCATCAGCCAAAGAATTACCATGAGCATGTGCTCCCACATGCTGATGGCCAAGAGTATGTATAACATGTGAGGGACAGAGGTTGTTTAAGGTCCGCCACTCGAACCAAAAGCATGTTATGCTTAATTGCGCTGCCTTTAGAGTCTCAATAGTCATTCCGTAACCAAAAGAATAAGTTGTCATTAAAAGACTGGACACGGTTATAAGAATCGCACACAATAAGAGTTTTCACATTCGGATCAGCAAACTCGAGAACAAGAGCACAGCTCCGCCAATGGTGCAGTACAGTCTCCAAGTGCCAGAATATGCACAATGGAATACTTAACTTTCCATTAACAATTGAACCAGCAACAATTGTGCAAGCCACAGAATAAGCCACAGAATAAGCCACAGAATAGCCGGTTGAGCTGAGCCATCGGTGTAAATGATGCATTCGTACTCATGTAGAGGAAGCATAGACAAAGGAGGAGGATGAACGTGTTCATACTGTAAAAACTCATGTGTCTGAAGTGCAGCGTCAAAATGAACGTGACTTCAGAGGATGTCAAAGAAGTAGCCCATTGTACCCAACGGGAGTGTAGTGCCTTCGAGTTAGGTACACTCGCCTTAGTCACGGCTTCCAAAGCTGGGAAGGGTGTGACCATAAGAATGCGTTTACCTTGCGCCAGTGAGTGTTCTTTCAGAATCACCATTTGAACTGCCGTCAAGACTTTTTCAACACTTGAAAAACGCATTTCAGCAGCAGTGTATAAATGTGATTTGTACGTAATAGGTATTGTGTCCCCCTCATTGAATGTCAAGTACGTGAAAACCACTGTCCCTAGCACTATATGTATCACCAGGTTGGTGGTATTATCACGGGTCAACAAGTAGTTGCAAGCATGTCAGATTGCAAAGAATGAAGAATAGTGGTATGTTCCGGAAGCCAGCTGGCTGAAGAATAAGTAGGTTGTATCAACGCATTAAGCGGTTTGATACCCTGGCATAATCGGGAATGTATGTCCTCCAGAAATTCAAAAATCCCAGCAAGAACTGAAGTTTCTTCAGTGTAGAAGGGGTTTGCATTTGTGCACATTTCTCAAAGAAGTGGGGTGATAAGCCCTTTCCTTCATGATTGAGCTCGTAGTCCAAAAATTAGTACCCCCAAATGGGTGTTGTGCGATTTTGCAAAGGACAAGATAATCCTGTCGACTCGGACAAATTGCGGCATAAATTAACCGTCCATCAGATAAATGTCATCCACGTATGAGAATGCATCTGAGTCTATTTCGTGTAACGAAGACACAACAAGTGCCGCAAATGCCCCGGGGCTATTCTTATACCCTATAGGCTATAGCGTAATTTTTTTCTGATTTCGGACAGCAGTAAATGCAGTGAAGTCACAGCTCTCAGGTGCAAGATTATGACTGTAGAAACCATTGGAAATATCCAGCGTAGTTTTGTATTTTTTACGAACAAGATTGTTCACCAGCGCAGAGTTGTGTGTGTTCTGCACTGCAAAAGTGCAACAATGACTATTCAAATTACAGTAATCCAATACAGTCCGATATGAACCATCAGGTTTTGATACCGTAAGGAGAGGATTATTCATCGTGTTGTACATGATTCAATCACTCCATGATACCCTGTGTTAGAATGTCACAAACGTGAGCCTTTGCTTCATGTCTGATTGGATATTGCGGTTGTGGCATAGACTGTGAAGGTATTTCATGAGCCGGTGAATCAACAAACCAACCCAACTGATTACGATACCCGGATGTGGCAAGGCCCAAAGCCCACTCCGCTGCGAAGCTTTTGCAGGCTCCCCGGGACGTAAAGCGAAAAGTTCAGAAGTATCACGTCTTCTTCCCTAGAAGCAGCTAACATAAAGGGTGAAGGCCAATATGCCTACGCTAACAAAATGTCATACGAAGAGGTTAGTTTCTAACAGAAAACCGCCTGGTTGTACGAGGTGTATCACCTTCAATTTTGAAAATAATCTCATAGAGCCTATACTGGGGGGGTAACCTGGGTGTCCACAGTCTCTACTGTAATGAATGTATCAGTTGCTGTCACCTCAAGACAGGGACGTAGAGCCTCCCCCACTATGGTAACTTCCGCTGCGCTGTCTAGGAGAGTCACTGCCCATGTCCAATCCAGGAGTTGCATTCTCACCGTCTGAGGCATATCTTGCACTTAAAGCAGCAATTTTTTTCTTTTGAAAATGGGGGACATAAGCGAGGTAGATCCTCTTGTTTTCCTTTAACATCAAATTTTCAAGGCTGATCTCGTCCCTGTGGTGCAGTTTGACTATTACCACGATCCTGGTGTTCCCCTCCACCAACTTGAGAGCCTGATGTGTCCTGTAAAGAATGAGGAGAGCGCTGATCAGGGACCTGAAATGTATTAGGAGTCTTAATTTTCGCATGGTCGCGCAAGTCATAAGTAAACTCAGAAGACTCAGGTGTAGGTGAAAGAGCACGTGACCCTTGCTTCTGCTGTTTCTGCCCCTGTTTTTTATTCTTCCAGTTCTTTTTAGGAAATAACAGATGCCCATCTATCGGTCGCCGGTTTAGATTGTTAATGTTTTTCCATACCATATCCAAAAACAAACTGGGTATTTCAGGTTACACCCGATATCCTTTTGATTTCCCGCCATTAGTACCCTCATTTGGCACACAGCAACACAGGTGGCCAAATTAATTTGTTCACCAATACTACTATGTCCTCTGCTCAAATATGACCACCACATATCACACTGACCTGTCAAATAAGGTGCCCTACTTACTCGGGCAGCCCTTGTATAACCCGGAAGGACCTCATCAGGCCATCATAAAAATGGCCACCATACAACACACGCTAGCTTCACCGCTATGTGAGTAGCAAGGAAGACTAACAGTGGTCCTTTCCAACGAGGTTCCAGGCATATCTTCCTCTGGAGGTTTTTGACCAGTACGTAGTCTTCGGGCTGTAGCTGATGCCCGGGCCCTTCCGGTACTGGCTGCAGGGTGTCCTGAATCTGTTGATGAATAGAACGGAGATCTTTAGTTAACTCATACAGATAATCCACAAGCAGTGAGTACTCTATCTCGGAGAAGCAATTGGGCCTTGGCAGGGCGTCCAAAGACCACCTCGTACGGGGACAACCCTGTTCTAGAATGCCCTGGTAGATAACAAAGCAAAAGGTAGAGCATCTGGCCTTCGCAAACCTGTACTCTCTTGTATCTTTGCTAACTTCAGTTTGCAGATTCTCTTTATATTTCTCCACGAGACCCGCTGACTGGGGGTGGTTAGCTGCAAGGAACTTGTGTTTAATGTTCAGACCCCCACACACTAATTTGATGACCTTTGAATTGAAGTGACTTCCGTTGTCACTGCAAATCAATTTGGCAATCCAAAGCGCGGGAAGAACTCTTTTAGGAGTGCCTTCGCCATCGTTACAGCTGTGTTCTCTTTAGTTGGGTAAGCTTCAATCCATTTACTGAATGCACAAATCATGACCAGCACATCTACAGTTGCCTCATATTTCCCTGACATTTTCTAAGGTGTCCTCGAACATTTCATTGTCTAGGACCCACCTAGTGGGACCTGCCACAAACATCTTTTTCATATTCAATCTAGCTGTCTCCTTAACTGTCTGAACTGCTAACGCATTTCCCCTCCCAACATCATCTGTTATTGCTTTGTGGGCACTGCATTATATTATTGCCAACCTATCAGGAAGTGTCAATGCTGACAACAGTCTATGCATCAATGGGCCATTCTGTATTCGCCATCCATGCAAGGTCAAGAACACTGTCTTCGCCCAGAGGCTCCCAAAATTATGAACCACCCCAAAGGCACACTGGCTGTCGATATAGACATTGACAGTCAGTCCCTCACTCAACTCACAAGCCCGAAGGAGGACAACCAACTCTGCAGGTTGTGCCGATTGGTATGGGATACAGGATGTCTCAACTGCAGTGTGTAAAGTTGTGATTGCATACACTGCAGTGGTAGTGCCATCTGGTAGTTTAAAACAAGAGCCATCAACATATAGTTCCCCTTGTGGGTCAGGTAAGGGAACATCAGTAAGGTCTACCCATCCCCTCATTTCTTCTTGAGTCTAAAATAAACAATCATGGAAATCATCGTCCTTTTCTTCTGAAGGTAAGGGTAGTAACACGGCTGGGTTCAGAGTAGCACATTGTTTGATGGTAATGTGCGGAGCAAACAAGTTCAGTTAATATCCAGTCAGACGTGCACTAGTAAGGTGCTGTGTCTTTGTCTTATTCAAAAGAGTATCCACAGCATGAGGTACTGTAAGATCAGTATTAAGGACGAGCCCTGTCGATTGTCTGATAGAAACTGCCACTGCTGTGGCAGCTCTTAGGCAGATTGGGAGGGCTCTGGTGACTTTATCAAGAATAGCAGAGAAGAAAGCGCAGGGTCTCTGCTTACCACCAAAACCCTGTGTTAGAACAGAGAGCTCGCAACCATCCATCTCGTGTACCTAGAGCACAAAAGGCTTCTGGTAATCAGGAGTACTGAGCCCTCTAGCAGAGCAAAGCTCAACCTTTAATGCTCAAAAGCTTGCAGGCATGCAGATGTCCACAGCAAGGGTTCATGTATGTCTTTACTGGTGAGGTAAAGGAGGGGTTTTGTTAGTAAGGAATAATTGGGAATACAGTGGCAACAATACGAGGTTATACCAATAAATATGTGCACTTTGCGTTGGGTCTTAGGAACAGGCATATTAGTGATGGCAGATATGCGTTCAGGTGTTAGTCTGCGACCCTCCTTCGACAGTAGGTGACCTAAATAGGTGACCTCCTGTCGACAATATTGAAATTTTGAAAGGGAAACCTTATGTCCATGGTGTGCTAAATGCAACAGCAATTGAACTGTGGCATCTTTACAACAATCCTCAGTATCAGGAGCCACAAGCCAATGTACTGCATTAGCATATTACAAGGGGGAAGTTCCAAATAATTCAATTGAGTTTTAAAGCTTGACTATAAATACTCAGGTTTTGTGTATAGCCTTGTGGAGCACGACAGAATCTAAAGCTCCTGCCGGCTTTGGTGAACCAAACAGATATCTGCTATCTGTATGGATCGAAATGCTGAAGAAAAGCATTCTTGAAATCGATAACAGAAAATAATTTTGCTGATGAGAGAATCATTGTCAAGATCGTGGTAATGTCTGGAAAGAAGGATACTGGGGAACCACTATTTTGATAACCACTCTAAGGTCAATTACGAAGCGATAAACATCAGGATGAACATCAAAAGAATCCAAGGGTGTCTTCTTAAGAATAGGAAGAATAAGGCTATTACACACATTCACCACTGTTTTCTTAACCACACCATCAGATCCTATATTAATTGCAATAAGGCCTGTTCTCCTGCGTGTGATATCTTGTACTGGGGAATACATGGCAATACAGCATTGTCTTTGATCTGGACAGAGGCGGGTTGGATCTGAAGTAACCCCATATCCATGACTCCTGTAGCCCACAGTGTGCGTGGCACATATTTGTACTCAGAGGGGAGGGGGCATCTTTTGCAAAGCATTGTTTTGCTCGAGCCACCTTTTTCCCAATGGTCATGTAGACGCCGTATGGAGAACCAAAGATGGTTGCATGTAATCTTTTTAACAAATCCAATCCCATCAAATTCTCCCCACAATTTGACGTTCACAAAAATGGCAAATCAACCGTAAAGGGGCTAATAGTCAAAGCAAGAAGTTTGGAAATGGGGCTAACAACCGATGTGCCTGAAAACCCTACTGATACATTATTTTGGCTAGACAGAGCTGCCCCTGGGACCTAAAATGACAACCAGATCTATTCATAGCACCCGTGTCAATCAAAAATGTCTTAGCTGTGCCTTGCATATCCGCAGTGACATACGGTCTGCGTTGATCTACAGGCAAAGGACCTGGTCCTTCGCCCTGTCCCTGGCTGTCCTAGTGGTGGGACATCCCCGTCACTTCGTCCATGTCATAGTCATTATGATCATGTTTTCCCAAAGATGCAGCGGTTTAAGTAGACATTAACCCTTCATATCAGATAGTGCCTAATAGTGGATAGTAGAGACCCAAACCCTCACTTTCATCATCTTTATTGAAAATATTAGTCCTGCTAAAAATCCTACAAATATATTTATATATCAATCCATACAGTCGCACTAATATCTTCGCCTGCACATTTTTAACAAGAGGAACTGATAAACAGCAAAACGTTACTGACCCATTCTTCGATAGACACTTAATCATCATTAAAGGAAATAATTCCATACTCAAGTATAAATCATAAGTACTCTGCGATTTACTCACATTATACAGATAATACTCGGTCTATACAGGAACACACACTACTAAATAGAGTGCTGCCTCCTGCATCTATAAATAGAGATATTTGAAACATTTTTTCCTGATGAAGGTAATATTGCCGAAACGCGAGTAGTGTTTTAATATACCGCCTGCCTTGGAAACACTTTTGTAATCCATCTCCTCCATCTCTCATGCAGTATTGTTTTGTAGAGTCATGTCTTTCTAGATATTTTGTGTATTTGTTTGTTACAAATGTGTGTGTTAACAGTCATCAAAGTTTTACTGAACTAAGCTATCAAATGATTAATACAAATATGAAATCATTATTTATTTAAAATATTAAAATAAAAAATACTTTTGATAAATATATGTCATTTTTTGTCATATGGGTACATATATTTTTTGCCTTGCACTTTGTGAGACATTGATGTTAGTGAACCTATAGCCTGCATTAAATTACCTACAGCAATTGTAAAACTTGTATCTAGCTTTCTTTTTACCCTTTATATAGTCATCATGATAGTACTTCCTCTCTAGGGGATCGTCAAAATAGTTCCCACTCGGCCGAGTGTGCAATGTATTCTCTGACAGCACCTCTCCTCAGCCTCCTCTCCCACGTTCTCTAAAACCCCGACCTCTCGGGCCTCACCTTTCTGCAGTAACTCCAGAAACTCATTCGCCAATGTCCCTCCTGCTTACAATACACACTTTGGTTGACCCCAAAAGGCACACCCAAACCACCACCCCTGTTTGATCGGGGTAAGCGCCTGGCCGGACCCGAACCTCTGCCTTATCCACTTCCCCTTGCTACTTGCTGCATCAATACTCCCTATGCTCATAGTACTGTGCCATACTTAATATTACTGACGGGGAGGAGATGCTCCAAGTACGTTCCGAAGCCGGGTACTTGATTGCAATCTCGGGAATCAAGTTATTAACAACCTGCTGACAAACAATTGGACACCACCCTCCAACGACAGATCCTGGCCACTAAAAACTAGAAACACTCCTGCAAACCTAGTAAAGAAATCAGACACACTCTCGTCCTTCTTCTGACGACATGCAGTCAACATGCAGTCAACATGTCCCAATCCACTCATCTCGGCAGGATAAGGGAATGCATATAAGTGATAATGCGACCCGGTAAGGCTAATAACTCCACCTTCGGCTTCTCACCGAGCTTGTGTACCTTGTCCCACGCTCTAATCAGATCCCATGTTCCGCCCAATTCCACTGCGTGATCCTGTGTATGCACCTGCCTCCATATGTCTACCGGTACCACCAGGCCAAAAAACAACTCAATATCAGCTAACGTCATCACAGTGGAGGAGGCCAGTTCTTTGTGGTACACAGTAGAATTTTTCCGAGGGTCCGGCAAATGAGCTTTAAGGGAATTACCTCACTCCTCTTCCAAGGAGTATAGATCCACTGTTCCTGAAACCGAGCATCAACTTGTGGCCTAATTACAGTATTTGTTGCATTGAACAGTTCTGGTATTTCAGGATGGAAAATGGGATGGACTTCCCTCATGGGTAACTGTGTCACTATCGTCGGTACCTTTTGGAGCAATCTGCTCCGATAACCCACAAATGTTGTTACATTACTGAAAACCTAATTGGGGGCCATACAAAGAGCATATATCCTGTCCCTTATGTCATAGATGATCTGCGGTGCAACACCCTGAAAGCACTGCTCCCACCGTCCTATTAGCGTAGCCGACATATGCTTAAGAGAATGCTGCTGTATGAATGGCTCATAATCTTTCATCACATTCCACACATCTTCCATACTTTAGATCGACTTTCGAGCACACTGAGCCGCCTGATTCGCCACCATTTGCTTTTCCTCATTACCCTCAGCAGAGCGCACCAACACCTTCTCCATGCGGTCTCGCGCTGCTGCCCAATTCGCTTCATGCACTCCCCTCACAGGCCTCTCAGCATCTTGCAATGCCTGGGGTAACACACTCAGGGTAGAAAGAGCAGATGAAGAGATGGGCACCATTGCAAACAAAGACTGTATTGCAGGAGTATTAGAAGGCGTAGCCACAGATACGGAGTCAGGAGACAGAATAGAAGAACTGACGGCACCCGCCCCTACAACTTGCGGAGATGGGGAAGAGACAGGCGGGGATGGGGCTGGGGCAGCAGAGCTAGAGACAGAGAGGCTAGGAATAGCAGAACCAGAGGTCAAAGACTGAGATGTTGGGCTCATGGGCTATATCGGTTCAGGGGCATAAGGAGGTGGGGGTTGAGATTCTAGTAACTCCTCAACAAAATCATCACCTTCCTCTCCAGTAACATAACATTTATCAGTCTGTAATCGAAACTTCCTATCTGCACACTCTATGCCTTTCTCTATCTTTTCTCTATCATAGGCCTCTGCTTTCTGCATTATTGTTTGCATCTGTCTCTTCTGAGCCTCTTTCTCTGCTCTCATTCGCTGTTGCTTTGCTTCCTTCTGCCATACTCTTAAAGAATCATACATCGACTGCCTGCTCTTTTTGGCGAACAATTTGTCCTGCAAGAAATTACATTTTTGTTCATAAATGGTGCCAGTAAGCGGCCACTGTAAATCAGCATTGTCCCTCGTGTATTTATTCCACAACGTGCTAAACATAATAAGGCCAATGCCATGCTTGATGTATACATTCAAATTTGGGGCACCCTCCAGAGGCACAGTCTGGTTCTCTTCTAATCAGGCCTCAGTAGAACAACACTGACATCCAAAACACCCCAGTTTACTTAGATAAGGCATCTCAATATCCCCAATGGACAAATATAACACCAACCAACAACAGAGTTCAAGAACCAAACCAAAAAGGTCAGAGGACCGCACCCTGTAGTCCGGAGACTGCACCAAATTCAAGAAGACAGTCCTTAGAGGGCACCAAGTTCAAAAGACAGTCCAGAGACTGCACCGAAGTTCAAGAAGACAGGCTTCAACCCCAGACCTTTTCAAGAGTAAGCCGATTTTCAGTTGGCCTTGCAGATTGTTCCCAAACAATCTGTGTCTTCTGAGGGTCGGCAAACCCACCAAGTTCAAACCAAGACAGTCCGAAGACCGTACCAGGACACAGCCCATGGGCTCATGCTGTTCAAGCAAGGAAGTCCGAAAATGGCACCAGGACAGTCCGGAAACTGTACCAGGATGCAGCCTGTAGGCTTGTGCCGTTCAAGAATGATGCCATTGTTCCAAGCATCAGATCACTCACCTAGTGCACTCAGGTTAAGCAAGTTTATTCTCCACTGCCTACTCTTTGGACCTAACGGTCAAATCCAAAGTTTTGCCTTCTCAGGACCCCAGCCGGTGACCACTAGATGAGGAGCCGCCCGATCAGACAGGTGGAGCAGCCAAGAGAACCGGGCACTTATTATGTGGGGATCCCTGGGCCGCCCGCCCGACCGGTTGCAACCCCGACTCCACAACCCAATTACGGGAGAGTCGAGTCACCTTGCGTGGTCTCTGTTCAGGCGCCAACTGAAGGAAGTGTCCCAAAAGAGTCACCCTGGTTACTGAAAACCACCTACTATGCCTTCTGAAGTAATAAAGAGTCTGTCAGACACTATAGATTACAAACAAGCATTTATTAGTAATACTGCACTCTAATCTGACCTTCACCCTAAAATGTCTGCAGAGGGACTGGCCCCCCAATAGTCTGCAATGCATAACCATTCCTCTCAAGAACCTCCAACCACACCCACAGTGGAAAGTTATCGGCTTAGGCCGAACGTGAACAAAGGAGGCACAGAAGTATGGGCTACCACCTGTTAGATGGGTACACACTATCACAGTCTCAAGCTTGCTGTGCCAGATTTCAGCGTCTCCTAAAGTGGGAGCAGAGCTACACACATGGATAAGTATGCAAGGGCAGAATGACCTATTCATTGGTAAGTCAGAAGGCAACCTTGAACAGAAAAGAAAATAATAACTAAATACAGTGTTCGGCTGAGACACGCAAGATGATGGAGTCACACTCACGAAATAAAGCTCGTGCATTACATGGATAACTCAGTGGGTTGCATAACGTGAATACAAATTAAGTCTAATTTCGCCGTACACTACTAACCTACTATGCCACGAAACAAGTATATAATGAGAATGGGGTTTTCAAACTTAACAGTGCTCATGCTAACTTAGCAAAATCGACAATGTCCCTAAGGGCCATATAAAACCATGACACTAGATAAGTATGCCATAATAGCACACCAATATTTATAACTTGGTGACATGTATACTCTGTTGAAATGGCGATAGAGTATAGACACCACCAAGATAATGGTCTTCCCACAAAATGAGAAAGTGGGCAGACCTTAGGTTTAATCACAACGGAGTCAACTCTGTCTCTGCCGTGATTAAACCACACTGATGGCCCTATGGAATAAGGGCCTTTGGGGGAACATCTCTAATTCCACCACCATTGGCTGAATTAGAGGTCAGTTTTCACTGTTCATCACCGCCAGGAAAACCCTGTGTGTAAGGGGCGGTGAAAACTGCTAAATGCTCCCCTTGCCATGTGAGAAGACTCCCATGGTGATGGAGCCTTTTCTTTCATATTTTTAAAAAGAAAATCTCTCTTCGGGATTTTCTTTTTGAAAATCAAAAAAAAAGAGTCATGTTGACAGAGCCATGCAGCAAATTGTAAACAGTGTTGGCTGAATGGCGGTTCGTGCCAATGCTTTAGAAATCACCCCTAGCCTTGCGGTCACTTCTAAATTTTGCTGAGTGCACCTCCATCAGAGCAACAGAGTATTTTACTCTCCCTAATGTAATAGGCCACACTGCATTATATAAATTAAGCCCTAGGCCTGCACAAGTGGTATACAGTCAAATGCCCATGTAGGACAATGTGCAGCCCTACACCTCCTATTTGTTAGATTATAAAAACATTTAGGCATGACTGACTAATTACCAAGGGTTAACATTAATTCAAAAATGTCCTCGGACTCACTTTGTTTTTTTCAGTGAGCTATCCTAAGAAGCATGGTATGCCTTTATGTGAATCTCATATTTTGTAAACGATAAAATATTCCAGGATGAATGAAATGCTCTTTTAAAAGTCAGACTTATTGCTTTATGGTGCTATAACTGACAATGTGTATGAAGGGGCCCAGTCAAAAAGATAATTCATAAGTTGTTTACGGTTTGCCAAGTGACATTTACTTCAATGAAGCGACAGTAATAAGGCTTTATAGAGAAGAGAAGAAAACATGGGAATGGTCTACCTACCTTGATGTAATTTTTGACATGAAGGACTGTTGGAACCAGCACTTACTGGTTAGCTGAAGGGAGGCCCTGTTGTGTTTCTATCTAGGACCCTAATTCGATATTTCCGATTTATGGCCTTGTATGGTTATAATCAATAATATCCATATAAAGGCATAAGAATCCTATCCATATTTAGTAATTGCCCATGCAGTCCAAATGCGGCAAGGCTACTCCCCTAGACTCCTAGAAAGTACAACGCGTTCTTTAAACAAACCAAACCTCAAGTAACCTTGGAATTCCCCATGCTTTTGTTTTGATTTGTCCTAGAACTCCTGCGAGCACTGAAAGAACGGCCAGTTCTTAGTGACATCTTTTATTGACGTCTTATGTCCAACCTTACGTCAAACCCGGCACCTTTCAGGTATAAATATACCAACGTTGCCTTAAGCAAACACGTGGTGGTTTGGAGCAGAGCGGCTATCTACTTGCCCGAGAGCCCAGCTGATGCGAAAGCCCACGGACGCCGCCCCTCCCTTTTGACGCACTGAGAAAGACGCTGTCTTTTTCTCCAGCCGAGAAAATTCCAGCTCCGGTGTTTCCAGCCGCCCTTGCGGGTTTCTGGGATATCGAGTCCTGAGAGAGACATACCAGACCTCTTACATTCTATTACCAAGGTACGGAGCTGACTAAACCCTTAAGAGAATTCTTGATTCAGATTCCTTGGCAAAAACCAACATAACTTAAACTGCTACTTACTTACTCCTTCCCACGTATTAGGCTTAGGTCAGATACACCGGGGTAGGCATAGATTAGAAGCACCAGTTGAGTACGTTAGTCAATGTTTTTATGTATGTATATATTTATCCATTTTAAAGTATCATATGGCTAAGAAACCATATCCATGCTTTTACGGTATTATTTCATAATACTACTTTTACTGTACGCACTTTACTTCATGTTAAGTATTGCAATTGTGGCAATTCATTTCTCTTGCATGAGAAAGAAGACTGCTCAATAAATAACACCCTTTATTGAAACCGCCTGTCTCTCTATTTCTCTGCACTCTGGGGAAACTAAGTATGCACGATTGACTGAGTAAAATAGCTGTCTAATGTTTTCTCACGACTCTAGAGATACACTCTTATTCTGAGGGAGCAAAGTTGTCATGTTATATGGTTGTCAGAAGCTAATCCCTTCTTGTCTATCCAGGGAAGTTAAACTCCTCCTTGTTTATTCGAGAAAGTTTCTAGTGACCTCTGAGCTAGCTGGCAAAACTAATTAAGTCTAATATAGTCAGTAGAGACATAGTCGACCTCAGTCCTACGTCTACACTGCTGTTTATATTATTCCAATGCGCAGAGCCTATTGGGAATATTGGAACTACACTACAGCCCCCAGCCAGGCAAAAGGTACAGCTCTCATCAAGGGCGGATGATTATACTTGCTGTATAACCTGTGCTCACCCTTAGGTAGCTTGGCAATGAGCAGTCAGGCTTTCCTCGTAGGCAATATGCAAAGCAAAGACACAGCAGTCACTCCCGATAAATACACAGAGAGTCACAAAAGAGACTTCACACAGGATGTACCGGTATGTAAATTACTTGTATGTTCAACACCCATATTCATTCCTTATAGCATGAACATCATATACTTTTGGGCATAAAACACATTTGGAAATTTTACTAGCATTACTAGGCCCACTCTTATTGTTATGATGTCAATAGTATGCACACTGTAGACAAATCTTAATCTAACACCCCACCCCACAGAGACAGAGAACACCCTTATGCGGTGTGACACGCTGTCCATCCCAGGCCCACCCTTGCAATCCTGATAATACTGACCCGCACAGTTATAGGGTACACCCCGAGTCCCAACGATGTCAAAGCTAAGTACATACATGGAACGAGAATACTTTTGAGCAGTGCCGTGGACCGGAGCTATGCGGGTAAACCCAATGTTAAATGTATTGTGCTTTTAGTATAAAATCAATGAATAAAGCGGCACCACCGGCCAGTTTTGTGAATCACAGGTGGTCCACAGACTAGCACTCCCACTCACACACACTCACTCTGCAGGTGCTAGTGGTACCCAACTGGTCAATGGATAACACCCTGCAGACTCTGAGGCCCCAGCCTCCCTCCACAATCTGGGTCACCCCGATTGTCCTATACCTCTGGATAGAAGATATCCAGCCCCACCTCCCAGTTGTTAAGCTGCACCCAGCAGAAGCCACATTTAGTCTGGGCCCTCAGGAAGCAGGAGGGAATATGTAGCAATTTTTAATTAGGAGGCAAACATAAACAAGGGGAGGTTGGCAACCACTCAGAATGTTCACCCACAGGTCTCAAAACACAATTGAGCCATGCAATCTCTTGATCCGCTTCTGAACTGTCTTAGAAGCGTTCTTTCAACCCAGTCAATCTCTCTTGCTAGGACCTGGAGCCAAGATGCCTTCAAAAAGGGCCAGGTGTGGAGAGTGCAGTTTGTCCGCTTCAATGAGGGTCAAAGGGAATAACTGATGTGTGGGGAGTGACACAGGTAAGCCTCTCGGTAGGAGGAGGCTCCCCAAGTAGTACATGATGATCCGAGCGTGTCCAGGCAATCCAAGCACAGCATCTGCTGCATGTTGGTCTGGGTCGCACCAAGCACTTCAGGTCTCTAACACAAAGAGCTGGAAATGCTGTACTTTCCTTGAAATGAGGCACAATGACCAGTGGTGTTGAGATAGGTTGCACCAGGAAATTCCAGTCACATACAATTACTAGTTGCAAATGTCGTATGTCTTGGGAAATGAGGCACAACATTCAGAGCACAATGAGACAGGTTGTACCATTCACACACACAGGTGTAATTCACCAGAGCCACATGAAGTAGAATGAGGCACTACTATGGGTATACCCCTACCTCCGAGGGTTGCACCCTGTAAATAGGACACCACATGCAATAAGCATGCAGTCAGCGTGTCCCACAAGAGGATGCCTCACCATCGACTAAAAGGCCACGCAGGGTCCAACTACCAGTAAATATGATCACCACCAACAAGACGTTTATAAGTGTCAGGGTACCTGCGGTACATGTACCACACACCTTAGAGGAGGGCAACATTTCTGGGGCTCTGCACTAGACAATCTGGTTTCCAGAAACAAGTCTTAATTCCACGCTCACACTGCCCTATCTAATGGAATGCCATAGCTAATGCGGGCACTTAAGAGGGCACCGCATTCCAGATGCCACAGGTAGATGGTGTAGGTTCTTCGCAGGAGATCTTTGATGTCCTCCTGAAATTTCCAGGAAGACAGGACACCCAGCGACAGGCCCTTGGAGAGCACACGTCAGGGTCCTACATTTCTGCAGGCCTTTGGCCCAGGCCAGCCACTATTAAGAAAGGGAACACGGTCCCCTTCATGGGCAGTAATCCTACACGGGCACAATGGAGTGCTCTGGCAATGTGCACCATGCAGTCCGGGTTCTCTGGTCTCGCGTCCCCATAAGAGTATATGACCTTTTGCTGAAGGATGGCACCTTTAGCTGTACTCTCGTGTTTAATTGAAGTTAGAGGTGGTTTAAGAGATTTCCCTTTGACCCACAGATGTCTCCCCAAATAGTAGGCCTGTCTGCCATGGGGCCTTGGAATTCAGCTCTTAATCTTTAGTGGGGTCATGAGCTGGCCTGGAGAGGCTAAGTGTCAAAACCTCTCTCTCCAATCTATCTCATCTGGCCCCCAAATGGCAGAGGTCTTGTCATTCTAGTGGTATGCCCATGGTTTATGATGGTTGCTGGGGAATGCACAGATATGTTTCCCTGACCCCTGGTGTCCCCCAGAGCCAGGCACCATGGCACACAAGACTCTGAGAGCATAGAAGTGTCCATATTCAAGTGGCATTTCTAACTGAGTTATGCCAAAACCCCCCTAACCATTGAAAAACAGTTCGCGATTGTGCATCCATTGATAGGAAAGATAATGAGGCTGTTACACTGCAATCCACTATTGCAATCCGAAGTTACGCCAATCACTTCCCAATGTTAACCTATGGGAAGAGCAAACCTCAAAAGTAGCGAAAAAACACAGAGGTATCCCTCACTACCTTGGCGCACGTTGGCTGGTGTACACTCAGACCTGCTATAGCAGGTTGTAGACATAGTTGTCAAACTAGATTGGTGGAGGGTCTAAGGGGAAAAGAATATTTAAAGACCAAAAAGACAGATTAAACCCCCTGTTCAAAATATGACAATACAAACAAAACGGTCAATGGTCTATACAACTAATATGGGCGAAGACAAAATGCAGAAAAGGGCTCTGTGTCTACCTGTGGAGTGTGTACAACAAAAAGAAAATGAATCCCATCAGCCCACCCATATGGCAGAGCATCATCATCTGGGATAAAATCAAAGATGATCCGGTTAAGGAGTGGCACACCTGTTGGTATTGTGTGCTTCTCCAGACCGAGGAAACCCCCAGTGATGAGTCATACCAAAAACCAAATATATTTTTAATGGTTTGGGATATCAATTGCAGTGAAAAATTGTGTAGAAAGTAATCAAAAGTGAAGTGTAAAATTTTTATTAGGGAAAAAATCATGGTGTCAATATTAAAATGAGTGTGAGGCAGTTTGAGATTATAACTGTCTGTTAAGGATGGTATTTGGTCAACATGTTTCGGCCTTTGTAGGAGAGTTTAAACCTACCCGGCTTTCACTACTGCAATAAAGCTTGTTGTAAGCTTCAGTGTAAAAAGAAAAAGTTAACACATACGAATGATACCACACATCCTACCGTGCGCTGGGTTTTTCATACGGGAGATCTCCGTTTCATAAATCAAAGGATATACTTGGGAGAAAGTCTCGCCTCTCCTGGCCACTGCTCAGGGATGAAGGCCCCGCTCTGTCCGTCGGTACCCCTGGACTGATCCTGAGCCTCGGTACCCATGCACTGATCCGGGTAGACACAGAGCCCTTTTCTGCATTTTGTCTTTGCCCACATTAGTTGTATAGACCATTGACAGTTTTGTTTGTATTGTACACATAGTTCCTGGCACCAGGGTTGCAAGTGCACCTGCCCAAGTCTGCAACTGCAGCATGCACACAGATTCAAGTAAACGGTGTCAGTGTGTATGCACCAGCCTGCAATGGCAGGCAGCACACACAATCAAAGGCACCAACGGTGTGGGTGCGCACATACAGCAGCCTGCAATGTCAGGCTGCTCGTGAGCTTAATCATGATAGATGGTAGTGCACACACAATGATAGGGCGGGCATATGGACTTACCCAAGCCACAGCACATTAGGTGGGAGTACATGCACACCACCCTGCCCGGACCTGCCAGACATGGCCTGCACTGTTTCAGGTGTGATTGCGCACACCCGGCCTCCGACAGCCGGCCTGATCATGGTGTGAGACACCAGGGATGTAGGCATGACCTCACAAGCCCACAATGGCAGGTCGGGCACCTACCCATAATGCCTTAGGTGCCAGGGCGTATCCTCGAGCCTGCAAAGGCAGGCAGGGCATGTATTCAAAACAACATAAGGGCTGGTGTGTACACCCACAGGTGTAAGTGCGCACTTCCCGGTCTGTGTTGGTAGACCGGCCCATGTTCCAGAACACCGGGTCAGCGTCTCTCTCTAGCCTATGTAGTAAGGTGCACGCAATTCCACACTGCTTTGACAGTAAGGACGTGCTCAGAGCCCTGAGGCCAAATGAGAGAATCGGCAACACCCCAGGAGTATCTCATGGGAAGAGCTCAACTCCAAGGCATTGGGAGACCCTCTAGGGTGGTTCCTTACTAGCTGGGCAGTAAACTACCATATATACCTGCCCGGCATTCAGCTTACTACCCCCACACCCTTCAGGACTTCCCTGGGGGGTGCTTTCATGGTATGGGATGATCCATTCAGGGTCGGCTGAGGTGCAAGTGATGCCAACCTACACAGGAGTGCTATGACGCCTCATCAATCTGCAATGGCTACATGGTTGACAGGCTATCTGGTGGGTGACACACTCAGTGCTACATTCTACGACCAGCCAGTGCTGTACCAGTACTGGGCATGCGGTGTACCTGGTTATGGAGCGCACAAAGGATCGGTACCTAAACCAATCACATACGCACCCCCTGCCTAATGTGGGTGAAGCGGGCACGTGCATCTTCCCTCTGAAGTACAGGGGGGAATGTGCCCAGATTCCTAGGGTCATGCTGGGAGAGTCAGCAAAGTTTAGGGAAAAAAGTGAAAAGTTTTGGGGTAAATACCCCTAAGATGGGCCATGTCCAATGGGGACAGAGAGCAAAGGCAGCGACATTGATGACAGTTCCCATATTTCTCAAGGAGTGTAGAAGATGAGGAGCCATGGAAAGCTCTATGTGCCAGACAAAGGAACATGAATGTATGCCAGCTGGAATCTGCCAGTTAATGAAGATTACACCTCCTATGACACCCTGTTTAACCTTCTGAGGCCAAAGACCATTCACACTTTCAAGTTCTGAACACATTAAAACTATGAAGATCAAGGGAAGGAAGCTCCAAGTAACAGGTATTTGCATTGTCCAGTCCGGACATAGTGGAGACATTAACAGCACGAGTTCTATGCTGGAAGGAGATTAAAGTGCACAGCTTTTTCAGTAACCTCATCTGAAGATAACACGATTATAACGCCAAGTGCATCTGAGAATTAGATTAACATCCCTTTCTTATCACAAACGTAGGCTCTTTATCTTCTCAGAAGCAAATGAATATACTCTCTTGAAGGTCGGCCACAGGTTGCTACACCATTGCATCTTCTTTCCGAGAATTAGGACCTCAATCTTGGAGGAGTTGAGCTTGAGGGAATTTCTATTCATCCAAAAGTAGACTGTGTAGAGCAGGAGTTGATGTTATCACCAATTACCTCATTTAATTAGTCGGATTTTAGAATGAGTTGAGTGTCACCATCATAAAATATTAATTTGAAACCAAAGGCCTGAATAACTGAGGTCAAGGAGAAGAGACAGATATTTTAAAAAACAATTGAGAGAATAAAACATATCGAGCACCATTTAATTGTGTAATATTAATATCTGTAACATACAGCTCTATGGACGGGCACAACCGTGAAAGCAAGCTCTCTCTGTATGAGAACACAGTTATCTCTACAGAAAAATATACTTGTGTCTGTATATAAGTTCAGCTTCAGTAAACGCTATTTAATTGGGCTGCTGTTGAATTTGCAAGAATGATTTACAATGGTTCATGTTTCAGATGGGTCGACCGAGCATAGAAGCATTTGAATTCCTTGCCATCCCGATGGGGATTCCCTCTAGACACTTACACACATAAACTCACCACCAGTTCGCTGAGCTGAGCTAAACAATCTCTTCCAGGCAATCTACAAATATGTCTGCCACTACTTACATCTTTCATTGTACTGTTCACTCTCACTCAGCTATAGTGTCTGCATTATGTTGCTGGGGAATTATTGGCTCACCGAGGCAGCATAAGGCGCCAGTCCACCAAACGTTTATCACATTTATTATTCTAACGTTACAAGGCAATATTGAACTTTGTATGTATACGACTGGTGCATGACTATAAAACTCCTAAAAAGCAGTGTTTTGATATTGTAGAATACACTCTCCACACAAAAAGTGTACCAAATGTCCTTACAAAAGGGGGTGGTGATCGATGGAGCATCAGAACCAATCAAACACTCACACCCAGTGAAAAGATCTGGGTTTGATCCATCACCGTTCTTTAGCCCACTCTGCCACCCCAGTTCAGACATGGCTATATGCAAATCAGTCTGACCCTGTGCCTCATGGGAACAGTCCAGCCCGAACTGCCAAGCCATGCCTTCCCTGGACCGGAAACAAGCTTCCGAGGACTGGTTTCTGGCATTCCAGCCGTCTTCAGCCCGGCTTGCTTGAATCCAGTGGCAAAGTGAGCAAGGTACTCACGTCTGAGCATACCCTGCCACACTTATGGTGGCCAAAGCGGTACAAAAGGGGGTGGTGATGGACGGAGCATCAGAACCAATCAAACACTCACACCCAGTCAAAAGATCTGGGTTTGATCCATCACCGTTCTTTAGCCCACTCTGCCACCCCAGTTAAGACATGGCTATATGCAAATCAGTCTGACCCTGTGCCTCATGGGAACAGTCCAGCCCGAACTGCCAAGCCATGCCTTCCCTGGACCGGAAACAAGCTTCCAAGGACCGGTTTCTGGCATTCCTGCCGTCTTCAGCCCGGCTTGCTTGAATCCAGTGGCAAAGTGAGCAAGGGACTCACGTCTGAGCATACCCTGCCACACTTATGGCGGCCAAAGCGGTACAAAAGGGGGTGGTGTCCTTACCCAATTAGTTAAGGGCTGTACCATGACTGGGTATTATTTATTCTTATATTTGGGTTATTTTGATTGCCGGTACTGAATTAGGACCAATGAGGACTTCTGCGTTCCAGGGCCATCACAAATGGCCACAATAGGGTGCAACACCTTAGCACATTTTCCTTTTAGTCCTTGTTAAGATTGTACCTAGGAGACTTTGGGGCATATTATCAAGAAAGGGCGATACATTATCGCCACTTTTATTGGCAGGAAACTGCAGCGAAAGTGGCGATAATGGGATTGATATTATTCCCTTGTGAATTCATATAGCAGCCCAGGTTCTGGTGTTAACCTGGGCTGCTATGGGAATTCACAAGGGCATATTATTAAGACCTTTATTGCCGCTTTAGCGGCAGTTTCCTGCTGATAAAAGCGGCGATAATCTATCGCCCTTTCTTGATAATATGGCCCTTTGTTCCTATGTTTAGGACAGTCTCTACCTTGTTGACTTGTGAGAAATTGGCTTTTGAGTATTAATGACTAGTGAAATGTCAATGTTAAGAATCTATCAGTCCTGCTATCAATACCTTTTTAGTACCTCTTGACTTTTGGAACCCCTTATGTAATCTTGATTTTTTTAATACGATATAATTCAATTAAGTTATTCAACCGTTTGGATTGATTTATTCTTTGTTTTCGAATGTACATAGATCATTATGCATTTCATTGATTGTGGATGTCATGAAGAGACGTCTAGGAAGTACTTGCTAATTTCGCTTAAATACGCCTTTAAATATTTTCCTTGTTGGCAACATTACCCGACATTTATCTACCCAAGCCCACAAGGGTATATTGAGTTGATGATTTTGATATATATAGCTCACAGTAAAGGCATCAAAAAGTTTATTGCTAGTGAAAACCAGAATGGCAAAATTCACAGTCCTTAAACCAGAGCTACATGGGTGTAATGCAATCTCTATTAAATAGCGACAGATAACTGGTAAATGTCCATATAAATTGCCAAATGTATTTTAATATAATCTGAGTTTGTGCTGAGTGCTACAGGGTGTAAAAGAATAAGATATATGTGGTACATTTGGCTTATGGAAATGTTGCAGTGTAGCTGTTATAGCTGAAGAACAGGGCAAGTATTGGCAAATTCTGTAGTTTTGGCTTCTTTGATGATCAGCGAGTTTATGTTTGTGATTAAGTGGAAGGGTTAGTGGATGAATGTGAAAAATTAGTCAACAAGTGGGTGGTTGAGGAATGGTATGGATGTATGAATGAGCGAGTGACTAATACATGGTTCAGTGAGTGCACAGGTAAAAGGTTGATAGAAGGTTGAATGAGTAAGCACATGCTTTGATGGCTGAATGAATGAGTGGCTGCATGAACAGATGAATTAATGTATTTGTAGAGCACAACTTGTCACCGGGTGAGGGTATCCAGGCGCTAGCAAGTTTCAGTCAAATTGCCAGATCTTGAGCCCCCTCCTGAAGTCGGTGAACAAGGGTAATGTGCGGAGGGGGAGGTTGTTCCTGGCTCTGGCAGCAAGATGGGAGAAGTGCAGTGGCATATGCGAGGGATCTGTGTGAGGGCGAGGTGTGCAGAGCAAAAGGTTCCTGGGGGGAGTCTGTTGCAGTGAAGGCGTTGGTTCATGTAGGTGGGTCCTTGGTCATGGAGAGCTTCGTAGGCAAGGGTCAAGAGCTTGAAATGGCTTCTCTTCTGAACCAGGGGCCAGTGGAGGTCTTTCAGGTGTTTCGTGATCTGAGTTTTCTTGGGCAGGTTAAGGATCAGTCTGGCTAATGCGTTCTGGATTGTCTTAGGTCTTTGCAGGTATTCGGTGGTGGTACCTGCCATAGTCCAGTTGGCTGGTGATGAGGGACTGTGTTACTGTCTTCTGTGTGTTGAATGGGTGCCTCTTGAAGATTTTTCAGAGCATGGGGAACATGTGGAAGAAGGCTGAGGAGATGGCGTTGACTTGACGTTTCATAATGAGTTTGCTGTCGAGGATGGTGCCGAGGCAGCAGGCATGGTCTTTAGGTGTGGAGGTGGGCCCGAGTTCTGATGGTCACCAAGAGTCGTTAAAGAGGGTGATGTGTTTGCTGAGGATCAGGACTACAGTCTTGTTTGAGCTTCAGGCAATTGTCCTTCATATAGGCTGAGACATTCTTCATACAGTTGTGGAAGCTGGTCTTAGTCGAGGTGGGGTTGGTTGAGAGCGAGAGGACGAGCTGGGAGTCGTCAGCAAGGAGATGATATTGATATTGTGAGATCTGATGATACCTGCGAATGAAGTCATGTAGATGTTTAAGAAGGTTGGGCTGAGGGAGGAGCCTTGGGGAATGCCACAGATGGTGTGTTTGGCTTGCAATGTGAAGGGCAGGAGACTGACTGTCTGAGTGCATCTCCTGAGAAAAGCTGCCATCCATCTGAGCATGTTGACTGTGATAGCAATGTGGCATAGGTGATCAATGAGTGTGTTATGGGAGACCGTGTCAAATATCGTTGAGAGGTCAAGCAGGATCAGGGCAGTTGATTCTTTGCTCTCGAGTAGGGTATGGATGTCATCCGTTGCGACGATCAGACCCGTCTTGGTTCTGTGGTTGGCTCTGAAAGTATATTGGGAGGGGTCCAGTAGGTTGTTTCTCTCCAGGTATTCAGTGAGTTGGAGGTTTATGGCCTTCTCTAGGACTTTGGCGGAGAATGGGAGCAGTGAGATGAGACGGTATTTCTGGAGTTTGCTGGGATCTGCTGAGCGTTTCTTGAGGAGGGGTTTGACCTCGGTGTTTTTCCAAGCATTAGGAAAGGTGGCTGAGCTTATCAAGGTATTGAGGATGGTGGTAAGTCGGCAGCTGATCTTGTCTCTCCTGAGGTTGACGAGTCAGTGGGGGCAGGAATAGATTGGTGCTCCTGAGTGGAAGGAGTTCATAAGAGTGGCTGTATGTGGAGTGCTGAGTTGTTCCCATGCGGTGATCAGGTGGTTGAAGGTGGTGGTCGGTCAGAGGCTGAGGAGGTTGGAGGGTTGGGAATCAAAGTTTCTGTAGATGGTTGCTATCTTGTTGTGGAAGTTGTTGGAGAGAGCATCGCAGAGTTCCTGTGATGAGGGTATGGATTTTCAGTGGCTGACGGGCAGTAGAACTCTCTGATGATGGTGAAGAGTTCATTGGCTTGGTTGGCTCTTATCTCAATCTGGTGGGTCAGGTCCTCTTTTTTTGCTGCTTTGATCTGTCACTGGTAGTCTTTGCAGGCTGATTTGACAGTGGCGCAGACGGTGTGGTTCCAGCTGATTTGCCATCTTTTTCAAGTTGATGGCATCTGCTTTTTGCTGTGCTGAGTTCTGGGGTGTAACAACTGGCTTGTGAGGAGTATCTGGGTGTTTTGGCTGGTTTGGTTGGTGCGCCTCAGTCAGCAGCGCTGGTGTTCTAGTCATTGCAGTTGTGTACTGCCTGATCCAGATTCGTGTTGACTTTGGGCTGTGTGGTGCTGATGGTGTTGGTCCATTGTTGCTGGATGACCTTGGACCATCTTCGGGAGAGGGCACTGTGTTGGTCGGGGGTGGTTCAGGCCTGTCAAGTGAGGGCAAAGTGCACGATGGAGTGGTCTGACCAGGTGAGTTCCGAGGTGCGGCTGTATCTGATTCTGTTGCTGGACTTGAAGATGGGGTCCTGTGTGTCCTGCTTTGTGCATAGGGCCAGTGATCAGCTGTTAGAGGTCGATGTTGTCTAATGTTTCACAGAGATTGGTGAAGATGGTGTTAGTGGAGTTATCCAGATGGAAGTTGGGTTCTCCCAGAAATATGTAGTGTTCGGATTCGATGGCATGATGGTGATGAATTTATTGATGGTGTCACCGAGGCCTGTTCGTGATCTTGGCAGTCTGTACATAAGGGTGTCTCTGATGGTGGTGTTATCATCGGTGTGAAGCTGGAAGGACATGTGTTCTGTGATCAGTGTGATTTCATCATCGGAGATAGTGCAGAAGATCAATTCCTTGTGTATGATGGAGATGCAGTCTCCGTGTCTGTTAATGCGGTCACATTGTTTCATCTTTGTTAGAGCTGGCATCATTGGCATGAGTCTCCCTTCCATTTTGACAGATTGCCCCCTCTGTTTTGATATGTTTGATATGTTTTTGCTTGTTATATGCTTTGGGCATTGCGCCACTGCTATGCAGTGCCACAGTGCAAGTGCTCCCTATGTTTAAACTATGTACTAATTGGTGATTCCATGATTGGGTTATTTGATTTACCTGTCAGTCCCTAGTACAGTGCACCATGTGTGCCCATGGCTTGTAAATCAAATGCTGCTTGTGGGCTTGCAGCACTGGTGTTGGCACCCACAGAAGCAGCTTGTAAAGTGTGTCTCAGGCCTGCCATTGCAAGGCCTGTGTGCAGTCTGGCACTTCCATGTCGACTGGGCCAAGTGCACCTACTTGCCAGTCCCTAAACCTTCCCTTTGCTTCATGTTAGACACCCCTATGGTAGGCCCAAGGGCTGGGTGAATTGTAAGTATAAGGTAGGTCATGCTCTGATGTGTGAAGCATGTCCTAATAGCCATTTTCGTTTTTCACTATTGCAAGGCTACCTGTTCTCAATATGCTAGAATGAGCAGTTAGAATATTACATTCTTATAATCCTAACTGACTCACAGAACATTCGAATTTAGTATGCCTGAACTCAGAATAATAAAAAACATATTTTATTAAAGTTGTTTTTCATATTCTGTGTTTGAAAATACCACGTTTAGAAAGTAGGTATTTTCTTGCCTAACTGTCCAGGCCTGCCTCCGCTAGGTTGTGTATTCCTTGTCTGGTGTTGTGAGTGACAGGGCTGGGGGATTCCAGGAGACAGGCTGGGGCAGCCAAGTGGTGAATAGAGAGATCTGCATCTAGATGGGTGGGAGGAGTTGCACCTGGGACCTGAATAGGGCTGGGCCTTCCTGCTATAATGCTGACTCCACCTCCTGTGGTATGTCTGATGTCTCTGCCCTGCACTGTGAAAGGAGAGAAGGAATCATGTCAAGAAAGTGCTCCAGAGGTGTACCTTCCCTCCCCTGTGCTGGCTTCACCTCCTGTGGGGCGGCTGATGGCTATGCCCTGCACAGTGAAAGGATGAAGAGAGTCATGTAAACAAAGTGCTCAGGAACTGGTTTGGACTAGGCAGAGGCCTCTCTACCTTCAGAGAACAAAGGATTTTGGGGTATAAATATTGGGACCCAGTCCCAAGAACATTAGATCACTTCTGGAAAAAGAAACCTTTTGCCAAAGAGAAGTACCAAGGAAGCTGCAGGAGTTTGACTGCCCCTCTGCCAGTGTGCTGTTTGCTGGGTTGGCCTGCAGTGGTTGCTTCATTGCAAAGGAAAGGAGAAGGACATTTTTTAAGGACTTCATCATCTTCAGAATATTCTCCAAGGGCTTGAACTGTGCTAAAGTCTCAGGGACAAACAACTTCATCTCCAGCTCCCCCAGTGAATTTCCTTGCTGGGAATTCTATCTACAGACATTTGCCTGTCTCTGGGAGCTGGAAGCACGACGCATCGAGAGGAAGCGTGTCGCTGCCGCAGCTGTAATCGTTGCATCGCCGGAGAACCGAGCCTTCGCCGCATCTCCCTGGAAGCATGTGTTCATCGAAGCTGCCTGCTGTCGCATCACCGGAGAAGCATGACGCCATCGAGAGAGTTGCCATCGCATCACCGGAGAAGCGTGTCGCAGGACCTGTCGCGGCTCCAAAGTACAGAGTCGTCGCAAGCATAGTTCCCTCTAAACCGCGCACCTGAGCACGTGCACAGACTGACATTTCTCTCTGCGCAGAGACCTTTAAACACCGTGCACCACAAAGGATTCCTCTGCACTTGTGAAGTGCTTAGTTCGAGTCTTTGAAATGCGGCCGTACTGATTAAGCTGAGCTGTTAAATGCATTTTTAAAGACGTGTTTTTGTCTTTAAAAATGCTAATCGAGGAAGATTAAACACCTGCAGTGAAGGGCAGTCCAGAAGCAGTAGGAGAGATGTCACAAACATTCACTGCAGCTCAAGAGTCTAAGCTGAGGCATACCATGGGAATTATGGCAGTTGTCAGACATTAGACATACTCTGGAAGCAGTGGCTGCTGCCAGCAGGGATACGTTGTGGGGCCGCACGAGGGACAATTATTAACTTTTGTTGGGCAAAAAACCTTCCAAGTTGTTTAGTACAGAAGCACTAGGCGGGGCTATTAAATAGAGCTGTTTGTGGTGTACCTGCCTTCATATAGATTGGTCTGAAAAAGTTTGTTGATCAGTCCTCTGCAGCAAAGCACTAGTTTTCTGATGAGGGTAATTTTGAATTGTGACAAGCCTGAAAACGAGGTTTGTGAACCCTGGCCTTTCACAACAGCCTTGCACACACTGGAGCTCTAGCTGTGGTTCAAAGTTGATAGTTACTAAAAATAGGGCCTTTTCCTAATATATATTTTTAGCAGGTGGATATTTCCAATCACAGCATTGTTTCTGTATGTTTGGACAGAAATGTAAAGGAAATGTAACAATCTGGATCGTTTTCTATTTTGTGGCTTTTGTCTTCAGGATCAGATACTATTATAAATGACTCAATCCTTACCTGTAGATTTTAATGAATAAGGGAATTTCAGACAGCATCCATGTACAGGGCCATCAGTCTGCAACTACTGACGCGTGCTGGGAAGTCTGCAAGGAATGGGCTCAGAGAAATGTTTTGTATTTAAGCTTTGTCCCTCTGGGACTGTACCTGTTCCAGCTCAAACTCCTTGCACTTCATACTAACTATCTCACCCCAAGCTCTGCACTTCCCTACAGAGCCCTGAGGGTTGCCCCTTCCGGTCCCTGCCTGGGAGGTTGTGTGGAGTTGGGTTAGGATGTGCAGTGGTGACATGACTAGTGGAGGTTGTAAGCTTCCCAGGTCTATTTATAGAGGTGCATCAAGGCTGGTTTCTGCTCTGCATTCTCAGACCTGCAGTGCTATGTATCCCATCAATACTTCAAGACTGTAAGTCCCAGAATAAATAAATTAAAAACAAAGACAGGCTGAGCTGCTCATGCCTCATCCTGGAACTCTTGGGAGCTATGAGAGAAGGTGGAGGGGGGAAAGGCTGCAGGAGCACATCACTGCATAAGTATGCAGAGCATTACGGGTGACACACATTTTAGTAATGTCTCACACACCACTGGTGGCACCAGAATAACAAACTGCCCCGAAAAATCACATCTCCCCCTCAGACTCCGATCTCTCACTTGGCTCCAAGCTCACCTTAAGCTCCATTGTTCCTTCAGTCACAATCTCACCTTAAGCTTTTTTGGGAAAAGGGATTTATTATATCATAGATCTGATGTATTTCTTATTAAAAATTCTGACACAGGCAACAGACCAGATTTATTTATTATGAAATACACCTAATAAATCCAATAGTCCATTAAGGATGGGTTGTCATTGCGCCCTGATAAAGCCTCCAGACGTATTTTGTTACCTGAAATCTCATAGATTAGTTTTTAGGCAAGATTGTAGGCCAGATTTTCCAATTTCTCATGCAGTGTAGTGCAGCAGCTGCAAACGCTGTGCTGCATGAGAAGGAGAAAGCAGGAGAGCAGATTAACTGAAATATGGCACTCTCCTCCCCTCTCCCAAGCGCTGAAATTAGCTGCCGTACACCACAGAGACACCTTTGCACCATAGTACAAGGATGTCCCAGTGAGTCAAGCATAGAATTTGTACTAGAAGGATACCCTTCCAGTACAAAATACTATGCTAAGACTAATTTTAAACATTTTCCCACTTTGTATGTGTGCTGTACATTGCAGCACACATGCGATGTCAGGAAATAAAGACAAAAATAAGCATTCTCCTTCATAGCGCCTGGTTGAAGGGTGTGCTATTTTCTGACAGGAAACCCTGTCTGCTTTATTTAGTAAATTGGGTTTGGGGTCAGAAACCCTGATAGGTTGCATGGGAACGCCCATGCACCACCCATGGTATGCCCCCTTGGCGCTAAGTAATGCAAAGCAGTGTTATGCACTGCATTGCATTACATTCGTGTTATTTCCAGCGCTAAACAAGTTTAGTGCTGAGAAGAAAATCACACAAAAAGATTTTGCGCCAATATGCATCACTTTTGTGATGGAAACATGGTATAAAATCTTAGTAAATCTGCCCCTGTGTGTTTATTACTATTTGGAGAAACCTGAGGGATGCACGATTTGCACTGTAATCATTCTTTCTAGAATCTCTTCAGAAGGTCTGACAGGCATACCACTGGTATATGTACTGGTATATATATACACCACTTTGGTCATTGACTCTCTTACGCTGTGAATGACATTTATCTGACCACATGCGCACAGCTACCTGAACATGAGTTTATTTCTGTGCTAAGTCTGGTAGGACAGTCCTTTAGTTTTCCATGTTCTAGTTACAGGTCTCTTTTTATTTATTTCCTTCTTCTCTTTGTATTTTCATGATTAAAGGCTACCACACCTCCAAAGACGTTCTAACTCGCTGCTTGCTTGTCGCTCACTCCATCTGCTGTGTAACACAACATGTACAGCCACTGCATCTAAACCACCTGACCCCCATGGAGGAATATTGTTCATTATGTTTCATTGTTTTTAACATTGCAAAATGGCCAACATGTTGGCTTTAAACGTGGCAGTCAAATGCAACCATAAAACAATACACTAGGTACCGCACCATTGCAAGACGGCCACCTGCTGCTTTGTTTAAGTTTCGTTATTGCGAGCATATTTCTGCCATTTGTAGGATAAAGCTTGTTTTTTTTGTTTTTATTCTTTAATTTCTTGCCTATGTTGCTGAGTTTGTGCATGCATTTTATTGTGGTTGTGTAAATGGGTAAACGCAAGACTGACTCAGTTATGAATAGATGCATGAATGCAAGGATGAGTTAAATAATGCATGTATGATGACTTATTCTGTACCTAACCTATCAATGTCTGAATATATGAGCCACACCTATTGACATTGCCAATGCTTGCTATCAACCTTCAATTGGTAGCTAGTTGATTTTCCTAGTTGCACATCTCATCACTCAGTTGCGCACACAAGCTAGAAACATGTACACGCAAACATTCTATTACCACACACAAGGACGAATAATTAGAGGGAACATTGGTCGCAAGACTTCCAGGGCGTCTACACATCGTCATCGTATCGCTGCATCAAGGGCGCCACCTTCTCGCATCGCAACCGGATCATCGCATCGCGTCAAGGTGCCATCTTGCGCACCGCAACGGGCCCGCAGGCCGAGAATCTATGCATCACCTCCGCACCGGTAAGGATAAGGACGCATCTCCTACTCTGCACAAGCATTGAGGCACAACACATCATCTCCCCTGGATCACGGAACTGATGCATCTCCCCTTTTGCAAGCCTTTTGTTTACTTTGCATTACGCATCCAGGTACTTTGTTGAGAACTTTGTCGCATCTATCATCAACTTGAACTAAGTAACTTTTATCATCTTTAAAGCAATCTTAAGTGTAGTATTGTAGATTGTTGTCTTTTGTGGTCTTGTGTTTAAGTCTATAGAAAGAATACTTATTTTTATAAAACCTATGTTTTGTCCATTTGTAGTGTTTTCACTGTATTACTGTGTATATTCACAAATGCTTAACACACTGCCTCTGAGATAAGCCTGTCTGCTCGTGCCAAGCTATCAAGGGGGTGAGCAGGGGTTATTAAGGAGTGTAATTCCCTTATCATGACTTAGAGGTATTGGGCCCAGATGTAGGTAGCCAAATACCGGTCGGTAACGGCCGATTTCGGCCGTTACCGACCGGTATTTGGCATTTGAGATGTAGGGGGATTGCAACAGGCCATTTCGGTAATTTTACCGATTCGGTAAATATACCGGTCGGTAAATTTACCGACCGGTATTTTTACAGAATCGGTAAAATTGAGATGTAGGTGGGACTCTTCTGAGTCCCACAAGACCTACAAATTCGGTATTTTACCATCAAATTCAATTTGATGGTAAAATACCGATTCAGGTGTGCATGCACATGTGTGCATGCACACCTGTGCCATATGACAGGCAGACCTGCCCTTAGGGCAGGTATGCCTGCCACATGGCCCCGAACCTTTTTTGGGGGTGCTAGAGGGTGTCAAAGTGACACCCCCTGCACCCTTGTCAAAATCGGTATTTACCGATTCGGTAAATACCGACCGGTAATGCCCCATTCATTCCTATGGGCTTCAAAGCCCATAGGAATGAATGGAGCATTACCGGTCGGTATTTACCGAATCGGTAAATACAGATATTTACCGATTCGGTAAATGGAACATCTGGATGTTCCTACATACCCCCCTTCTTATTTACCGATTCTTAATTACCGAATCGGTAAAATTCGGTAATTAGGAATCGGTAAATAAGTTCTACCTACATCTGGCCCTAGGTCCCTATTTGGACAAAGGTGACTACCATTGCCAACTAGAGACCCCCAGATCTAACAATCTTGTAGCCAATGGGTGTTGCTGTGGCGATGTCCGGGATCGATGCGTGAGTGAGATAGGTCTATGTGATGAAGGTCACGTCGGGGCGAGGCTGTAGATGGTGTCCCAGATTTCACTGGCATGTCTGCAGAGCGATTTGGCATTGATCAACAGGCAGGTCAGTTGTTATGGAGGGGTCTCAGCTTCTGGGACTGGCGTGATGCTGGTTGCTGTAATGGTGGTCTGTGCCGGGTGAAGGTGAACCGGCATTGAAGGCAGGTGAATGGTCCCACTGCGGAGCGAGGTGATGGGAGGGAGCAGTTGTTATGTCCAGGGCTCAAGGAACGGAGTACCTGTGAGAGTGAGGTGGGTCAGGGTTCATGGACCTGCGTAAGATCCAGTTGCGGACGGGCACAGACGGGTTTGCCTGTGGCATGACTTTGGTGCACCAGCAGTGCGGCCATGCAGCAGCTTCCATAAAAATACCTGGGAGGAGGGAGGGGCTGGCAGGAAGGCAGGAGGGTGGTGAATGAGAAAACGGTGGTAGCGGGGCCAGGAAAAAAAATGGCAGGAAGGTGCAATTAGTCAATAATGCCAAAATAACTAAAACACCAAATTAAGGAGACACAAGTAATGCCAATATTAAAGCCAAATACAAACAGCAAAGTAAAGATGACAATTACAGGGGGTGTAGCTAAGCCAGCAAACATGGCAGATGCACATCCTTAGTGCTCCATTAGGTTGCCTGACATTTGCTGCCCATCCGGTTTTGTGGTAGGGCGAAGTCTCTGCGCAATGAAGTAGGTGGCTTCCTGACTCCCATTCCCAACTTGTAGCTGAATCTGAAAAACTATTAGCACCCTTGGCTCTGAGACACAAGGACCACGTGGTGACACCCAACATGGCATCGCTCAGCAGGAGGTGGTAGTGGGCAGTGAGCCATCCCCCTGTGGAAGTCAAAAATTAAGTAACCCACACTTGGGGTCCCACTACCTCCCCCGAGGGGTTGCCTGCCTTGGCCAGTGCAGGGGTGTGGGGACCCTAAGAATGCAGCCCAGCTTGCTGATGCCCAGGACAAGAAAACCTTGTGCTGAGGACAGCAGACAAGGAGTGATGGTGTACGGCTACGGGTTGGTGCCAATCTGCATCTTCCATAGCACTCAGTGCTAAGTGGGGCCTCAGTTCGGCACCTGAGTCGAGGAGCGGTCTCATTGACAGGCCCATGAATACCTCTGATAGTTGTGGCCATTGCTGGTGAGAGACAGAAGGCTGTATGTGAGTGCTTGCCCCCTGCAGGTCCAACCTGAGAGCAGGGCCAGCGGTGAAGTGGCGGCCCCGTCCAGGGTCCTGTAAGTGGGACCTTGTGTTAGGCTCCCTAGGGGAGGGCCCTCCTTCCCAGTCCAGCGCCTGCACTGAGGTGCGTGAGCCCCTGCTATGTAGGCCTGATGAGAATGGTGCTATGCGGTGACAGTTGTGACCCCAAGAGGGGGTTCCTGCTGCCTGTGCATCTGTGTATGGTGACCCCTTACCCACAATGGCACCAACATCGCGGTGTGTGGGCCAGCGTCACCCTGGGCTGTTGTTGGCTGCGGCTTGTATCAGCCCGTGTGGGCCCGGGACCCTACCTGCTCCCATGGATAGACAGGGCAAGTTGAGGGGTTCAGCACTCAAAGAGGATTCCCCATGGAGTCCCCAAATCGGTGCCACCATTGAGGCATGGAGCTTGCAACAACAGCAGACACTCAGGAGAGACCTTTGTTATGCTCCAGGCTCCCTGGGTAGCAACATCAGGCTGTGGATCCCATGATACCAGGCATTCCCCAAATGTATTGTGAGTCCTAGCTGGGGCTTTGTGCCAGTCATCCCCACACTTCTTCAGACTAACCCACCATGGCTGGCACATCGGCACCATAATTGAGGCCCACACAGCACTTGATCAGGAGTGGGATGGGACTTTGCACTTCTGCTCCTCGCTGCAACCAGTGGGGCACCCTGTGTTGGTGTGAGAGCTGGGACTTCTCCTGTAGGTGCCCTTGCTTCTCCTGAGAAGTCCAAGGGGTGTCATAGCAGTGACACCGCACAGCTCTGTGGTGAGCGGAGGACCTGCCTGCATCTCATCCTTGGATCAGCAGGATACCCTACACTGGTGGTGGCCTGAAAACACAGTGTCGGCAGCAGAAAGGTAGGCCAGCCAATGTCCGCCCTACAGCTTGAGCTCCAACAATTTTTACCAAAACAAATTGATGCATGCACCTCCAAGCATTGGGAAATCTACCTTATGTGTGTGACCCCTGCCGCAACCCTAGAGGCACTTCTCAGTGGCGCGTTGTGCGTGGCAGGACAGTTTTGCACTCATGAAAAAGCAGTGATCCTCTATGCTGGGGAGGCCACCGCCGCCTCATGGAACCGCCTCCTCGCAGCACTGACACTGCAGACAGAAGACAAGTCTGTCCTTTCTACATCAGACAAACTGGATAAGGTTCTGGCAGCATTTGAGTATTCAAGAGTCACAATTGAAGTCAGGTTTGGCTCACTTGCTACAGACCTAAACCTTCTCATTGACAACCATCATAAACTTGCGTATAAAGTAACTGAAGGCGACAAAGCCATCCTCACCCTGCAGCCTCAGGTAAAGGACAGCCAAGCCTTTATTAGAGACCTGCATATCTGAGTGACACACCTGGAGAACAGAGCAGAGGACTTAAAGGACTTTGTCCTACGTGGAAACCTGTTCCAAACCTTTACACCGGCTCCCAAACTCACTTCTACACTTTGGAGAGGGCACATCGAGCTCCGGCAAGGCATTTGCCACCGGGCTCCTCCCCTCATCCCGTGCTAGCAAAACTACTCCACTTCAAAGATCGTGATGTCATACTGCGTGCGGCCAGGCGGGTGGGTCCTCTCCATGTGGAAAATAAAACAGTCGTGTTGATCCCTGACTACATCATAGAGGTGCAACACCCAGAGTCATCGTTCATGGAAGTCAAACATGCCTTTGCCAATGGTGATTCAGTATTCCCTGCTGTTTCCCACCGACTTAAAATTATCTGTTACAGGACCACTATTTTCTACATTGACCCCAAGCAGGCATGGGACTGGGCCAATCCTCACCAGTGTGCATGGGAGGGGGGTTGCCTGAAGGCATCATTGTGCTCAACTGCCTACACGGGCAAGCAACAGAAACAAGAAGCAGGCAAAACTAGATAGAAACCTTCATCGCGGAGGTCACTGAACATTTCTCCCGATTTGGAACCCACATGCATCATCCCGGCCGTTTGCGAATTCCAAATTGCGAAAAATAGCAAATCACAATTTGGAATTCGCAAAACGGGATGCATGAATATTTTCTAATAATATTAGCGATTCGGTAAAATTCGCATTTTTTACCGATTTGCAATTATTATGTGAATTCTAATTTGCTAATTCGCATTTCCCATTGATTCCTATGGGCCAAAAGGCCCATAGGAATCAATGGGAATTGCGAATTTGCAAAATAGAATTCGCATAATGGTCATGCATTCAGTGGGTGCAGGGGGGGGGTCCAAAGGACCCCCCCCCTGCACCCCTGAAATGTATTTTAAAGTGGATGTTTCACACACACATGTCCTAAGTACATGTGTGTCTGTAACATGCAAGTTGAAAAAATGCATTTTTTTGCTTTTATTAAAATTTTCGCAATTTAACACGAGGGTCAACCTCGTGTTAATTTGCACTTCCAATTTCCAAATTCGCAATTTTAAAAAAAATGATGCATTGCATTTAAGGAATCGCACAAATGCGATTCCTTAAATGCATTCGCATTTTTTAGAAATGCAAAAAAATGCGAATTGTGCAAAAAAGTTTGATGCATCCCAAAAATGGTTTTTGCATTCGCAAACGGCCGATTTTTCCGATTCGCACCGTTTGCGAATGCAAAAACCAATGATGCATGTGCCCAAAAATGTTGTGGATCGCCAGCGGATTTCATACAGGCTGCTAAAAGTGTAGCCCAAGCCTCGTGCCCACGGACGATGAAAAAGGCCCACATATCTTCACTTCCAAAGAAGAATCCCGCCTACAGATTACTCCCGAACGACTTGCAGACGCCACCGTAAGTGTCTTCGCAGACAGCGGACACCCTTATTTGATAACCTCGCAAGACAGATGATTGCATAAGATGATTGCATAAGATTATAATATTTCTGCAATGTACGCTTGCACCAACCTATGAACTACAGCTCCACTCACTGTAGGGCTCCTATGCCACATTCCGCATCATACACTCTCAGCCACCTCCATGATCACCTCACATGGACTTTCTCAGCTGAAAATTGTATGCATCTGAAACACTACTCTAGCATTTTGCTCATTGGCACCAGCAGATTACAACCCTAAGCACTGACGGGCTTTTAAGCTACTCTGCAGAAAGTACAAGTTAAGCTTTGCCCCATAATACACTAAAGCACAATCATTATGCTTTGTTTGGGTGTACGGTTCGTTGCGGTAGGCCCCCAGTATTGGGATTATTTCCCTCCCCCGTTGTTGCTGTTACCCTACATTCCTCCTTCCCACAAAACCACTTTGCTATGGTGAGAATACTACGTAAGTCGTTGAGGCAGTGGATGAGTGGATCAGGGAATGGAACCCCTATACACTGCACCCGCATCATACTTAACGCAAATATGTTTCCCAGCGCTAATATTCGATTCCTCTACCTAAACATTTGTGGCATGCACTCAGCCAGGAAATGATACGCTGTCTACTGCTACACCAAGCGCCATTAGGTACAGATTGCCTTCCTTCAAGACATGCACATCACAGCAGGAGAGTTGGGCTGGGGTTTTTTTCTGGGCGAGGTCACAGATTGCCTGAGAGGAAGACTTCTTAGGGCAGCCTGCCTCATACTCAACCTAGAGAAGGCATTCGGCACCCTGACATGGCACTATCTATTCGAATTGGCCGTCTGGTCTCTGGTCCTTTTCTGGCGGGCCAGGGGATGAGGTAGGGTTGCCTGCTCTTCCCCTTAATGTTTGCACCGGCTATGGAACTCATAGCCATCTAACTGCATGAGGAGGACCATCTAACTGCATGAGGGGGGCAGACAGGACACATATAGTGTCCCTGTATACAGATGATCTGCTCTTTTAGTGCAGGACATCACAGCTGACCTCACACCCATACGAGACATGCTGGTAGAATTCACCTCTGCTGCAGAGCTCTGATTCAACTGGGCAAAGTCAACTATTTACCCACTCACTCAAGATCAGACGCCCCTAAATGTATATCTCAGTGATACACACCTCACCTGGCACCTGCAGGCAACGCACTACTTTGGGGTTTGCGTCTACAACACCTCCATGGATATTTCATGGGGACCTCTGGTAGGCCTTGGCAGGCATATGAACCCAGGTACACTTCTGGGAGTCCCTCCCAATTGCCCTAGTAAAAATGGTTACTCTGCCACACCTCCTTTATTACTTTACAAGCCTCCTAGTTATAAAACCTTGTTCTTTCTTCGAGGAACTAGACACACTTTTGTATTCCTTCAAATCGGGATCGGACTGCGAACAAGTTGCTCTAACCAAGCAACAACTACCAGTGTACTGGGGAGGGGGGTCCTGGGGGATACATCCTTGCAGGCCTATTTTTTGGCAACATAGGTCCAATATTTGTCCCTCTGGACAGCCCAGAATTACCTTGCCGATACCGGCTCAGAGAGCAGGCCACTACCAGGGCCTACGCTCCAGTTCCTACTTTTCCCAGGAACGCAAGGCTCTTCTCCTGGTCCCTGCAGATAGCGGTTGAGAGGACTTGCATGACAAAGATACACCGTTACTCACTGGAGACTCCACTCTATGCCCCGAATCTGCCTCTGATAGGCCTGCAGCGCAACTGTGGCTATTACACTGGAGGGGAGCTACAGACTTGGACTGATCACTCATTGCTTGAGGTCGGTGAGCTCTTAAAAGAAGGTCAACTTCTCACCTTACATTAGCGGACTGCGGACTGACTGGTGGGGCAATTTCTCCTTCATTGGAGACTCAGTCACACCTGACACACTCTCTAGGATCTCACAGGAGGCGATCGTAAGACGCACCATGTGTTCCAGACAATATCGAGTATGGGACCTGGACACCACCTTATCACTTGGTTGCACAAGGCCATGAGTGAATTGATGGCTGCTCCCCTGACCACACTTGGTTAAAAGTGGGAGGATGAGTTTGGGAGGGTACTTCATGACCGGGAGTGGGAAAGAGCACTGGTGTTCCCAAAGAAAGTCCCCCGCAACTCACGGTTCAAAAAACATACATTTTTGACATTGCATAGGGCATAATTAACCCCCACACGGCTGCATCGTTACTTTCCAGAGACTTCATTTGAGTGCCCCGCTGCCGTGCCCCACATGCAACACTCCTACATGTGTTATGTTCATACCTAGCCCTTCCAGACTATTGGCAAGCCATACACACCACACAACAAGAAGTCACAGAGCTCCCATACATACGCACCAGGGAGGCATGCTGCTTAGGCATATTCCAGCGCAAGAAAAAGCACAAAGTATGGAAGTGATTTGAGGCCCTGGCTCCGCTCCTCGCTAAACGTACGATCACACTTTATTGGTGCTTTTCCATAGCCCCTCCTGTAGAAGCGTGGAGGTGTTAATACGTAAGTGAGGTGCGGCGGAGAAGGATGCCCTCCATTATGAGGAGGCCCGGCGGGTGCATCTGCGACCCATATCCCCACAATGGGAAACCATGCTTGAACACTTCAGTCAAGTGATTGGAAATGGTGGCTTAGCCCCATGAACCCACCACTCCATTCCCACTGATGTGGGCCCCTCCCCCCTATGGGGCCTCATTGTATGGTATTCACACACCATTTGCACTTCTCAGAAGGTAGAAGGGTTCATTTTATAGCTACTGTTACACTTCTACTAGCCCGTCACTCCCACACAATTTGTTCATCATAGTTCACTCACAGTTATGATCAGGCAACCTCTGCACACGTGGACTGTCTTTGCACCGCATCCACCATTCTGGTAGTTTTTTGTGTATAGCAGTACTTCTCTCAATAATTATACCGAATATCCTTATGCATATGCTGTCATGTAAAGGCATTGCCTTATTCTCCATTTTTTCTTTCTCTCTCTTTAACCCTTTTGGTGCTCGTGACGGGATGGTTCCGTCATGAGCACCAGTGCTCCTCTGCTAATGACGGTACCATTCTGTCATGTGCACAGGCAAACTAAATCCCTCTGCTGCAAACAGCATGGGGATTGCCTTTTTTTGAGGGGGCCGTAGGAGGTGGGGAAGAGCCTCCCCAACCTCCTGAGGCTTGTTTCTGATTTTCAATGTAGTGACGATCACGCACATGGCGCGCTTTCGTCATTCTATTGAAAACAAAAACTTAGTTTCAGTTTCAATGTTTCAGTGCTCGTGGGACTATCTCAGCCCCCGAGCATCGAAACACTTGGGAGAGGTATCGTTGGAAAGGGGAGACTCTTCCCTTTCCAATGGTATGCTTAGCTAGTGGATCCCTGCTTGGGGATCGCCCCAGGATGGTGATCCCCAAGCAGGGCTCCACCCACTAGCTACCAGGGAGGGGGCACGGCCCCTTGGGCAAGGGTCTTTGCTCCCCATTACATTTTGAAACACAGTCTATCTGCCCCCTTGGGAGGAAGAATGGGGCAGTCGTAGCCCCCAATCCCCCCCACGGGGGTAGAAAACACCCTGGATGCCAAGAATGGGCATGCCAATGCCTCACCCTACTGCCAAAAAGAAGGCAAGATAACTTTTTCCCCCCAGGAGGTTGATGGGGCAATTGCCCCTGATATGCCCCTAGGAGGGCAGAAACCCACTAGGCACCAGCGTTTTTTTATATAGGTTGGGGTGGGGGCTGTCGAAAATGGACAGGCCAATGCCCCACCCCTAAAAAAATGCTAAAGTCTGTCTGCCCCCCTGGAGGCAGATGGGGCAATAGCCCCTAATCTTCCCCTCCCCCTGGGGGGCAGAAAGTCTACTAGACACCACAGATTTTTTATTCAGTGATCATGGTGGGGGCTACCAAGAATGCGTTTTTTTATATACGTTGGGGTGGGGGCTGTCGAGAATGGACAGGCCAATGCCCCACCCCCAAAAAAATGCTAAAGTCTGTCTGCCCTCCTGGAGGCAGATGGGGCAATAGCCCCTAATCTTCCCCTCCCCATGGGGAGCAGAAAGTCTACTAGACACCACAGATTTTGTATTCAGTGTTCATGGTGGGGGCTGCCAAGAATGGGCATGCCAATCCCCCCCCAAAAAAAATGCTACAGTCTTTTTGCCCCTCCCCCTGGGAGACAGAAGGGGCAATAGCCCCTTATCTTGCCATCCCCCGGTGGGGCAGTAAGTCCACTAGACACTAGGGACACATTGTTTTCAACATTCAGGGTCATATTGGGTATGCCAATGTCTCCAACCCCCCAAATAGATGCCTTAGTCTTTATGCCCAACACAGGAGGCAGATAGGGCAGTAGCCCCCGATGTGCCCCGGGGGGCAAAGAGCCCACTAAGCACCTGCAATTATGTTGGCTTTTTTATACATAGGATTGGGGGCTGCCCAGAATAGGTATCCCAATGTCCCCACCCCCTAAAATAGCCATAGTCTTTCTGCCACCCTTGGGGGCATATCGGGGCAATAGCCCCCCAATTCACCCCTTCCCAAGGTGGCAAAAAGCCCTCTAGGCACAGACATTTTTTTCAGAATGTGCCTACGTGTGAATTTTGGGTCCTAGCGCAGCCGGAACCTAGGGAAACCTAGCAAACCTATACATTTCTGACAGTTAGGTACAAAGGGGAATCCAGGATGTGGGGATTTGTGTGGCTCTCACAAGGTGCTGTTTTATCCAGAATCCCTTGCAAACCTCAAACTTAGTAAATAAATTAAAATCCTCACATTTCTGTGATGGAAAGTTCTGGAATCTGCGCAGATCCACAAACATTCACCCATCCAGCTTTCCCCAAAGTCTTCCAATAAAAATGGCACCTCACTTGTTTAGGCAGGCCTATTACCCACAACAGGAAACAGCCCACAATGCAACGTGGACACACCACATTTTTAGAGTGAAAAGTGGCCCCTTTTTGCAAAGTGCCTAGCTGTAGATTTTGAACCCTAGCTCTGCCGACACCTAGGCAAAATAGCAAACCGAGACACTAGACACCCAGGGGAATCCAGAATGGGATGTCTTGTGTGGCTCTCACCAGGTTCCGTTACCCAGAATCCCTTGCAAACCTCAAACTTTGTCAAAAAAACACATTTTCCCTACATTTCTGTGATGGAAAGTTTTGGAATCTGCATGGGTCCACAAACTTCAACCCAACCCGCATTCTCCAAAGTTTCCATATAAAATGGTACCTCAATCGTTTCGGTGGGTCAAGTACCCACGACAGGCAAGAACCCAAAGCGTGTTGTGAAGACATCAAAATTACCTATCACAAAATGATGGGGGGCATCTGAGTTTTTGGCCCCCGGCACAGCGGCTATCTAGGGAAACCTACCAAACCCACACATTTCTGAAAAACAGACAACCTGGGGAGTCAGGTGAGGTATAACTTGTATGGATCCCTCAAAGTTTCCCTACCCAGAATCCCCTGGAAAATTCAAATTTAGCTGGAAAAAAATCAAATTTCCTCAACTTTCTGTGTGGGAAAGTTATGAGATCACCAGGCTGACACAAATTTCCTGCCACCTAGTGTTCCCTCAGGTCTCCCGATAAAAATGGTACCTCACTTGTGTGGGTAGGTATGGCGGCTGCAACAGGAAATGGCCCAAATCATACTGTGGAGGCTTGAAAATTACCTATCATAAAACTACCTGGTTTTGCAAGGGGGGCACCTTCGTTTTGGTCCTGCACTCAGCGACCATCTAGGAAATCTTACAAAACCCAGACCTTTCTGAAAACTAGACATTCAGGGCATATTGGGTATGCCAATGTCTCCAACCCCCAAATAGATGCCTTAGTCTTTATGCCCAACACAGGAGGCAGATGGGGCAGTAGCCCCGGATATGCCCCCGGGGGGCAAAGAGCCCACTAGGCACCTGCGATTATGTTGGCTTTTTTATACGTAGGATTGGGGGCTGCCCAGAATAGGTATCCCAATGTCCCCACCCCCTAAAATAGCTATAGTCTTTCTGCCACCCTTGGGGGCATATCGGGGCAATAGCCCCCCAATTCACCCCTTCCCAAGGTGGCAAAAAGCCCTCTAGGCACAGACATTTTTTTCAGAACATGCCTACGTTTGAATTTTGGGTCCTAGCGCAGCCGGAACCTAGGGAAACCTAGCAAACCTATACATTTCTGACAGTTAGGTACAAAGGGGAATCCAGGATGTGGGGATTTGTGTGGCTCTCACAAGGTGCTGTTTTATCCAGAATCCCTTGCAAACCTCAAACTTAGTAAATAAATTAAAATCCTCACATTTCTGTGATGGAAAGTTCTGGAATCTACGCAGATCCACAAACATTCACACATCCAGCTTTCCCCAAAGTCTTCCAATAAAAATGGCACCTCACTTGTTTAGGCAGGCCTATTACCCACAACAGGAAACAGCCCACAATGCAACGTGGACACACCACATTTTTAGAGTGAAAAGTGGCCCCTTTTTGCAAAGTGCCTAGCTGTAGATTTTGAACCCTAGCTCTGCCAACACCTAGGCAAAATAGCAAACCGAGACACTAGACACCCAGGGGAATCCAGAATGGGGTGTCTTGTGTGGCTCTCACCAGGTTCCGTTACCCTGAATCCCTTGCAAACCTCAAACTTTGTCAAAAAAACACATTTTCCCTACATTTCTGTGATGGAAAGTTTTGGAATCTGCATGGGGCCACAAACTTCAACCCAACCCGCATTCTCCAAAGTTTCCATATAAAATGGTACCTCAATCGTTTCGGTGGGTCAAGTACCCACGACAGGCAAGAACCCAAAGCGTGTTGTGAAGACATCAAAATTACCTATCACAAAATGATGGGGGGCATCTGAGTTTTTGGCCCCCGGCACAGCGGCTATCTAGGGAAACCTACCAAACCCACACATTTCTGAAAAACAGACAACCTGGTGAGTCAGGTGAGGTATAACTTGTATGGATTCCTCAAAGTTTCCCTACCCAGAATCCCCTGGAAAATTCAAATTTAGCTGGAAAAAAATCACATTTCCTCAACTTTCTGTGTGGGAAAGTTATGAGATCACCAGGCTGACACAAATTTCCTGCCACCTAGTGTTCCCTCAGGTCTCCCGATAAAAATGGTACCTCACTTGTGTGGGTAGGTATGGCGGCTGCAACAGGAAATGGCCCAAATCATACTGTGGAGGCTTGAAAATTACCTATCATAAAACTACCTGGTTTTGCAAGGGGGGCACCTTCGTTTTGGTCCTGCACTCAGCGACCATCTAGGAAAACTTACAAAACCCAGACCTTTCTGAAAACTAGACATTCAGGGCATATTGGGTATGCCAATGTCTCCAACCCCCCAAATAGATGCCTTAGTCTTTATGCCCAACACAGGAGGCAGATGGGGCAGTAGCCCCCGATATGCCCCCGGGGGGCAAAGAGCCCACTAGGCACCAGCGATTATGTTGGCTTTTTTATACGTAGGATTGGGGGCTGCCCAGAATAGGTATCCCAATGTCCCCACCCCCTAAAATAGCTATAGTCTTTCTGCCACCCTTGGGGGCATATCGGGGCAATAGCCCCCCAATTCACCCCTTCCCAAGGTGGCAAAAAGCCCTCTAGGCACAGATATTTTTTTCAGAATATGCCTACGTGTGAATTTTGGGTCCTAGCGCAGCCGGAACCTAGGGAAACCTAGCAAACCTATACATTTCTGACAGTTAGGTACAAAGGGGAATCCAGGATGTGGGGATTTGTGTGGCTCGCACAAGGTGCTGTTTTATCCAGAATCCCTTGCAAACCTCAAACTTAGTAAATAAATTAAAATCCTCACATTTCTGTGATGGAAAGTTCTGGAATCTGCGCAGTTCCACAAACATTCACCCATCCAGCTTTCCCCAAAGTCTTCCAATAAAAATGGCACCTCACTTGTTTAGACAGGCCTATTACCCACAACAGGAAACAGCCCACAATGCAACGTGGACACACCACATTTTTAGAGTGGAAAGTGGCCCCTTTTTGCAAAGTGCCTAGCTGTAGATTTTGAACCCTAGCTCTGCCGACACCTAGGCAAAATAGCAAACCGAGACACTAGACACCCAGGGGAATCCAGAATGGGGTGTCTTGTGTGGCTCTCACCAGGTTCCGTTACCCAGAATCCCTTGCAAACCTCAAACTTTGTCAAAAAAACAAATTTTCCCTACATTTCTGTGATGGAAAGTTTTGGAATCTGCATGGGTCCACAAACTTCAACCCAACCCGCATTCTCCAAAGTTTCCATATAAAATGGTACCTCAATCGTTTCGGTGGGTCAAGTACCCACGACAGGCAAGAACCCAAACCGTGTTGTGAAGACATCAAAATTACCTATCAGAAAATGATGGGGGGCATCTGAGTTTTTGGCCCCCGGCACAGCAGCTATCTAGGGAAACCTACCAAACCCACATATTTCTAAAAAACAGACAACCTGGGGAGTCCAGTGAGGTATAACTTGTATGGATCCCTCAAAGTTTCCCTACCCAGAATCCCCTGGAAAATTCAAATTTAGCTGGAAAAAAATCACATTTTCTCAACTTTCTGTGTGGGAAAGTTATGAGATCACCAGGCTGACACAAATTTCCTGCCACCTAGTGTTCCCTCAGGTCTCCCGATAAAAATGGTACCTCACTTGTGTGGGTAGGTATGGCGGCTGCAACAGGAAATGGCCCAAATCATACTGTGGAGGCTTGAAAATTACCTATCATAAAACTACCTGGTTTTGCAAGGGGGCACCTTCGTTTTGGTCCTGCACTCAGCGACCATCTAAGAAAACCTACAAAACCCAGACCTTTCTGAAAACTAGACACCCGGGGAAGTTCAGGGAGGTATGGCTTGCATGGATCCCCAAATGTTTTCCTACCCAGAATCCCCTGCAAACCTCAAACTGGGCTAAAAAAATTACATTTTCTACACATTTCTGACTGGAATTACCACACCAGTACAAATGTCCTAACACTCAGCATTCTCCTCAGTCTCCCAAGTAAAATGATACCTCCCTGGTGAGGGTTGGCTATGTGCCTGTGACTGGGAAAGGCCAAAAATATGGGGATTGAAGGTATACCGCGAAGTCCAAGCTCTGTATACTTTTTTTATAAATACGTTTTTATGCGATTCTGCATTGGACACCCACAAATGTCCTACCACCCAGCTTTCCCCTTGTTCTCTCCAGTAAATTGATACCTCACTTGTGTGGATGGGCCAAAGGCCTGTGACTGGAAAGGGCCAAAAAGATAGGGATAAAGTGTATGGCACCACAAATTCAAAGCTCTACATATAAAAAAAATAGGTTTTTAGCTGATTCTGCATTGGACAGACACACAAGTGAGCTATCATTTTACTCGGGAGACCAAGGGGAACACTAAGGGGCCGATTCTGATCCTGGATTTTTATTTTCCATACAAATAGGATTTGTATTTTTTTCCATACAAATTGTAAAAATCCCTTCCAACCCGTGTAGTACGATTCGTACGGGAAAAATACATACAGATCGGCCCGATCCTTACAAATCGGATCGGGAAAAGCTGTGTGACCCGGACTTGTAAAAAAGACCATACAATTTGTAAAAAGGCTGTCCAACCCGTCAAGTACGATTCGTACCGGGTTGTCAGCATACGATTTGTATGGAAAATGGCCTGTATACGGGCAATGACTTGTACCGGGCAACGAAGCGAACCCCTATACGCCTTGTACCCTGGTATGACTCGTTCTGGGGGTACGACTCATACTGGGGTAGAGGTCGTATAGGGGTATGAGGCATACAGGGGTCCCCCCACATGCGAGGCGTGTGTATGGTGCGTACCCCAACATCGCGCATGTACGCAAAGTACGTACGTGATTTTGGGGTACTGGTCGTGTACGCACCATACAAACACCGTACCCCAAAATCGCGTATGTACGCACCGTACCCCAAAATCGCGTACGTACGTACCATACCCCAATATCGCGTACATATGCACCGTACCCCAAAATCGCGTACGTACGCACCATACCCCAATATCGCGTACATACGCACCATACCCCAAAATCACGTATGTACGCACCGTACCCCAAAATCACGTTTTTGGGGTACGGTGCGTACGTTCGCGATTTTGGGGTACACTGCGTACGTACACGATTTTGGGGTACGGTGTGTACATACACGATTTTGGGGTACAGTGCGTACATACATGATTTTGGGGTACGGTGCATACGTACGCGATTTTGGGGTACGGTGTGTACATACACGATTTTGGGGTACAGTGCGTACATACACGATTTTGGGGTACGGTGCATACGTACGCGATTTTGGGGTACGGTGCGTACATACATGATTTTGGGGTACAGTGCATACGTACGCGATTTTGGGATACGGTGCGTACATACGCGATTTTGGGGTACGGTGCTTGTACGGTGCGTACACGACCAGTACCCCTTCATCGCGTATGTATGCACCGTACCCCACTTTCCGTGCCATCCGTACGCACCGTACATACGCACCGTACCCCTGTATTCATGGGGTGTACGACGCGTACATGAGGGGGTCTGTCTCGTACTGTTTTCGGGGCGTAGAAGGTTTTTCCGGCACTTTTTGGCTCTTGTAAAAAAAGAGCTGTATGGAGTGCCGTTTGTATGAATCGTACTTGCCGGGTTGTAAACTGCTGCCGGGAATACATGGGAACGTTGTGTACAGAGCAATCCGAATCGGAATTGTTTGTATATACGAGTTGTATGGTCTTTTTTACAATTTGTATGGAGTGCGTCTATTTGTACGGATCGTACTTCCTAGGTTGTAGAGGCCTCCTTACAAGTACGAGTTGTATGGGGAAAACACTCCATACCATGATTTGTACAGCGTTTTTCCAGGATCGGAATCGGCCCCTAAGTGGTGGGACATTTGTGCTGGCACAGTGATCCCACACAAAAATGTGTGCTAAATTTGAGGTTTGCAGGGGATGCTGGGTAGGAAAGCTTTGGGGGATCCACGCAAGCCATACTTCACTGGACTCCCCAGGATGTCTAGTTTTCAGAAATGTGTGGGTTTTGTAGATTTGCCTAGATGGCCGTGAGCCCGGGGCCATAAAACCAGTTGCCCTCCCTGCAAAACCAGGTAGTTTTACGATAGGTAATTTTGAAGTCTCCACAGTAAGATTTGGGCCATTTCCTGTTGCAGCCACTACGCCTATCCATACAAGTGAGGTACCATTTTTATTGGGAGACCTGGGAAAACGCTAGTTGGTAGGAAATTTGGTATCAGCCCAGTGATACCACAACTTTCCCACACAGAAAAGTGAGGAAAATGTGATTTTTTTCCCAGCTAAATAGGAGTTTGCAGGGGGTTCAAGGTAGAGAAACATTGGGGGGGATCCACACTAGCCATACCTCATTGGACTCCCCAGGGTGTCTAGTTTTTGAAAATGTGTGGGTTTGGTAGGTTTCCCTAGATGACAGCTGAGCCCGGGGCCAAAAACCCAGGTGCCACCCTTGCAAAACCAGGTTGTTTTATAATAGGTCATTTTAATGTCTCCACAATACGTTTTGGGCCCTTGCCTGTTGCAGGTACTTGGCCCACCCACACAAATGAGGTACCATTTTTATCTGGAGACTTTGGAGAATGCGGGGTTAGTGGAAGTCTGTGGGCCAATGCAGATTTCAGAACTTTCCATCAATGAATTGTGAGGAAAATGTGTTTTTTTACCAAGTTCGAGGTTTGCAAGGAATTCTGGGTAACACAACATGGTTAGATCCACACAACTCACCCCATTATGGATACCCCTAAGTGTTTAGTTTTAAAAAATTTATAGGTTTTCTAGGTTTCCCTAGGTTCCCCCACAGCTAGGGTACAAAATCTACAGCTAGGAACTTTGCAAAAAAGGGGTCACGTTTTATTGTAAAAATGTGGTGTGTCCACGTTGAGTTTTGGGCTGTTTCCTGTTGTGGGCACTAGGCCTACCCACACAAGTGAGGTAACATTTTTATCGGAAGACTTTGGGGAAAGCGGGGTGGGTGGAATTTTGTGGATCAACAGAGATTCCAGAACTTCCCATCACAGAAATGTGAGGAAAATGTGTTTTTTTTACAAAGTTTGAGGTTTGCAAGGGATTCTGGGTAACAGAACCTGGTGAAAGCCACACACGTCACCACATCCTGGATTCCCCTTGGTACCTAGTTGTCAGAAATATATAGGTTTGCTAGGTTTCCCTAGGTGCCGGCCGGGCTAGGGTTCAAAATTTACAGCTAGGCACTTTGCCAAGAAATGGTCAGTTTTTACTGTAAAAATGATGTGTGTCCGTTTTGGGCTGTTTCCTTTCACGGGGACCAGGCCTACCCACACAAGTCAGATATCATTTTTATTGTAACACTTTGGGAAATGCGTGGTGGGTAGAATTATGTGGATCCATGCAGATATCAGAACTTTCAATCACAGAAATATGAGGAACATGTGTTTGTTTTACAGCATTTGAGCTTTGCAAGGGATTCTGGTAACAGAACCTGGTGAGCGCCAGAGATGTCACCCCATCCTGGGTTGCCCTGGATGTCTAGTTTCAAAAAATGTACAGGTTTGCTAGGTTTCCCTAGGTGCTGGCAGAGCTAGGGATCAAAATCTAAAGCTAGGCGCTTCTCAAAAAAAGGGTCAGTTTTCACTGTAAAAATGTGTAGTGTCCAAGTTGAGGTTTAGGCCATTTCCTGTCGTGTGCACTCGGCCTACCCACACAAGTGAGGTACCATTTTTATGGAAAGCCTTTGGGGAATGTGGGGAGGGTGGAATTTTGTGGATCCACGCAGATTGCAGAACTATCCATCACAGAAATGTGAGAAAAATATGTTTTTTTGACAAAGTTTGAAGTTTGCAAGGGATTCTGGGTAACAGAACCTGGTGAGAGCCACAGAAGTCACCTCATTCTGCATTCTGCTTGGTTTCTAGTTTTCGCAAAATTATAGGTTTGGTAAGTTTCCCTAGGTGCCAGCAGAGCTAGGGTTCAAAATCCACAACTGGGTACTTTGAAAAAAGGGTCAGGTTTCTCTGTAAAAATGTATTGTGTTCACGTTGCGTTTTGGGACATTTCATGTTGTGGGCACAAGGCCTACCCACACAAGTTAGGTACTATTTTTTTTGGAAGACATTCGGGAATGCAGGGTGTGTGGAATTTTGTGGATCCACACAGATTCCAAAACTTTCCATCACAGAAATGTGAGAAAATGTGATTTTTTTTTTACAAAGTTTGACGTTTGTAAGGGATTCTCGGTAACAGAACCTGGTGAGAGCCACTCAAGTCACCCCATCCTAGATTCTTTCGGGTGTCTAGTTTTAAAAAAAACTATAGGTTTGCTAGGTTTCCTGAGGTGCCAACTGAGCTAGGGTTCAAAATCCACAGCTAGGCACTTTGCAAAAAAGGGCCAGTTTTAACTGTAGAATTGTGGTGAGTCCACATTGCGTTTTGGGCCAAATTCTGCCGCGGGTAGTAGGCCCACCCAAACAAGTGAGGTACCATTTATATCAGGAGACTTAGGGGTCCATTAGGATGTCGGGCGGATTGCCCCCGCCAGGGTGGCGGTAGCCACCGCCACCCTGGCGGGGGCAATCCGCCCGACATCCGCATTCTAATTCCCCCCCGCCATATTAGGATGGCGGGGGGGACCGCGGCGGACGAAAACACCGTCCGCCGCTTTTCCGCCCCGGTCGCATTGCGGCCGGGGCGGTAATGGAACCATATGGTGGCGGTGTCTATCAGACACCGCCATCCATATTAGGGTGCCTGTCTGCAGCTGCTTTTCCGCGGCGGCAATGCCGCCACGGAAAGGCAGGCGGGGATTGCTGCGGGGGCCCCCTGCAGGGCCCCCAGGTTCACACCACTGTCAGGGGGCACATGGGGGGTACCTATGGTACCCCCCCACATTTGCATATGCAAAACGGCAGGCACCGCGCGGTGCCTGCCGCTTTGCATATGCAAATGCAAAAAAGCATTTTTAGCATCGTGGCGGGCGGTGCAGAGTGCACCGCCCGCCACAATGCTAAAACTACAGGATGTGCCCGCCACTGTGGCGGGCACATCCTAATGCCCCCCACGGGACCCCCGCCCTTATGGCGGGCGGTCCCGTTTCCCACTATGGTGACGGGCGGACAAAGTGCGCCCGTCATCATAATGACCCCCTTAGTGTAACATAGAATTGTAGAGCAACTGTTATTACCTATTGTCTTTTGATGCATTTCTGCCTTCCAAATATAAGACAATATGTAAAAAAGAAGTCACTTTGAAAAATGGCCTATAATTCACTTGCTAGTATTTCAGAGATGTGTAAATATCTACTGTTCCTAAACTCTATATTTTGTTTCGTTTTCAGAAATACATAGCTGTCTTTCATACTGATTTTTCACTGTTTATATTTTCCCAAATGAATTATACCCAGTACACACTAAAAAACCATTGCAAGACGCAGCTCAGTTATTGGTTCTGGGTTCGTCGGGTTCTTGGTGAACCTACAAGTTCTATATATGCCCACAACCAGAAGGGTCCAGCAAATGTAATGGTATATTGCTTTAAAAATGATTTAATACTTAGAAGAAGTTAAATGTGACAACGTTGGCACAAATATCTGGGGGGTTTTCAACTCATTTTCAATTTTTCCTAGTTTCAACTGTTAGTTTCTATTAAAAAATCTAGACATATCTACACAAATGACCACTTGCTGAATTCAGAATGTTGTCTACTTTTCTGAAATGTATAGATTTCGAGGATCCATTATTGCTTTCAAAGCCATTTCTATCATTAACTGGAAGGAGTTTGAAAGCACAAAAAATAGCAAAAATAGACTATGTCACAGTAATATCCCAAAACTGTGTAAAAAATGTTGGTTTTCTGACAAAAGTCTGTCAGTCCCTGAAATCTGGAAAGATGGTGATTTCAGCACCACAAACCCTTTGTTGATACTATTTCCAGGGGGGAAAAACTGTCACTTTCATTTGCAGATAGATTAAGGGGTCCATTAGGATGACGGGCGGACTTTGCCCGCCCGTCATCCCATCGTAAATCGGGACCGCCCGCCATAAGGGCGGGGGTCCCGGGGGTGCCATTAGGATGTGCCCGCCACAGTGGCGGGCACATCCTGTATTTTCAGCATTGTGGCGGGCGGTGCTCTCTGCACCGCCCTCCACAATGCTGAAAATGCACTTTAACATTGTCATTTGCAAAGCGGCAGGCACCGCGCGGTGCCTGCCGCTTTGCAAATGACAATGAAGGGGGGTACCACAGGTACCCCCCATGTGCACCCCCCACCTGTACTTCACTCTGGGGGCCCGCAGGGGGCCCCCAGAGTGAAGACCGCATGCCTCTCCGTGGCGGCATCGCCGCTGCGGAAAGGCACTGCACACCACACATCATAATATGTCTGGCGGTGTCTATTAGACACCGCCACCATATTATTCCTATTCCGCCCCGGTCGAAAAGTGGCGGGCGGTGTTTCCCTCCGTTGCGGTCCCCCCCGCCATTGTAATGTGGCGGGGGGGGGAAGGGTGGCGGGCGGGCATTTCTGTCGGGCAGATCGCCACCGCCACCATGGCGGTGGTGATCCGCCCGACATCGTAATGGAGCCCTAAGTTTGTGAAAAAGGTATAAAAAGTGCTGATATTACTTGAGAAAAAACTCTCTTCCAATTTCCTCCAGAGATGCTGTCGGAATGCTGATTTTTCCTGAGATGTAAGACTTTGAATAATTTTCTATTTTTGTTAATGAGATCTGAGCTTTAGATGAGGTTATTAGTCAGGGAAGTTAGGAGAAAAATTTATTTTGGGAACTATCTGTCTTTTGCTAATACTTGCATTTCTGAAATTAAAATAAAATATCTATTTCTGCATTTCTGAAATAAATGAAAATAACTGTTTGAAATACATTTCTTATTCCTTTAATGTCATTTTGAATAAAGAAATAAACAAAGTGAATAAACTTTTAGACTTGCTAAACTTTGCTTTAATAAAAATTAGATAAATGGAGAATGAAGCTGGTCTTGTATTTTCCTACGCCTAATTTTTTACGAGCAAATTCGTCAACCATTATGGTGGCGTGTCTAAATAAATGTTTTGCTAATAAAACTATGTAAAACCCATTTAAACTTCAGGTGTACATAGTATAAATATTCAGTTTTAGATTAGACACTCCACTATGATACAGCAGCTCTCCTTTGAATCTCACCAATCCATGAAGTAGGGTGGAAGTGTTTTGTGAGTGACTCGCGGTGTTATGGGCCCCACTGACCAGTAGATGTATGATTTTGTACTTCAGGGAAAGGTGACATGGTTTTAGATATTATTTCCAGAGTAGCGCTGCATCACGCCCCACAGTTCTCACCTGCACAGGCCATTACTGGTAGAGAAAATCCTATTGTGGCAGCACGGAAAGAGCATAAACAAACCAAACATGGGTGGCTGTTGTTTATGTTGCAGTGGGTCTTGCACTTTTTTTTAAGTGGTAAATGCATCCTTATGCCAACAAAGATGAAAGGGCACATTTCACACTAAAAATAATGCAAAATACTGAAGCAAGCATAATAAGGAGAAATACTGTTATTTACCTGGGGCAATTTGCCTATTTTCTTCAAAGCAAATTATATAAATCTCCATCAAGATTAAAGAGCATGGATGCAAGAACACCTTGAGCTACCTGTAGTAAGAAACTATCACAGGGTCAAGTAGGGTGTACAAATGCAAAGACATTTAAAGGTTTAGTGTACATCCATCATTGGTAACAAATGCTTACACAAAACTTTTAAAAGTTTTTTCTTTTCCAAAATGAAACCCCCAAAGAAAAGGTTTGTTGTTGATAAAGAACATAATAATTCCCCCAACGCAATGGGAGTTGGGTCCCCAGGTGTGAGGATGATTTTATTTTTAACTGTCCTTCACCAGGCAGTAAAAAAAAATAGCCGTCTCACTGTCCATTCTAAATAGGGCAGAAGATTGGATCACTTGCCTTCTAGGTCCAGCGCTCTCTTGGGCCGTCACATGATGCTTTTCTCTGACAGACAAAATCTTACTGTGCCAGTATAAACCTGGTGGTCCACTTGACTCAAAATAGGGTGAGCAGACCGAAAGCTTGGTAGACAGGGTACTCCATCACCAAGTGCTTGAAGGTTTTGAATGAAGCTGAGATTGTATCTGTTTTCAAAAGAAAGGATGGCATACCTCTAATGCTGTAAACTACTAAGGCTTATTCACACAGTCTCAGTTTTTCTGAACCAAAATCAAAGTCTAAGTGGACTTTTCCAGAGTAAGGCTCTTGGATTTGGGAAGAAGGGGGCACACATTTGTAAAGCATTATTATCTTTAAAACTATAGGAGCCATGAAAAGTCGATATCTTCTTTAAGTTAAATTAGATACGGGGAAACTCATGGTGACATGAAGACTGGTTCTGCGAACAGTCATCTACCTGCTTTGACCCAGGCCCACACCCTGAAAAAATTCCCAAATTCACATGCAAAATGCTTGTTAGCAGGGGCTGCTCATCTTCAACTAATTCCGCCATGGCCAGTCCCACATTGGAAGTCCCCAACATGGTATCTCTGGTAAGCATGGGTGGATTTTGCGGATTGGCAATCCGCGAACTTGCGTATTTACGGATTCGCAATCCGCAAAATCCGTGAACTCCCGCGAATTTGCCGATTATTTTTTTGTGTTCGCAAGGGTTTCTGCCAGTTCGCGAGGTTTGTGTACAAGTTCGCAACTGCGAACTTACTTGTCGACTCGCAACGGCCGCGACTATGTTGTTTCTACGTCTGGTTCATCATCACAGGTTTGCGAAGTTACCGTAGCGGTCGTACATGGGCGCGGCCATCTTGTTTGCGTGACGTAATTCCGTTTCCAGGCGCTATGTGTAATCCCGCAAAGTGTGCGGCTTGCTAGTACAATTTCGCGTGTGATCGCGAGGAAAATCTCGCGTGAACTTACCCACGCGGTCGTGAACGGGCGCGGCCATCTTGTTTCTCATTCATTGCTATGGTTCTGGGCATGCTTTCTGTATCCTCTCTGAATCTCTGCCATCCTTTGCTTGTTTGAAGTTTTTTTTAATCTATTTTACTTATTATCTATCCCTCTATTTTTCTAGCTCTATATTTTTGTGTTTTCTGCTACTTTTTGTTAATTTTAAACTACTTTTTTAAACTCTTTTCTTTTCTTCTTCCCTATTCTATTTCTTCTTTATTATTTAGCTTCCTTTCTGCCCAGACCATGGTAAAGGGAGTCGGGAAGCAGCCCGCGAAGGGGAAGGGTCCCACACCCTGTGCCCGGCTCCCGTGCGGGCGTTTGAGGGGGGAGAATGTCGCGCCCCGGGAGATCTTCAGCGCGGAGGAGGTGGCCGCACTAGTTTTTTATGTTCAGCGCCACCTCCCCAAGACCATCATGGCAGGCGGCAAGATCGCTAGCGGTTACGGGCTCCGGGAGCGCCGGAAGCGGTGGGAGAAGGTGTGCCGGTCCATGTACCAACAATCTCGGGTCCGGCGCGCCTACAACCAAGTCACCCACCGTTGGACGGATATCCTGGACCGGGAACGCGATCTGCTGGACCTGCTCGGCCTTGAGATCCCCGGGCTTGGTGAGTAGTAGTAGCTATTTCTTTACTACTCTGTTTTCTCCTGCTCTGTGTGTTATTATCTTGCAAATTTTTGTTTTTTACCAAGAGCAATAATGCTGCTGATTACATTGTAGGTAAATTATATTTCAAAATCTTCTGTGCATTTCAGGTGCACTGCTCTCCTTCTCAGTAGCGCTGCTACTATGCTATTTGTTTTCGATTTTGTGTTCATTTCATTGGCCTGTGAAATTATGCATGAGTGTAGTTTAAAGAACTGTGTAATGCGGTATGTTACCTTTACAACGCAACTTTTAAAACGCACAACATTTACAACGAAACTTTTACAACGCAAGTATTTTTTTTTTACATATATTTTAATGTAATTTTTTTTAAAAATGTAAATCATATTGGAGTATTAATAAATATATTATTAATTAATTAATATATTACTTTGTGTTCTATCAAATAATACTGTAGTATTAAAAACAATATATAGATACTAATAAAATAAATATTTACATTTATTTATAACTATTATTTTATATTTATTATTAAAAAATATAATAAAATTTAAAAATTATTTTTAAAAAATACTATAATAATATAAGAATATACTATATTGTTTTGTTATTAAATTATTATTTTTAAAGTTATAAATATATTAGTTTGTGTATTAAGAAAAAATACTGTAGTATTAATAATAATATATATTTTATTTAAATTTTTATTTATTTATTTATTTTGATTTTTATAATTTCTAGAAAATTAAAAAAAAAATAAGAATAAACAGTTATTTAAAAAAAAATAATAATACTCTAGTATTATTTTGAGTATCTAGTAATTTTTAGTATGATTATTATTAGTTAATGTAAATGTTAATATTAATTTAATAAAATATTAAATATAAACAAAAATTAATACTCTAGTAATTTTAGTTAATGTTATTGTTATAATACTTTATAATTATGATAAAATTATTAAATATATTGTAAAATAATTATTATTTGATTTTGATAAATTTAGCACTATTAATAAATATTAATTTAAATGTATTTATTAAAAAATAAATAAATACTCTAGTAATGTATGAAAATTATTTGGTATACATATTGACTTATTATTTGAAAAATATTTATTATTTTGATTTTAAATTATTTTTTTTTTAATTTATGAATGTATAACATTGAGTATTAAGAAATAATACTGCAGTATTAATAATAATAATGTGATACATTTTTAAAACAAATTTAATTAAAATATTTTTTAAATATTACTTAATATATTTAATTTAACAATAAAATAAAGACTCTAGAAATTTTAATTATGATTATTATTAGTATATGAAAAAAAATTCTCACGCTCTTACATTGATTCCAATGGAAATAATTGTCCTTCATTTATGTCAATAGCTGGAGCACTACAGTCCACGGAAACGATAAAGAAGGTCTCAGAGAAGAAGAAAGGGGATGAGTAGATAAGAAAAAGAAAAAGGATGAAGGTAAGGAAGGAATATTATTATTTATAGAATATATACATATTATTAAAAAAGTAGAATAACATAAATACATTTAAAAAAACAGACGACATTGTTTAATATTTGATATTTTTTTATTAAAAAAATATAGAAAAACTGCAAATAATTTTTAATATTTACTAATATTTTTCTGTGATTTTAATCATATCAGGAATTATTTTTATTAAATATTATGTAATTTTTTAATAACAGTATTTTATTAGTCCATTTTCTATCTTTGCAGCATTTTATGACGTATTCACGTAAACGTCATCGTAAACGTCATCGTAAGCGGCCATTTTGAAGAACATCGATGTAGGAAGCAGCTGGAAGCTGATCTACGTCTAGGTAGGAAACATTTTTTACTTATAAGATACATGTTAAGTTTAAAATAAATACATATATGTTAAAGAGGAGTGGTTGCCGTTTATATTATTAATATAAAATTAGAAGTACAACATGTCGACGATCGTGTAAATACTGTATGCCTATGTCGGATCACAAAAAAAGTTACGTTTTCAATTGAAAGATATAAATATGTATTTCATATGCATTTCTTATTTCATTATAGATATAATTAAATAGGACATGCTTTTTCATGGAAATAGAATCGATATACATTCAACTATATTTTTGTAAACGGAAAGAAGAATGTTAATGGAAAATGCTTCTTAAAGTTATTTCTGTTATTATTGGTTAGGTAGACTGTCAGGAAATAATTTTGTTTCTTTGCATTTATTTAAAATAATTTCTATCGAAAGTTGGAATAGAAATTCAGAAATGATTAAGTGGATTTTTTCATGTTTTTCAATTTGTTGGTCTGTCGGTAAATAAAAAAAATTTGGCTTTGTAATTATAAATAATATTGCAGCTGTTTTGGATGAGTTTTTTGGTTTGGATAATTTGGAAAAAAAGTTTACAATAGACGCCAAACTGCCTGTTAATTTGGAAAAATATCAAACTAGTTAGGGTTGAATAGCGAGAAAATGTTGATGTAGGAGATAGAAAAGTTTTTGGGATGTTCAAATGGAACTGGTATGTTTCAGATTTGAAAATGCAATAGACTGTGCTATTATTTTAGAATTGAAATTTTTTTGAACAAAGAATGAAAGTGCGTATTTTAAAAACAACACCTTTGCTTCTTTTGTATGAATTTTTTTTTAAATGTACAAAATTATTTCGTATATTGAACAAATTTTATTTAGGAATTTTTGAAACAATTTTAAGAAGCATTGAAATCATTTTTATAGTTGAAGAAACGTTCATAAGTTGGTAGAGAATGATACTCATTATTCAATTTTGAAAAAAATGCATTCAGTATAATATTACAAATGCAAAATATATGATATAATAAAGTAAGCAGACCCGATCAAATTTTTGAGTTAATTTAGAAAATAAAAGACAAATTTAGCTAATTGTAATTAGTGAGTTTTTTGAATTTAGGGCAAAGCAGGAAAGTAAGGTCAAATGTTTGTATTAGAAAGTTAGAATGTTAGCCACATTTTCGAGGTAGTCCAGAGCCACAGACAACGAAAACTGTTGTAATATACCCAATAGTCTTTCAGACATCTCTTTAGTTTTTTTACTAACTCGTGGGTTTAGACTACCACTTAATGCTTGAGAAAGTCTCATTTCTTGGAAACTTTGCACCTTCTTCAAAGTTTCTAAAAAAGAGTAGAAATTAGGGTGATGTTTTCCAATAGTATGATTGAAGGAGTTATGCCATCCCTCAATGGCATTATTTGTTTTAGCTTCTCCCTCTAAGCAGGTCAAGTAACAATTCCACCACTCCACATGGTAACGTGGCTTCCTCCTGCGACCTGATCTGCTTAGGTGTCCAATCCATGTGTCTTCGAAATAATTTAAGATGGGTGCCAATTTTTCTTCATTTTGAATGTAAAATTCAGATTCAGTAATGGCAGTGTAGTACTCATCTACACTATCGGGATGAACAAAACAAAGTGCAGTTAATTTTTTTAATTCAACTTGGAGTTTGCTGTCTGTTGAGTATTCTGTAACTAGAGATGTTTTCTGTAATTTACGCCAGAATGCCTGGGAAAAATGGAAAAAACACCCCTGAATTTGGGTATCCATGTACATTTTATTGATCACATTGATCATGCTCAATTCAAAATCTATTATTATTTTCCTAGGACTTTTTGTTGTTTTATTTTTAATTACTGATAAAAATTCAGTGTATGTTGCAGAAGTCTTATCAGGCAGCAAACTGTATACTAAGGGTATTATATTATGATTCATTTTAGCGTGAATTGTGTAAATTTGGTAGAATGGATGGGGTGTACTTTTAAACGTCCCATCCATCATCCAAATTTCACTGTTTTCTAACCTTACAAGGTTGCGGGGAGTACTAAAAATTAAAATACGCTTTTGAGGGTTTTCATTGTCATGGAGAAGGAAGGGTTCATCAGTAAAGGAAACAGTAAGTTCATGTGGAATATCAATGTCAGAAAAAGTATGAGGTGTCCTGGATTGAGTGTTACTTGCCTACTTTTGTCTTTGTATAATTTGTTTCAAATTTGGAATTATAGGCATATTAGCAGCAACATGAGAGGGGACATGTTGTGCAACCACTCTTAAAATGGATCCTGTGGAATCATTGGAGGTGCTTGCTAGTTCTTTCATCTCATTAATAGTTTCTCTTACATCAATGTCCATTGCAGAGGCAGAGTGGTTGTGATCAGTAGTTTTTACAACAATATCATCATGGGTAACTGCTCTGCCGCTGCAATGGGATGTGTAGTATTGCACACACCTCCAATGATTCCTAGGAAAACTTATCCTTTCTTTAGCATATATGTATCCACCATGGTTTAAAAGTTTATTTCCCTTCCTGGATTTTATGTAGGAGGCTCTTTCATGAGTAGACATTATCTGTTGGAGGAAAAAAAAATATTTCAATATTTTGTATGATTGAAAAAAATGGTAAAGATTTTAATTTTAATGTTACTTTTATTGAAATCACAGTTTTGCAAACATTTGAAATGTTAATTTTCTGTCATTTTAAAAAAAAACTTTCAATACCCATACACCAACCAACACTTATCCTACTGTAACACCTTCCTAGAGTTAGATTACTAATTAAAACTCCTACATCATTCTACACTTACCCTACTGTTGCACCTACCTGGAGTGAGATTAGTAATTGACACCCCTACACCATCCCACACTTACCTTACTGTTGCACCTACCTGGAGTTAGATTAGTAATTGATACCCCTACACCATCCTACACTTACTCTACTGTTGCACCTACCTGGAGTTAGATTAGTAATTGATACCCCTACACCATCCCACACTTACCCTACTGTCGCGCCTTCCTGGAGTGAGATTAGTAATTGATACCCCTACACCATCCTACACTTACCCTACTATTGCACCTACCTGGAGTTAGATTAGTAATTGATACCCCTACACCATCCCACACTTACCCTACTGTTGCACCTACCTGGAGTGAGATTAGTAAATGATACCTCTACATTATCCTATACTTACCTTACTATTGCATCTACTCACACTTACAATAGTAAATGCTACCCAAACATCATTGTACATTTTCTGTTGCCTTATCTGTTTTATATACCTTGTGGTTTTCTTTTTTTCTTTATGGACTGGATTCTGGTTGTATTTTCGTCTCTTGGAGGGTTGTAGAGTTGTTGATGTTTTCAGATATTTGAGTGTCTGAATGATTTTTGAGAGTTTCTAAAAGAAATGTCAATAAAATGCAAAATGTTTATCATGAACGTATAAATGTCAGTAAAATTTGGTGTAAACATTTTTTAATTTACAGTGTCCTACACCATCCCACTCTTACCCTACTGTTGCACCTACCTGGAGTTAGATTAGTAATTGACACCCCTACACCATCCCACACTTACCCTACTGTTGCACCTACCTGCAATGAGATTAGTAATTGATCCCCCTACACCATCCTACACTTACCCTACTGTTGCACCTACCTGGAGTTAGATTAGTAATTGATACCCCTACACCATCCCACACTTACCCTGCTGTCGCGCCTTCCTGGAGTGAGATTAGTAATTGATACCCCTACACCATCCTACACTTACCCTACTATTGCACCTACCTGGAGTTAGATTAGTAAATCACACCCCTACACCATCCCACACTTACCCTACTGTTGCAACTACCTGGAGTTAGATTAGTAAATGACACCCCTACACCATCCCACACTTACCCTAATGTTGCACCTACCTGGAGTGAGATTAGTAATTGACACCCCTACTCCATCCCACACTTACCCTACTGTTGCACCTACCTGGAGTGAGATTAGTAATTGATACCCCTACACCATCCCACACTTACTCTACTGTTGCACCTACCTGCAGTGAGATTAGTAATTGATCCCCCTACACCATCCTACACTTACCCTACTGTTGCACCTACCTGGAGTTAGATTAGTAATTGATACCCCTACACCATCCCACACTTACCCTACTGTTGCACCTACCTAGAGTGAGATTAGTAAATGATACCTCTACACTATCCTATACTTACCCTACTGTTGCACCTCCTTACACTTACAATAGTAAATGTTACCCAAACATCATTGTACATTTTCTGTTGCCTTATCTGTTTTATATACCTTGTGGTTTTCTTTTTTTCTTTATGGACTCGATTCTGGTCGTATTTTCGTCTCTTGGAGGCCTGTAGAGTTGTTGATGTTTTCAGATATTTGAGTGTCTGAATGATTTTTGAGAGTTTCTAAAAGAAATGTAAATAAAATGCAAAATGTTTATCATGAACTTATAAATGTCAGTAAAATTTGGTGTAAATATTTTTGAATTTACAGTGTCCTACACCATCCCACTCTTACCCAACTGTTGCACCTACCTGGAGTTACATTAGTAATTGACACCCCTACACCATCCCACACTTACCCTACTGTTGCACCTACCTGGAGTTAGATTATTAATTGATCTCCCTACACCATCCTACACTTACCCTACTGTTGCACCTATCTGGAGTGAGATTAGTAATTGATACCCCTACACCATCCCACACTTACCCTACTGTTGCACCTACCTGGAGTTAGATTAGTAATTGATACCCCTACACCATCCAACACTTACCCTACTGTTGCACCTACCTGCAATGAGATTAGTAATTGATCCCCCTACACCATCCTACACTTACCCTACTGTTGCACCTACCTGGAGTTAGATTAGTAATTGATACCCCTACACCATCCCACACTTACCCTACTGTTGCACCTACCTAGAGTGAGATTAGTAAATGATACCTCTACACTATCCTATACTTACCCTACTGTTGCACCTCCTCACACTTACAATAGTAAATGTTACCCAAACATCATTGTACATTTTCTGTTGCCTTATCTGTTTTATATACCTTGTGGTTTTCTTTTTTCTTTATGGACTCGATTCTGGTTGTATTTTTGTCTCTTGGAGGCTTTTAGAGTTGTTGATGTTTTCAGATATTTGAGTGTCTGAATGATTTTTAGGAGTTTCTAAAAGAAATGTCAATAAAATGCAAAATGTTTATCATGAACTTATAAATGTCAGTAAAATTTGGTGTAAAAATGTTTGAATTTACAGTGTCCTACACCATCCCACTCTTACCCTACTGTTGCACCTACCTGGAGACAGATTAGTAATTGACAACCCTACACCATCCTACACTTACCCTACTGTTGCACCTACCTGGAGTTACATTAGTAATTGATACCCCTACACCATCCTACACTTACCCTACTGTTGCACCTACCTGGAGTGAGATTAGTAATCGACACCCCTACAACATCCTACACTTACTCTACTGTTGCACCTACCTGGAGTTAGATTAGTAATTGACACCCCTACACCATCCCACACTTACCCTACTGTTGCACTTACCTGGAGTGAGATTAGTAATTGATACCCCTACACCAACCTACACTTACCCTACTGTTGCAACTACCTGGAGTTAGATTAGTAATTGACACCCCTACAACATCCCACACTTACCCTACTATTGCACCTCCCTGGAGTTACATTAGTAATTGATACCCTTACAACATCCTACACTTAGCCTACTGTTGCACCTACCTGGAGTTAGATTAGTAATTGATACCCCTACACCATCCCACACTTACCCTACTGTCGCGCCTTCCTGGAGTGAGATTAGTAATTGATACCCCTACACCATCCTACACTTAACCTACTGTTGTACCTACATGGAGTTAGATTAGTAAATGACACCCCTACACCATTCCATACTTAACCTACTGTTGCACCTACCTGGAGTGAAGTTAGTAATTGATACCCCTACACCATCCCACATTTACACTACTGTTGTAGTTACATTGACTTATACCCTACACCAAATATGTAATATTTATTAATGACTACATTTTTATAAAATCAATAATTTGTACAAATAAAGATTTACCTTCTTTTTTAAGTGGTCGATTAAATTTTCAAAGTAGAGAAGAGATTTTATTTTTTTCAAAACGATTTTCTCTGTGAAAATTAAATAAAATATATATGCTTTTAAACATGCATGTTGTTTAATTTTTGGATATTAAATGGTTTTGAAAAAAATCCAAAAGTACCATTAAATTAATTTTGAAGTAGAGTGTTGCTTTTTTGACAAAACCCAAATGTATTTGCTGTTGTCGTTTTCGTAGTAGATTATAGTGCCTCGACTAATAATAAAAATGTCACATTTAGTGATGTTACCGAATATTATAGGTATATATTTTATTGTAATAATAAATAATTAATATATACATTTAACTTTTTTTTATATGGATAGTTATTTATTTATGGATTTATGTATTCATAAATACAATAAAATATGGGAATTATATTATTATATTTAAATACGAAAAATAATTTTATTAGAGGAAACATTTTAATCGTTTGATGAAAATATTCTAGATATTATTTAATAACTTACTTGTTTTATAAGAAATATTCCTTCTAATATATAATCGGGTATTATCTTTGATATCAGGTCAGAGGGTCAGCTGTTGGCGTCTGATCTCTCTGGGAGTTGAGAATCAACTGTTTTAAAAATGGTGTCTGGCTCGTATTTATATGTTTTTCAGTGTGTCATTGTTTTTTTTAAAGATATACAGCGTTGGCAATCTTTTTTGAGGGACGTTATATTTTTGAGGTAACTTATAATTTAAAATGTAATTAAAAGACTAAATGATTTCGATGTTTCGTTCCGTTTTGGCATCCATTTTAGAAGTACTGTTGTGGTATTAATTTAATAGAAAGAGTTGTAGGACTTATGTTGGAAGAATACATGTTAAAATGGTGGACAGATCTATGTATTATCTTTTTGTTTACCTATCATTTGTTTTAATAATAATAATAATAATAATATGATTCGATTTTATTTTAGTGGTTTTTTCGTACAGTTTAGAAAATATTAAATAGTGACGAATATATGAGTATTAATTTTTAATACTCGGGTATTAATTTTAATACTCGCGTATTAATTTAAAAATGTAGAATTTATTAAAAATTACGTTCAGTTTTTCTCTACATTTTAAAACGCTTCCCCACCCAAAACCCCTAGTTTCCCTGCATCCCGTCCCAGGGGTTATTTTACAAAAAAAAAATATATATATAATTTATATTTTTGCGTTGTAATGGTATGCGTTGTAAATAAATTCGGTGTTATTGCATATTACTATGAATAACACTATTTTGCGTTGTAATAGTAATCGTTGTAAAAACATGCGTTGTAATAGTATTTACGTTGTAAAAAATGCGTTGTAAAAGCATGCGTTGTAATAGTATGCGTTGTAACGTCATATATCCGTGTAATGCTAGATACTAAGGGTCAGATATTTAATTACCGGCGCATCCCTGCAAAGTAGCAGGGATGCGCCAGTAATTGTGCGCCACGCCACCACCACCCATGGTGCACCGTATTTACAATGCGGCGCACCATGTGCCCAAAACATCACCGAAGCGTTACGCTTCTGTGCCGTAAAGGCGGCGCATTGCTGGAGTTGCGTCACAACGATGGTGCAGCTCCAGCAATGCTCTGGGGTGCTCTATCTCCCCAATGCTGCGTCAAGCCGTACGTCTGCTTCAAGCAGGCGCAGGGTTTGAGTCACGCATCATTGTCCTCAAAGTGACCGATTAAAACCTTGTAGATGTCACTCAGCCACTTTTAGGATGCGTTCCTGCGCAGGAACGCCCTCCCTTGCGCCGGAACGCCCCCTGATGGCGCAGGGCTTTACAACGTGATGCATCTCCCATATGCGTCACGTTGTTAATATACGCCGCACCATGGCGCCTCTTTTGTCCTGCCGCTGCGTCACAAAAGTCACGCAACAATGGAGCAAAAGAGCCACAAGGGGCTTCTAAATCAGCCCCTACAGACTCAAGTCCAGTCCTTCCTTTGTACACATGGCGATAAGAAGAAATAGTGGTGGAGGATTGATAGTTTGAGTATTTTAATGACTGGTTAATGTAGTAGGAAACTTTTTAGTGTTGTCGCTGATCTGCAATCACGATGGACTTAGTCTTTCACTTTGCGTGCTGCGGACTGCTGCCTGCCAGTCCTAGGCGAACCTTTTTAGTAGTTTGTTTAGTGAGTTACATAAGAACTTTCCAAGTCGACGGTCCGCAAATCAAGCAATACTAATAACGTAGTAGACCACATGGGATCGGTCAATATATCCCGTGGAATAGTTGTCTATTTGCTATTTCGCCAAAATATTTTGTTATTGTTCTTTTGAAATGTTTGATTTGGTTGACAACAATCATCCATGTTTTCGTGTCTTTCTTTCTTTCATGTTGTACATCAGCTCCCCCCAGGGGCAAGAGGACAGAGGAGGAGGTGGTTGCTGCTGCTGCTGTAGAAGGCCAGGATCGGCCAGGCGAGGGCTCCTTTGCTGGCCCCAGTAAGTTTTCATTTTAATATAGAGTACCTATTTTTTCCTAGAGTTCCTCATTCGATTTTTTCTAAATTGTCTTTGATCTTCTTGTAGACTGTATCTAAATTCTTATCCTGCCTCGACTATGACTCCCTGTGGTATTACTAGATTATTCTTATTAGTCTGTCTATGTAGCTAACTAAGATTGCACATTTGGCAATTCCATTGGACTCCCATTCTAGTCAGCAATAGCTCTATGCACTGAGCCTTCCCTGGAAAAAGGAACATTTTTACTTTAGATTAGACAGTCACAAATTATTACATTGTTTTCTGTTTTTTTTCACATTTCTTTATTTCTAGACCAAATATTATATAGTAGTGAGTGGTGTATTCTAACAATCTTAAATGTACTTTGTAGGTGGAACATCTGGTGGCGGGCAGCGCGGAGGTGGTGGTGCTGGATGATGAGGAGGACACTTCTGGGGAGGAGGCGGTGCAAGTGCCGGACGACACCAATGTGCCTGTGAGGGTTCACACGGTGGTGGCGGGCAGAGGTAAGCTATAGATTCCTTACTTATTGAGATTGAAGACTGCAGAGTGTGCTTTCTGCACGGGTGTATTATAAATCAACCAGGTAGTAGCCTCCTCTAAATGTACTTCGACTTAGCAGTGAAGTTTTTGGCGAGAAGAATGTCAATCAGATCTGAGATGAACTTGATGGATTGGATGAACGAAAAGCAAAAGAAGGGTGTAAGTAAGTGTGGAAGGACGAGAAATGTAATGATGACTGGCAAAGAAGAATGATATGTGTTTGCTTGGTCCCCGAGGTGGCTGGGAAGGAAAGAATATGGTATGGTGCATGGCTGGGTGAATGATGAAGCAAGGATGGTTGGAAGGAGAACAGCCTGGGTGGGTGAAACAGAAACTGTACGTGTGCATATACTTTGAATGGATGGATGCCTGGATCATGGTACTATCTGACTCTTAGATAGTATATGTGTATCTAGAGAGAGTAGACGGCCACTGGATGAACTAAGTGTTACTTTGAAGAGCATGTAACACCGCACCCGCACGTCCGTTCCAGTGTAGGAAAGGCAAGGAAAAGAAGTTGTAATTTTGTCCAAATACTACCATGAATAGTAGCAGTAGTTTGTATTGCAACTGCAAGCACAGCATATATCCGGTTTTTACGGTGGATACTCCCTACCTCTCTTAATAAGTTTAGTTTAGTAGTAGTACATCATTCATGTGTGGGTGTATCACTGTTCACTCAATAAAAAGCAAAGCACCTAAAGTCAACCCATATGTAATCAAATACATCCCATGTGAAGTGATAGATAATTAGATTATTTAGTCTCTTCATTTTCCTTTTCTAGTACTCATTTGCACTGTAGGGTGAAAGTTAAATTAATTAAGCAGTAGCCCTTTTAACAGAGTATTCTCAGTGCCACCTGTAATAGAAAAATATGAGCTTCACCACCTGCATGTACTGGACCGGTACAGTAACGCAAGTCTGTCTCACTCATCATGGTGTGCGTCTGTTTTTCTCGGGTTCAAGTTCACTGCGCTGGCATTATGCCGGCTTGCAGAAGATAACGTACCAATTTTCCTAAGCAAGAGAGAAGAAGAAGAATAAGACTGGTGTACTGTCATAGTCGACTGTAATGGAAGTCCATAGTGCTCGTAGAATTTGTTCCTTAAACTCCCACTAATGTTAGAGCAAGGATGAAGAAGTGGGAGGTTAGATAGATACTGGCCTCAATAGTTATGTACTGTGCTTTCAAGTTGCGAGTTGTACTGTGACACAACTTTCTGCTCAATCATTTTGTGTTAATCTTAAGAGCATTGGTTACAGACTATGGGCCCCATTAGGATAGCAGGCGGAAAACCACCCCGCCCGCCATGGATGCGGGAAACAACCGCCCGCCATGGAGGCGGTGCAACCGGCAGACAAATTAGGATCGACCGCCACTGGAGACCGACCGCGGCGGTAGCGGTGAAAATGAAACTGCCCGACGTGTGCGGTGATGACAAAACTCCGACCGTGGCGGTCGGAAAAGCAGCTGGAAATACAAAACCGCCCACAGGGAAAGCGGAGACACCGCACAGGAAATTACGATATCCCCGAGGGTGGCGCGGGCGGAACGGCAGGCACCGACTGCCGCGGTCGAAGGCAGGATTGCATGGGATAAATGACGGACAAGCACCAGCAAAGTCACCGCAGCGGACGAACATGAAATCCATGGCGGTCGATGTCAAAGCACCGCAGCAATGCCAAATACTGCATAAACAAAGTAGCCCAGCCACAAATACATACAACACACACACACAGATACAGAAATGGCAAATAAATACACAATACTACATAACCACACCCACAACACACCTGACAACCACTATCCAATTGGACACACCCACACAGCTGAGTACAAATCCACACCCTCCACTCACCACAATCCTTTGCATCTTCCCAGAACAGAAGGCCACACACCACATCTGAGAGGAGAGGCAAAATCGCACACAACACCCACCCACCCACCACCACCATCAACACCACCATCACACCATCACAATCAAATCCCCAGCACAGAACACACCTCATCACCACACCCCTGCACCCACACACCCCTGCACCCACAAACACCTCAACACCCCCACACCATGACATCACCAAAAATGCCAAAATTCACAGAGAGTGAGTTGACAGTCATGGTCAACGAGATTGTGAGAGTAGAACCACAACTATTTGGGAACCTAGTCCAACAGACACCATTAGCCACCAGGACACAAATGTGGGAAAGGATTGTCCAAAGGGTGAATGCAGTTGGGGCCACCCCAAGATCCAAGAAGGAGATCATGAAGCGGTGGCATGATCTCAAGAGGGTTGTCAAGGAGAAGAGGAGCAAGAACTGGAATCTGGCAAACGTGACTGGCAGTGGCCCTCCCATCCCACTGAAGACATTCACACCATGGGAGGAGAAGGTGCTTGCTATCCTGCTACCTGAGAGTTACACAGGAGTAGCCGGGGGAGCGGAGGCTGGTAAGTACAGACATATGTTTAAGACCACATTGACTTTTACCTCCTTGCAATACCCAACCACCAATACACTGTCCATCCCTAACCAACATGTAGCCACCCATTCTGCTGAGGATGCCTGTATGGGGCCGGAATGTCAGTACAACAACTCCCACCATAGCCCCTGTCCCACAGCCCAGCAGCATGGAGGCCTCCCCCACCCAGGAGCAAGTGTCAGCCATTGCACTGTTTAACAAACAAACTTACAGGTAGGTAGCCATCTTCACTTGGAGGGTGTTTGTGGGGGTGAGGCCGGTACCACTACTCCCAACATGCCCCCTGGCCCACAGCCCAGCAGCATGGAGGCTTCCCCCACCCAGGAGAAAGTGTCAGCCATTATACCCTGCACGCTCACCTTACAGGTATGTAACTACCGTTTATCTTCATGAAGTGTGTGTGTATTAATCTATTTACTATTGTACAAAATGCATAGACAATCAACCTTTATGACACCATGATCTAACTATCCACTATGTAATGTAACACGATGTTGCCATGATTTGTACAACTGATGACAGCACAATGCACTAGTGTACAGACAGCTGATGATACACAGATGACACAAACACTGACCACTCCCCATCTACTCCACAGGTGATGAAGAACTCACTGCTGGGGACAACACCAACGACCTGCAGAGCCAGTCTCCACCTCCGGCACATGGACTCACAGATGCAGACTCCCAGGACAGTTTGGACGATGAGCTCCATGCCGGCCCATCCGGTGTTCCACACACCCAGAGGTCCCAGGCCCCCATCCTCCCCACCAACACCTCTGCTGCAACGACAACGCAGCAGACCCCTGCTGTCACGGCCTCTGCCTCCACCGCAACCACCACCGCAGCCACTGCCACCAACACCACCACTACCACCAGTACCACCTGCTGCACCCTCCCTGTCCCTAGGGATGACCAGCCCACACCAACAACTGTGGAGGGCAGGGAGCCAGTGCGTGGCGCACCAGTGGCGAGGGAAGAGGTCCGTGGCAGCAGAGCAGGTGGGAGGGCCAGGGCCAACACCAGACCTCGGGAGGAGTGGACACCATCCCTGGACCACTTCACCAGAGTTGTGGATGCCTACCAAGAGGTCCAGGGACAAAGTGGCCGGTCGGATGAATTTTTCAGGGAGCTCATCCTGCTGATGAGGTCCATCGATAACCGCCTGGGACAGATGGTGGACCTCATGGGCCAGCAAGTGGCGTTGCAGAGGGACAGGCCTGTGTCCCAACCATCACCGCCGTCCCCTCCTGTTGTGCAGCAGGATGACAGTCCACCATCCTCCCCTGCGCCAACAAAGAGGGGCGAGTCCTCTGACGCCGCTGGCCATTCAGCAGGCCCCCCACCGCCAAAAAGATCTAGGGGGCGTCCGGAGAAGAGCCTGGGAGTCTCTGGAAGCCAAGCACCTGCCACACGCCAGTCACGGAGCCAGCCTTGAAGACAATCCTCTCCCCAACTGCATTGACTCTTTTGGACTATCTTTCCCCACATTGCCTTGGCAATGGCACCTGTCTGTTGGACTGGGTCACCACATTCATGTGGTGTCTACTCTTGCATCTCAGCGACCATGACTGTCAACTCACTGCTCATTCCCCACCTTCCTGTAAATATTCACGCACAATTCACATGTCCACCCCGTAAATAAAATACCTTACAATCCAGATTTTGTGTAGTGAATTCTTTAGTGCATTATATACAATGATGATAATGTCCATGATATGTAAACATGATGTACAGTATGCAGGGCAGGAACACGCTGGAGCACCTAGGGAGACACAACAGAACTACAGTCACTGGTCTCATCGTGGCAAAACACACAGATCACTGATCCACAAATATCCTAATTATCACAGGTACCCTACACAGTGTCTATCTGATATGCTTTAATGCCGTCCATAATACATCTCCGGACGTAACGTCCATTCCAACAATACCATACATAGGTGACAGAACATGTGGCTATTGGTAACATCTGCGCATATCCATTCACAACATTAGCTAACACACTAGACTATGTAGACGTTGTAACTCGTCACACACCTTCAAGTGAAGTAGCGTTGGATTAGCTGCTGCCGTTGGTCAACTCCTTCCTCCTCTCCACTCTCCTCATCACTGGATTCAGGTCCCTGAGCAGGTTGTGGCCTTGGTTCCTCACCGTCGTCCAGGAGCAGGGGGACCCCCTTGTGGATGGCCAGGTTGTGTAGCATACAGCATGCCACAAAGATCTTGCACACCTTCCCAGGCGAGTATGCAAGTGCGCCTCCAGTCCTGTCAAGGCACCGGAACCTTGCCTTCAGCAGCCCAAAAGTACGTTCAATTACCCGTCGTGTCCTGCCATGGGCCTCATTGTAGCGGATCTCTGCAGGTGTCTGGGGATTACGGAGTGGGCTCAACAGCCATGGCCTACTGGGATAAGCAGAGTCCCCTGTGAATAAAAAACACACATTGCAATGTTGTACGGCCACAGTAAAGGCAGTGACACACAGCACGTGATAGCAGTTGTGTAACTCACCCACAATCCAGGCACGTTCGGGATGCAGATTCTCCATCATCTGTGGCACCATGCTGTTCCTCATGATGAAAGAGTCATGTGCCGAACCGGGATACTTAGCACACACATGTGAAATTGTCATGTCTGCAAGGCACACCACCTGCATATTCATGGAGTGGTAGTGTTTCCGGTTTCGATAAATGTGCTCCGTCGCCTGCGGTGCCACCAGAGCCACATGGGTGCAATCGATCGCACCGACTACATGTGGGATGTGCCCAAGTGGATAGAAGTCCCCCTTAACGGCAGCCAATTCACGTCCCCGGGGGAAATGGATGTAGCGATTCCGATAGATCATCATGGCCTCGAGTACATCCCTCAGCACCATGCTGAACATGGGCTGCGACATTCCCCCAGCGTTAGCCACGGTCTCCTGGAAGGAACCCGTCGCAAAGAAGTGTAGTGCTGCCATTACCTTGTGGGCGGGTGTGAATGCCGTAGGATAGTGACGGCGAGGCTGCAGGTGGGGCTCCAATAGATCACACAAGATCTTCAATGTCGGTCTGTCCAACCGGAATTTCCTGATGATTGCCTCATTCTCCATGTCCTCAAGCACAATCAACTGACGTAGGAGATTTGGCCTCCTCCTAGTTTAGGATTAAAAACAATAGGTCAATGACAAGCATCATGAGATGGCCATAGCACAAAGCATCAATGATGTAATGGGAAAACAACAAGGGCCAGAGAGATGCATGGCACATCTGGTTACATGGCTGCCCAATAGCTACACACAGAGGGCAGGCCTCTCCAGTGACAATACCCAAGTGACAATAATGTGGATACAATGATTGAACTAGTGACATGTGCAGACATGGAGCTACAAGAGCCACTAATCTAATGTGACTTAACATGTCTGTCATACCCATCTGCCGTACCTGCCAGACCTCAATGCATCATGTACATTGTGGAAGCATTCATCAACACAATGATCACAATAGCAGGGACACTTCTGGTTGTGTGCATGATCAGTTCTGAATGCACAAGTCAGGTACGATACAATGCAGTGCCCCCAGCCCGGTCAAGGGCTGCACTGACCAACAACACATTAAACCTCACTACATCTATGTAGAGCACCTGACGTCTGGCAATCATCACCCATCAAAAGCCTTACTAAAATGGCACAAACACATGCTAAAGTGGCTCAGACTGAACGTGCGTCCTCCTGTGGATGCAATGGCTCTGTGGCATCGTGTGTACAATGATGTGCCCTACACCATGTAGCTGCATGGCACTTATACATTGTCCATGATTGACATACACAGCAATGTGTACGAAAATGCCAGAACCTACCGCCGGTCCCCAGCGGTGTGACCCCAGCACCACCATCTACCCAGCCAAGGTAGCCATTGGCACATGGACTGGTGTCCATGCCGCTGGCTAGGCTCCGCTGCATCAGTCGCGGTACCTACCGCCGGTCGCCAGCGGTGTGACCCCAGCACCACCATCTACCCAGCCAAGGTAGCCATTGGCACATGGACTGGTGTCCATGCCGCTGGCTAGGCTCCGCCGCATCAGTCGCGGTACCTACCGCCGGTCCCCAGCGGTGTGACCCCAGCACCACCATCTACCCAGCCAAGGTAGCCATTGGCACATGGACTGGTGTCCATGCCGCTGGCTAGGCTCCGCCGCATCAGTCGCGGTACCTACCGCCGGACCCCAGCGGAGCGTCACCGCCATGGTGCATTGCATACAGCCAATGGCATGGGTGTTCAATGTGGCATGATGCAGATTTGAAAAATGCGGAAGCGGCGCGCCGCCGCCGCGGAGCCGGTCATTGGATGCTTTTGAATGATGCACCATCGCGGTAGCGCACCCCGGACACCCGCGGTGCGTCACCGCCATGGTGCATTGCATACAGCCAATGGCATGGGTGTTCAATGTGGCATGATGCAGATTTGAAAAATGCGGAAGCGGCGCGCCGCCGCCGCGGAGCCGGTCATTGGATGCTTTTGAATGATGCACCATCGCGGTAGCGCACCCCGGACACCCGCGGTGCGTCACCGCCATGGTGCATTGCATACAGCCAATGGCATGGGTGTTCAATGTGGCATGATGCAGATTTGAAAACTGCGGAAGCGGCGCGCCGCCGCCGCGGAGCCGGTCATTGGATGCTTTTGAATAAGGCTGACCCAGACAACCAATTGTAGCACCTTATCAGCTTCCTAACGACCCCATGGGCCTATAAATCTGTGGGAGTGAGCCACACATTCCCACTGCTCACAGAGCCTGCTGCCTGGGACCCTCTCCTGCTGCTCACAGAGCCTGCTGCCTGAGACCCTCTCCTGCTGCTCACAGAGCCTGCTGCCTGAGACCCTCTCCTGCTGCTCACAGAGCCTGCTGCCTGAGACCCTCTCCTGCTGCTCACAGAGCCTGCTGCCTGGGACCCTCTCCTGCTGCTCACAGAGCCTGCTGCCTGAGACCCTCTCCTGCTGCTCACACAGCCTGCTGCCTGGGACCCTCTCCTGCTGCTGCCTGAGACCCTCTCCTGCTGCTCACAGAGCCTGCTGCCTGGGACACCTCACAACTCACTTCCGCCACAGGTCTGCCATATCCACAGGGATGTCAAGAACAGATAAGATCCGTGCCAGTCCATTCACGAGTGAGGAGCTGGATGTCCTTGTGAACGAGGTGCTGGCACAGTACCCACGGCTGTTTGGTGGCCCCGATGTCGTGGTAAGTCACCATGTAGGGAGCAGTAGGGCAGGGTGGTGTCAGACGTGTATTCATGATGCAGCTGTATGTTATTTTGGATGTGTGGTGCAGACAAACACTGACAGACAAGATGTTTGCAGGTGGTGGGAGTGTGTGTTTTGCATTATGACTCAGTCCTAGGCCTATACTTGTATGTGTGAGTGGGATGTGCTACTTTTTGGGGCAGACATGACCAACGGTTGTTTGCCTTGTAGCTGGTTGGACAGTGTCCGCTTGTGATGTAATTTCAGGGTGCCCCTGTAGTCATAGTCAGTGTGCCCCACAGAGTAGGTTCAGTGGCTGCCCTTCCAAAGTTTGTCCATCAGCCAACTTACATGCTACAGTTGCTGCACACTGATTAGTGGATATGCCACATCAATGCCCTGTACAATTTATGATTTACACAGTGCTGTCGATGCATTTGTGTTGAATCATCATTCTTCAGTGTGATAATCATGGAGACTACGAAGCTCAATGTGTGCATGCATTCACTAATGTTTATGCCATGCAGAGTGGCCTTGTGAGGGTACCCCCAGTTCTGGAGGGAGGGAGGTCACTGTGCGTCCAGATTCAGTGTCTGGCTGCTGTACTGATAGATGCTGACATATGACAATGTGTAAATGTTCATTAGTCCTTCTTTACTCTCGTACCTGCAGCTCAAAGTACACCAACGTAAGGCTGTCTGGAGGGCCATAGCAGCAAAGGTGCGAGCCCTGGGGGTATCAAACAGACGACACACACACTGTCACAAGAGGTGGGACGACATCAGCCGGCTGGCTAAGCAAGTGGCAGAGATGAACTTGGGGATGGTACCACGCGCAGGGCGTGTGGCACGCCGCACCATGACTCCGCTGATGGCACGCATACTGGCAGTGACCTATCCAGACCTGGATGCACGTCTGAAGGGGCTTCAGCAGCAAGACAGAGATGGTGAGTATCCGGGGAGGGATAGTTTGTCTGGGAGTGGATGCATGTGTAGAGTGCCTGTGTCTGCGGTGACACATGTGATGTGCCTGTGCTGCCATGCTGTGATATGTGATGTGAGTGGCAACTGTGATGTGTGTCTGTATGAGGCATTGGCCCACCATGGCCTTACTCTGCAGCTCCTGGCTGCAGTTTTCTGTCCTTGACATATATTTTGTTGTCCACATGGTCACTCTTCTTTGTGATGGTGGGTGTAGTCCCTATTATGCAGTACAGCTGTGTCCACTTAATGAGTGTTACACCATGTCAGTCTACTTTGCATGCACCTGCATGGTAGTGGCCCACACATCTGACAACAATGTGAACCCACATTGGCACATGGTGATTGTAATGGCCTATTTGACAATGTGGCATGTGTAGACAAAACAGGTGTGTGTATTCCCCTCTGGATCCCTTTAGGCTCTGGAAGTGGTGATGTTAGTTGTGGCTACATCATGTCCATGGGGCAGGTCCATGTGGGCTGGGGGAACACCATCCATGGGCAGGGTGTAGTGCTGTGTGTCATCGACATTGGTCCACTCCTGCCTGTTTGTCCGCATGACAGGCACAGTTGTGGTGTAACTGGTGTGTAGCTGCACAATGATTTGAGGGTGTGGTGGTTACCATGTAGCTCTAGGCCTCTCATGTGCTGCATTGCTCTGATATCGTGTGACCAGACTATGACACTTATACAACCATGTTTCTGTCGCTAATGCAGATTCGGAAGACACCACGGCGGAACATGATCCTGAAAGTGGTGGCGAGACCAGCACGACAGCGGCAGCAGAGCAGGGTGAGACGGAGCAAAGTGACACTGACCACACCAGCGCTGATGAGGGTGACAGGAGTATGCATGAGGAATCTGTGGCTGAGACACAGAGTACCACTTCATCTGATGGCAGGGGGGATGAGTCCCTGTTATCAGCCACAGGGGATGGGGACTCTGCTGCTGCATCTGACCACCAACGGCCACTGCCCACACTCCCATCCACTTCCTCTGGGGCTGGCCGTATCCGTGTCACTAAGAGGGGACGTGTGACATTCACACATGGCACCGCAGCACCTGCACCTGTCCCCCCTGCTGCCCTCAGTGCAGAGTGCGTAGAGCTCCTGCGGCAACTTTGCGTGGGCCAGACCGCCCTGCTGAATGCCTTCAGTGCCCACGATTACAAAATAGGGCAGGTTCTGGCATTCATGGAGGGCATACACTCTGACGTGGGTGGCCTACATCGTACACTCCTGTCATTGTCAGGTACAGTGACGTCAGCCCTCCAACATGCCCCCTTTGCAGCTCAGGTGCCTGTGACGTCCACCCAGTCAGTGGCCACATCAGATGACAGTGAGCACTTGGGACATACATCAAGTAAACGTTACAACACTAGGAGCACAGCTCAGACCCAAAGCAAACAATCCTGTCCACAGACTCCATCCCCAAAGAAGGGCAGGGACCCCCCAATATGCACAGACAAGGTGAAGTCACAGAAGAGCAAGGCCAGAAGAGCATTGTGTCAGACATCAGGCTCACATGCTGCTGAGCCATCACCAGATATTGACTCTGCTATGCCCACAGAGGATGTGTGGGATGTCATGACTACACCTGGGGAGAACACAGGGACACACCCACCTACCACATCAACCCCAGAACAAAGTACATCGAGGCAGGTGGAGGGAAGCCCTGTTGTGACCAGCCCAGTCATTGTGGCAGTGGAGACCCCTGTCGTGACCAGCCCAGTCATTGTGGCAGTGGAGACCCCTGTCGTGACCAACCCAGTCATTGTGGCAAAGAAGGGCAGTGTAGTGGCCATCCCTGGCAAGAAGGGACAGGAGGGCAGTGTAGTGGCCATCCTTGGCAAGAAGGGACAGGAGGGCAGTGTAGTGGCCATCCCTGGCAAGAAGGGACAGGAGGGCAGTGTAGTGGCCATCTGTGGCAAGAAGGGACAGGAGGGCAGTGTAGTGGCCATCCCTGGCAAGAAGGGACAGGAGGGCAGTGTAGTGGCCATCCCTGGCAAGAAGGGACAGGAGGGCAGTGTAGTGGCCATCCCTGGCAAGAAGGGACAGGAGGGCAGTGTAGTGGCCATCCCTGGCAAGAAGGGACAGGAGGGCAGTGTAGTGGCCATCCCTGGCAAGAAGGGACAGGAGGGCAGTGTAGTGGCCATCCTTGGCAAGAAGGGACAGGAGGGCAGTGTAGACACCACCCCTGGGGTAAGTGGGAAGGTGGTCACTGTGGGGGGTACACCTTCCAGAGAGGCTAAAGTGGTCCGGAGGCGTAGCCAGCACAAGCGTACTGCAGGATCAAGCACTTCTCCAGAGGGAGTGGCAGTGTCTGCCCCTGAAGTGGAACAGTTGGGGGGTGTGCAGGTGGTGTCAACGCCACTTCCCATCAACCCCATGACAGGGAAGCAAATTCATATTCCAAAGAAGTGGAAGGGCACCCCTCCTACCTCTCCCACCCACACTGTGTCAAGGGCGTGCATTACTCCACCTCCACGTGCCACGGTGCCACCTGGTCCGCACAGCCCTCCACCTTGCAGGCCCTCTGTTATAGCCACACCACATGTCCCTCTGTCACACCAGTCAAGTCGACCTGCAGTCCCTGACACACAGCCAGGTTCCACTCCACATGACAGCCAGGAGTGAGTTGTCAACACCCTCAGACGCCTGTGCCACACATAGGTGTGCTACAGTACACCATTGTTAGCGATGTGGGTGTGTTCCTGGGCCTGTTGCTCTGATGTGCTGTACCCTGCCAAGGACTCTGGGCCTGTTGCTCTGATGTGCTCTCCCCTGCCCTGCCAAAGACACTGGGCCTGTTGCTCTGATGTGCTGTACCCTGCCAAGGACTCTGGGCCTGTTGCTCTGATGTGCTCTCCCCTGCCAAGGACTCTGGGCCTGTTGCTCTGATGTGCTCTCCCCTGCCCTGCCAAGGACACTGGGCCTGTTGCTCTGATGTGCTGTACCCTGCCAAGGACTCTGGGCCTGTTGCTCTGATGTGCTCTCCCCTGCCAAGGACTCTGGGCCTGTTGCTCTGATGTGCTCTCCCCTGCCCTGCCAAGGACACTGGGCCTGTTGCTCTGATGTGCTGTACCCTGCCAAGGACTCTGGGCCTGTTGCTCTGATGTGCTCTCCCCTGCCAAGGACTCTGGGCCTGTTGCTCTGATGTGCTCTCCCCTGCCCTGCCAAGGACACTGGGCCTGTTGCTCTGATGTGCTGTACCCTGCCAAGGACTCTGGGCCTGTTGCTCTGATGTGCTCTCCCCTGCCAAGGACTCTGGGCCTGTTGCTCTGATGTGCTCTCCCCTGCCCTGCCAAGGACACTGGGCCTGTTGCTCTGATGTGCTGTACCCTGCCAAGGACTCTGGGCCTGTTGCTCTGATGTGCTCTCCCCTGCCAAGGACTCTGGGCCTGTTGCTCTGATGTGCTCTCCCCTGCCCTGCCAAGGACTCTGGGCCTGTTGCTCTGATGTGCTCTCCCCTGCCCTGCCAAGGACACTGGGCCTGTTGCTCTGATGTGCTGTACCCTGCCAAGGACTCTGGGCCTGTTGCTCTGATGTGCTCTCCCCTGCCAAGGACTCTGGGCCTGTTGCTCTGATGTGCTCTCCCCTGCCCTGCCAAGGACTCTGGGCCTGTTGCTCTGATGTGCTCTCCCCTGCCCTGCCAAGGACACTGGGCCTGTTCCTCTGATGTGCTGTACCCTGCCAAGGACTCTGGGCCTGTTGCTCTGATGTGCTCTCCCCTGCCCTGCCAAGGACACTGGGCCTGTTGCTCTGATGTGCTGTACCCTGCCCTGCCAAGGACTTTGCACTTCCCGATTGTGATTCACCAGTGCATAGTCTATGGCATTTGCACATGATTTTGAGACTTGCTGGTGTCTCCTTATGTTGTGTAGCTACATCTGTGCAATATGTGAATAAATACAGTACATTATGGTGTGTTTTCTCTGTCTCCTTACTGATTAAAGTCATTTTCTTGTTTGACTGAGTTCCATGGTCTATTTTGTACATCACCATTGCAAGGTTCTATGTGCCCATATGATTTTTAGACAGGGGGACAGGGTCTTCAGTCCATTGTGGCCCTGCTGATGTTGTACTCTGTGATGGTTATTTGGCAGGCCATGCAGTTTTCGTGTGGGTGAATTGCTATTGCTGCATACACTGTTCACAGGTCACCTTGGGGGACACTGGCAGCACAGGGTGTGCAGCTGTGCTGTGGTGTAGTCGATGTTTATGATGTGATGAGGTGTGTGTTTCCCTTTCTGTGTGCCCTGGCGTGTATGTGTATGGTCGTCTTGTGTTGGCCCTTGGTCCTGGTGGCATGGCTTACATGGCATGTGTGTGGCAGAGGTGTGCAGTGTGAAGGGTGTTAGTTTGTAGTGTATGTATGTGTGCCCCTGTATGGTGTGAGACACACATGTGTCAGGCAGGAGTTGTATGCCTGTTGTATGTTTTGTCTTGCCCTGTGTGGATGTTTGTATACAATTGTGTGGGCTGTGGGGAGTGCACTGGTGTTGTGTGTCCGTTGTCAGGCAATCCTGCTGTGCCTTTGTCCCTGGTTGTGTGTCGCAGTGTGTGTGTATTGTGCTTGTTGTTACAGTGCTTGTTGATGTGCAAGGGGGTGCACGGGATAGGCACCTGGCCTGTGACTACTTCGGGTGGTGTGCAGTGTTGGTCGGGGTGGTGTGTCGCTGTGATGTTTGGAAAGTGTCCATGCCTTGGTGTTGCCCTGCCTTCTGCATAGTGCGCATGTGTTGACCGCGGCGGTGACGTGTCCGTGACCGTGACGTTGCTGCAGGTTGGCCGACGTTGTGTGTTCCGGATGCCGTGGGGTGCCTTGTTCTGAGGTGGGTGATGTGTGGGTGCCCATGTGGATGTGTTGTGCCCCCCAGCAGGATGCCAGTGTGGTGCTTGGGACCTGTGTCGGCATGTGTGTTGTGTGGTGTATATGTGTAGTGACGTACCTGCGGCGGCGTCCGCGGCGGCCCATCTGGCGATAGTGTTGCAGCAGGTACATGACCGGATGCATGTGGAGGGCTGGGTCCATGGGGTTCATGTCGGGTCTCGGCGTGCGTGCTCCGCTGTAGACTTTCCGCCTGCTAGAGCTGTGCGGTGTCTCCGGTGCGGTGCGTCAGCTTGTTTGGCCATCCTAATTTGTCGAGCGGGGCGGACGTCATCGGCCGCGGCGGAGGGTCTCGAATGGCTGCAGCCGGCGCGGTGGCGGGCGCACCTTGATGGCGGAGCGCGGCGCTACGCGGTGGACGGGAAATGACCTGTGTTTACATATCCTAATGTGGCGGACGTGAATTCCACTGCTAGCGGGCGGAAAAAGCTGTTTTTCCGCCCCGCCATCGTTGCGGTAGTGCCACCGCCCGACATCCTAATGGACCCCTATGTCTTTCTTTCTTTATATAGTTGCTCCTTCCAAATCCAAAAAACCATCAAGGAAGGAGCAGGCTCGAATGGCCCGGCAACGGAGGCTGGATGCCACTGTCGCAGAATATCGGCGGCTGCTGGCCCTGGAGGAGGAGGAGGACACGCAGTCTACTAGTACATCTACTGCGACAGCTGCATCCTCCTCCGGGCCCACACGGGCTGCCAGCCAGCGCAGTGCTCCAGCGGTACGGAGCCGGGCTACCAAAGCCAACCGCCACCGCCGAGCAGCAAAGACATCAGCTGCCTCTCACAGGAGTTGCAAGGCACGCCAGCGCCGCTTATGCCTCAGAGTGTCCTACCTGGAGCAGGAGGTCTTAACTTATAAGAACTTGGTGGAGGGCCTCCGCTCCGACCATGCCACCCTCCGCAAGGAGTATGATGCCCTGGCCGCTACAGTGAACAGCATCCTGCCGTAGTGTCCCTTGCCCCTTTTTTAGAGACTTTTGGGGGGGTGAGAATTGGGAGTTGGGTTCTTTTTGGGACTTTTGAAGGACAATCGTTGGGGTTAGGGAGGGTCTTGTGGGAGATTATTTTGTTAGGGCTACACAAATATACTTTTTGAAACTTTATCTGAGCATACCTGTTTTTTACTGCTTTTGAGTCTGGTGGGTGGGGGTTTAACAGTAAGTTTGTTTTCCTGAAACTTAAGTCTGTGTCATTTTCTTCCTTTAAGTGTAAATGGCTAAATGTTTTCAACACTAAGTGCCTCTCACAGAGTAAGTGATCCCCCCTTTCCCACCATGGATTTTCTTCAAATCACTTGCAACCAAAATTACACATTCCCACGAGTGCTCTAAGACCCCAGAGCTCAGTTGCAAAAATCAAGAACACCCCGAAACACATGCAATCCTGCTGCTAGGGCTAACCCTAATGAACCCTAAGTGCCAAAAGGCTTTTCCGCATGGATTTTGTCCAAACCAGTTTTATCCGGTATTAGACCTTCCCAGCAATGGCCCCAGAGCCGTCAACCCAGACGAAAACAAGTAGAAGACCCCCAAACAGCCAAAAAGCAAAAGTACAAAAATGTGGACTTTGTCACTTTCCTGAAAATTTCCAAAATCACTCAGTGCGCGCTCTGCAGCTAGGCCCTAACTCCCCTCTGCCTCCATGGATTCCCTTCAAACCTCTTGCAATGAAAAGTATCCATACCCAGCGTTGCTCCCAGACCCCGAAACCCACCCAAAAACACCAGGAAGCCCCCCAAACAGGCCCCCGAAAACGCTACATTGAGCGAAATGTCAGAAAATGCTAAAACTTTTTCCTCATGGATGTTGTCCAAACCAGTTTTATCCGGTATTAGACCTTCCCAGCAATGGCCCCAGAGCCGTCAACCCAGGTGAAAACAAGTAGAAGACCCCCAAACAGCCAAAAAGCAAAAGTACAAAAATGTGGACTTTGTCACTTTCCTGAAAATTTCCAAAATCACTCAGTGCGCGCTCTGCAGCTAGGCCCTAACTTCCCTCTGCCTCCATGGATTCCCTTCAAACCTCTTGCAATGAAAAGTATCCATACCCAGCGTTGCTCCCAGACCCCGAAACCCACCCACAAACACCAGGAAGCCCCCCAAACAGGCCCCCGAAAACGCTACATTGAGCGAAATGTCAGAAAATGCAAAAACATTTTCCTCATGGATGTTGTCCAAACCAGTTTTATTCGGTATTAGACCTTCCCAGCAATGGCCCCAGAGCCGTCAACCCAGGCGAAAACAAGTTGAAGACCCCCAAACAGCCAAAAAGCAAAAGTACAGGTGATTAAAGTTTTAATTATATTAACTGTGCAAAACAAAGAAAGACAGACACACAGGAATAAAAGTGAATAAGTACGAAAAAGAAAGTTCTTGATTCATTGGCTCATTTTCAGGGCTCGGTGTCAGGGAAGAAGAGTTTGTCCTCATACTCTGCGAATTCAGGCAGAAGTAGGTCAGTGTCACCTAACACAGAAGAAATTCCCTCATCTAAGTTGCTGTCCTGCTCGTCTTCTTCCGTCGTGTAATCTGGTACTTTGTAATCTGGTGGTATGAGGTGCTCATTCATCTTGATCATTCTTAACCTCTCCACATTTTTGGGCGAGAGGCGGGTCCGTTTGCAAGTTACAATGCCACCAGCAGCACTGAAAACACGTTCAGAAGACACACTTGTGAGTGGGCAAGACAAGTAATTTATAGCCAGGTTGGTGATCTCTGGCCACAATTCTTTTTTCCCATGCAATACGCCAATGGGTCAGCATTAACATAGACCTCTGTTGAGTCATTCAGATAGTCCTGCACCATCGACTCAAGGTTCTCCACGGTTCTTCCACTTTGCTTACTTTTTGCTCAGACCTTTTGAGAACCAAACCCAAGCTCAGCTAGCCAATCCTCTTCACTATCATCACCCGATATTTCTGTTGTGTCTGGTGCAGATGATCCGGTTGCCTGTGTCTTTAACGGCTGAGAGGTCACTTCTGCCACAGCCACAGGTGCAGAAGTGGAGTCTTTTGACTGGGGATGGCCTGCTGATGCTGATGTACTGCCTTTTTCCTTCAATTTTCTGCCGTTCTCTTTCAAACCTCATGGCTGACAAGGCTAGCCAATGTTTGTACTTTGTAACATCTTCATCACCAAAAGGAAATAATGCACTGCCTGCCAGCGCCTTTTTGTAGTGTGGATGCAGAATAGTAGCACAAATGTAATGCTGTTCTGAGTGGATCTTTTGAAGACGTTCATCGCCAAGTAGGCGCTCTAATAATTTCTCCGCCAAAACAAAAGCTTCTTGCTTTTCTTCATCTTTTTGAAACTTAGAAGACACCGCCTTCAGTTTGTGCTCCAGCATGCGCAACAATGGGATAGCTTTTCCCAAATTACAGTCCTCCCTGCTGACTGCACGCGTGAAGACCTCAAAAGGACGAAGCATGTCTGTAAGGCTTTTAACTAGCTCCCATTCCGCCGCATCTAGCCTCAGGTCCTTCTGAGCTGTACCCAGTGTTAAGAAATACTGATCGAGTACCGTAAACTGCTCATACAGACGCTCAAGCATGTAGAAGGTTGAGTTCCAACGTGTTGGCACCTCCTGGATGAGTGCTTTCACTGGCATTCGACGTTCATGTAGCAGGCTCCTCAGATGCTTCCGGGCCTTAAAAGAATGGCTGAAATGGTTGCACATTTTTCGGCAGGTGACCACTAACTTGCATGCTGGACTGTCTTTATCCCAAAAATTTTTAACAACCAGGTTTATACAGTGCGCCAAACACGGCACTCTGAAATAGTGACCCAGATCCATGGCCTTAACTACATTGGTGCCATTATCCGTGGAAACATAACCAATCTCGCGTTTTTTTGAGGAAAGCCAGTGCAAGACTCATTCAAAATGTTTTCTGCTGTATGACGTTTCTCCAAGCCAAACATGGCTAGTGTTGCATGTTTCCGAGCAGCTTTAAAAACTTGGTCCAGGTCAACACCTGCGTTTAGCTTTGCTTTAACCCCTGAAAAAGAGACCCAGTGTGCAGTGATGCACATGTAATCAGTGCCTGCGCCACTGGTCCACATGTCTGTTGTCAGATGTATAGTGTGAACAGCACTCTTCTGCAAAGCTGCCCCAATCACCTCCAGCACATCTTCATGTAGTGCTGGAACCGCAACTCGGGCAAAATAGTACCGGCTAGGAACCTTCCATTTAGGACAGAGCGCTGCCACTAATTCTAGAAAACCAACAACTTCTACAAAAGAAAAAGGGAGAAGATCCAGCGCTAGCATTTTAGCCAGCTTGGTGTTATACAGACGCGCCGTTGGGTGGTTGCGTTCATATGGCGCGTCTGAAAACAACATGGTTTTAATGTTGCCCTGGACCATTTTATGGGATGATGATGATGACTTCTTCGACCCAGTTACGCTCGCTGATGAACTTTTTCGCCTTGGTGTCTCACTCTGTCCCACACTCTTAGTGTGGCTCACAGGGGGTGTGCTGACAGGGGTACTGGGTGTAAATGAAGTGTGTGACGCTTCTTCCTCCTCGTCATCATCAGATGGAACATCAACGTTTGCTCGACTTGCAATTCGGGCTTCCTTGATCTCCTGTAGGTGGACAGTGTGCTGTCTCTCAAGATGACCTCTCTGGCCTCCAGTCCCATATTTGGTACCAAGCCTTCCATGACTAACTGCAAGCTTACAAATGCTACAAATGGCTCGGTTTTCCTTTTTTGGGCAAAAACTAAAGAAGTCCCAAACTGCGGACTTGAAATGTCTGGGGGGGCCGGAGGAGGCGATACTGGTGGTGGTCATGCTGCTAATGCCAGATGAAGTGGAGGATGCGTATTTATGAACTTTACTACGTTGTGCACTTTGCCCACCACTAATTGAGGTCGAGGTGGATGGAGGTCCCTTATGGCGAGGAAGAAATATAGAAGCAGTAGGTGGTGGTGTACTAGTTAACTTCAATGATTGTGGTGTTCCCATTGCCTCCTCGTCGACTTCATCATCACGCTCAGCAGCTTGTCGGGCTAGGGTCAAAATGTCTGTTTGCTGCATGCCCGCTGGGGCTTCAGTGACGTTAGTGATGACTGCGTCGTCGTTGTGAGAGTCTTCAGCAGCAGGAGTATACGCCACTTCTTGTTGAGCGCCATCACACTCCATAACTACGTGCCTAAAAAAAAAATAAAAAAAAATGAAAGTGTGTCCTCATGTAACGTAACTGGTGCTATGTAAAGCGCTCTGATAATGATTCGGTTCGGTTCTAGTTCGTGCTATATAAAACTAAAAAAAAAGAAAAAAACTATGAGAGTTTCGATGACCTTCCTTTTACGCTTAGCTACCTTTGTCAGATCATGGTGTGCCTCAGCCTCACTCTCAGACGGCAGTGGTGCTGGTTCCCAAGTAAGATCCATATCATCAGAAGGAGGTGGGCTTGAAGAAGATGTAGACACCACCCTTGATCTTTTCCTTGCTAGGGATCTGGAAGACAATGAATCATCAGGAGGAGTGACTTCTTCGAATGATACCTCGGCTTGATTGTCGCTTTCCAGATGTGCCCCTACTTCTGAAGGAACAACTATTGTGGGCACTTGTTGTGCACCTCCATGCACCTCTGCTTGCTCCTCTCCTTGCGCCGCCTCTTCTTCCACATGTACTTGGGCTTGTACTTGCACATGTGGTTGTTGTTGCGGCTATGGTTGTTCAACACTCGCCAGATGAGTTACAACAACCTGTGTTGATTGAGGGACATTGCTGCTACTTTCTTGCGATGAGCCAACATCACTGGTCGATGGTGATTGAACAAGTAGACTGGCTGCCTCTGCAGCACTCAAGGGCTTGGACTTAAGTTGACGTGGGGGTGGTGGCACTGAGCCCAATGGAGCGGGGGTGCTGCTCCCAGCTTGGTCCCTAGCAGACCCCGCTGCTGCTGCAGGCGTACTTTTTTTTTTTTATTCCCAAAAAATGTGGCGGGTGGCACACCAGTCTGCTTGGTAACTTGCTTCTTCTGCTCCTTTCTGGTAACTTTCTTGCTAGAGGAGCTACGGGAAACTTTTTTGGGGGCCATCTTCTTCAGATGTCACTCAGAACAGCAGGCCGCAGTTGTACAAGTTGCAGAGTTGTCTGTGGCCACACGTGACGTTGTGCTGCACACACACCACTGCAGGACTTCTTCCTGGCACTGGTGGTTCTCTTGTGCACCTAAAAGCAATGGAAGACAGAGGAACATCAGTTATACACCCCACAAAGTCGAAAAACACATAAAAAATCAGCACAATCCCATGCCATCCATGCCCAATGATGTTTAAATTCAAGACACCCCACAGAAAGACTAGGCCCATGCACCACTCACTACCCTTGGGCATAATGGATGAAAGCTGGGCAAAATGGGTGCAGGCCTGAGAACACTGCCAGTCTTCAAAATGGCCCCTTGCACCCCAAACACATGGCCAGGGCCTGCCTGTACCAGCACTCAAAATGGCCCCCACCCACATGGCCAGTCCCCATCAACAGTACACCCAAACAAAATGAAAAACACACAAAAATCACTACAATCCAATGACATCCATGCCTTCCATGATGTTTATATTAAAGAGACCCCACAGACAGACTCAGTCCATGCACCACTCACTACCCCTGGGCAAAAGGCCCCAACAGCAGCCCCAAAAATCGAAAAACACACACAAATAAGCACAATCCCATGGCATCCATGCCCTCAATGATGTTTAAATTCAAGAAGACACCCCACAGAAAGACTAGGCCCAAGCACCACTCACTACCCCTGGGCATAATGGATTAAAGCTAGGCAAAATGGGTGCAGGCCTCAGACACTGCCTGTCTTCAAAATGGCCCCTTGCACCCCAAGCACATGTGGAGGGCCTGCCTGTACCAGCACTCAAGATGGCCACCACCACCCACATGGCCAGTCCACATCAACAGTACACCCCAAAAAAAACGAAAAACACACAAAAATCACCACAATCCAATGCCATCCAGGATGTTTACATTAAAGAGAGTGAGAGCCCACAGGCAGACTCAGTCCATGCACCACTCACTACCCTGGGCAAAAGGCCCCACCAGCAGCCCCCAAAAATTGACAAAAACCACAAAATTCAGCACAATCCCAGCCCATCCATGGCCTCAATGACGTTTAAATTCAAGAAGACACTCCACAGAAAGACTAGGCCCATGCACCACTCACTAACCCTGGGCATAATGGATGAAAGCTATGCAAAATGGGTGCACCCCAAACACATGTTGCCTGTACCAGCACTCAAGATGGCCACCACCACCCACATGGCCAGTCCACATCAACAGTACACCCCCAAAAAAAAGAAAAACACACAAAAATCACCACAATCCAGTGCCATCCAGGATGTTTACATTAAAGAGAGTGAGAGCCCACAGGTAGACTCAGTCCATGCACCACTCACTACCCCTGGGCAAAAGGCCCCACCAGCAGCCCCCGAAAATCGACAAAAACCACAAAATTCAGCACAATCCCAGCTCACCCATGGCCTCAATGATGTTTAAATTCAAGAAGACACCCCACAGAAAGACTAGGCCCATGCACCACTCACTACCCCTGGGCATAATGGATGAAAGCTAGGCAAAATGGGTGCAGGCCTCAGACACTGCCTGTCTTCAAAATGGCCCCTTGCACCCCAAGCACATGTGGAGGGCCTGCCTGTACAAGCACTCAAAATGGCCACCACCACCCACATGGCCAGTCCACATCAACAGTACACCCCAAAAAAACGAAAAACACACAAAAATCACCACAATACAAATCACAATGCCATCCAGGATGTTTACGTTAAAGAGACCCCACAGACAGACTCAGTCCATGCACCACTCACTACCCCTGGGCAAAAGGCCACAACAGCAGCCCCAAAAAATCGACAAAAAACACAAAATACAGCACAATCCCAGCCCATCCATGGCCTCAATGATGTTTAAATTCAACAAAACAGTTGTATCATGCACCCATAACTAACCCTGGTCCTTCTGGATACTGTGGCTACCCACAATATATTTTATTTAATGTTCTGAAAAAGTTCCAAAATTGTAGTTGCAGCAACTGTAATGCCCCAAACAAACTTACTTGTGAAAGTTGATTTCTAATCCAAAAGTGATCCAAAGAAAGTTAAAAAGGCCTCAAATCCAAAATATCCAGCAGCATCCACAAAGAGTAATCCTTCCAGGTCAAGGTCCAAATGAAAGTGACCAGCACATGAAGAAAGCACTGGGAGGAACCTGTTGGACAGGAACAGGAAGTTGGAGACTGTGGGGCACTTCCTTCCTCCCCCCCAAAAAAAATGTCAACCTGAGGAGTGATACTGATAAAAATCATCATTTTCTGAAGGTTTATGCTGTTTGCTGGTGGATTTCTTGTGCAGAATTGCAAAATCTGTATTTCGCGAGTGCGAGATTGTTGCTGCTCGCCGCATCTGCGAACTCTCGCGATGCGTCCTGTGCAAGGGGGCAAGGCGCGATGACGTAATCGCGGTCGACAAACTCCCGCGGGATCCCGCAGCAAGATCTAAAATGGCGCAGCACTAGCAAAATATCGAGAAAAACAACTCGTCAAACGCTGAATGACGGTAAGTGGACGCCGCGTGCGAATTTACGAATTTTTGGCAAATCCGCTAGAGTTCGCGGATTGCGAATTTGCCGAAAATCCGCAAATTCCGCGAGCGGAACGGATTTTACGCCGATGCTTAATCTCTGGGATGTCCCCTTTCTCATCTGGGGTTATTCACTCCCAGATATAACACTCCACAGACTGTTTCAGCCACATTCCCTGCACTCGAGAGAGGGTGCCTATAGAAAGGATGAAGCCTGATCCTCTGGCCAGGGACAGTGGTGCTTGTGAAAATCATTTTTAGGCGGATGCAATATATATATATGCATATATATGTATATATATATATATATATATTACCTACTGGCGGTCGCCAGTAGGAAGTTATAGTTAAAACCTAGCAACAATCTATTTGGAATAACTTTGGCGCCGGTGAACGAATCTTCGCGAATTTCTCCAAGAAAATGGCCTGCTCCGCTCTGCTCCTTCCCTGAAAGTATGGGGGTGATTCGTGAAGCGGGGGCTGAGAAAAAAGGGGGGTTCCAAAATGTGTTTTCCCCATACAATTTTCCATAGGACCTTTAGCCAGGGCTACAGCCCGAACAGCTGAACGGAATTAAACCAAATTTGGCAGAGAGGTAGAGTTCGGTTTGCAGATCACGCTTTTTGTTAAATGGTGTAAATCCGTTCAGTAGTTCCTGAGAAAATCATAAGTAAAATCATAAGTATATCTATAGAAGCTTACCGTACTCTGTACTGTACTCTGTACAGTACGCGTAAGGTACTCGTACGTACGCCTACCTTTCTGAGCACGAGCTGCATGCTCATTGGCTGTCAACTGTCCGTCAACACTCTAAACCAGAAAGTGTTGGCAGGCATCTTGTGCCTCAGTAGACTAAGGCACAAGAAAGCAGAAAAACAAACATGTAGAACGTAAAAAGGGGGCAGGGTAGAAACACCCTGACCCCCTAGGCCTGCTCAGGGGGTCCCACAAGGACCCCCCAAGGCCAATTTTTTTTTGACAAAAATTGCGTGGTATGCGTACAGTACTCGTACGGTACTCGTACCTTTCCGAGCTCGAGCTGCAGTGATGTCATTTGAGATGTCATGAGTGATGTCACTGACCATGTCATGAGTGATGTAATATGTGACGTCATCAGCAGTGCATTGCGGGCGCGCTAGTTATAGTTAACTGAACTAACTATAACAGGGGAATTTCAATGGTTTTGTATGAGTGAAATGTCCAGCTAACTACAACATGTGTGAAACCTATAGTTTTTTCAGTGAATTTCTAAGGTTTTTGAAATGCTCATTTTTAACTATAACATGTGTGAAACCTATAGTTTTTTCTGTGAATATATGTATATATATATATATATATATATATATATATATATATATTACCTACTGGCGGTCGCCAGTAGGTATATATAGTTAGGATTTTTTCCCTATGGGTTTTTTGAAAATTCTATGTCTAATAACTTTGGCGTTTGTGGACGGAATTGGCTGAAATTTTCTGGAAAATGGCACATTTTGTTTCTGAGCAGCCCCTGGAAATTTGGGGGGAGTTGGTCCAGGGGGGGCCGAGAAAAAAGGGGGGTCCCAAAACGTGTTTTTAACATTGAGTTTTCCATAGGGCGGTTAGCCTCACTTTTAGCCCGAACGGCTGAATGGATTTGCACGAAACTTGGCAAAATTGTAGGGACTGGTAGCCCGATGTGCCTTTTGTAGGTCTCAATATATGTGCTGCAGTGGATTTTGAGAAAATAACGTTCAAAAAAAGATATATATCTGTAAGCGCGGACCAGGCAGCGCCCCGGTACGCGTACTTGACGCGTAACGGAACTTCGCGTAGCGAAGTTGATTGGCTCTCCGGTGTCTGTCAACATTCTAAACAGTCCGGAGCGGCCGCCATCTTGTCTCTCGGTAGGATCGAGAGACAAGAGGAGGCAAAAGCGAAGGGGCAAATGACCATAAGGGGGCATAGTAGATTCTCCCTGACCCCCTAGGTTTGATGTGGAGGCTTTAAAGGGGCCCCGCTAAGCAAAAAAAAAAATTTTTTTTTTGTTTTTTTTCGTGGTTAGCGCCCGGTACGCGAACCGGGAAGCGTTCTGGGGAGCGTATCACAATGAAAAATGAATGATAGACTTTTCAAATGCTGTATGTTAATTGATTGTTGGTTTTGTTGATTATTTTTTTTTTTTTTTTAAGCTTTTTTTATTGTGTTTCATAATTTATTAAACTTTCTAACATTTCATTGTCAGAAATTTCATAATCATGGAATATAGATTGTAGTCTCTGAGGTTGTAAAATGTCCTCATTTGCAAGGAGGTTATCTACTGCTTGTACACATTGCAGTAGTTCTTGGTCCCAAGTTTCATCCATAAATTCAATCTCATTTGGATCAATGATTTCTGTGTTGGACTCTGGAAGGACAATTTCAAATGAAATGTTTTGTTCACTTTCCATTTTTCCTGAAATTTGCATAAAAAAAATATATATTAGTAGAGGTAGGGCACTGTTGGGATTAATTTTAGATAGGCAGTTTTTAACAGAGAATTTATCTTTGGGCAGTGTATAGTATCAGAGTGGAAGTAGGAATATAAAAAAGTGTATCTAAATTTATAAGTACTACAGAGGGATAGTATATAACTAACAGAAAAAGTTTGCCATATTAACTTAAAGTGCACAATATACTTCAGTTTTAAAAATAACAACTTACCTTTAAAAAGAAGTTGAAGTTATTAATGAAAATCCTAATGAAATGTACACCAGGAAGTAGTAGTCAAAATGGCTGTGTTTCCTTCTCTTCCTTTATATATATTCGGGTACATAACCAATCAAATGTGAGGTAAAAAAGTAGAAAATGAAAGTAACATTTTAATTGGTTGTCAATTCCAACATTTCAGATGTGTTTTGTGAAGTAATTTACCTCACGGTATTTAGAGAGGTCTACAGGCTAAATGGCTAAATGGAATTCCAATCAAATTTGTGAAAATGGTAGGGATTGGTATGTAGTATGAGCTAATCTATATTTGGTGAAATTGTCTCCAGTGGCTTTTCTGTAAACTACTTTCCCACCTTTTTTGATGGTGCGCTTCCCAGGGAGCGACCCGGTACGCGAACCGTTGAGCGCCCCGGTTCGCGTACCTTAAGCGTTCCGGGAGTCCACCATTTTGTGTTTCGGTCGAATCAAGATACAAGATGGAGGGCAAATAATGTTCAGAATGGGTAGAAGGGGGCACGGTAGATGTATCTTGACCCCCTTGGTTTTCTGAGGGTGGCTGAGGAGGACCATAGTTCTTCACTCTTGTTCACTCTCTCTGTTTCTATTAATGTCACTGTTTATGACTGATCAAAAAAATGTTTTTTAAAAAAGAACAGTAACTATAAGGGAAGGAAATAGACAGTTATGTTAAAAGAAAGACAGCTATAGGGAGTAAACTAAGGATACTGTTACCCACAATCCACTGCTGTTGATGTTACTGACCATGTCATGAATGATGTAATATGTGACATCATCAGCAGTGGATTGTAGGTAACAGTATCCTTAGTTTACTCCCTAGAGCTGTCTTTCTTTTAACATAACTGTCTGTTTGCTTACCTTATACTTACTGTTCTTTTTTTTTAAAAATATTTTTTTTGGTTAGCTTCCGGTACGCGTACCGGGTAGCGCTCCGGGAGCGAACTAAGAGAAATAGAGGTTGGCAGAGTTCCAAATATTCTACCAATTTTTTTATAATGGGGAGTTAGTTCTGAAAAGAACTTTTTTTTTAATGTTTTTGTTGTTTTATATTTTTTTTAGTATTTTTTGAACATTTTTTTACTTTTTTTGTATTTTCTGAACGTTTTTAAAAAATTTTTGGTTTTTTTGGGGGGGGGGGGAAACAAAAACGATCCATTATAAAGGGCTCAACAGGAGCAAAAAAAAAAAAAAAAGAATTTATTTTTTGGTGCGTCTCGTACAAACATTAATATGATTTTGAATTGCTCGCAAAATCAAAGTGATGCTACTTTCTCTGTAGCAGATGAAAGTGCCACATTCCACGCACACTTGCTTTACGTGCCCAAACAACATTTGGATGTTTGCGATCATCTCCCTCGCCTCTGGTCCCGACACCTCTGGAACCACCGATCTTCTTGCCATTGGGAGGGGATTTTGTTGTTCGTCACGTAGCTGGGCAGCACTATAATTATTTGGGTGCCACCTACTCATATGCCGATGCATAGTATGATTGCCATAACTGTATTTTTTATCAGTGCCCCTTGACAATCTATCGCCGCATATGCGGCAAAACACGTAACGTGCATTGACTTTCTTTTGCCCCTCAGGAATTCTGTAGAATTGCCAGATATAATTCTCCTTCCGATTGTACCTCCTGGGCTCCTCTGGCAAAAACTCATGCTCTTCCTCCTCTTCCTCCTCTTCCTGTTCTTCCTCTTCTTGCAAAATTACTTCTGCAGGTGGTCCTCTCTTTCTTGGATTTGGTGGAGGTGGTGGGCTAGCACCAGCTGAAGCTACTAATGAAGCCATCACAAAGTATCAATAAAGGGTCTTTCTCTCACCAAGATGAAAGTCAGAGTGATGAAAGAAGGAGGGGTTTTCATCATTTGGGAAAAACAAAAGTTCTAAACCAATGAAAAGTGTCCATTTTAGATCACATGACCTTGTATTACATCATTAGGAAACCAAAAGTGAAATGAACCAATGAAAAGTGTTATTACCGAGTCACATGACCTGCTATGTTTACATTACGCGGTCGGCGCCGCGCCGCGGATCGCTTCCGGTTCGCGTACCGGTGCGCTTCCGGGTACGCTAACGTAGCACGTAATATGACGTATTACGCGAGAACGCGAAACGTCATGCTGACGCGAAGCGTCGCGATGTTGTTTTGTAACGCGAGAGGTGCGCAAAAGGAACGTTTACCAGTTCGCGTACCGGGTCGCGCCTCCGGATTGAGCTAACGGGAAGCTAACCGGTACGCGTACTGGGAGCGAAACAAATAAAAATTAAAAAAAATTGTATAAAAAACATGTAAAAAATATTTTTCTTTTTAAAGAATAATACATTGTAAAGGTTTTGATATTAGCTATTAAAAAACCAATGAAATTCACTGAAAAAACCATAGGTTATACACCATATATAGTTAGGAATTAGCATTTAAAAAACCTTATTTTACTCACACAAAACCAATGAAATTCCATATATAGTTAGTTGTACTAACTATATATCACGCACCCGCAATCCACTGCTGATGATGTCACATATTACATCATTCATGACATGGTCAGTGACATCACTGATGACATCACTGATGACATCTCAAATGACATCACTGATGACATCTCAAATGACATCACTGATGACATCACTGATGAAATCATTCATGTGATAATACGATGAACCTCTTCAGACTGTAATATAACCTTAGATACACTCAGTGTAAACACAGACTCACAGATTGTCACTCATCCATGAAGTTACACACACACCTAGACAGTCATGCAAACAATCAATCACACCTCCGTTTCCTTAACTATACAGTTAAACACACCTTACTTATTCAAACATATACTAAAACATATTTACTCACTTATACAATCCTGGATACAAGTTCACAATGATCCATACAGCCACTCACACATTCACTGGCTCTTATGCACAGTTATTTATATATGTCAACTCTCACATGTACTGTATTTTACATATGTACTTAATTTGACATGTAGCACTGAGATATCTATTCACTCACCAATACAGTCATGCACACAGTCAACCGCCCATACAGCTGTTTCCAACATGCACTTTTGAATCCATACATCTATGCACAGAGTCATACACTTCCCAGCCACCCACACACACACTCAGTCTCCCATACAAATGCTTGTGCAACCAATCAATAACCTATATAGTTACTCATATAGCTACTGATCAACACATGCAGCAGTTTACAGAACAACAGACATAATGATGCACAAATTAAGACAGTTTAGTCACTAACCCATGCACTCAGTGAGACACATTTAATCACTCACTCATACATTCAGTCATGCACCTACTAAATCCTTCGTCCAGACACTTATACATCGACTCATTCATAAATATGTAAGACATATTTTAACTTTACAGAAAAATACAGTCACTGGATGTTGTCATCAGTGATGTCATCAGTGATGTCACTATATGAGTAACTATATGGGTTATTGATTGATTGCCCAAGTATTTGTATGGGAGACTGAGTGTGTGTGTGGCTAGCTGGGAGGTGTGTGACTCTGTGCAGATCAATCTGTACTTGTATCAATGATTGTATAAGAAGGTAAGTATGTGTTAGTATATGTTTGAAAATGTAAGGTGCTCTATGTTTAACTGTATAGACAAGAAAATGGAAGTGTCATTGATTCTTTACAGGACTGACTAGGTGTGTGAGTAACTCCATGGATGAGTGGCAGACTGTGAGTGTCTGTATAGGTGTATGAGTGCATATGATAGTGTTGTAAAGATGAGTGATTGTATGCATGATTGATTGTATGGGTGAATGAGTGAAGGTGTGTGTAGACGTAGCAATCAGTGAGTGCGTATGTAGTAACTAGTATTGGTGTGTCAATGGTTTCAAAAATTATACTCTCTTTTTAACACTGGGTGAAACAGAGGTTATATTAAAATGTGAGGAGATGCATTGTATTGTCACATGAATGATATCATCAGTGATGTGGTCATTGATGTCAAATGAGATGTCATCAGTGATGTCATCAGTGATGTCATTTGAGATGTCATCAGTGATGTCATCAGTGATGTCACTGACCATGTCATGAATGATGTAATATGTGACATCATCAGCAGTGGATTGCGGGTGCGCGATATATAGTTAGTGCAACTAACTATATATGGAATTTCGATGGTTTTGTGTGAGTAAAATAAGGTTTTCTAAATGCTAATTCCTAACTATATATGGTCTATAACCTATGGTTTTTTCAGTGAATTTTCAAGGTTTTGTAAATGCTAATTCCTAACTATATATGGTCTATAACCTATGGTTTTTTCTGTGAATTTCATTGGTTTTTTAACAGCTAATATCTGTAGCTGTAAAATGTATTCTTCTTTAAATCCAAAAATATATTTTATATGTTTATGAATAATTTTTTTTTTAAATATGTTTTTTTCTTCGTTCCCGCTTCGCGAATCGGGAAGCTTCCCGTTAGCTGACCTTGATGCCGCGAAATAGACCGCGAGCCGGTAAACGTTTCTTTACCGCAAGTGCTGCGTTAGAAAACAACATCGTGACGCCTCCCGTCCGCATGACGTTTCACGTTGTCGCGTGATACGTCATATGACGTACAACGTTAGCGAACTGGTACGCGAAGCGAGTCGCAAAGCGCAGGTTTCTGGAAGCAAACCGGGAGGCCCTGCAAAGCGCTTAACGTAAACACAGCAAGTCATGTGACTTGGTAATAACACTTTTCATTGGTTCATTTCACTTTTGGTTTCCTAATGATGTAAGACTAGGTCATATAATCTAAAATGAACCCTTTTGATTGGTTGAGAACTCTTGTTTTTCCCAAATGATGAAAATCCCTCCTTCTTTCCTCACTCTGACTTTCATCATTGTGAGAGAAAGACCCTTTGTGATCACTGAGCAATGGCTTCTTTAGTAGCTTCAGCTGGTGCTTCCCCACCACCTCCACCACATCCAAGGAAGAGTGGACCACCTGCTCAAGTTATAATTCAACAAGGAGAGGAAGAAGAGGAACAGGAGGACGAGCACGAAGAGAGGCAGTTTTTGCCTGAGCAGCCCAGGACGTCTCACCGGAAAGAAAACTTCATTTGGCAATTTTTTAAAATTCCCAAAGGTCAGAAAAAAGTAAATGCAAGATACGTAACTTGCCTTATATGTCAAGATAGACTGTCCAGAGGGACCGACAAAAAATACAGTTTCGGAAACTACACAATGCATCGCCATATGACTAGGTGGCATCCTAACAACTACAGTGCTGCACAGTTTCGGAACGACCTAGATAATCTCCCTATTATGGCCAGAAGATCTGTTGTACCGGAAGTAACGGGACCAGAGGGCAGGGAGATGGTGCCAAATATACAAATGAGATTTGGTGATGTAAAACACATCTGCGTATTTTGCGATGGATTCATTTCCTACGGAGAAAAAAGCATCACTCTGATCAACAGAGCTATTGACTATCATATGCAAGTTTGTACGAAACGCCCAAAATAATAAATACTTCTTTTTTTTGTTTTGTTGCTCCTGTTGAGCCCTTTACAATGAATCGTTTTCATTGCCCCCTCCAAGAAAAACCCAAAAATATATAAAACTGTTCAGAAAAATTCAAAAAAAGTAAAAAAATGTTCTGAAAAATAAAAAAAAAAGTTCTTTTCAGAACTACCTCCCCGTTATTAAAAAATTGGTACAATATTTGGAACTGTGCCAACCTCTATTTCTCTTAGTTCGCTTCCCAGTTCGCTCCCCGGTACGCGAACCGGAAGCGAACCAAAAACAGTAAGTATAAGGGAAGGAAACAGACACTTATGTTAAAAGAAAGACAGCTATAGGGGAGTAAACTAGAGATACTATTACCCGTAATCCACTGCTGATGATGTCACATATTACATCATTCATGACATGCTCAGTGACATCATCAGCAGAGGATTGCGGGTTTTTTGGCAACGTGCCTTATCCACGGTTTAATAACGCTGCCTTTTGCTTTATATAAGTTTTCAAATTGTATGAAATATATACCAATAGGTCGTTATGAACCTTTAGGTAGTGCTTTTCTTCATGAGGTCTGGTCGCTTCCATACACATACAGATGTTTCAAAGATGATCAAGAAGTTTATCTGAATGGAGAGGAATGCACTGAGACGCCAGATCATTCAGTAATGTGTAGGCACATACAGTTACACGGTTCATGCAACAAACACCGGCCCAACATGGCTTGCGTGTTGCAAGGCACGCCAGTTCCTGCTATCATCCCCACGTTCAAGTTGTTGGAAAATGGTAGTTATTTGATGCTCAATAATGAAGATTGTTCTGAGTTAATTAAAAGTATTCCTTTTATCGTAACAGTAAGTGAACGGGTTATTTGCTGCAGAAATGTTCTATTTCCTCCCACACATGAACATAGGGAGTTTTCAATCTGGCCACAAATACCAACCTTGGGACAGATTTCAACGGCATGGCAAGAATAAGAGCTCTTTTGTCTCAGAGAGAGGTGGCCTTGAGTTCGGCCCGTGAAACTTTCGTGCTTCACATAGCGAACACCCGTACAGAGGTGCACACACTTTTCAATTCAGATTTGCCTTTCAAATTCAGCAAGATGGTTCCGACTATCTTTAACGCATCCTCCGCAAAGTCCCTGGCGCACTTTTTTAAAGTTGTTACCAGTGGTCTCGTGACTTCATTTGAGAAAATCTTTGGACTCATCCCTGCTTCCTTTCATTCTATTTTCTCCACTCTGGTTCGTGGATTGGCATTTTTACTTGCATTACCAGCGGACGCTCTTGTGCTTTTTTACATTTTTAAATATGGATGTCCCTCCTATGCAACCTCCCACCCTGCAGCTGCTGACACTGTTCCGCAATCGCATGCTAGAATATTATGGCACAATGCCGTTGGCGATATTAGCACGGCATATGGATTATCTTTTCGATTCTCCTACTTCACCTGTGTCCAGCCTGTATTTCACTGCCTGACCTGTGATTTCGATTGGGCCATTGATTTGTGTCTCTGCGGACCGGTTTCTCCTGACGTCGACTTTAATCAGCTGATGACTCCTATCATTACTCACGAGTTGGTTTGTCCTGGCGAAAGGATTATGGCTGTGGCATTGATGCATGGACTACTTGGTCCCTGGAATTTACTGGCGGCAGCACAGTCTTTCTTGGAACAGAGCTTTCTTGAAAACCCACCGAGCTGTCCTCTGATGGTGATAGAGGATCCGGTGCTGGGAGAGCACGTATGTTCTTTTCCGCTTTTAAATTGGATGGCTGAACTGTTTTCGGATGAAGACGGTGACTTCCTATTGGAGGCTGTTGCAGCTTATTTTGCATACACAGTTATGTCATAGACCTTTTTCATGTTTGATATGCTGAGTACTAGCATTTCATTGACAATTCATTGACTTATTTGTCAAGTTTTTATTATTTACCTTGCCTATTGGCTTAAGACTCGATAAAGTACTTGGCTGTTTTATTTTTCTTTAGCATTAAATTTTCCTAGTTTTTAATGCTTTACCTTGCGGACCGTCCACATATAAACTTGCAATCTGCTCTCATGAGATGGCACTTCTATTATCTTATTCAGTTTGTTTCCGGATCATGGGGAGGTGTCATCTAGGTCCTGGATATCTTTACACCGTGTTAAGTTAGCATGGGCTCATTACCGGTTTAAACGCAATTTTTCCTTTTTTGCAACTTCTGCACACGACACTTAGTTGTTGCTTTAGCTTTCCACCTAGTAGTTCATCGTGGTTTACATGAGAATAATATGTTATTGCTCTACTATCTGCTTTGCTTGTTAAACTATATCTGTACAGCGAGTGCTAAAGTTTCAAGAACAACACGATACAGAATTGTTATGAGGTCTGATCTCCACGACTTCATACTCATAACATAAGTGCAACTTCTGCCAATTCTGGGCATGAGGCGGGTTTTATATTGCTTTGCCGAACACACATACACAACAGTTGATGCGGCTCACATGAAGAGAGAGCTGGTGTATGCTGATGTGATTCCTTCAAATCTAAGACACTAAAGTATGGGCACGCCCTAAACCAACACAAAGAGACCTTCTTAGCAAATAATATAATATGTGTATTAGGGAGGGTGAGATATAAGCAGCCGCGGGCCGTGGAGGGAGTTACGGTGAGGCAGGGAGGCGGGGAGGGGGAGAAGCAGGGTGGAGCCCTCTCTACCTTGCCCCTCCCCCTCCCCGCCTCCCTGCCCCACCGTAACTCCCTCCACGGCCCGCGGCTGCTTATAAGTGTTGCTAACTCTTATTCATTTACAGCATGTTAACATACTATCACCATTCGCTTTTTATGTACTAGTAACTATGCTGGTAATTTTGCTACTGATAATATGTGTACTTGTATTATCTAAGATACTACGCCTGTGAAGACGGCATTAGTAAATAAACATTTCAAATACACATGTGTTCTTCTTAACTCCATGTTCTGGTTTCTAAGAAATATATAACGACCGACTGTTCATGAGTTCCACGTATCCTGAGGTACTATAAGTTCATATTCTGGATTGTCTAAACATTGAGAGTTTGTTATATCCAATGTGACACTGTACCTAGCTTGCTAAGGAGTTTTTGATTACTAACGTGAGTTTTGGGACACCCTAATTCGCCGAGGTTCCAATCCTCTGTCCACAGTTCTGTGTGAGAACAGAAACCCTGCGACAGGGGCACCCCCGACCCTTGCTGGAGCTTCATCACACTTGCGATACAACTCCAGCAATGCGCCACCTTTACGGCACAGATACATCACGCATCTGTGCTGTTTTTGCCCCATGATGCGCCGCATTGTAAATGCAGCACACCATAGGTGACGGAACAGCGGCACAGAATGACTAACACATCCCTGGTGATGCGCCAGTCATCATAAATGTATCCCTATGCTTCTTATCTTGTTAGAGATGAACCGCCATATGTATCATCAAAGTTTTTTGCATTTCCTAAATAGCGAACTTTAAGGAATAAATAGCGATTCTTTACCATTCCTAGTTTGCGATGAGCTATTTGCTAATTACAAATTACCCATTCATTTCCTTCATTTCCATAGGGCGGTTGGACTCACTTTTAGCTCGAACGGCTGAATGGATTTCCACGAAACTTGGCAAAATTGTAGGGACTGGTAGCCCGATGTGCCTTTGCTATGTCTCAAGATATATGCTCCAGTGGTTTTTACGAAAATTAACTTTGAAAAATATATATTGGGCTACATTGGCCTATATATATGTTGGAGCCCAAATGTAGCCCAATGTAGCCCAATGTAGCCCAAAGATGGCCGCCAGACACACAAAAAAACAAATGTAGCCCAAATATCAGCCAGATGTAGCCCAACTATAGCCCAGTGACAGAATGACCAATCAGCTTCGCAAACCTCCGTTACGCGAAGCGGAGCGCTGTTACAGATATATATCTTTTTTTGAACGTTAATTTCTTAAAATCCACTGGAGCACATATATTGAGACCTAGCAAAGGCACCTCGGGCTACCAGTCCCTAATATTTTGCCAAGTTTCGTGCAAATCCATTCAGCCGTTCGATTATTATTATTATTATTTTTTTTTGCCCCGCGGGGCCCTTTTAAAACCTCCACATCAAACCTAGGGGGTCAGCGAGGATCTACTATGCCCCTTATAGTTATTTCCCCCTTTGTTTTGACCTCCTCTTGTCTCTCGATCCTACCGAGAGACAAGATGGCGGCCGCTACGGACTGTTTGGAATGTTGACAGACGCCGGAGAACCAATCAGCTTCGCTTCACAAAGCTCCGTTGCGCGACAAGTACGCGTCCTGGGCCGCTGCCCAGTCCGCTGTTACAGATATATATCTTTTTTTAAACGTTAATTTCTCAAAATCCACTGGAGCACATATATTGAGACCTACAAAAGGCACATCGGGCTACCAGTCCCTACAATTTTGCCAAGTTTCGTGCAAATCCATTCAGCCGTTCGGGCTAAAAGTGAGGCCAACCGCCCTATGGAAATTAACATGGGAAAAACGCGTTTTGGGACCCCCCTTTTTTCTCGGCCCCCCTTGACGAACCCCCCCAAAATTTTCAGGGGCTGCTCAGAAACAAAATGTGCCATTTTCCTGAAAATTTCAGCCAATTCCGTCCACAAACGCCAAAGTTATTAGACATAGAATTTTCAAAAATCCCATAGAGAAAAAATCCTAACTATATATACCTACTGGCGACCGCCAGTAGGTAATATATATATATATATATATATATATATTACCTACTGGCGGTCGCCAGTAGGTAGTTATAGTTAGGACCTAGTTTCCATAGGAAATCCTCAACATTCTATTTGGATTAACTTTGGCCCTGGTGGATGAATCTTTGCAAATTTCTCAAAGAAGATGGCTCGGTCCGCTGCGCTCCTTCCCTGAAAGTTTGGGGGGGGAATGGTGAAGTGGGGGCTGAGATAAAAGGGGGGTCCCAAAATGTGTTTTCTCCATGTTATTTTCCATAGGACGTTTAGACACGGCTACAGGTCGAACGGCTGAATGGATTTATAAGAAATTTGGCAAAACTGTAGAGTCCGGCTCGCAGATTACGCTTTTTTTGGAATGGTGTAAATTTGTTCAGTAGTTGCTGAGAAAATTAAAGTTAAAGTCAATTATATATCTATAAGCGCGCACGGGTGCGCGCACTCAAGCGGCTGCGAGCGAGCGGAATTTTTTTTTTGCTGCGTGACGTCTTTTAACGTTCGATTCGAAGGAAATCAGGAAGTGTTGACCGCCATTTTGTCACTGCGAGTAAATATATTGTCATTTCAAAGCGTTGGAACATGGAAAGGGGAGAAGGTAGAGATTGTTTTGCTGCGTAGGTTCTCTCAGGGTGTGCAGTAAGGCCCTTAAACGCGAAAATACATATATATATATTTTTTTTAAAGTTGCGGGGTGCGCGAACTCGGGCGCGCACACCTATTTACAAGAGTGTGAAAATGGAGATAAATCAGAAGTTTGAGTGCTTTGATTTAAGGTGGCTCTGAAAAGAGCCCTTGTGTTAATTGAGTTTTTTCTGCATTTATAAGTAAGTACCGATGCAGAGTCTGGTGTTGCAGAGGAAGATTCTGTTTCCCTCATCCGTGAAATGAACACCATCTGTCCTATAGATGTCTTGCATGTGGTAACACAAGTTGTTGTGGTAAATAGAACCCATGCTATAATCTCTGAGGAAAGCAGAAACAGATTTATTAACATGTCTCCTTGCTTTCTCAATTTGTGCACAATGTTGATTGGACCAATTCCATTTCTGTCTTTGGCATATATTGGAATATACCAAGGCAGTTCGAGGAAAAAGTGTCATCAATTGTCGAAAGGTGTCTTTTAGAAGCATTTCCAGACCTACCCCAGTCAATGTGCCTAGATCGTTCCCACCACAGTGCACAATTATAAGGTCTGGTTCTGGGAGATGCATACAAGTTTTCACCAATGGTATTAATTGGTGACATCTTAATCCTCTTTGCCCAATCCACGTTATCTGCACATTTGGTAAATCAAGGTTGGAAATTCGTCTGCTTGCTGCATATTTTCCACTCCAGTGAATATAGCTGTGTCCTAAAAGCCAAACCTTCATTTTCAAGGCAGATGCACTCGTACTCCGATGGGTTCTGGAAGTGGAATGGCAGTTAGAAGCTGAAAGTCAGCATAAAAAAATGGATGAAGCTTGGTGTGGTTGAAAAACGATAAATGATTGGTTGATTCTAATACGTGAAGATTGAAGACTACGTTGCATGTTAATGTTATGTAAAAGAAAAAGTAGTATTAGGTGTGAAAAAAATGACATGTAACAGAGCTGTGGATAGGCAGGTGTTTCTGGAGGGAAAACAGTGTTGTTAGTTTGCTGTAGAACGTTGAGATATGAACTTTTGACCTGTGCCTTCAGCCAGGTTCAGAATGAGGTGTTACCATGGAAACAGCCAGAGATGGCAGTGGGTGATGGGTGACTTTTATGTGACATTGAAAATATTGTGAGGGACAACCAACTGAAATGTAAATTTGAATACAAAATTTTGCGGGAGGAAATATGATTGGCTGAAGAGACATATATGAGTCTGTATTGACTGGATATCTGTGCCATTGAATTTTGGTTGCAGTGATAGCAGCATAATTGAGACTTCCGTCAAACGAATATCTATTTTGTGACTGTCACTGTTGTACATCGTACAAAGCATTGGTAAAGGTAAGTCTGTAACTGTTTGTTTTGTCATGTACCGTAAAATATGGTTTACTCACAAACAATGATTGATTTTCCTCATAGTTTGAAACTAAACTCATTTTTGGCTGTCATAATGTGTTGTATTTCTAAAACTATTTTTAATTTAAATGTGAAATATGAAGTATAAAATATGTTTAATATAAAGAGTAATTATTTGTGTGATTTTGAAGCCTTTATATATAATGAGAGAAGTTGTTTATGAAGTGAAAAAATGATATTAGCAGAGAGACAGATAATGCAGATAGAGAGAGAAATGGTAAATTACATGTGATACCGTCGTGAAAAAATGTTAATGGTTAATGAATTCGTAAACTTTCTGTCACATGACAAAATTAGAGTGCGGTTTCTGGACGCGGCCTGCATTGGTGGGTGTAGGGTGAGAGGGGCAGGTGGGTGAGTGAAATAAAATGAAAAGTTGGTATATTACATGTGATACCGTGTCGAAAAAGTGGTAATGTTTAATGAATTCTTAAAGTTTGTGTCAGACGACAAAATTATAGTGCGGTTTGTGGCCGCGGCCTGCGATGGTGGGCGCAGGGTGAGAAGGGCAGGTGGTCAAGTAAAATAAAATGAAAAGTTGGTACATTACATGTGATATCGTCTTGAAAAAGTGGTAATGCTTAATGAATTCTTAAACTTTCTGACAGACGACAAAATTACATTGTAGTTTGTGGCCGCGGCTTGCACTGCTGGGGTGAGAGGGGGAGGTGGTCGAGTAAAATAAAATGAAAAGTTCTGACCATGAGGTTGTACACAGATTTGTGCAGCAAATGTGTTCGTAAATTGAGGTACCAAACGGAGTATGAAAATATCTCTCTCACTCCTGCTGTTTGACTGCATCTTCATCTCTCTTCTTTTTTCCGTCTCCGTTGCCCTGTGTTATCTTATTGTGTGTGTGTCTGTCTGTGTCTGCCTTCAGTCCGGGTTGAGGAACTTTGCTGTGGAGGCACACACAGATAGTCTCATCAAAGTAGTTGGAACGTTTTGAAAAAACTATTTATATAATTGAAATGCTTTTTTGAAGCCCTAGTGAATGTTTTCTTTCACAATTACCGCTCGGTTGTTTCCATAGAGCAGAGGGTATGTTGTATTTCACTACTTAGTGCCTCTGCATCTGCACTCTGTTCTCTGGTGGCTGGCGGAGAAGTGTTTGTTATTGTGGAGATTAAAGCGTGATAAGGAGTGAAATACGACATAGCGTCTGGTCTGTAGAAGCGGAACTGCGGTAGTGCTTGGTAAGAGTAAGAAATTATTTTTTTACAGAGGTACAACTGTCTGCATGGTGCGCGACCTACTAAGAAAGGGTTCACGGGCTGTTATAGGCCTGTGGGTTCTAGTATGAGTAAATCAGGTCGACAAAAGAAAATATTAAGTTAGTACAGCTGAAGTTACGTGGAACACATGAATACTGTTTCAATATACAATCATTTTAGTTGAGATTATGGATTAAAAGAGAGAACGTGTATATTTGAAATGTTTATTCAGAAATGCACTGTTTTCAAGGCAAGTTTCTTATCTAATACGAGTACAGACATTGCAAAAAACAAAGTAATCGGTATAGCCACTAGTACATAAAATACAAACGGTATAGTTGATGAAAAATGAATATGGTTTAGCAAAATTAATTATACACTCTTATGAGGAAGTATATTGGGGCAGATTTATGAAGGCCTTGCGCCGCCGGTGCGTCACTTTTAACATGGGAAAAAGTGACACACCGGCGGCGCAAGGCCTTCATAAATAAGGCTCATTATATGTTAATAAATGGAAGAAGGTCTCTGGCCTTTCAGTTTAGGAACGATACATGAAAATGCTAGTGGTTAGACAATATGTCTTTATCAATGAGCTCTCTGCATGCGAAGCACTATCACGTTTCTGTTATGCTATTGTGTAAGGGAAAAAAAACGCGCCAAAACCGACAAATGGCGAGAGGTGCATGTATGTAATGTGTTGGATCGTTCGCAAATCAGTGTTGAGAAGAACTACTGTATTGAGATATCTTTTGAAGGTTGCAGTATTGCATTTGAAGTACAGTACGAAAAACAATGGAAATATTATTGAAAGAACATATTTTTCTCTTATGTATTAAAAAATACTTTAGTTTATGGAAAATTAAAGGAGCAGAGGTGTGTGAGGCGGAAATAAGCAGTTCAAATGCGAAATGGCGTTTACAGTTATAAAAAACTCATTCTATATTTACACATTAATTAGGGCACATGTAGCATATATTACCAAGTTTTGCTTCGAGTACGTTTGAAAGAACATAAGATAAGATATACAATAGAATTGTTGAGATTAGACTTTAATAAAAAATAAAGTTCAAAATCGAGTAGCTGAAGAAAAAAAATTTAGTCCACAGAAAAGATCAAAATTTAACCAGCAGGAAATCATAATGTCCACTGTTAGTAAAGCCAATAGGTCTGTTCATGTTAAGAAAATATCCAAGAAAACGTGAAAAAGATAGGGAGGCAAAACAAAATGTGGACGTCAATGGCTTGTATAACAGTCATCCAAGTATTGTATAGGCGAAGTAGGCAGCAACTGCTTCTAACAGGAAGTCACTGTTATGATCCGAAAACATGTCAGCCATCCAATTGAAAAGAGGAAAGCAGCATTCATGATCTGTTATTATCGGAGCCTCTAGTACCATCAGAGGACAGCTCGGTGGGTTTTCAATGTAGCTGTCTGTCAGGAAATCTTGCGCCGCTGCGAATATATTCCAATGACCTAGAACTCCTTGTATCGCTGCAAAGGCCATAATCCCTCCGTTGCAACATAGCTGTTCATGATCAATTAACGGATTCATGAGATGATTGTAATTCACTTCAGGAGGTACCAAGTTGCAGAGACATAAGTCCAGGGCCCACATGAAATCACAGCTCAGGCAATGAAATACAGGCTGTATACAGGTGAAATAGGAATATCGAAATGATAATCGATATGAAGTATTCAGAGTCGAGAGTGCTAAAATGCCGTAGTAGTCAAGCATCTTCTGGCGAAATAGTTCTAAGTGTTCCGGCTTGTTTGCGAAGACAGGAGGGACATCCATTTTGAAATAAATGAGATGGGAACACAAACGTCGCAGCACTGGCAGTTCAACAGGAAGTCCACAAAAATAGGTCGCAGAGCATGGAGTGAAGAGCAGCAGAATGACTTGATATAATTTTTGGCAGTCCGGTCACTAAACCATTGCTTAGTAGTTATAAAAAAAATAGCCTGTCTTGAAGTGGAGGATGCGTTTAAAATTAAGGGAGTCACCTCAGTAAAATGTAAAGGAAGGCCACTCTTTTATAAGGAATGGTGTTGTCTGTGAATATTAGCTAAGTGAAAGATATGTTCGCGAACAGATGCTACGCTAACTTCTTTTTGTGACAATAAGGCTGTTGTTCATGTCTTGTGATTCAAGGCCGGAATTCGCTGCCAGATGGAAACATCAAGGTTCAAATGCGTGGGGTAGATAAACTACATTCTTAAAGGGAAGCAAATGCAGAGTGATTTTTACCGCGTAAGCTTTGACGTTTAAAAAGTCATAGTGATTTTCATTATATGTAAAAAATAATATCACTGATGAAGAATGAAAAAAATCGTTATAATAATAGGCACTGGTGTATTTTTGGAAAGATATGCAACATTACAGGGATTCCACTTAAATAAGTCATGTAATTGAAAGTGCCTGCATGTGGACGACTAAATACATGTTTAGGCGTTTAATATGCAGCTTTGAAAAAAAACGTGTGTATGGTTTAAAAATGAAATGTAAAGGTTTAAAGCAGGAGTTTCCAAAGCGGTCGTGGAGGGCCAGATGTATGGTAGATTAAAAAAATTACTACATGTTTTTCAATTGAGTAATCTAAAAAATATGTTTCATTATCTACTGTGTAGTTTTTCAGCATGGTGCTTATTGTTTGAGTTTTACTATTGCTGTGTCTTATACATTTTCAAGGGGCGGATCTAGGGTCATGGTGGCCGTGGGCAGGGAGCGTAGGTAGGGGGCCCTGTAACAGGGGGTCCGGGCGGGGCGGAGTGCGGAGCCAAGTGAAGAGGGGGGGGTGGATCAAGGTGTTTGGAAGTGGAACAGAGCCAGAGCACGCCAAATTCCTGCCATGGGCCGCTACGCAAATATGTATGCATCCTTAGAGGATTATTATATTAAGGATATATATTAATATGGAGGCCTCACCTCAAACAAACCTCTGGATAGGGCACACCTTATCATCATCCTGAATCAATCATTTAAAATGTTAGGGACAGATTTATGAAAGGTGTGTGCTTCTTTTGCGCCGCTGTGCGTCACTTTTGTGACGCAGCGGCGGTGCAAAAGATTTGCTATGTTGCGACATATTTACAACTTGATGCATCTAGGCAGATGTGTCATGCTGTAAAGTCCTGTGCCACATGAAACCAATGCAGCAGTGATGCAAAAGATGCACCATGTTGCAAGACAGGCCTCACTTCATCTCCAACAACATACCGTCTGTTTAAACTGTAAACATTTAGGAATGTGTAGGGGGCATGGAGAAGCTGAATCTTCTGTAAATGTCAAAATTGTTGTATACAGTGCTGAACTTCTGTGTACTCTTTGATATGCTAGACTGCATCTGCACAATGAGATACCTAAGCAAAGGAAACACAGGTGATGTGATTGTGAAATGAGGAAAAGAAATTCCACATTTTTCAATTACATCACCTGTGTTTCATAACTTTACGAATCACATTGTGCAGATGAGGTTTAGGCCTGTTCACGGACACAGAAGAGGTCTGACCTTTGTTCAAGAGTGCAGTGGACATGACTCACTTCATTGGTAGGTCTGCACATGTATTATCTCCTCTGTATTCTTCAACAAGCCTAAATTTCATCTGCAACCCTGAGTAGGCCTCACCTCAAACAAACCTCTGGATAGGCCACACCTTATCGTCATCCTGAATCAATCATTTAAAATGTTAGGGACAGATTTATGATAGCCGTGTGCCTCTTTTGCGCCGCTGTGCGTCACTTTTGTGACGTAGCGGCGGCGCAAAAGATGCGCTATGTTGCGACATATTTACAACTTGATGCATCTAGGCAGATTTGTCATGCTGTAAAGTCCTGTGCCACATGAAACCTGCGTCAGGTTTCATATAGGCGTTTTGTTGCAGTGTGGGCATTCATTTGCATGAAAGCCCTGTAAAACTAACACAGTGAAATTTAGAAGATTTCACTGAGTCAGCTTTATAGCATTGCTGAATCAAATCCTTACGCCTGTTTGAAACAGGCATAAGGAGTGATGCACCATGCAATGTGTGGCTTGCTCCTGTGCATTGCAGTAGACATTTCGCGCTTACGACGTGATTCCTGCAATGTGCTGCTTTTGCGGCACAGATGCGTGACGCATCTGTGCTGTTTTTGCTCAATGGTGCTCCACATTGTAAATGCGGCACACCATGGGTGGCAGAGCAGCGGTGCACATTAACTGGTGCATCTCTGGGGATGCGCCAGTTAACATAAATCTGCCCTTTTACATTTAAGTATGAGCAGGGGACACAGAGTTGGTGAGGCTTATCCAAGGTTAAAAAGAGATGAGTCCTGTTCACTGAAAACTTGGACATAGGCCTCACCTCCTCAGCATCGCTGGACATAGCTAAATAATAGCTGCAAAATGTTACTCTTGTTAAACAATTTTACTATTATAGTCTCTGAAATTTGTCTCTTACTCTGCAACATCTTATTTTTGTTCTCTTTCTTTAAAGATAACGACAACATCAACCTTGAGTGATAATGAGCAATCCGTTGATCTCGATCTTATCGTTGAACTTGTCATTGAAACGTCAGTGGAAGTAGATCCCTTAGATGATTTAAATCCTGAGGATGATGAAGAACATGATGAGGATGCCGATTTGTCAGAATTGTATGACATAGGGTGGGAAGCTGACCTGCTTGAGCCTATGGAACTATAAACATTTATTTTTAAAATTTACTGGAAATAAAAAATGTAATGAAAATAAATGTAAACCGTTTCATTTAAAATTAAACACAACTTCAAAAACAGGTTATGTGTAGTGTCTTTAATAAAATAGTCAAATATGCTCATAAAATTAGATCAGATTAACATATAAAACAGCACAGGTAAAATGTAGAAGCATTCCATTTCTTTCCTACTATTTGTGAATACTAAATTTGCCAATGCACTAAAAATTATTCTATGTAAAAATGACAAGTAGTGTGTTACATTTTTGACAATGATGAGAGAGTAAAAAAAGGTTAACCTGATGTTTTAAAGTTATTCACAGGTTTTTTTAGAGGAAGTATTCTATATGATTGTAGCGTGGGTGTTTCACTTTTTTATAGGTAATAGAATGCATTATGTATGCTGTAGCAGGAGGAGTACTACATGCTTGAATATTCTTCAGTGCTTATTTTCATTTCGTAAGTGGTATTGAGACCGACACAGAACTTCAATGGATCGGAGGGGCTGTTCCTGTGCATCTGGAGGACTGCCAAGCCGTTGCAGCAGTGGGAGTGAGGCCTCTCACGACACAGAACTTCAATGGATCCGTGGGGCTGTTCCTGTGCATCTGGAGGACTGCCAAGCCGTTGCAGCAGTGGGAGTGAGGCCTCTCACAGGGGCGTAGCGCAGCTCCTTTTGATGTTCACAATTGTAGATAACAGGGTAGAGATGTCCGTGGAATTTATGGATGGTTAGTCACACTAGAGTGTGCGCGGCGCCCCTAGCACCTCATTACGGCAGACAGGGGAGCCGCACAGTTTGAGAATCAGAGATTTAGGAGATAAACCTTCATAATAGGAAGGCTTCTAAGTGATCAAAATCGCCGGTGCTCGGCGTTAAAAATATCACTGCTATCGGTGGAATTTTCCACGGTGTTAGTGCTTCTACAGCAATGGGAACACAATACTGATAGAAAATCCTGTAACAATCTCAGTATTTCACATTATCGCGTGAAAAGAAAGTCTTCCGAAAGATGTTGAACGTTGTTCTCTTTTGAGAGTACAAAAGATAGTGAGGGAAGTGGGTTCAGTGCTCCGTGTAAATTGCAGAATAGAAACGACTAAAAACCAATTGGAAGTGTTGTTTTCAAGTCACATGACTTCACATGCGCGTCTCAGGACGTGTACGCGCTGACAGTATCTGGTGACGTACGCCATTTGGAAGTAGCGATCTAATTCAGCGAAGTTTCAAAACGTGAAAAGGAGTAAATCCAAACACATCCGGATTTAATATATCTTCTGAGCTCGATTCAAGCATACAATTGTTAAAGTATAAAACCTTTTATATTTTTTTTTAAAATACCAAGGTGTGTACATTCGGTCACGCACGAAAGTTTAAAAAGACATTCGGCTCCATTTAATGTAAATTTTCATAATAATAAAAAAGAAGCCTAGGTTTAGTGTCTTTGACGTAGTATAAGTTCTTTGATGGGTCTATGAAGAAATTTAATAAGTTGCAAAGTTTTCACGAAATATATATGCGGGTGCGCGCACACGGTCGCGCACGAACGAAAGCCAAAAAAAGCGGAGATAAACCCCCTTTATAATATGCTCCTGGAGCTCTTTTTGGTAGAATGAGTTAGTTCTGAAAATAACTTTTTTTTTTTTTTTTTTTTAAAACAAGTGTTATGTTGTTTTTGATTTTTTAAACTTGCAACAACATTTTCATGTGTGACACAGGATCAAAATGAAATGAAGAAATTTATCTTTTCTTGGAGCATTTATGACTCTCAATTTTTAGTTTAGTAAGAATGAGGCTCTGCTCTCCGTACAAAAGAATTTCTCCACACTCGTTGCATTTCATGTGCACCTTTGCAAGATATGGTCTCAAGTCCATCACAGCACTCGATGGAGATACAGGTCGTCGATCAGAAGATGTGCTGGCCACCTCTGATGGTAATAGCGTGGCCAGGGCTCTTGTCGATGCCTGTGCGAATTCCACAGGGTGCACTTGTTTGACATGCCGCACCATGGTATGTATGGAAAAGGAATATTTTTTTCTTGGATTTCCTCTTGAGAGAACCGAATTGCATATCGTGCAGGTAACTTTTTGCGCATTCACTTTCTTTTCTTCTTCAGGATAAGTGAAAAATTGCCAAATAAAAGATTCCTTTTTTCTTTTTAAAGGTAGTCGCTCATTTCCTTCAGATTCGGAAGATGAATGCGGGGCGGCAGCCATTTCAGCAAAGTCTTCCAAAGGATGTTGAACGTTGTTCTATTTTGAGAGTACAAAAGATAGTGAGGGAAGTGGGTGGAGTCCTCCGTGTAAATTGCAGAATAGAAACTACTAAGAACCAATTGGAAGTGTTGTTTTCGAGTCACATGACTTCTAATGCGCGTCTCGGGACGTGTAGGCGGTGACAGTATCTGGTCACGTACGCCATTTGGAAGTAGCGGTCTAATTCAGCGAAGTTTCAAAACGTGAAAAGGAGTAAATCCAAACACATCCGGATTTAATATATCTTCTGAGCTCGATTCAAGCATACAATTGTTAAAGTATAAAACCTTTTATATTTTTTTTAAAAATACCAAGGTGTGTACATTCGGTCACGCACGAAAGTTTAAAAAGACATTCGGCTCCATTTAATGTAAATTTTCATAATAATAAAAAAGAAGCCTAGGTTTAGTGTCTTTGACGTAGTATAAGTTCTTTGATGGGTCTATGAAGAAATTTAATAAGTTGCAATTGCAAAGTTTTCACGAAATATATATGCGGGTGCGCGCACACGGTCGCGCACGAACGAAAGCAAAAAAAAGCGGAGATAAACCCCCTTTATAATATGCTCCTGGACCTCTTTTTGGTAGAATGAGTTAGTTCTGAAAAGAACTTTTTTTTTTATTTATTTTTTTTAAAACAAGTGTTATGTTGTTTTTGATTTTTTAAACTTGCAACAACATTTTCATGTGTGACACAGGATCAAAATGAAATGAAGAAATTTATCTTTTCTTGGGGCATTTATGACTCTCAATTTTTAGTTTAGTAAGAATGAGGCTCTGCTCTCCGTACAGAAGAATTTCTCCACACTCGTTGCATTTCATGTGCACCTTTGCAAGATATGGTCTCAAGTCCATCACAGCACTCGATGGAGATACAGGTCGTCGATCAGAAGATGTGCTGGCCACCTCTGATGGTAATAGCGTGGCCAGGGCTCTTGTCGATGCCTGTGCGAATTCCAAAGGGTGCACTTGTTTGACATGCCGCACCATGGTATGTATGGAAAAGGAATATTTTTTCTTGGATTTCCTCTTGAGAAAACCGAATTGCATATCGTGCAGGTAACTTTTGGCGCATTCACTTTCTTTTGTTCTTCAGGATAAGTGAAAAATTGCCAAATAAAAGATTCCTTTTTTCTTTTTAAAGGTAGTCGCTCATTTCCTTCAGATTCGGAAGATGAATGCGGGGCGGCAGCCATTTCAGCAAAGTCTTCCAAACGATGTTGAACGTTGTTCTCTTTTGAGAGTACAAAAGATAGTGAGGAAAGTGGGTGGAGTCCTCCGTGTAAATTGCAGAATAGAAACTACTAAGAACCAATTGGAAGTGTTGTTTTCGAGTCACATGACTTCACATGCGCGTCTCGGGACGTGTAGGCGGTGACAGTATCTGGTCACGTACGTCATTTGGAAGTAGCGGTCTAATTCAGCGAAGTTTCAAAACGTGAAAAGGAGTAAATCCAAACACATCCGGATTTAATATATATTCTGAGCTCGATTCAAGCATACAATTGTTAAAGTATAAAACCTTTTATATTTTTTTTAAAAATACCAAGGTGTGTACATTCGGTCACGCACGAAAGTTTAAAAAGACATTCGGCTCCATTTAATGTAAATTTTCATAATAATAAAAAAGAAGCCTAGGTTTAGTGTCTTTGACGTAGTATAAGTTCTTTGATGGGTCTATGAAGAAATTCAATAAGTTCAGATTGCAAAGTTTTCACGAAATATATAGGCGGGTGCGCGCAGTCGGTCGCGCACGAAAGCCTGGAAATGCGCTATCCATTTTATTGAGAACTGTTGCCGAGAGTGCGCACACCGGGTCGCGCACGAAAGTTTAGAAAGGCTATTTTTATTTACAGACAAATTTTAATGCGTTCAAAAAAAGGCAAGGTACAGACTTTCTAGTTCTGTATCGCTTTACAAGGAGTCTCTATGCAACTTGAACAGTGAAGAAAACGGCTTGTTTCCGAAAAAAATATTGCCAGACCTTTATTGACAAAAGTATAGGTTGTATACACGAGATATTTCTGAATTAGCATTTTAAAAACCAATGAAATTCACTGAAAACACCATAGGTTTTACACACGTTATAGTTAGGAAGTAGCATTTACAAAACCTATGAAATTCACTGAAAAAACCATAGGTTTTACACACGTTATAGTTAGGAAGTAGCATTTACAAAACCTATGAAATTCACTGAAAAAACCATAGGTTTGACACCAGTTGTAGTTAGGTGGAAATTTTACTGATATAAAACCAATGAAATTCCACGTTATAGTTAGTTGGACTCACTATAACTTGCGCGTGTAATGCACTGCTGATGACGTCACATATTACATCACTCATGACATCACTCATGACACCATCCTTGTGACACAGTGACAGACCTCCTTTCACTGTAATCTAACCCTTGAAACACATATTCAAAAATAGAAACTAACATTTAAAAAAAAATGGAGATACCCATACCAGTTACAACAACCAATTCAATAATTCCACCATCTATATACACATGCACTAATTCACCAACAGTTCTATATAGTCACTCATACATATATTCACTAATCATATGTAGTGATACACCTACACATCCTGTTACACACTGACAATCATCCAAAAGTTATTCACACACATACTCACACATGCAAATAAACTATTGAACATCCATTTATTTGCATAAACAGCTATACACACACTACCACTTTACTTCTAAGGAAACATACACATACTTACTCTCATAAAAAATCATTTATAGAAACACATACTAATTTAAACAGGAACTCTTACAATCCCTCACTCTCACATATTGTCACTTATATACATCAATATTCACATATACTATATTAAAACATATGTAGTTACTGATAAAGACACTAATAAGACAGTCATTCACTCACTAACACAGACATATACACACTAATCCACCCATACAGTCCTTCACATATGCTGTCTTCAAAACACATACAAACAGAGACTCAGTCATTCTTGCATCTATGTACTAAGTAATACCTCCACCAAACCATGCAAACACTCATACTGATACTAAGAAAAACATCTAATAACCTATATACATACACATGTACCTACTCATCAACCCATGCAGCCACTTATACACAAAGTGAAACACTAATACATATATTTAAATATTTAAGCATTACTCAGTAATATATGTATTCACTAAGATATTCAATAATATATACATATATAACACATATTTATTTTTCAGAAAGACACACATTCACTGGATGGTGTCATCAGTGATGTCATGAGTGATGTAATATGTGACGTCATCAGCAGTGCATTACACGCGCAAGTTATAGTGAGTCCAACTAACTATAACGTGGAATTTCATTGGTTTTATATCAGTAAAATTTCCACCTAACTACAACTGGTGTCAAACCTATGGTTTTTTCAGTGAATTTCATAGGTTTTGTAAATGCTACTTCCTAACTATAACGTGTGTAAAACCTATGGTTTTTTCAGTGAATTTCATAGGTTTTGTAAATGCTACTTCTTAACTATAACGTGTGTAAAACCTATGGTTTTTTCAGTGAATAGATGGCCCTGCAGACAAGTGACTCTGGGTTTTACTGGCAACCGCGCTGCTTGCAGCCTTCAAGATAATCGAGGGATCGATACACCCAGGAGTCCGCCAGGATTCTCAGCGCGGAGGAAGCAGGCTGAGGTATTCTATCTCCACGGGGCAAACAGTCTCACATTTGACGCCCCAGCTTCTAACCTACCTGGGAGGAGAGGCGCTGCGGTCAAGCGGGGACACAGGGCATGCACCGCGATGTTCAATCGTCCTTCAACCACCCCACCTACCTGATTGGGCACAAAACGATATGGCTCTCTACTCCTCCACACCAGCCACCTGACATTGCCAGAACTGTTGCATGCTGGGGTTTGGAGTCCACGAAATTCAAAATGGACTGTGATTGGCTGTGCAGACTGCATGGGGGAGGGAACACAGTGCCTTTAAACTTCCAACAGGAGGACATTGGGAAGAAAGTTGTTCAGGGGCAAGGCGCTGAAGAAGGCACGATAGCCGAAATGCATTCGCCATACCAGGACCTCTGAAATAAACGGCTGTTTGTCCAGTGTTCCCCGCGTGGCCTCTCATCCTTTCTCTTGGGAAAGGATTTTCAGTCATATTTACTGCGCAGCCAGACGCGCAGAAGAGATGGCCCTGCAGACAAGTGACTCTGGGTTTTACTGGCAACCGCGCTGCTTGCAGCCTTCAAGATAATCGAGGGATCGATACACCCAGGAGTCCGCCAGGATTCTCAGCGCGGAGGAAGCAGGCTGAGGTATTCTATCTCCACGGGGCAAACAGTCTCACATTTGACGCCCCAGCTTCTAACCTACCTGGGAGGAGAGGCGCTGCGGTCAAGCGGGGACACAGGGCATGCACCGCGATGTTCAATCGTCCTTCAACCACCCCACCTACCTGATTGGGCACAAAACGATATGGCTCTCTACTCCTCCACACCAGCCACCTGACATTGCCAGAACTGTTGCATGCTGGGGTTTGGAGTCCACGAAATTCAAAATGGACTGTGATTGGCTGTGCAGACTGCATGGGGGAGGGAACACAGTGCCTTTAAACTTCCAACAGGAGGACATTGGGAAGAAAGTTGTTCAGGGGCAAGGCGCTGAAGAAGGCACGATAGCCGAAATGCATTCGCCATACCAGGACCTCTGAAATAAACGGCTGTTTGTCCAGTGTTCCCCGCGTGGCCTCTCATCCTTTCTCTTGGGAAAGGATTTTCAGTCATATTTACTGCGCAGCCAGACGCGCAGAAGAGATGGCCCTGCAGACAAGTGACTCTGGGTTTTACTGGCAACCGCGCTGCTTGCAGCCTTCAAGATAATCGAGGGATCGATACACCCAGGAGTCCGCCAGGATTCTCAGCGCGGAGGAAGCAGGCTGAGGTATTCTATCTCCACGGGGCAAACAGTCTCACATTTGACGCCCCAGCTTCTAACCTACCTGGGAGGAGAGGCGCTGCGGTCAAGCGGGGACACAGGGCATGCACCGCGATGTTCAATCGTCCTTCAACCACCCCACCTACCTGATTGGGCACAAAACGATATGGCTCTCTACTCCTCCACACCAGCCACCTGACATTGCCAGAACTGTTGCATGCTGGGGTTTGGAGTCCACGAAATTCAAAATGGACTGTGATTGGCTGTGCAGACTGCATGGGGGAGGGAACACAGTGCCTTTAAACTTCCAACAGGAGGACATTGGGAAGAAAGTTGTTCAGGGGCAAGGCGCGGTGTAGCACGGTTACAACGAATTTTTTACAACGCACTACCATTACATCGCATCTTTTACCACGCAAACCATTACAACGCAATGCGCTGGGGGGCGCTCTAGGATAGGGAATGTATTTAATATACTATCCAACACCTTCCCTGCTATCCACGGGGACTGGAGTTGGAATAGTAAATTAAATAATTCACTATCCAGCGCCTAAAAGCATTATGCGTTGTAATGGACTGCGTGGTAAAAAACGCGTTGTAAAGGCATGCGTGGTAAAAGCATGCGTTGTAGTGACACCAATCCCAAGGCGCTGAAGAAGGCACGATAGCCGAAATGCATTCGCCATACCAGGACCTCTGAAATAAACGGCTGTTTGTCCAGTGTTCCCCGCGTGGCCTCTCATCCTTTCTCTTGGGAAAGGATTTTCAGTCATATTTACTGCGCAGCCAGACGCGCAGAAGAGATGGCCCTGCAGACAAGTGACTCTGGGTTTTACTGGCAACCGCGCTGCTTGCAGCCTTCAAGATAATCGAGGGATCGATACACCCAGGAGTCCGCCAGGATTCTCAGCGCGGAGGAAGCAGGCTGAGGTATTCTATCTCCACGGGGCAAACAGTCTCACATTTGACGCCCCAGCTTCTAACCTACCTGGGAGGAGAGGCGCTGCGGTCAAGCGGGGACACAGGGCATGCACCGCGATGTTCAATCGTCCTTCAACCACCCCACCTACCTGATTGGGCACAAAACGATATGGCTCTCTACTCCTCCACACCAGCCACCTGACATTGCCAGAACTGTTGCATGCTGGGGTTTGGAGTCCACGAAATTCAAAATGGACTGTGATTGGCTGTGCAGACTGCATGGGGGAGGGAACACAGTGCCTTTAAACTTCCAACAGGAGGACATTGGGAAGAAAGTTGTTCAGGGGCAAGGCGCTGAAGAAGGCACGATAGCCGAAATGCATTCGCCATACCAGGACCTCTGAAATAAACGGCTGTTTGTCCAGTGTTCCCCGCGTGGCCTCTCATCCTTTCTCTTGGGAAAGGATTTTCAGTTATATATATATATATATATATATATATATATATATATATATATATATATATATATATATATATATATATATATATATTACCTCCTGGCGGTCGCCAGTAGGTATATATAGTTAGGATTTTTTCTCTATGGGATTTTTGAAAATTCTATGTCGAATAACTTTGGCGTTTGAGGACGGAATTGGCTGAAATCTTCAGGAAAATGGAACATTTTGTTTCTGAGCAGCCCCTGAAAGTTTGGGGGGGGTTTCGTGAAGGGGGGGCCGAGAAAAAAGGGGGTCCCAAAACGCGTTTTTCCCATGCAATTTTCCATAGGGCGGTTGGACTCACTTTTAGCTCGAACGGCTGAATGGATTTCCACGAAACTTGGCAAAATTGTAGGGACTGGTAGCCCGATGTGCCTTTGCTAGGTCTCAATATATGTGCTCCAGTGGATTTTGAGAAATGAACGTTCAAAAAAATATATATATCCGTAAGCGCGCTCCGGGCAGCGCCGCGGTTCGCGTACCTGACGCGTAACGGAACTTCGCGAAGCGAAGCTGATTGGCTCTCCGGTGTCTGTCAACATTCTAAACAGTCCGGAGCGGCCGCCATCTTGTCTCTCGGTAGGATCGAGAGACAAGAGGAGGCCAAAACAAAGGGGTAAATGACCATAAGGGGGCATAGCAGATCCTCCCTGACCCCCTAGGTTTGATGTGGAGGCTTTAAAAGGGCCCCGCGCACCGGGAAGCGGTCTGGGGAGCGTACTATAAGGAAAAAAGAATGATAGACTTTTTAAATATTGTATGTTTATTGATTGTTCATTTTGTTGGGTTTTTTTTTGCTTTTTTTTATTAAATATAAATTTATTTTTGTGATTCATTTTCCATATTTAACAGAACATTTAACAACACATTGTTGGAAATGTCCTCATTTTCAATCAGCGAATCTACTGCATCTACACATTGAACTAATTCATGGTCCCGTGATTCATCCATGAAATGTGAGTCATCATTGTCCTCAATATCTTTTTCTGTGTTGTTCTCCAGAACAATTTTGAAGGAAATATTCTGCTCTCCTTCCATTTTCTTGCTGTAATTTGCATAAAAAATAAATATATCAGTAGAGATAGGGCACTGTTGGGTTTAAGTTCAGACAGGTACTTGTGAGTTTATAACAGAGAAGTAATCTATGGGCACTGTATGGTTTCAGGCGTGAAGTAGTACTATTAAAAAGTGCCTGTGAAGAAGCCTAAGTAAATTCATAATTATACCACAGAAACTTAAATCAATCCATAATTATAATAAACAAGCCTTTCTCAATGTCTAACTCTTACAGAGGGACAGTATATAACTATCTAAAAATGTTTTCCCAAATTAGTTTAAAGTGCATGACATAGTTCTCCTTTCAAATTTACAAAATAACATCTTACCTTTTAAAAACAAGTTTAAGTCATAGGTGGCGCAAGGTAGTCATATAAGTCAATGAGGATAGTCGCTTGGGCAGGTAGGCAGCCCGAACTATGGGTTTTTTGTTCCTTATGTTAATTTAATTTACCCCTCCTTTGTTCCCGTTACACTTGCGTACTTGCTCTTGTTGATACCGGAACCATGCATGATTTCTGCTCACGCCTGTAATGCTTACTCATCTCTCTCAATAAAAAATTCTTGTGAAATAAAAACAAGTTTAAGTTGTCAGTGAAAATGCTCTTGCAATGTACTTCAGGAAGTAGTAGTCAAAATGGCTGTGTTTCTCTCTCTTTCTTTATATATATTCAGGTACATAACCAATCAAATGTCAGGTAAAAAAAGTAGAAAATGAAAGTAACATTTTATTTGGTTGTCAATTCCAACAATTCAGATGTGTTTTGTGAAGTAATTTACCTCAGGTTAGCGTCCGGTGCGCGTACCGGGTAGCGCTCCGGGGAGCGTACTTTGGTGAAAATTAGTGAAAAAAGTTAGAGTAAAATAATAATTGTGAGTGATCAGATGTAGGGTAGCTCTGAAAAGAGCTTTTGGGTCCTGTGGCTGATTTAGGTACCTACAAGTAGGTACCAATGCACAGTCTTAAATTCAAGTTGAAAATTCTGTTCCCTTCATCTGAGAAGTGAACTTCATCTGCTCTGTAGATATCTTGCATGTAGTAACGCAAGTTATTGTTGTAGATGGAGCCCATTCCATGGCCTCTCATGTAAGCTGAAACAGACTTATTTACATGCTTCCTCGATTTCTCAATTTGTGGACAAAATTGGTTGGACCACCTCCATTTCTGTCTTTGGCATATATTTGAATATACCAAGGCAGTTTGAGGAAAAAGTGCCATCAATTGGTCAAAGGTGTCTTTTAAAAGCATTTCCAGACCTACCCCAGTCAAAGTGCCCAAGTCATTTCCTCCACAGTGCACAATTAACAGGTCAGATTTTGGCAAATGCAAAAAGGTTTTCACCAATGGTATCAATTGGTGACATCTTAATCCTCTGTGGCCAATCCAGTTGATTTCCACATTTTGTAAATTGGGGTTGTGTAAATTTCTGTTATCAGCATACCTTTGAGCCCAGTGGATGTAACTATGTCCAATAATCCAGACAGAAAACATGGTGAGAGGAGGTTCTGCTGTAGTCAGATGAAGTGTGGGAATGAAATGGCAGTTGGAACAGTAGGAGTATGTAATGAAAAAAACTGTGGAGTTTCTGTGGTAATTAATCTGTAGCAGTGATTGGTGCATTTTGATTGCTGAAAACAGAAAGTTAGAGTGCATGGATGAGTTCTTTGAAAGATGTAATTTGAATGGTCAAGAAAAAATCATTTTATGAAAGATTGCACTGGATACGCAGGTGTACTGAGAGTTCAGAGTTCAATTGAAACATTGTTGTGTGAACTTGCAAACATGAGAGGTCTTTCAGGAGGTGGTTGCTATGGAAAAAAGGCAGAAAGGGCAGAAGGGGGAAGGGTGTTGATTTGAAAAAAGTGAGGAAAGAGTTTTGATTGGGTGACATGAGAGATATGTGTGATGAATTACAGCATTTCTGTGCCATTGTTGGTTGCAGCCTCTGGAGTGCATACCTTTTGCTCTGCTGAAGACAAATTGGTGTGTGTCTGAGACTGTTTTGAAACTCAAAAAGTATTTGCTAAGGTGAGAAAAGATTCATTTAATTTAGATAGAGAATAGTATGCTTTAGGGAGAAAATTATGAAGAAAGTTGTGTATTTAAAATGTTGCTTTGTTTCATAGGTTTGCTTGGGGCATATTTAAAAGGCCTTTGAGTCCCTTTGATGTTATTTTTCCCATTTTAATTTAAGACATTTCCCCGTGGTGCAAGGTCCTTGTAAATACTCCCCCATGTGTGCTTGGCAAATTTAGATTTTGTTTCTTTGAGTTACATAGCCATGTTAAAAGTGATGCAAAAATGGTGCAACGGCCTTCAAAATACGCTTTCATGTGTGTTAGGGCATTTTAAGTCACTTCCCCATGAATGTAGTTGAATAACTGCTTTACTTGATGTGTTTAAAAACGTTTATTGAAGTCATTTAAGTTTCTTGATATGTACTGCTAGAGTTTCATAGGCTGCTTTGGGCATATTTACAAGGCCTTTGAGTCCCTTTGATGTTATTTTCCCCATTTTAATTTAAATCATTTCCCCGTGGTGCAAGGTCCTTGTAAATACGCCCCCATGTGTACTTGGCAAATTTAGATTTTGTTTCTTTGAGTTACATAGCCATGTTAAAAGTGAAGGAAAAATGGTGCAAGGGCCTTCAAAATACGCTTTCATGTGTGTTAGGGCATTTTAAGTCACTTCCCCTTGAATGTAGTTGAATAACTGCTTTACTTGATGTGTTTAAAAACGTTTATTAAAGTCATTTAAGTTTCTTGATATGTACTGCTAAAGTTTCATAGGCTGCTTGGGGCATATTTACAAGGCCTTTGAGTCCCTTTGATGTTATTTTCCCCATTTTAATTTAAGTCATTTCCCCGTGGTGCAAAGTCTCTGTAAATACGCCCCCATGTGTGCTTGGCAAATTTAGATTTTGTTTCTTTGAGTTACATAGCCATGTTAAAAGTGATGGAAAAATGGTGCAAGGGCCTTCAAAATACGCTTTCATGTGTGTTAGGGATTTTAAGTCACTTCCCCTTGAATGTAGTTGAATAACTGCTTTACTTGATGTGTTTAAAAACGTTTATTGAAGTCATTTAAGTTTCTTGATATGTACTGCTAAAGTTTCATAGGCTGCTTGGGGCATATTTACAAGGCCTTTGAGTCCCTTTGATGTTATTGTCCCCATTTTAATTTAAGTCATTTCCCCGTGGTGCAAGGTCCTTGTAAATACGCCCCCATGTGTGCTTGGCAAATTTAGATTTTGTTTCTTTGAGTGACATAGCCATGTTAAAAGTGATGGAAAAATGGTGCAAGGGCCTTCAAAATACGCTTTCATGTGTGTTAGGGCATTTTAAGTCACTTCCCCTTGAATGTAGTTGAATAACTGCTTTACTTGATGTGTTTAAAAACGTTTATTGAAGTCATTTAAGTTTCTTGATATGTACTGCTAGAGTTTCATAGGCTGCTTGGGGCATATTTAAAAGGCCTTTGAGTCCCTTTGATGTTATTTTCCCCATTTTAATTTAAGTTATTTCCCCGTGGTGCAAGGTCCTTGTAAATACGCCCCCATGTGTGCTTGGCTAATTTAAGTACTGATAGGGTGTGCTTCTACATAGGACCTGTGTTGTGTTTTCAAATTATGACCAGAAAATCATATTTTTTTTTTAAACGCTTTTCACATTTATGAGACGGTCATATTGGTGTCTGCTTCTTTAAATAAATATTGAATTGAGAAATATTAAACTGAGGCTTCTGTAAGTGTCAAAGGAGGTGAGTAATGTACATTGCTCTGTTGCATACAGTCCTCATCCTCTGCGTACTCTTGGATATGCTAGACTAAATCTGCTCAATGAGATAACTAAGCTGAGGAAACACAGGTGATGTGATTGTGAATTGAGCATAAATATGTGCACGTTTTTCAATTACATCACCTGTGTTTCCTAACATTACGAATCACATTGTGCAGATGAGGTTTAGGCCTGTCCAGGGAGATAGAGGAGGTCTGGCCTTTGTTCAAGAGTGCAGTGTACATGACTCACTTCATTGGTAGGCCTGCACATGTATTATCTCCTCTGTACTCTTCAAAAAGCCTAAATTTCATCTGCAACCCTGAGTAGGCCTCACCTCAAACAAACCTCTGGATAGGCCACACCTTATCGTCATCCTGAATCAATCATTTAAAATGTTAGAGGCAGATTTATGATGGCCGTGCGCCTCTTTTGTGCCGCTGTTGCGTCACTTTTGTGATGCAGCAGTGATGCAAAAGATGCACCATGTTGCAAGACAGGCCTCACTTCATCTCCAACAAGATACCGTCAGTTTAAACTGTAAACATTTAGGACTGTGTAGGGGGCATGGAGAAGCTAAATCTTCTGTAAATGTCAAAATTGTTGCATACAGTGCTCAACTTCTGTGTAGTCTTTGATATGTTAGTTTCCATCTGCACAATGAGATACCTAAGCAAAGGAAACACAGGTGATGTGATTGTGAAATGAGGAAAAGAAATTCCACATTTTTCAATTACATCACCTGTGTTTCCTAACATTATGAATCACATTGTGCAGTTGAGGTTTAGGCCTGTCCAGGGACACAGAAGAGGTCTGGCCTTTGTTCAAGAGTGAAGTGGACATGACTCACTTCATTGGTAGGCCTGCACATGTATTATCTCCTCTGTACTCTTCAACAAGCCTAAATTTCATCTGCAACCCTGAGTAGGCCTCACCTCAAACAAACCTCTGGATAGTCCACACCTTATCGTCATCCTGAATCAATCATTTAAAATGTTAGGGGCAGATTTATGATGGCCGTGCGCCTCTTTTGCGCCGCTGTTGCGTCACTTTTGTGATGCAGCCGTGATGCAAAAGATGCACCATGTTGCAAGATAGGCCTCACTTCATCTCCAACAAGATACCGTCAGTTTAAACTGTAAACATTTAGGACTGTGTAGGGGGCATGGAGAAGCTGAATCTTCTGTAAATGTCAAAATTGTTGCATACAGTGCTCAACTTCTGCGTACTCTTTGATATGCTAGACTCCATCTGCACAATGAGATACCTAAGCAAAGGAAACACAGGTGATGTGATTGTGAAATGAGGAAAAGAAATTCCACATTTTTCAATTACATCACCTGTGTTTCCTAACATTACGAATCACATTGTGCAGATGAGGTTTAGGCCTGTCCACGGACACAGAAGAGGTCTGACCTTTGTTCAAGAGTGCAGTGGACATGATTCACTTCATTGGTAGGCCTGCACATGTATTATCTCCTCTGTACTCTTCAACAAGCCTAAATTTCATCTGCAACCCTGAGTAGACCTCACCTCAAACAAACCTCTGGATAGGCCACACCTTATCGTCATCCTCAATCAATCATTTAAAATGTTAGGGACAGATTTATGATAGCCGTGTGCCTCTTTTGCGCCGCTGTGCGTCACTTTTGTGACGCAGCGGCGGTGCAAAAGATTTGCTATGTTGCGACATATTTACAACTTGATGCATCTAAGCAGATGTGTCATGCTGTAAAGTCCTGTGCCACATGAAACCTGCGTCAGATTTCATGTGAGCGTTTTGTTGTAGGGTGGGCAGTCATTTGCATGAAAGCCCTGTAAAACTAACACAGTAAAATTAAGAAGATTTCACTGAGTCACATTTATGGCATTGCTGAATCAAATCCTTACGCCTGTTTGAAACAGGCATAAGGAGTGATGCACCATGCAATGTGTGGCTTGCCCCTGTGCATTGCAGTAGATATGTCACGCTTACGACGTGATTCCTGCAATGCGCCGTTTTTGTGGAACAGATGCGTGACGCATCTGTGCTGTTTTTGCTCAATGGTGCTCTGCATTGTAAATGCGGCACATCATGGGTGGCAGAGCAGTGGCGCACGTTAACTGGTGCATCCTTGGGGATGCGCCAGTTAACATAAATCTGCTCCTTTAAATTTAAGTATTAGCAGGGGACACAGTGTTGGTGAGGCTTATCCAAGGTTAAGAAGAGATGAGTCCTGTTCACTGAAAAATTGGACATAGGCCTCACCTCCTCAGCATCGCTGGACATGGTTAAATAATATCTGCAAAATGTTACTCTTGTTAAACAATTTTACAATTATAGTCTCTGAGATTTGTCTCTTACTCTGCAACATCTCATTGTTGTTCTCTTTCTTTAAAGATAACGACAACATCAAGCATGAGTGATAATGAGCAATCTGTTGATCTCGATCTTATCATTGAAGTTGTCATTGAAACATCAGTGGAAGTAGATCCCTTGGATGATTTATATCCTGTGGATGAGGAAGAATATGATGAGGATGCCAATTTGTCAGAATTGTATGACATAGGGTGGGAAGCTGACCTGCTTGAGCCTATTGAATTATAAAGACTTTTAAAAATAAATGTAAGTTCCTGGAAATGAAAAGTAACCATGTAAACCGTTTCATTTAAAATTAAATACAACTTCAAAAACAGCTTGTGTGTAGTGTCTTTAATAAAATAGTCAAATATGCTCATAAAATTAGTTCAGATTCACATATAAAAGAGCACAGGTCAAATGTAGAAGCATTCCATTTCTTTGCTACTATTTGTGAGTTTTAAATTTGTAAATGCACTAAAGATTATTGTATGTAGAATTGACAACTAGTGTGTTAATTTTTTGACGACTGTTATTGATTTACTGTTTGGTAATAGTGGTTAATAACATTTTTTATTATATTTTACCACAGATTCAACTGCAGATCATTTCAAAACTACAATATGCCATCTAAAGAAAGAAGCCGAAGGGCTACAAAACGTCAAAGACAGCAGATTACTAAATGCTTGCAGCAGTCCTCTACAATAAAAACTCGTCAAGTCACCAAGAAAGCTCCGGGTAAGACAACGAAATCATTCCTAAGAAACATTTGTAGAAAAAAAAGTATCACTACAGAACATGTTTTAGTCCAGAAAAAGAGAGCCAATTTAAACGGAAAGGAAAGGCCAATCAAATATGTTACTGCTAGAGCAGGAGATAACTCTGTGCATGGTAGTAGAAGGAAAAATCAGTTTAGGGACATTCGTAGACAAATGTTCCGCAACAGGATAATTAAAAATTTGTTAAAAAATATTAAGAAAGGTCAACAGAAAGTGGTTTTTTATAAGAGAAAAAAAAAAGTTGAGAAAATTATTGATCAGGCATTCGAAATTAAGCGAAAGTTATTTATTTTGATAATCAATAGAATTAGGAAACTAAACAAGGCAATTTATGATTTCAAAACAAATAGTAGATGGAAGAGAACAGTTAATCATAGTAATTTTTGTGAAGTTTTTTCAGGAGAATGGATGCATTGTTCAAGTTGTGAGGCATTTTTTAATGAGGAGAGTTATTTCCAGGATAATGATTTGGTGCATGCAGTTGACACGAGTGGTCGAGCTTATGAGGTGAAAGATGGTTGTCCAGTTGAAAAAGAAAAACTTGTGACAACAGAGGCAGAAGAGGTGTTAGGTAATGAGGTTTTAGGAAGACGTCCTAAGGGACCAGTGTATACCTGGAAGTGTAGTAGTATTTGCAGTGTGCGACAGGATTCCATCAATTTGCTTTGTGATTTTGTACGGACATTTAATAAGAAAAGTTTAAAACAGAAAATGAAGTTGTTGCAAGAATTAGATCCTTGCAGAGTGAGAGAAGTGACAGGTTTGCATGGTCATTCACTGGCTTGTCTTTCCAGGAGAGTATGCCAGAGTGTTTTTTCATCATTTCAGGATGCTAGCAGTGCATCATAATAAAGTAAGGAAATTAGTTAGAATGTTGTATTATGCTAAGAGTCCAGCAAATATGCTTAAACAATTATGCACTGCTCTTTTGCATGGTTCTGAAGTAGATGTGAAGAATATTTGTGAAGAAATTGAGTTTTGTTACTTTGCAAGTAAAGAGGAGAATGTTGAAATTGACCCAGAAGAAGAAGGTAATGTGGAAGATAGTTTACAGGTTTCCAGTACAGATAATTTTCAGAAAGAAATTGCCACGTTTCAGGTGAAATCAAGTGAGAGGCCTAATTTCACTTGTGTGTGTTGTCGACGCACCTATTATAAGAATCAGACTAAGTTAGTGGATTTATATGCGAAAAGTGAAAGGGAAAATAATTGTGAATGGAAGGATTTTGCAACATACTTGATGGTAGAAAATTGTTTTGATTTGGGATCGGATCAACGTGTGTGTACTTATTGTTGTAACAAATTAAATCAAAACCGGATGCCTGCTAGAGCGGTTCATAATAATCTGGAATTGGTTGAGATTCCTTCTGAATTGAAGGATTTAAATACTTATGAATCTATTTTGATTCAAAGTATCCATCCCTTTCAGGCTATTGTACGATTGGAGCCAAAGACAGGGAAATTGCCTCCATCAGATTTACAGAGAGGATTAAAGGGAAGAGTTGTTTATTTGCCTCTAGATTTGAAGAAAAACATTAATACAATTGGAGTAGAGAAAGTGGAAGAGGAACCTCTTGTTATCTTAGTTAATGGGGTTCCGACAAAGAGTAAGAAAATCTGGCAAGATTTAGTGGATGTTAGGAAAGTCAACAAGCATTTACAATGCAATGGTTTTGCCTTTGTTAAAGTTAGAGCTATTGGCATTGCTCTTGACATTATTTTTATTTATGTTTTTTTTTAACAAAAATAAATGGCATTGTCATTTACAATCCTACTAGCTTTATCTCTCGCAAATGACACACACAAACACACACAGAGCCCCCCACACACACACCCACACAGAGCCCCCCACACACACAGCCACACAGAGCCCCCCACACACACAGCCACACAAAGCCCCCCACACACACAGCCACACAGAGCCCTCCACACACCCACACAGAGCCTTCCACACACACCCACACAGCACAAGCAGGCAACAGGGGCACACGGAGGCACAAGCAGGCAACAGGGGCACACGGAGGCACAAGCAGGCAACAGGGGCACACGGAGGCACAAGCAGGCAACAGGGGCACACGGAGGCACATGCAGGCGACAGGGGCACACGGAGGCACAAGCAGGTGACAGGGGCACGAAAACTGAGGCACAAGCAGGCGACAGGGGCACGAAAAAGGAGGCGCAAGCAGGCAACAGGGGCACACGGAGGCACAAGCAGGCAACAGGGGCACACGGAGGCACAAGCAGGCAACAGGGGCACACGGAGGCACAAGCAGGCAACAGGGTCACGAAAACAAGCACACGCAGGCAAAAGGGTCACAAGCAGGAATTGTAATTTAGACGGGGCTGAAGTGGAGAACGGTCAGTAGGGAAGTAGTGCGGCTGGTGCAGTGGTACCAGGCCGAAAGGTGAGAGGGGCTGTCTGCACCCCAGTTTGGACAGTTTCCACTACCTAACAGGGATTGGTGGGAGGGGGGCGTACTTCTTGAGGCTGCAGTGCTGTATTAAGCAGTCGCTGCTGTTTATAGTAGCTGAAATGTCACACAGATCCTTCGCAATTTTGCTAAAATGTCAGATACGTTTTTTGGTTTCATCAGTACCCGTGTACGTGCTTTGAAATGACAGTCAAGCTGTAAGAGTGATGCAAAAAGACCCCAAAATGACACAATACACAAAAATGATTTCTTGAAGCTAAACTCAAAGTGATGCTTGCTAATTGAAAATCATGCCATATGCTTACCCACAAGAAACACATTATTTTAATGGAACATCTCGGTCTACTAAACCGTTTTCAATCAAGTGTGTTGGGTGGTTATTTCTCTGAAGGGAGTTTTAGGCTTTAATTCCGTGTTGCATAGGACTGTTCCGCGCTTAATTTATGGACCAATATAATTCGTTGACATGTGCTACTGGTTGTCTGTGCCACTGGGAATATTTGATGCTGTACGTTTGACTTGCGATTCCGTTGAAAAGCCATTTGGGTGTTAGCACAGGTTTGTGCACACACTTCTGTGTAAGGGGTTTCACGAGCAGAGTATTGGTTGTGAGTAGATTATATTTTCTTTTTAGCTGATTGTGATGTTTTGTGGTTGTATTTGATCTGCAAATGTTTAATTTGATATCCACTGCCTATTGCTGTGAGGCTGGAGGGAGCCTGTCGGCATAAATCTGAGCATCCATAATACAGCAGAAAAGAGGGATTGGACAAAGGAAGAAAAAAAAAATCCCATGGGAAACCAGAATAGAGCCAGAGTCTCCCAATCTCACAGGCAGCAACTAAACTACCAGAGCACGTGCCCTATTTGAGAGTTTTCTAGTGGTTGCTGTAGGTTGGTGCACTTTGTACTTGTGTCAGTAAAAAGTGCGGTTGGGAGGGAGTTTATGTTTAACTTGTTTGATGGGGCAATACTGCTCTATCTCCATTTACATTTATGTTTGGGGTGGTTTATTTCACACTGCCTCATTAATTGTGGGTGCTCCTGTGTCTCTGGTGGTTTTTGCAACGAAAACATGTTTTGTTATCTGTAGATTTTGCACTTGTCTAATGCCTTGGGGCTCTTCTGTGAGTGTACAATGGACTGTTGTGTTAAAACCCGTCTCAAACTTCTTTAAAGTCTTTATTTATAGTGTTGATAGACTTGATATTTGTGGATTTATGCATTTGTCTTTGTAAATGCCTCTGTGGCGATGATTGGAGGTGTTCATCTGGCTAATGTTCAAAAACTGCAGTGGTCTGTGGCGGTGTATGCGTGACTGTTTCTATGAATGAATTTTTCCCGTGTCGTGGAGCTCCTAATGAGTTTGTTTTGTTCGCTTGGCAACGGAGTTGTACCTGTTTCCGTGTTTGTCTTTAGACACAGTAATATGTACATAATTTATGGATGCTGTATTTGTATCTGTGCAGCTAGATGTTTCTACACTTGCATTGATAATATTTCCTTTCATGAAAAAGACTATGCTGGTGGCTACTGTCAGTCTTGCTTTGAGAATGTACAGGTGTCTGTGGCTAGGTTCGGTTTGTTTTGTGGTAGGTGCTGGAGCATGCACATGTCCTGTGATGGTGTACATTTGTGCATAAACATCCGGTCAGCAGCCTGCTCGCCTTTTTAATATCTAGATTACGTTTGCAAGTGTGTTCCCTTTTCAGTAGGTGAGACTCTCGTCACTGAGATGTATATAGTTCAGGGCTAGTGTACCTCTTACGTGTCTGTGTATATGTGTGCAGGGGAGGAGTTGTGCTCGCTTCATTTAGGATTCATCTCCTCTCCACCGAAGGAGCATACCTTCCTCTCCACTTAACATCCTCTGGAGCGATTGCCTTTTTTCACCCTCGGGAGGTGTATGTGTTTCTCCAGAAAGTGGAGCGCTCATCTGATGTCATCAATATGCTTTGATCTGGGTAGAAGGAATAGCCGTGTGACACGTGCTCTTTTAGGCTGTCATTTCCATTCATTCCCAGGTAGTCTAAGATTTCTGAGCGGCCTGTCAGCTCGCCCACCTTCTGCGTGTGTGTAAGATTATCCGGAAGTTACGCGTGTCTATGGTCTGCTGCGTATTGTTTTCGTTGTCAGATTAAACATGCTTTTGAGATGGGGTCACCGGCACATGCGAGCGCTGTGACCTGTGTTCTCGAGACCTGTCCCGGGGTATCATGCGTGTGGCTGCGCGCCATCTGCATGTGTCGAGGGCGAGGCCAGGACACGGACTGCACCCTGGGAGCGGCCAGACGCCGGCACATTCTCGCGCCTGCCAGCTGTATCTGAGTCGGGCTGATGCGCTGTGTGAGGGCAGACACCATCAGCAGGGGTGTAGGCAGAAAGTAATCTGCCAACTATACCACAGTAATCTAACACACACTGCACAATTGAAGGGAAAGCAGCCTCCGCGGCCACAAACAGCAGCACTGGTGTAAACTGCGGCATGGACCGGGCGCGCACAGCAGCACAGAGACTCTGCAATGATGTCCATTTAATAAGCGCTCATCGTGCAGTAGCAGGCACACGCATGACGGCTGGCTGCCTTTTAATGAAGTGCTTTAGAGCAGTAAACGCGCGGCGCTGCAGAACCACAGCTGCTGGCCGCGTGCACACCAATCACTGACCAGAACATCTGGCAAAATTGAAAGGCGCGCTCATGGTGTCCCCTCGGCTGCAGCCTGGTCCAACTCTGCCCCACATAGATGCCCCAATCCGCAGACGCTGCCCTGCGCCTGGGTCTCAGCAGACCTGCTCACCCGTCGGACAAACAAACATTGGAACGAGCAAGCAGCGCCTTACCTTTGCGCGGGCTCCTGTCGCGGCAGCTCCTTCCTCTAAATATTGGCTCCGTTACTCCAGCCACCGCCGGTACGGTGCTGTAGTCTCCTCAGACGGTCTCCGCGGGGAGGGAGGGGGCAGTCCCTGGAAGTTTGGTGCTCCGATAGCGAGGGGAGGCTGCGGACTCGGCGAGGCAGGGAGCAAGCGTCTCCTTCTGGTGTCTCCATCTGCGTGATTCATTCAGCCCCATCTCCCTGCCTCTCAATACTGCAGCGAGGTGACGGATGGGTGGTGGGGGGCTGTAAGGGAGGGCTCCGGACGGCTGGGCGCGAGCAGTAAGGAGGGAAGGTGGAAAGAGTAAATCGGCAAGGGACGGTATTGAGGGCGGGTGCCGTCAATGCCGGACCAGATTCGGGGGCGTTCCCGGCTGTTGGCTGACGTCGCGTGACGTAGCCAAAAGGGAAAAATTCTCGGGAACGCCCCCGAATCTGGTCTGGGATTGACAGACAGAGCCCTCTACCAATGGCTAGCCTCCATTTATGGAGCTAGCCAATGGGAGGAGGGGGCGGATACCCGACCCCACATAGAGAGATATCGAGATATCATTAGATTTTGCTAGCGCATGCGTACTTCGTACGCATTGCGTAGGCAAAACCTAAAAAGGCAACATTGTATTTGATGAAAAACAATAAGTACTACAAGAATGTATATGTTGCAGAAGAGGAAGTAAGTGAAGAAGAGGATAGCGATTTGTGTGCTGGTCAAATTAAGAAAGTAGAAGCCTCTAAAAATGAAGAAATATATGAACATTATAGTGTTCATCCTTTGCATTCCAAGGAAGTCATGGGGAATGCTATTGAGTTGTTTCAAATGAAACAAGCCAAAGGAAGTCCCATTAGTGTTTGGGAGGAAAGTTTGGAAGCTCGGTATTTCCCACAGCTATTTCCAACAGGTCAAGGAGGAAGATATGATGAGCGACCTGATCAAATTCTTGCTTCTGAATACCGGACTTTACGATTGTATGCAGAAGATCCTAGGTTTCGTCAATGCATTCCCTATTTGTTTCATCTACTGTTTGAAAGCGATCTGTCTGGACTGTCATATGCAGTGAACCACATCTTGAAAAGTGGTGTACAGATGCAAAATATCTCGGCAAGGGACTTTATGGATAAAGTCAATGTGCAAGACAGTATTTTGGATTCTCACCTGATTAATCTCATGGCGTGTCAGCGTGGTACTAATGAGTACTGGTACCGTCGTCATGGTGATTTAAAATGTATGCTGAGGAACTTAGGAACTCCCACATGGTTCCTCACTCTCAGCTGTGCCGAGCATGGCTGGGAAGACTTACTTGAATTTCTACGAGAGGCAAATGGAAACATTGAAAATATCGAATTCAAGACACCCGGAGAACTGTGCTCTTTGGATCCAGTGAATGTATGCAGGTACTTCAATCATAGATTTGAAGCTATGATGTCTTTCATCATGAACAAGAAAAATCCACCTCTTGGAGAGGTGTTGGATTTCTTCTGGAGAAAGGAGTACCAAGCAAGAGGTGCTCCTCATATACATATGCTGCTGTGGATCAAAGATGCACCCAAATTTGGAACAGATCCGGATGACTTAGTGATGAGTTTCATAGAACAGTATTCTACATGTGCTGTTCCAAAGGCAAAGGAAGACAAAAGCCTAAGAGAACAAGTTTTACGCTTCCAAAGCCATCGTTGTGGAAAGTACTGTCGTCGTAAATTCAGAAACAAGGACAAGTTCTACACAAAATGTCGTTTCGCCTTTCCACGACCGGTGATTTCTAAAGGAAGAGTGAACAGTTTGATGTCTTCGCTGCGACATAATGTGATGAAGAAATCACCCAAAAATACCTACAATTTGAAAAGGAACGAAGAGTCCAAGTACATCAACGACTACAACCCAGTGATTTTGTCCATGTGGAATGCTAACATGGATATACAGTTTGTGGCTGAAAACTGTATGGCTGTGGCTCGGTATGTGACATCTTACATCACCAAAAAAGAAAAGACAGAATTGAAGGATATGTGGGAGGACATTTCCCATGAAAAGAGCCTCAGTAAGAAGTTGTACAGTTTCAGTCTGAAGATGTTGTCGCATCGAGAAATCGGAGCTTACGGATGTTCTGACCGGTTGTCTTCAGCAAGTCTCTATGCCAAATCCAGGAGTATCATTTGGGCGAGTCTTGGTCTTGCTGCAACGCGTAATCGAGTTCTGAAACCTGTACGGGAAATTGAGTATTTGGCGGAAAAGGAGCCAAACAGTACAGATATTTTGAAGACCAACATGTTGGATACATATTATCCAAATAGAAGCAGTCACCTCGAGAATGTTTGTCTGTATGAGGTTCTACAAAATTACATATTCAAGAGGAACATCAAAGAAGATATTGATAAAGGAGTGTATGCTGTAATTGGAAGTGAGGGATGTCTGGTCAAGCAAAGAAAATGCCAATTGGTAAACCATCGAAAATTGAGTGGCGAATCTCCTGAAAGAAAAGATTTTTTCTATTTAGCACTTTTGCAACTTTTCAAGCCTTGGGGTGCAGAAGAGGAACTGCTTGGAGATTTCGTCTGTTACGAAGATTCTTTCAATGCCGCCAAGGAGACCATAGAATGTCCTGTTTTTCCCAAATATCTAGAAATGTTGAATACGGAAATCGAGCAGGAAGCAACGATTGCAGCCGAGATTGCAAGAGACAGTTCTCAGGACAGTCAGAGTTCTGTTTCATTGAGTCAGGATCCACTAGGAGGACCAGTTATTGAAAATGAAGCTGCCACTGCCATGATTGAAGTGGAAAGAGCCATGGCACATGCTCAGGAGGATGCGGTTAACTTAGAAGACTTGGAAAGACAACTCAACGTTGAGCAGAGGAAAATATATGACGAAGTTACCAACCAAATAGATCATGGATTAAGTCATGAGAAGAAAGAGTGCTCATGTATGTCGTTGAAGCCTGTCCGACTGTACGTGAGTGGAGAAGCGGGAACTGGAAAAAGTTTCCTCATTAAAGCAATTTCATGTTATTTGCAGAAAAGGACTGAGTCATCGCTGTCTTGTGTTGTCACCGCTCCAACTGGACTGGCAGCACATAACATTAAAGGTATTACTTTGCATCGTCTACTGATGCTGCCAGTGGAGCATGATAACAAATTACAATACCACAAGTTATCTGGAGATGCTTGTTGTGAGGTTTCAAGAGTCTTGAGGAAAATGAAACTTCTTATCATTGATGAAGTAAGCATGGTTTCCAATGTCATGCTTGCCTTTGTGCATTTGAGAATGCAAGAAGTTCTCAAAACAGAGTATGATGTGTTATTTGGTGGCAAACACATCATTGTTTTCGGTGATCTTCTGCAGCTGACACCAGTGAAAGGACAACCTGTGTTCAAAATGCTCACGCATGAAGATACCAGGAAGTGCCTAGGGAGCATTGGCAATGTTAATATATGGTTAAACTTCAATTATGCTGAACTGCGTGAAAATATGCGTCAAGCGAAGGATGAAGATTATAAGAATATTCTACAAGATGTTAGAATCGGAAAAGTGACCGAGCATGGGAAAGAAGCTTTACATGCACGATTACTATCAAATTTGTATCCAGAAGAAGACGTTGTGCCTGAGAATATTTTTTGGAAAATTACTGAGAAGAAATCTGGAATATGTTTGATGCCAACTCTTGCAGAATGTGCCATCTTCAACAACAAAATGTTGAATTTAGAAAACCAAGAGATTGTGAAACTGGAAGCTATTGACAGAATAGAGCATATGGGAGCAACAATTATTTTGTCTGAGAATTTGAAATCAAAATTGGATTCATTAGAGAAGACTATTTCTAAAACTGCTGGTTTTGAAAAGACTCTGAATGTGTGCTTAAATTGCCGTATAATTTTAAGAAGGAATTTACATGTTGAAAGAGGTCTGGTAAATGGATCAATGGGTAATGTTGTTGATTTTGAGAAATACAGAAATAGAGATGGAATTGAATTTTTAAAAATTAAATTTGATGGCATTGAGGAAGTACAGCTAATTGGTCGTTGCTCTGCTAGGTTTTTGCTTGTAAAAGACTTATATGTTCGCCGTAAGCAGTTTCCTGTTTGCTTGGCATATGCGGTGACAATCCATAAATCGCAAGGTTTAAGTGTAGACAGTGCATTGGTGAATATTGGCAGTTCTGTGTTCAAGGAGGGTATGGCATATTGGCATTGTCACGAGTCAGAACTTTATCGGGATTGTACTTGATTGATTGTGATGTCACAAACATTTGTGCGGATCTAGATTGTGTTAAGGAATACAATAGGTTAAGAAGAGAGTATGCGCCACATTTGCCTCAATATCCTTTGTTTGAGAAACGTGTGGTAGGCCGGAAACGAAGAAATGTGACCAATAGTAGGGAGGTTGTAGCAAAAAGACGAAAAGTCAATGAACCCGAAATTATAAGCAGAAAAAAAATGGATTCTGTTGAAGATGTTGTTGGTTTTCAATTTGAAAATAGTTCTGGTGTCAACTGCTATGCTAATGTTGTGGTTAATGTTGTCTTTTCTCTAGAAACTTTAAAAGAAGAGATTGTGGTCAATTCGGATCAAAGATTTTGCAGTTTGTTGAATTCTGTGTTAGAGAAATGTAGCACTGATAGAACAAAAATAGAAAGTGTGTCTGAAATTCGAAATCTGTTAGACAAATGTTCAGGTCAAACGGAATTCTCTCAAAATATTCAGCAAGATTGTCAGGAGTTTTTAATATATATGCTTGATGTATTGCAAGATGAAGGTGTAGATGTAGATCACCTGTTTGGCCTTTCTTATCAATGGCAGCATGACTGCGAGAACTGTAGGGTATCAAGTACTACTAGTGTAGACTCAGAAAAATGTATATATTTCACTTTGCCAGACAGTAAATCAGTGTCCTTTAATAAGCTAGTAAAAGCCGCCGATCACAACATGGAGTGTAGCCAATGTAAGTCTGAAATGTTGTCCACATTATTTATACGAACATATGGCCAGTATGTCATTTTAATGTTCCAACGATGTAGGCCTGATGGAACAAAATTGACAACTTTAATTAAAAATGTTGTGGCTTCGCAGTTGTCAATATCAGGAAGGACTTTTGTAACTGCAGCAATTATATATCATGACGGTCCTTCAACAACATCAGGACATTACACAGCTTATTTGAAGTCTAGAAACGGCTGGTCATTCTGCAATGATTCTGTTTTAACTTTCAAAAAAAAATTGCCTTTTGACCTTAAAAATTCTTACCTGGTGTTTTTACAACCAAAATTTTAGGGAAAGAATCTCGGGATTTGCTCTGAGGAATTTCAAGAGGTTCTAATGGCTCCTACACTATTTGGCCTTGAGGATAAGTGTAGTACAGAGTCAAAAGTTATTTTTTGAGTTTTAATTAGTTCCTGAAAAAAAAGAAGGTTTTCTTACAGAAAGTGGTGGGCACGGATTAGTTAAAGGACAACAGAGTATTTCCCAAAGCAAACGGTGTTCTTACCATAACACTTGACGTCATGGAAAAATAGCTGCACTTTGAATGAGTTCAGAAAAACTGTTTCTTTTAATAAGTTAATTCAAGCAGCCAATCAAAACATGGAGTAGAGGTAATGTAAGTCTGCAATGCTGTCGACATATTTTGAACAAACTTTTGGTTATAATGTCATTTAAAAATTCCAACTATATAAACCTGATGAAAATAAGTTTTCAACTTTAATTACAAATGTTGTGGCTACACAGTCGTTGATTTTAGGAAGAACATTTCTAACTGCAGCTATTATATGACATGATGGTCCTTTGACAACATCCACTTATTACACATCTTATTCAAAATGTAAAAAAAGCTGATGTTCCGGAAATAATTCACATTTCACTATGAAACAATGTTGCCTTTTTATTTAAAATATTCTTACTTTCTGTTTTCAGAAGAAAGAATTTAGGGTAGGTAACTGACCTATAATGATTCTAGGAGTTGATATAATTTTATGTACTGTTTTAAATTGCTTTGTGATTAAAAGTGATGTAGAGAATTAAATATTTGTAGTAGTCATAGAGGTAGTGTAAGTCTGCTTCATAGTAAGCAGTATCAGTGTCATAGGAAATGTGGAACATGAGTGAGCAAGAAGGGTGAGATATTACTAGTACAGGATTATGAAAGTGATCTTGAACGTTTTCTTTCTGAAAGTTGCGGAAAAAGAAAATGACGGGATTTGCTTAGAAGAATTCCAAGAGTTATAAATGGCTCTTACACGATTTGGCCTTGAGGAGAAGTGCGATAGAGAGCGAGAAGTCATTTATTGTATGTAACATATTTGTCAAAACGATTGAGCTTTTCTTTCAGAAAGTGGCGGGCTGAAAATAATAACAGCACAACAGAGTATAAGCTGTTCATAGGACATCCTTCGACGTCATGGAAAATAAGTTACTTTTGAGGAGTTCTGATTTCTGATTGGTTATGTAATATGTTTTTTTTAAACACAATCATTTTGATTGTGTTTTTTTTCCCCGCTGTTATATGATGAATACCTTCAAGTCACTGTTTTTAGTGAAATTTGATATATTCTGAGAACAGCAAAAATAAACCATTTAACATGTATAATTAATTCTGTACTTTTTGTATTTATGATATACATTTAGAACTGTGTAGGAGGCAAGGAGAAACTGAGGCTTCTGTAAGTGTCAAGGGAGGTGAGTAATGTACATTGCTCTGTTGCATACAGTCCTCACCTTCTGCGTACTCTTGGATATGCTAGACTACATCTGTACAATGAGATACCGAAGCTGAGGAAATATAGGTGATGTGATTGTTAAATGAGCATAAATATTTGCACGTTTTTCAATTATATCACCTGTGTTTCCTAACATTACGAATCACATTGTGCAGATGAGGTTTAGGCCTGTCCAGGGAGACAGAGGAGGTCTGGCCTTTGTTCAAGAGTGCAGTGGACATGACTCACTTCGTTGGTAGGCCTGCACATGTATTATCTCCTCTGTACTCTTCAACAAGCCTAAATTTAATCTGTAACTCTGAGTAGACCTCACCTCAAACAAATCTCTGGATAGGCCACACCTTATCGGCATCCTGAAACAATCATTTAAAATGTTAGGGGCGGTTTTATGATGACCGTGCACCTCTTTTGCGCTGCCGTTGTGTCACTTTTGTGACACAGCAGCAGTGCAAAAGATGCACCATGTTGCAAGATAGGCCTCACTTCATCTGCAACAAGATACTGTTAGTTTAAAATGTATATATTTAGGACTGTGTAGGGGGCATGGAGAAGCAGAGGCTTCTGTAAGTGTCAAAGTTGTTGCATACAGTGGTCACCTTCTGCGTAGTCTTTCATATTCTAGACTACATCTGCACAATGAGATACCTAAGCACAGGAAACACAAGTGATGTGATTGTGGATTGAACAAAAAAAATTGAACGTTTTTCAATTACATGTTATGTTATGTTATGTTATGCATTTTTATTAGGCGCACAGCTGCTCCAGCGAAGGAACGTCCTGGCGCGGCGACAAGGTAGCAGCACAACACAACAAGATAAAAACAACCGAGGGAAAGGGCTAAGGGAACAGGAAAGTTTTCACCGCTCGGCGAAATGAGAGCAAGTCCCTAAGGGCGCGAATCGCCGGGGGAAGAAAATTCCACAGCATTGCTGCGCGGACTTGGAAAGAACGTCCGCCGGCTCTGCTGCGCTTGACACGAGGGACAACCGCTAGTTCCAGATCAGCAGATCTTAATGCTCGTACAGGGGTGTAGAGGGCCAGAAGTTTGGACAAGATCATGGCTGGGGATCCCTTAAGTATTTTGTAGGCGACACAGAGGACCTTAAACTGAATCCGCTGGGCCACCGGTAGCCAATGCAACGATCGCAGGGTGCTATAGGTCGGACAGGATCTAGGTAGTCCAACCACCGCTCTCGCAGCGGCATTCTGAATCCGCTGCAGACTACCAATTTCTGCTTGGTTTAAGCCAGCGAATAAAGAGCTCGCGTAATCCAGCCTGGAGATGACAGTGGCTTGGATCACGAGTTGCCGGGTGGCGGCATCAAAAAACTTAAGCACCGGACGTAGTCCCCGTAGAATGCCAAAACAGCAGGCCGCCGTACGTTTAGTATGACATACAAACGTAAGGGAGGGATCCATAATCCAGCCAAACTCCGAGGTTTTTAAGCTCAGAGACTGGGATAGGTGTAGGACCCAGATCCCCCGGCCACCATCTGCCTCCCCAAAGTTCCGGTTGCTTCCCAAAAATCACATTACCTGTGTTTCCTAACATTATGAATCACATTGTGTAGATGCCTCACTCAGTCTGTATCTGACACTCTTTCCTTCACTTCCTCTGTCTCCTCTCTCCCTCACTCTCTTTTCCTTATTCACCCTTTCCTTATATAGTTTACCTTACTCAGTTTCTTTTAGTAGCTTTCACAACTTCAATTTAGTTTTCTCTTCTATCCTTCTTTTCTGTCACTGAAAGTATCTTCTTTTTTTTCTCTTAGTAATTTACTCTATTTCAATTTCTTTTTGTCTCTGACTGTCTATCACCGTTTCTTTCTCTTTTTTTCTGCATGTTTATCTCTAACTTTATTTCTTTGTAAAATTGGATGATTGTCAATCTTTTCCCTTGTCTTTTCTAATTTTTAAATACATGTTTTAATATTTTTCAAATTTTTGTTGTTTCTTTCACAGATTGAAAGTATAAAAATAACAAGTGACTAAGTTAACGACAATTATAAGGTAAATGTTTTGTACTCTTTTCGTTACATTTCTATCACATTTAACTTCTATTAGTTCCACTGCTTCATTTCTTTAACCCTCAGTTTCCTGCCTTTGCTAATTCCCTCATTCCTTTCTCTATTACTTACTTACTCTACTCCTTCCACTCTTTTTCTCAGTCCCTCTGTTCTCATAGTTCCTCACTCCTGTTCACTCACTCCGTCTCTATTACTCTCACTGTCTCTGACTGATCACTCTTTCACTACTTGTTCATTATGCTTTCTCCCTGTAGTTCAAGCACACTAAGGGGCATATTATCAACACAGGCGATAAAATTATCGCTGCTTTTATCTGCAGAAAACTGCCGCAAAAGCGGCTTTACCGGCAGTTTTCTGCCGCAAAAGCGGCTTTAGCGGCAGTTTTCTGCCGATAAAAGCAGCGATAATTTTATCGCCTGTGTTGATAATATGCCCCTATGTTATTTACATTTCTTTGCTGTTTCAATCATTCCTTTTCTGTCACTTCTTCTTTTCTGCTTTCTGTTTTTTCTCTCTGTTATTCCACATGTTTTAACCTTAGTCACTATCATACATCTTGTTTTATTCCTATTTACTTTTGCTCACTGTTTTCTTAACACTTTACCTCAGGATTGTTCTTTTAGTCCGGTTCTATCCCTACCTCTTATTCCACATCCTTTACTATTTTTCTTCTTATTTTGAACATTCACTCACATTCTCTAAGAAACTCTTGTTTATTATTCTTCTACTCTCTTTTTTTCTTTCACTTCCTTATCTATTTTGTTTTTCACAATTATACCCTCTTCCATCTTTTCTTCGGTAAATAGATCTATTAAACGGTATCTCTGTGTTACTCCCTCTAGCTGTCTTTCTTTTAACATTACTCTCTGTTTCCTTCCCTTATACTTACTCTTCTTTTTAAAAAAAAAAACTTTTTCTGGTTCGCTTCCGGTTCGCGTACCGGCGCGTGAACCGGGAAGCGAATCAAAAGAAATAGAGGTTGCCAGAGTGCTAAACATTCTAGCAATTTTTTATAAAGGGGAGGTAGTTCTGAAAAGAACTTTTTTTTAATTATTTTTGTTGTTTTATATTTTTTTTATTTTTTTTCGGAATTTTTTTTTACTTTTTTTGTTTTTTTTGAACGATTTAAAAAAAAAATTGTTTTTTTTGAGGGGGAACAACGAAAAACAGGCATTAGAAAGGGCTCAACAGGAGCAAAAAAATGTTTTATTTTTTGGGGCGTTTTGAGCACTTGTGGTTTTCAAATGCTCTGTTTATCAAATTGATACTCATATTTGCACATGAGAGTAGGTCACCACAATAAAGGCACACTATCTTCATATGCACAAAATTCTGTTGGATGTTTGGGACCGTTTCCCTCGCCTCTGGTCCCGACAGAGTTACCTGTGCCGATGTACTGGCCACAGGAGTTGGTGGGTTGTCTTGGAGGTGACGCATCTCTGCAACGCTGTAATTCAGTGGATGCCACCTCTGCATATGACGGTGCATAGTATAGTTACCATAACTATACTTTTTGTCTGTACCTCTAGATAAAACATCTTTACAAATGAGGCATGTCACATGTCGGGCATTCACTTTTTTTTGGCCTCGAGGAAAAGAATAAAACTGCCAAATAAAACTGTCTTTGTGGTGGGATTTCCGGGGCTCTTCACGTAAGAACTGCCTCCTCTCTACTTCCTCTTCCTCTTCTTCTTCCTCTTCCTCCTCTGGGTTGGGAAGGAACTGTGGAGGTGGTCCTTCCTTCCTAGGTGGTTGTGGTGGTGGTGGGGGTCCACCAGCTGCAGCTACTACAGATGCCATTATTTTAATAAGCAAAAACAGGTCTTCTTCTCACAAAGATGAAAGTCAGAGTGAGGAAAGAAGGTGGGGGCTTTCATCATTTGGGAAAAAAAATGTTCTTAACCAATGAAAAGTGTTATTTTTAGGTCACATGACCTAGCCTTACATCATTAGGAAACCAAAAGTGAAATGAACCAATAGAAAGTTTTATTAACAAGTCACATGACCTGTTACGCTTACGTTACGCGCTCCGCACCGCGCCCCGGATCGCTTCCGGGGAGCTGTGCTTCGCGCCTCGGTTCGCGCTCCGGAGCACTTCCGGGTGCGCTAACGCGGCGCATCATAAGACTCATTACGCGGCAACGCGATACGTCGCGCTTACGCGACGCGTCACGATGTTGTTTTCTAACGCGGCAGTTGCGCAAACGGAACGTTTACCGGTTCGCGGACCGGGTCGCGGCACCAAATTAAGCTAACGGGAAGCTACCCGGTGCGCGGACCGGTAGCGAAACCAAAAAAATAATATATATATATACATAAAAAAATTATATTAAAAACATATAAAATATATTTTTCGATTTAAAGAAGAATACATTTTAAAGCTTTTGATATTTGCTATTAAAAAACCATTGAAATTCACTGAAAAAACCATAGGTTATAGACCATATATAGTTAGGAATTAGCATTTACAAAACCTTGAAAATTCACTGAAAAAACCATAGGTTATAGACCATATATAGTTAGGAATTAGCATTTACAAAACCTTATTTTACTCACACAAAACTATTGAAATTCGCATATATAGTTAGTTGCACTAACTATATATCGCGCACCCGCAATCCACTGCTGATCATGTCACATATTACATCATTCATGAGATGGTCAGTGACCTCACTGATGACATCACTGATGACATCTCAAATGACATCACTGATGACATCACTGATGACATCTCAAATGACATCACTGATGACATCACTGAGCACATCACTGATGACAATATTCATGTGGTAATATGATGAACCTCTTCAGACTCTAATATAACCTTAGATACACTCAGTGTAAACAGACACTCACAGACTGTTACTCATCCATGGAGTTACTCACACACCTATTCAGTCATGCAAAGAATCAATCACACCTCCATTTTCTCGAATATACAGTTATACACACCTTACTTATTCAAACATATACTAACACATATTTACTCTCTTATACAATCCCTGATACAAGTTCACAATGATCCATACAGCCACTTACACATTCATTAGCTCTTATGCACAGTTATTTATATATGTCAACTCTCACATGTACTGGGTTTTACATATGTATTTACTTTGACATGTAGCACTGAGATATCCATTCACTCACCAATACACTCATGCACACAGTCAACAGCCCATACAGCTGTTTCCACATGCACTTTTGAACCCATACATCTAGTGAATCAACTGCTCACACATCTATGCACAGAGTCATATACCTCCCAGCCACCCACACACACAGTCAGTCTCCCATACAAATACTTGGGCAACCAATCAATAACCCATATAGTTACTCATATAGCTACTGATCAACACATGCAGCATTTTATAGAACAACAGACATAATGATGCACAAATTAGGACACTTTAGTCACTAACCCATGCACTCAGTGAGACACATTTAATCACTCACTCATACAGTCAGTCATGCACCTACTAAATCCTTCATCCAGACACTTATAAATCCACTCATTCTTCAATATGTAAGACATATTTTAACTTTACAGAAACATACAGTCACTGGATGTTGTTATCAGTGATGTCATCAGTGATGTCATTTGAGATATCATCAGTGATGTCATCAGTGATGTCACTGACCATGTCATGAATGATGTAATATGTGACATGATCAGCAGTGGATTGCGGGTGCGCGATATATAGTTAGTGCAACTAACTATATATGCGAATTTCAATGGTTTTGTGTGAGTAAAATAAGGTTTTGTAAATGCTAATTCCTAACTATATATGGTCTATAACCTATGTTTTTTTCAGTGAATTTTCAAGGTTTTGTAAATGCTAATTCCTAACTATATATGGTCTATAACCTATGGTTTTTTCAGTCAATATATATATATATATATATTCACTGAAAAAACCATAGGTTATAGACCATATATAGTTAGGAATTAGCATTTAAAAAACCTTATTTTACTCACACAAAGCCAATGAAATTCCATATATAGTTAGTTGTACTAACTATATATCGCGCACCCGCAATCCACTAATGATCATGTCACATATTACATCATTCATGACATGGTCAGTGACATCACTGATGACATCACTGATGACATCTCAAATGACATCACTGATGAGATCACTGATGACATCTCATTTGACATCAATGACCACATCACTGATGATATCATTCATGTGACAATACAATGCATCTCCTCACGTTTTAATATAACCTCTGTTTCACCCAGTGTTAAATACAGAGTATAATTTTTGAAACCATTGACACACCAATACTAGTTACTACATACGTACTCACTGATTCCTACGTCTACACACACATTCACTCATTCACCCATACAATCATTCATACATACAATCACTCATCTTTACAACACTATCATATGCACTCATACACCTATACAGACACTTACACTCTGCCACTCATCCATGGAGTTACTCACACACCTAGTCAGTCCTGTAAAGAATCAATCACACTTCCATTTTCTTGTCTATACAGTTAAACATAGAGCACCTTACATTTTCAAACATATACTAACACATACTTACTTTCTTATACAATCATTGATACAAGTACACATTGATCTGCACAGAGTCACACACCTCCCAGCCAGCCACACACACACTCAGTCTCCTATACAAATACTTGGACAATCAATCAATAACCCATATAGTTAATCATATAGCTACTGATCAACACATGCAGCAGTTTACAGAACAACAGACATAATGATGCACAAATTAAGACAGTTTAGTCACTAACCCATGCACTCAGTGAGACACATTTAATCACTCAGTCATACAGTCAGTCATGCACCTACTAAATCCTTCGTCCAGACACTTACACATCCACTCATTCTTCAATATGTAAGACATATTTAAACTTTACAGAAACAAAAAATCACTGGATGTTGTTATCAGTCATGTCATCAGTGATGTCATTTGAGATGTCATCAGTGATGTCATCAGTGATGTCACTGACCATGTCATGAATGATGTAATATGTGACATGATCATTAGTGGATTGCGGGTGCGCGATATATAGTTAGTACAACTAACTATATATGGAATTTCATTGGTTTTGTGTGAGTAAAATAAGGTTTTTTAAATGCTAATTCCTAACTATATATGGTCTATAACCTATGGTTTTTTCAGTGAATTTTCAAGGTTTTGTAAATGCTAATTCCTAACTATATATGGTCTATAACCTATGGTTTTTTCAGTGAATTTCATTGGTTTTTTAAAAGCTAATATCTATAGCTGTAAAATGTATTCTTCTTTAAATCCAAAAATATATTTTATATGTTTATTAATAATTTTTGTTTTATATTTTTTTTTGTTTCGCTCCCGGTCCGCGAACCGGAAAGCTTTCCGTTAGCTCAAATTGATGCCGCGACCCGGTCCGCAAACCGGTAAGAAATCAACATAGTGACGGTATCGCGTTGCCGCGTAATGCGTCTTGTGACGTACCGCGTTAGCGCACCCGGAAGTGCCCCGGGGCGCGGACCGAGGCGCGAAACGCAGCTCCCCGGAAGCGATCCGCGGCGCGGCGCGAAAGCGCGACGTATCGCGTTGCCGCGTAATGCGTCTTGTGACGTACCGCGTTAGCGCACCCGGAAGTGCCCCGGGGCGCGGACCGAGGCGCGAAGCGCAGCGACCCGGAAGCTAACCGGGGCGCGTTCCGCAGCGCGTAACATGAGCGTGAGAGGTCATGTGACTTGTTAATAAAACTTTTCATTGGTTCATTTCACTTTTGGTTTCATAATGATGTAAGACTAGGTCAGGTGACCTAAAAATAACACTTTTCATTGGTTTAGAACTATTTTTTTTCCCAAATGATGAAAGCCCCCACCTTTTTTCTCACTCTGACTTTCAACTTTGAGAAAGGAAGACCTGATCATTTGCTCTGATTAAAAAATGGCTTCAATAGTAGCTTCAGCTTCTGCACCCCCACCACCACCACCACCATCTCCTCATAGGAAGAGAGGACCACCTGCACAGTTTATTGGAGACACAGAGGAGGAAGAGGAAGAACAAGACGGAGAGGAAGAAGAGGGACCACGATTTGTCAAAGAGTTACCCCGGGTATCTCATCGCAAAGTTAGCTTTATCTGGCAATTTTTTTCCATTCCACCAGGAGAGAAAAAAGTCAATGCACGCTATGCTACGTGCCTTATCTGCCAAGAAAAGTTATCCCGGGGCACTAATAAAAAATACAGTTATGGAAATCACACGATGCACCGACATATGCAGAGGTGGCATCCAAACAACTATAGTCGTGCAGAGATGCGTGAACTACAACAGAACCCCCCAACTTTGGTGACAAGAACATCTACTGATATCTCTCTCACACTTGGAGAGGCCAACGAAACAGTGCCAAATATTCAAAAAAAATGTGTCCATATGAAGCTGACATGCTTATATTGTGGCACTTTAATTTCATGCGCAAACATGAGTCTGAAATTAATTAATTTGGCTTTCGAGAAACACCGATGCTCCAAACGCAGCAAGTTTTAATTTTTTTTTTTGCTCCTGTTGAGCCTTTTTCAATGCCTCTTTCTGTTCTTTCCCTTTGAAAAAAAACAAAAAAACAAATAAGTGTTCAAAAAATACAAAAAAAACAAATAATGTTCAAAAAAGAAAAAAAAAATATAAAACAACAAAAATATAAAAAAAAAAGTTCTTTTCAGAACTACCTCCCCGTTATTAAAAAATTGCTAGAATGTTTAGCACTCTGGCAAGCTCTATTTCTTTTGGTTCGCTTCCCGGTTAGCTTCCCGGTACGCGGACCGGGAGCTAACCAAAAAAAAATAAAAAATAGAGTAAGTATAAGGAAAGTAAACAGAGAGTGATGTTAAAAGAAAGACAGCTATAGGGACTAAAGAAGAGATACTGTTTAATAGATCTATTTACCGAAGAAAAGACGGAAGAGGGTATAATTGTGAAAAACAAAATAGATAACGAAGTGAAAGAAAAAAAAAGAGAGTATAACATTAACAAAGAAGAGTTTCTTGGAGAATGTGAGTGAATGTTCAAAATAAGATTAAAACATGAAGAATAACAGAGAGAAAAAATAGAAAACAGAAAACAAAAAATAACAGAAAAAGATTAATTGAAACAGCAAAGAAATGTAAGTAACATAGAGCCATATCATCAACATATGCAATAAAAGTTTTGCAGCTTTTATTGGCAGAAATGTGTCGCTAAAGCTGCTTTTGCGGCAGAAAACTGCCACTAAAACCACTTTTGCACCAGTTTTCTGCCAATAAAAAGAGCAATAATTTTATTGGCTGTGTTCATAATATGCCCCTTAGTGTGCTTCAACTACACAGAGAAAGCATAATGAACAAGTAGTGAAAGAGTGATCAGTCAGAGACAGTGAGAGTAATAGAGACGGAGTGAGTGAACAAGAGTGAGGAACTATGAGAAGAGAGGGACTGAGAAAAAGAGTGGAAGGAGTTGAGTAAGTAGGTAATAGAGAAAGGAATGAGGAAAGTAGCAAAGGCAGGAAACTGAGGGTTAAAGAAATGAAGCAGTGGAACTAATAGTAGGTGAATGTGATAGAAATGTAACAAAAAGAGTACAAAACATTTACCTTATAATTGTCGTTAACTTACTCACTTTTTGTTTTTATACTTTCAATCTGTGAAAGAGAGAACAAACATTTGAAAAATATTAAGGACATTTTACACCCTCATAGATTACAAGCTATGTTCAATGAAAATGACGACATTTCAGACAGTGAAATGTTAGAAATGTTATTACATTTTGAAACACAATCACAATAATAAATAATTGCTTAAAAAATTAAAAAATTAAAAAATAATCAACAAAACCAACAATCAATTAACATACAGTATTTGAAAAGTCTATCATTCATTTTTCATTGCAGTACGCTGCCCAGAACGCTTCCCGGTTCGCGGACCGGGCGCTACCCACGCAAAAAAACAAAATTTTTTTTTATTTTTTTTGCCCCGCGGGGCCCTTTTAAAACCTCCACATTAAACCTAGGGGGTCAGGGAGGATCTAGTATGCCCCCTTATGGTTATTTCCCCCTTTGTTTTGGCCTCCTCTTGTCTCTCAATCCTACCGAGAGACAAGATGGCGGCCGCTCCGGACTGTTTAGAATGTTGACAGACACCGGAGAGCCAATCAGCTTCGCTACGCGAAGTTCCGGTACGCGTAAGGTCCGCGAACCGGGGCGCTGCCCGGTCCGCTGTTACAGATATATATCTTTTTTTAAACGTTAATTTCTCAAAATCCACTGGAGCACATATATTGAGACCTACAAAAGGCACATCGGGCTACCAGTTCCTACAATTTTGCCAAGTTTCGTGCAAATCCATTCAGCCGTTCGGGCTAAAAGTGAGGCCAACCGCCCTATGGAAAACTCAATGTTAAAAACATGTTTTGGGACCCCCCTTTTTTCTCGGCCCCCCCTGGACGGAACCCCCCCAAATTTTCAAGGGCTGCTCAGAAACAAAATGTTCCATTTTCCAGAAAATTTCAGCCAATTCCGTCCACAAACGCCAAAGTTATTAGACATAGAATTTTCAAAAATCCCATAGGGAAAAAATCCTAACTATATATACCTACTGGCGACCGCCAGTAGGTAATATATATATATATATATCACTCCAAATTTCTCCTTCACGGAAAGCAATGAGCCGCACTCCAACGGTAAAATTAAAAGGATTTTATTCAATTTCTTTGGCAGTCCTGATGCATTTCAGTCGTCTTCGACTTTCTTCAGAGGTTCCACCTCGGCATCTCGTAGTTGCCACAATGTTGATTCCCTCTATTTCAAGCCCCCTAGTAGTAAAAAGAAGGAGAGCGCTCTGGTTAGTTCCCAAGTTTAGGTGGAAGGCAGGTCCTGTATAGTGCACCCTGAACACCAGCGACACTCTAAATTTGCTCACCTCAAATGTCTGCTTTTCTATCAAAGTTTTTAAGCATAGGATTAACAAAGTGCTATCCACGACGAAATAAAAATGGACACAGTCTTTTGTCATTTGTACAGCAAAGTCTTTAAGCATAGGATGAGCACAGTGCTATCCACGCCTAGCTGTAAAATGACAAAAGCCATTTACCACTCCAGGCACAATATTACGTATTTGGATTGGTAAAATACCATCCAAGAAAATCTGAAATGAATAAAAGCAACCCCTGGCACGTGTTTCGCTGTCATTACAGCTCTTCAGAGAGGTTTAGCTTTGTCCAGACACAAGGGAGCACCCAGTATAAGTCAAAACAATTCCCTTGCAGGCATAGAGCGACAAATAAATTATGCAAAAAAGAAGGAGAGAACTCTGGGTAGTTCCTAAGTTTAGGTGGGAGGCATCTCCTGTATAGAGCACCCTCAACACCAGCGACACTCTAAATCTTGCCCACATCAAATGTCTGCTTTTCTATCAAAGTTTTTAAGCATAGGATTAACACAGTGCTATCCACGCCGAGATAGAAATGGACAAAGTCTTTTGCCATTAGTACAGCAAAGTCTTTAAGCATAGGATTAGCACAGTGCTATCCACGTCGAGCTGTAAAATGACAAAAGCCATTTACCACTCCAGGCACAATATTACAGCTTTGGATTGGTAAGCAACCCCTGACACGTGTTTCACTGTCATTACAGCTCTTCAGAGAGGTTTAGCTTTGTCCAGACACAAGGGAGCACCCAGTATAAGTCAAAAGATTCCCTTGCAGGCATAGGGTGATGCATAAATTATGCAAAAGAGAAGGAGAGAACTCTGGGTAGTTCCCAAGCTTAGGTCTTTTGCCATTTGTACAGCAAAGCCGTTAAGCATAGGATTAGCACATTGCTATCCACGCCGAGCTATAAAATTACAAAAGCCATTTACCACTCCAGGCACAATATTACAGCTTTGGATTGGTAAAATACCACCCAAGAAAACCTGAAATGAATAAAAGCAACCCCTGGCACATGTTTCGCTGTCATTACAGCTCTTCAGAGAGGTTTAGCTATTTCCAGACACAAGGGAGCACCCAGTATAAGTCAAAACAATTCGCTTGCAGGCATAGGGTGATGCATAAATTATGCAAAAGAGAAGGAGAGAACTCTGGGTAGTTCCCAAGCTTAGGTGGAAGGCAGCTCCTGTATAGAGCACCCTCAACACCAGCGACACTCTAAATTTGCTCACCTCAAATGTCTGCTTTTCTACCAAAGTTTTTAAGCATAGGATTAAGAGAGTGCTATCCACGCCGAGATAGAAATGGACAGAGTCTTTTGCCATTTGTACTGCAAAGTCTTTAAGCATAGGAGTAGCACAGTGCTATCCACGCCGAGCTGTAAAAGGACAAAAGCCATTTACCACTCCAGGCACAATATTACAGCTTTGGATTGGTAAAATACCATCCAAGACAACCTGGAATGAATGAAAGCAACCCCTGACACGTGTTTTGCTGTCATTACAGCTCTTCATAGAGGTTTAGCTTTGTCCAGACACAAGGGAGCACCAAGTATAAGTCAAAACATTTCCTTGCAGGCATGGAGTGATGCATAAATTATGCAAAAAAGAAGGAGAGAACTCTGGGTAGTTCCCAAGTTTAGGTGGAAGGCAGCTCCTGTATAGAGCACCCTCAACAGCTGCGGCACTCTAAATTTGCTCACCTCAAATGTCTGCTTTTCTTTCATAGTTTCTAAGCATAGGATTAAGACAGTGCTATGCACGCCGAGATAGAAATAGACAGAGTCTTTTGCCATTTGTACAGCAAAGTCTTTAAGCATAGGATTAGCACAGTGCTATCCACGCAGAGCTGTAAAATGACAAAAGCCATTTACCACTCCAGGCACAATATTACAGCTTTGGATTGGTAAAATACCATCCAAGACAACCTGAAATGAATAAAAGCAACCCTGACACGTGTTTCGCTGTCATTACAGCTCTTCAGAGAGGTTTAGCTTTGTCCAGACACAAGGGAGCACCCAGTATAAGTCAAAACATTCCCTTGCAGGCATAGAGTGATGCATAAATTATGCAAAAAAGAAGGAGAGAACTCTGGGTAGTTCCCAAGTTTAGGTGGAAGACAGCTCCTGTATAGAGCACCCTCAACAGCCGCGGCACTCTAAATTTGCTCACCTCAAATGACTGCTTTTCTTTCAAAGTTTTTAAGCATAGGATTAAGACAGTGCTATCCACGCCGAGATAGAAATAGACAGAGTCTTTTGACCTTTGTACAGCAAAGTCTTTAAGCATAGGATTAGCACAGTGCTATCCACGCCGAGCTTTGGATTGGTAAAATACCACCCAAGAAAACCTGAAATGAATAAAAGCAACCCCTGGCACGTGTTTTGTTGTCATTACAGCTCTGCAGAGAGGTTAAGCTTTGTCCAGACACAAGGGAGCACTCAGTATAAGTCAAAACAATTCCCTTGCAGGCATAGAGTGACGCATAAATTATGCAAAAAAGAAGGAGAGAACTCTGGGTAGTTCCCAAGTTTAGGTGGAAGGCAGCTCCTGTATAGAGCACCCTCATCACCAGCGACACTCTGAATTTGCTCACCTCAAATGTCTGCTTTTCTATCAAAGTTTTTAAGCATAGGATTAACACAGTGCTATCCAGGTCGAGATAGAAATGAACAAAGTCTTTTGCCATTAGTACAGCAAAGTCTTTAAGCATAGGAGTAGCACAGTGCTTTCCACGCCGAGCTGTAAAATGACAAAATCCATTTACCACTCCAGGCACAATATTACAGCTTTGGATTGGTAAAATACCATCCAAGACAACCTGATATGAATAAAAGCAACCCCTGAAACGTATTTCGCTGTTATTACAGCTCTTCAGAGAGGTTTAGCTTTGTCCAGACACAAGGGAGCACCCAGTATAAGTCAAAACATTCCCTTGCAGGCATAGAGTGACGCATAAATTATGCAAAAAAGAAGGAGAGAACTCTGGGTAGTTCCCAAGTTTAGGTGGAAGACAGCTCCTGTATGGAGCACCCTCAACAGCCGCGGCACTCTAAATTTGCTCACCTCAAATGTCTGCTTTTCTTTCAAAGTTTTTAAGCATAGGATTAAGACAGTGCTATCCACGCCGAGATAGAAATAGACAGAGTCTTTTGACCTTTGTACAGCAAAGTCTTTAAGCATAGGATTAGCACAGTGCTATCCACGCTGAGCTGTAAAATGACAAAAGTCATTTACCACTCCAGGCACAATATTACAGCTTTGGATGGGTAAAATACCTTCCAAGACAACCTGAAATGAATAAAAGCAACCCCTGACACGTGTTTCGCTGTCATTACAGCTCTTCAGAGAGGTTTAGCTTTGTCCAGACACAGGTGAGCACCAAGTATAAATCAAAACAATTCCCTTACAGGCATAGAGTGATGCATAAATTCTGCAAAAAAGAAGGAGAGAACTCTGGGTAGTTCCCAAGTTTAGGTGGAAGGCAGCTCCTGTATAGAGCACCCTCAACAGCAGCGGCACTCTAAATTTGCTCACCTCAAATGTCTGCTTTTCTTTCAAAGTTTTTAAGCATAGGATTAAGACAGTGCTATCCACGCCGAGATAGAAATAGACAGATTCTTTTGCCATTTGTACAGCAAAGTCTTTAAGCATAGGATTAGCACAGTGCTATCCACGCCGAGCTGTAAAATGACAAAAGCCATTTACCACTCCAGGCACAATATTACAGCTTTGGATTGGTAAAATACCATCCAAGACATATATATATATAGTAGCTTTCCTGCATCAGCCTGCTCTGATATGACACTTTAGTGGCCGAACGAGGGTAACCAAATAATTGTGAGTGGGACTGTTCTGTCCACTGTAAGCTCTATCTCGCCAGCATCGATCAAGTAAAGGAAATGCATTATGGACTTTGTGCCCAATGTGGCAGAATACATCTACTAAAGAATACCCCGGGACCACCAAACATGAATCGTGGATGGAGAAATGGAACTTCCGACACATGAAGGAGTGTCACCTAAGGATCATCCGTAGTGCAACAGTGGGGAAACCCAATTTAATGGGGTGATGATTACTAGATTGAGCAAGCTAGCATCACTGACTAGAAGTATAACAGGTGAGTGCATTTCAAAATCTAAGTTAGAGGTATACGAGTGCAAAGGACTGAATACATAAATGAATATGAGTTACAAATGTCTTTAAATACGAGTTACGTTACATGAAAACTAATAATTAGGTCAGTACGACATGTAAACCAGGTTTAGTACTGCAAGAAAATACTGTTCTGGACTGTACCACATATGGTTGGGTGGAGTTTCTCTTTTCCCTTCAGGTCTATCTCCTTTTTTCCTCCTAAAGGGCATAAAGTTTGGTCTCTTAGTGTTTCTAGAATAACTATATCTCAATTCCTTTGAATCTTCTTGCCGTTCTTCTGTAAAATGTAATACACAATGGTCACATTATAAAATGTAGCCTGGAAGTGAGAGTTCAAACTAAGGGGCACATTTTCAAGTCCATTGCGATGAGGGTGCATCACTGTTTTTTGACGCACCAGCAGCAGATAGTGCAGACCCACATTTACGAGGCCACTCAAAGCCACTTTGCATTAGCAGCATAAGCATGGAACTCATCCAATCTAAACACTGTGATTCCAAAATGTTGCTTGAAGGGACAAACCTGAAATATAGTCAGAAAAGTATTTCAATAAAGAGCAGATGACAGAGATAGACAACAAAACCATTCAATCACCCAAAGAGCAGTCTACGTGTATGTTTTGTTTAGGAAACAATAGGTTTATCAACAGGTGGCTAGAGCTGTCAGTAACAAAGACCTAAAAAGGGCCCATAGAATGATGGGAAATGACAAAAGAGGAAACAAATGTCAGAATGTTCAGACAATGTGTCCACATGCATGTTTCGGTCTACTATATCTTGTTTGGTGAACTGTCAAAACGATATCAAGAAATACAGGTAGGCAATCAGCGGAGCCCACATGACTGACTGCTGAGTTCTGAGATGTAGTCCCCTCCCACTAGTGGACGTTACAGGCTCCTGCGTGAAGCAGCCCTATGGGTCCCAGCCATGGGAATCCGCCGAAATGTTTCCAGGGGGGGGGAACATTTTAACTTCATCACCATCCTCCGACATGATTGAGCACAAGTATCAAATACATTTGAAAAAAATCTAATAAGACAAAGAGCTTAAATAAACAAAGAAACCCATAGGGGGAAGAGAAAAATCTTGTGAGGCGCAACAGCAGACGACCTGGCAACTACAATAAAACAGAGGGAAAAACTAAAAATGGCCGGAAAAAACAAAAACATTTTAAATCAGGTTGATGTGGTTCTAGAGCATGGGTACTCACAAACGTTCTCTCGGGGGCCAAATTTACAGTGTGGTTTGTGGCCAAGGGCCGCACCGGTGGGGGCGGGGTCAGTGGGGGAGGGGTGTTGTGCTAGAGCAACAAAAAAACTGTGACCATGAGGTTGAACACATGCCCATGCAGCGGACACCTTTGTCCACTGAGCCACCAGACCCGGCACACACACATCTTTCTTTTTCTCTCCCTCACTCTCTCTCTCTCTCTCTCTCTCTCTGTGTCTCTCTGTCTCCCTCCCTCTCTCTATTTCTCTCTCTCTCCCTCTCTCTATTTCTCTTTCTCCCTCCCTCTCGCTCTCTCTGTCTCCCTCTGTCTCACTCACTCTGTATGTCTATCTCTCTCCCTCTCTCTCTCTCTGTCTCCCTCCCTCTCTCTCCTTGTCTCCCTCCCTCTCTCTCCCCGTCTCCCTCCTTCTCTCTCCCTCTGTCTCCCTCCCTCTGTCTGTCTACCTCCCTTTGTCTCACTCCTCCCTCTATCTGTCTCCCTCTGTCTGTCTCCCGCCCTCTGTCTGTCACCCTCTGTCTGTCTCCCTCTGTCTGCCTGTCTCCCTCTGTCTGTCTCCCTCCCTCTGTCTCTCTCTCTCTGTCTCCCTCTCTCTCTCACTCCCTCCCTCTGTCTCTTTCCCTCTATCTCCCTCCCTCTGGCTCCCTCCCTCTCTCTGTCTCTCTCTCTCTCTCTCTCTCTGTCTCCCTCTGTCTGTCTCCCTCTGTCTGTTGCCCTCTGCCTCCCTCCCTCCCTCCCTCTGCCTCCCTCCTTCTGTCTCCCTCCATCTGTCTCCCTCCCTCTGTCTCCCTCCCCCTCCCTCTGTTTCCCTCTCTCTGTCTCCCTCTCTCTCTGTCTCCCTCTGTCTCCCTCTCTCTCTCTCTCGGTTTCCCTTCCACTCCCTCCCTCTGTCACCCTCTGTCTCCCTCCCTATCTCTCTCTCCCTCTGTCTCCCTCTCTGTCTCTGTGTCTGTCTTAGTCTCTGCCTCTATCTGTCTGACCCTGCCTCTATCTGTCTGTCTGTCCCTGTCTCTATCTGTCCCTGTTTCCCTCCCTCTCTGTCTCTGTCTGTCTCTGCTTGTCTTCCTCTGTCCCTGTCTCTGCCTCCATCTGTCTCTGTCTGTCTCTATCTCTGTCTGTCTCTGTCTCCCTCCCTCCCTCTCTCTCTCTGTCTCCCTCCCTCTCTGTCTCCTTTTCTCTCTCCCTCTCTCTCTCCCTCTCTCTTCCTCCCTCTGTCTCCCTCTGTCTCCCTCTGTCTCACTCACTCTGTCTGTCTCCCTTTCTCTCTCTCTATCTCCCTCTCTCTGTCTCCCTCCCTCTCTCTCCCTCTGTCTCGCTCTGTCTCACTCACTCTGTCTGTCTCTCTCTCTGTATCCCTCTCTATGTCTCCCTCCCTCTCTCTCCCTCTGTCTCCCTCCCTCTGTCTCCCTCTCTGTCCCTCTGTCTCCGTCCCTCTGTCTCCATCCCTCAGTCTCCGTCCCTCTGTCTCTGTCCCTCTGCCTCCCTCCGCCTCCCTCCCTCCCTCTGTCTCCCTCCCTCTTTGTCTCCCTCTGTCTCTCTCTCTCTGTCTCCCTCTCTCTGTCTCCCTCTCCCTCCCTCCGTCTGCCTCTCTCTGACTCCCTCTGCCTCCCTCTGTGTCCCTCCCTCTGTCTCCCTCTCTCTCGGTCTCCCTCTCTGTCTTCCTCTCTCTCTCTGTCTCCCTCGCTCTCTATCTCCCTCTCTTTCCCTCTCTCTCTGTCTCCCTCCCTCAGTCTGCCTCTGTCTGTCTCCCTGTCTGTTGGACTCCCTCCCTCTGTTGCCCCTCCCTCTGTCTGTCGCCCTCTGTCTCCCTCTCTCTCTCTCTCTCTCTCTGTCTCTCTCTCTGTCTTCCACTCTCTCTCTCCCTCTGTCTCCCTCCCTCTCTCTCCCTCTGTCTCCCTCTGTCTGCCTCCCTCTCTCTGTTTCCCTCCCTCTCTGTCTTCCTGTCCCTCTCTCTGTCTCCCTCTGTCTCCCTCTCTCTGTCTCCCTCTCTCTGTCTCCTTCTGTCTCCCTCTCTCTCTCTCTGTCTCCCTCTCCCTCCCTCTGTCACCCTCTGTCTCACTCCCCTTCTCTCTCTCCCTCTGTCTCCCTCTATGTCTCTCTGTCTGTCTTAATCTCTGCCTCTATCTGTCTGTCCCTGTCTCTGCCTCTATCTGTCTGTCTGTCCCTGTCTTTATCTGTCCCTGTTCCACTCCCTCTGTTTTCACACTCCATCTCTCTGTCTGTCTCTGCCTGTCTGCCCCTGTCACTGTCTCTGCCTCCATCTATTTCTGTCTGTCTCTCTGTCTGTCTCCCTGCCTACCTCTCTCTCTCTCTCTGTCTCCCTCCCTCCCTCTTTTTCTCTCTCTCTCCCCTCTACGTCTCCCTCCCTCTCTCTCCCTCTGTCTCCCTCCCTGTCTCCCTCTGTCTGTCTCCCTCCCTCTGTCTCCGTCCCTCTGTCTCCCTCCCTCATCCTGTCTCCCTCCCTCTGTCTCCCTCCCTCTCTGTCTCCCGCTCTCTCTGTCTCCCTCTCCCTCCCTCCGTCTCCCTCCCTCTGTCTCCCTCTCTCTCTGTCTCCCTCTGCCTCCCTCTGTCACCCTTTGTCTGTAACCCTCTGTCTGTCACCCCCTGTCTGTCACCCCCTGTCAACTCATCCCAGCTTCCCAGGCACACACACAGCCACACCCGAGTACTTCACAGGTCTTTAAAAGACCATTTACTTGTTAATGACGCTTTGTTGTGAATCACCCGGTCCCCATAGAGCAGAGTGTCTCGGAGTCCGCGCTGCTGCGGCGGTGTTTGCTGACACTCTTTAATAAAAAATAAAAAAAGGTAGGATGTCTGCTAGGCACGTGAAAGGCAGACGGCCCATTGTGATTCTTTATGTGATGATCAGCAGCAAACAGAATGAAAATGGGCCTGTCCACAGTTTGCTCGAGGTCGGGAAGGAGCTGCTGCAGCCTCTAGAGTTCAAAGAGAAGTGCCAGAGGCCCCAAGTGAGAGAACATTTAAACTCCTGGGGCTTCTCGCAGGGGAACGGCACAGCCTGCTGTAATTGTGAAAATTAAGGGGACCAAAGGCGTCCGTAAAAGGAATGTTAAAGACCTCCCTGCTCAGAACACATGGGCGTCCGCTACAGCAAAGTTCGCTGCCTGACTGATAATACCACACTGTCACTGGGCCAGCACCGGACGGTCCGGCGATCCAGGCAGGCCCCATTCTATGATTCTTGCTCAGGGAGGGCCACGAGCATCGATAGGTTGGCCACAAACATCGATGGGTGTGCCACCAACATGAACGGGGAATGGTCAGTGGTACAAAGTATTGCACAGATCTGATATTTTAGGTACTTACATTGTTAACTTTTGATATTTTGAACACCATAAGTATCAAACAACGAAGGACCTACTTTATTTTCCCTGATTTGCTTCTGGCTTTATGTTCCTGTTGCCACACATCTCTTTGCAGCTATTCATGTTTTAAAAAAAAAAATTAATTCCACTTTGCAGTTTGCAAAGCATTGAAGTTTAAAGGTGTGGTGCAGTAAGCCCTCTGACAACTTTGCTCACCCCTGCTAATGAAATAATTCAGACTTTACAATTATTTATCCTCCCTTTCTCTGTACATAGGCAATAACAACACAGTTAAAAACTGAGCTATGGTTTTGCCAAATGTGCAAAACCAATGCAACTCACTAGTTATGCTAACCAAAGCACACATAATTCATGTTCCCCATCATGCTCAAAACGCTTTCTTAACTCGGCCTGGGTCTTTCTCCCATCTCTTTTTAGACCAGCCAAGTTTTTATTGAGATATTGCTTTTTTTCCCTTCTAGCCTCTGGCTGTCATCCCTGTATAGGTGATACTCCCAGCATTCACATGTCCCCCGTAAAGGAAGAAGCAACAACATACTTGAAGTGTTAGTAGTGAGTTGTCTGCTTGTTTAGGTAGGAGCAAACCTTTCTGGTAGCCACAGTGCTGCTAACAAGTCAACGCCAGGGCAGACAGTGCGTTCCCAAAGGAGTCTCCAAGACTAAAAAAAACACCCCGAAGGGAAAAACCTCTGATGGAAGCGGTGACTCCAGAATCCAGGCGACAGGACCTGGAAAGGAGGATAGTCAGCAAGGGGATGACAGACCTGGGAAGAAGAGAATTGCAGAAGAAGGAACCCACAGGACCGAAATATCAAACTGGAAAAAAGTGTCACCAACAGAAGCAAATAGATATCAACAGGACAAAAGAGACACTAACAGGAGCGAAGAGTGTTGCAACGCAAGAAAAATGAGAATCCAGACCCTTATATATACACAAGGACAGCAAGGAAGTGACACAACAGGAAAAGGAGAACCACCATCTTGGTTTAGGAAGAAAAAGGAAAAAGGTTAGAAAACCTGCATCTTGGAATGGTGAAGAAAAAACAGTACTCAAGGCACTCTGGGAACCAGACAGAGGAATTTTGGAAGGAAGGAACACGAAAAAATAGCCCCTAACCATGACTGCAGGCAACGCATATTAAGGTCACTCTAAGATTCAGGTAAGTAAGGTAAGGTAAGGTAAATGTGGAGAAGTGTGGCTCACTGGTTAGAGGAGGCAGACCTGGAAGCAGAGGTCAGCCCGGGACCAGGGTTCAATTCCCGGCTCGGCGGGGTCTTGAGTCCTAAAATGTCCATGGACTCGACAATTCTCGCTCCGGTGCCTACTCGATTCATGGGTTCACACTCTGCGACTCTGGGCAATAGCTTGCTTAATCTCCACAACGGCCCCTCGCGGCGGGATGCCTGGCTTTCACCTTGCGGATACCCTGCCGGGGTTATCTCACAGGGGAATACCAGGACGGGTTCCCTAAGCAAGCGCTTAGAAACCGCTTGGTGATTTGCGCTATATAAATTCCTGTACATTTACATTTACATTTAAGTCTACAGCACTTGGTTTTCCGAGGCAGTCTCCCATCCAGGTACTAACCAGGCCCGACCTTGCTCAACTTCAGACGATATCAGGTGCTATTAGGGTGGTATGGTTGCTGCCTACAGTGGCGGTGTGCCAGAAAAGAGAAGTGCTTCATGGCACGTCTTTGCACTCAGAAAAGAAACTGCAGGGCTCTGCACTGAGCTGTGGCATGCCCAGTGTCCAGAAATAGGTGCCACAGACCGAGTTACTGCCCGCAGATGTGAGGTGGCAGGTGCGCAGGTCATGACCCAGTCCACGGCGTAACACCACATCTATTAGATTTTCAAAGAGTCTGTATGGCTGTCCATATATCATACCAACTTTTCATTTTGTCTCCCTCCCTCCCTCTCTCATTCTACCAACCACTCCTTTATCATACTCTATCCCATGATCCATCTATGTTGTTAGCCATCCCTCTTTTCCTCTCTCTCTCTTCCTGTTGTTACTCTGATTTTCCCATTTCAATTGCCCCCGCGCTATTTCCCTCCCTCTCTCATAGTCTATAATTTACCCCTCTTTCTCACTTGTCTCCCATATACACTCTATACTTTGTTCTATTTCTACCTCCCATGTCGTTAGTCCCCACTCTCTAAATTCCTATTGCTTCTTTGAGATTTACGTCAGTTCTTTTTCCTGTATTGAAAATTCTCCTGTTCTTCAGTTATGTCTTCTTATGCCAACTACCTGCTTTATCAAACCTTGTCATTTGCGAAATACCCTTCTCTGTAGACATTTAATAGATTCCTGTCCCTGTGAGTGATTTCAGGTCTGCATGCTTCTAAAGGTTAGGGAAGTGGAAAGACCTTGTTCAACCTTTAGTAGGCATTAGATCAAAAGAAAGTTTATTGTTGAGTGGTAAAGGAAAATCCACCTATTTCTGGAGGAGTTGTTAGATACCGTGGAGACTCCACATGTGGCATTTCTTTTACCAAACTATCCATTTCTTGAAGTGATAGTGTCATATTACTTGGGTTCTACTTCTGATTTGGCACTTCCTCAAGGTATCACCAATCTCTAAATCAAGCTATAGGCTACTGAAAGTTAGAACTAAAAAGTGTGTGTGAGGCCTTGATTCATCCTTTCCTTATTATTACTGACCTGGAAACTTCTAATAATCCTCTTCTGCATCCATCCTTTGCGTTGTCATTCACTATTCTTTTTACTCCCCTTGCCATCACCCTTCTCCACTTTCGTTTCCTACCCTACCTTTACCAATCTCTTGCTCTAACCCTCTCTCCACTTAGTCTTTTCTCACTTCATCTTTTACTTGGCTGTTTCCCTCTCTCATTTCCCCCTCTCCCACTCTCTCATTGTGCTTATCTATCATTATTTCCCACCCCTCTCGCCTCTTTTCCTATCTTCAATCATTTCTCCCTCTTTCCTCTCCCCTTCTCCGTTTGTCTCTACTCCCCACTCTGTCTCTTATTTTTCCTTTTGGCTCTGTCTCTCTCTTTATCTCTCCTCTGCTCTTACGTCTCCCTTTGTCTCAACATGAAGGGTTAATTACATTTTTCACTACAACCTTGTCAAAATCGAATTTTCATTTTTTTCCATTTTTTAGTGATATTGTTCTTTAAATGTAGTTATTTCAGTCCTTAGTGTTTTTTCCGGATTGTGTTCTCTCTTAGCTGTATACAGCACTTTCACCATTGCACAAATGGATGGAATTTCATAAGAATGAAACTTTCAATTTCAATCCGGTCTGTCACTTCACAGTTTTTAAACTAAGAATGTTGGCACTAGCCCTGCTCCCCAAACGCCCCCACCCGTAGCTTTTTATCCGATGTTGAGGCCTGCTGTGAGGGACTAAAGCTCACGTCCCCTGCCTAAGACTTGCTAATTGTGCTGCTGGAAAGCATCAACAGCTCCTCAAGGACTCAACATCATATTCTGAGGCCTGGAATGGGGGGAGATGCGCCATGCTGTGCCTCCTCTGCCGACCCATTGTCATTCTGCCCATGACAATAGGAACGACTGACTCTGTGACCTGCTGAGATTCACACTCGGGCTATAGCAGCCTTTCAGGTGATGCCCCAGCAGGAACGTCGTCCCAGGTATGTGGGCCCATCCTCTAGAACCGGGCCTGGATCCAGGGGGGGCAAGCGCCTCACCTTTCCCTTCCCTGCGGACACCCATGGTCCAAGCAGGAGGGTCACAAACGAGGAGCTGCTGTGTTTCTTTCGTTCAGTGGTTCCAGTGGATTCTACAGGATATCGGTCCTTCTTTGTGTGCTTATATATGGCATACTTTTTGTATTGCACACTGCTGAAGGAGTATCGTGAACCATGCTTAAACAAGGGGCTTAGGAAATCGAGCAGTGCTTGTTCAGCCTCTTAGGACTGTGTTGCAGCACTACAGTAAGCGTGGAGGATCTATTGTGGTGCCAGCCAGTGGACTACTGGGTGCTCAGGCCGCCCATATGACTCAGGTTAGGTGGGCTCAGCGCACGAAGGAGTAGCGGGTGAGCTCAACTTATGGGGAAGGGGAAGCTCATGCGTCCCAACATCATGTGATAACGGCGCACAAAGCAGGCCAGTAATCTTCCAAGCACTGCTGTCATACCTAGCTTGGTGTCTGTTACTATAGAAATACAGTCCATGGACATGAAATGAAATGAAAAGAATCTTATAACGCGCAACTAAGCCCGTAGGCATCAAGGCGCCTAACAGCAAATCCATAAAAACAAATAGACAGTAACTACGGGTACGCCCTTGCAAACAACCATGTTTTCAGTGCCTTCCGAAACAGCAAAACGGAAGACTGAGATTTAATTTCACAGGGAAGGGAATTCCATAACTTAGGGCCCTACCGCCCCATTTACTCCTACGGAAGCGAGGTACCACCAACAAGCTCCTTGAAGAGGAGCGTAAGTCTCTGCCCGGTACATAGGGTAGCACCAGTTTCTTGACACCCTCCGCACCCTTACCGGAGAGTGCACCGTAAGTCACTAGGAAGCCTTCCTGGCTGACGCTAATCTAGGAGCGTCCAGAACAAATTTAGCTGCCGCATTTTGGGCAGTCTGAAGACGCTGTATGAGGCTCTTATTCATACCGGTATACAAGGCATTACAATAATCAAGTCACGGAGCGACAAGTGCTACCACCACTTGCTTCTGCGCTTCTCACCATTCAACTTTAGTGAGTTATAAATCATCCACTGGGACACTGCTTCCATGCAGTTCCTAAAGTTGAATGGTGACGAGTTACCCAAATGGGAGAGGGACACCAGGATTTGTGTGTTATCAGCATAGGAGATTACCTCCATCCCAAAAGATCTAACCAGCCCGGTAAGCGGGGTCACGTAGATGTTGAACAGGGTCGGACTTAATGCCGACCCCTGTGGGACCCCACATTGCACGGGCAGGGATGGAGATAGGAAATCTCCCAGCTTAACCCTCTGTTCCCTCTGGTCCAGAAAGGAGGCCTGCAGACTCAAAGCCGCCCCTTCCACCCCTATCTCCCGCAGGCGAGATGTTAAAACCGAAGGGGATAGGGTGTCGAAGGTGGCTGTCAGGTCCAAAAGGACCAGGACGATGGTAAGTCCCTGGTCTACCTCCATGCGAATGTTGTTCAGTACGACTGTAAGGGCTGACTCGGTACTATGGTGCCTCCTGAAGCCGTGTTGAGATTGATCTAAAAGACCCGAGAAGTCAAGAAATGCCGCCAGATGTTGATTAAGATGAGTCTCCAGCATCTTCGCCGGAGCTGGAAGCAAAGAGATGGGGCGAAAATTCTTAAGCACCTCGGGATCTAGTGTAGGCTTCTTAAGGAGGGGTTTGACCACCGCACTCTTCCATTGGGATGGAAAAATACCCTCTCTCATAGCCCTATTCATGATGTCCAACAATAAGGGCAGTAATGAGTCTCTGCACTCCTTCAGGACTTTAAAGGGGCAAGGGTCCAGTGGGGACCCCGACCTTGTCTTATTTAAAAGCAGGTCAAGCTCCTGATAGGATAGAGGCGGAAACTCGGACAAATTCATAGAGGTGGTGGGGAAAGCCTCCTCTGAAGGCGAACAAAAGGGGACGGGCAGAGGAGGGGTAACGGACCTTTGTAATTCAAGGTTCGAATAGATGTCCGCAATCTTCGAATGGAAGAATCCTGCAATTTTATCACAGAATTCCTGGGAGCTTATTATAGGGTCCGGCATCTGTAACGTGCAGAGCGAGTCCACTATTTTAAAGAGATCCCCGGGGGAGGAAAGAGCCATTTTCAAGTTGGCAAAGTAATCTTGCTTCACTCTAATAACCTCCACCTTGTACTCCTCCAGGAGTTTCTTGTGTTTATTCCTCTCCTTCAAGTTCCAACTCGCCCGCCAAAGCCTTTCTTGCTTCCTGCACCCCTGCCTCATGAGCCTAAGAGGCTCCGAAAACCAGGGTGCAGAAGGTTTCTTTCTCGCAGAGTAGCAGGGCAAAGGGGGAGCCAGCACATCTACTGCTGCCCTAATGGCTTTGGAGAGATCAGAGGCGGCTAGATTAACATCCTCAAAAAGATCCGCTTTATGGTTTTGCATCAGAGGGGCCAATGAGGCGCTCGTAATATTCCTGTGGTTCCTCCTAGATTTGATTTGGCTAGGGATATCAATCTTCGCATGCATAGGGGCAACCCGGAGCTCCAGGGGAACGGCAAGGTGATCGGACCAAACCAGAGGGATGGGATCGTCTATTTTGAGCCTATCATCATTAGAAAAAACCGCGTCCAGAATGTGACCCGCCTGATGAGTCGGGTCACATCAGTGTTTGACCAGTTGCAAAAGGTCACATGCAGACAGTGAATCCAGAAGGGCCAAAGAATCTTTAGATTCAGGATTATCCAAGTGAAAATTTAGATCACCCAGAACTGTCAGATTGGCAGATCCGAAATAGGGCTCTAGAATGTTAAGAAGAGACTGACTAAAATCTGTCCTGGGCCCAGGTGGTCTATACACTAGGATACCCACGAAAGGGGCGGCATAAGGAGATTTTATGAGAAAATAAAGGGCTTGAAAGGGATCGAAGGGCTTGGAGAGTTGAATGGTATGACAGGTATGGGAAGACCTATTAAGGATTCCAAGGCCTCCTCCTCTACGCCCCACTCTATCCAATCTAGCTAAGGAGTACCCATCAGGCACAGCCTCTACCAAGTCAGGTCCCGAAGACTCCGTAGCCCAGGTTTCGGTAAGGAACACCCAAGTGGGCTTTCTTGCTGTGACGAATTCACTAAAGGCGATGTTATTTTTCACTAGAGATCTAGTGTTAATAAGAAAGCCTGTTTCCTTCAGGGGAGGAAGCGTAGGGGAGGTGGCAGGAAAAGGGGGGGGCCTAACAGTACGTGTTGACAGTAGCTTACCAAAAGTGGTCCGGCAGTTACAATAAAAGGGATTTCGTAAGGTGTCCGGAGAACAAGAAAAATGGCATGGAAGCCATACAGGTCTCAAACGGTTGAGATCCTGGTAAGAGTACAAAGGACATGCCAAAGAGGACATATCGAGTCCACCCGGGATCCGGAGTCTCCCGCCCTTTAGCCCGTCCTTAGCGCGGACGGGCGCAGACGGGCTGGACTCTGGCGTGACTCCGGCATCACTACGGCTCAAACGCTGCGCTCGAACGCTGCGCGTAAAAGGGCAGCTTTATATGCAGGTCAGCGTGTCCTTATGACAGCTGGTCTGCTAACAAAAATGGCGCCGCCAGGCGTCCAAGTATCCCCCCAAGATGGCGCAAAAATCGTGAGGTGAATCAGGGGACCCGCCAAAAGCGCGGTGCTGTGAACAATTATAGTGCAGGTTGAGGGACTGAGCAAAGGCTATTAAAAACAGGGTAGAATACAAATACATTTTAAACAATATAGCAAAAGGAATTATTTTAAAAACGCTATCGCGTTAGAGAATAGTCCGCCCTGCAGTGCGCTATCTGCTGTCTGCCCAAGCGTACGCGGAGATACTAACAACAATGCCCGCCTAAAATGCCCACCTTATGACATGACAAAGTCTGCCCATTCGTCGTGCTTGATGGGAGAGGAGACTTTTTTAGAGGAAGGTGGAGCAGAGGTGGCAATTGATCCATTTCAGTTGCAATCTCTCTCATTAATCAGCCAGCCCATCTCCCCCCTTACTGTTGTCTTGCCTACCACATCTCTCGACTAACGACTATCCTCTGTTTCAGAAATTCACTCCCAATCCAAGTTTAGTACAGCCGGAGACTGTCCTAAGTTCACAAGAGCTACCAAAGCCAACCCAGATTCAGGTGGTGCCTATATCAGACCTACCACGGTCAGTAAGGTTATTAAGTAACACAGGGCTGGCAGGCATCCCCGAGATGATAAATACAGGTCAAGGTTTGGCAAAGGATATGCAACAAGATTTACATCTGGAAGTGTCGACAAGGGGGTGCATCGTTGTGAGCGAATAACGCAGACCTGCACTTAGACACTACTTCTGAAGCACTATGACCATTGCTGGAAGCAATTTTATTGGAGATTCACGGGATGAAAATACAGCAAGCTCAGGACATGGAAACAGTTAATCAAAGACTGTCTAAAACTGAGGATAGCTTGGAACAGCTACCTAAACGTCTTCTGGAGGCAGAGCAAAGGATTTCTGATCTAGAAGATAGATTTCAAAGTTTTGATAAGAATATTCTTCCAGAATTAAACAAACTGCAGCAGCTGGAAACTAAAGTGGAGATGCTGGAAAATCACTTGTGATGCAGCAATTTAGGATTTATTGTTATTCCAGAGGAAGCACGTTGTAGGGGGGAGATTCAGAAAGATCCCCAGATGATGAATTTTCTCATAGAGAAATTGATATTGCCAACAGCTCCAAATTACTTATCTATTATGAGAGCACACGGGGTCCATGCCCAGCTCTCACAAGATGCCAAATATCCACTGACGATTTTACTTAATTTTTCCGACTTCAGCATTAAAGAACAGATTTTGGCCACAGCAATCAGTCAAAAATCATTTTATATCTCTGACAATAACCACATGAGAGTGTTCTCGGGTTTGTCCTCAGCGACAGCCCCACCACCCAAGTATTTCAAGGTCTGATTCAAGACTATAGGAATATAAGTGGGTGGGGAGGCACACTGTAAAGAATGCACATAATCTCTGGTGGAGGGGCTGTGTCTCGGTCACAAGTGCCCTACTACGGCACCAATAGATGGGGGTAGGGTGTGGGGCTGGCATATGGGAGGCTCCCCAGCTCTGGGAAGGGGGGCAGGTGTGGATGGGGGAAAGGGGTCAGGGTTTCAGACAAAAAACCTGCAGGGCAAGAGCAAATGTTTTACACTTCATTTTAGGGACCTATTACAGTGACATCCTTAGAAGGAGGGGAGGATGAGATGTATCAAAACCTTGCCCAGATTTAGAAAGAAGATATTAGACGACACAAAATATAAAAATAATTACATGCAATGTCAATGAGATGATGAATCCACGTAAGTCTGGTGCGCTTCTTAGGTGGCTGAAACCTTTTCACCAGAAATAATTTTCCTGCAAGAAACTCACTTTAGGACCAATACCCCAAAGTTTCGTCTGCCGAGAAAATACGCTTCTGCTTATTTTTCCTCTGTAAATGTAGCAGTTTGTGGAGTGGGGATTTTATTTGCAATTTCGATTGATTGACAGATTAAGAAAGTGGTCCGGGACAGGGTAGGGAGATGGTTATGGCTCAAGGCGAAGGGTGATGAGATAATGTTAAATTTGGTGAATTACTATGGCCCCAATACAGATGAGACCAAAGCACTGAAGAAAATTCATGAAGTAGCTTTGAAATTGGAAGCTGTTTTAATCATTGACAATGATATTAAAATATAACCAAGAGTTGAACACTAGCCCCTAGTGGAGTACAGGAGGGTTTCCGGTTCCGTGTTTCCCGGCTAGTTCCAGTACAGCGCAGTGTGTTGGGAGGAGGAGGAGGTGGAGGAGAGGCGGCGGTTCTAGCTGCCGCACCAGGACACACCGTATCTCTCTTCCTTCGGGTATTGTGGTCTTGGTTGCGGCCGCCTGTGGCGTGGCTTGGCTTGGTCGCGGCCACTCGCAGTTGGTGTCGTGGCAGGGGGTGGAGCCGCTGTGACCCGCCGTGACCCGCCGGGACCTGGGACCTGGTATTTGGGACCCGAATTGCACACGGAGCCGGCGGCGTTCGTGAACGCGGTAGGAGCCGCAGGTGTTTTGAATCGCGGCAGTGACTTGGACTGCCCGTGGCCTGAATCGTGGCAGGAGCCGCCGGGGATTTTAATTGAGGCAGGAGTCGCTTGCATCTTGTGACTTGGACCGCGGCCGGTTCTGCCGGTGGTTCGGGTCGCGGCTAGGACCTGTATCGCGGCTGGAGCCGCTAGTGTCTTGTCAATTGTCAATTGGTCTGCGGCTGGTGATTCGAATCACGGCTGGGGCCGCTGGCAACCAGAATCGCGGCAGGATCGAATCGTGAATTCCCAATTGTCAACTGCTAACTGCCAACTGTTAACTCAACAGCAGGGTAAACTCAGTGGGAAACATTACCACATCGCACTGTAATTCATCTATAAATCGTGGAGACGCACATCAGGAGCTGGCAGCACCGCCTCCACGTTATCCCTGTTTCTTCCCTGTTTCTTCATGCCTGACCACTGGGGCCGGCCCCTGTGCCGTTGAACAATCGATTGATTGCCCCTCCACCTCTGTCACTGCCACCACCGCCAATCAACAGCTGCCTTTCCTGACGGCGGCTGCTGAGGTTGAACACCGCCACATCTCAGTCCAGCTGTATCGCTTGACCCGCTGCTACACTCAACAGCTGGCTTGCGGTAAGCGGTTGGGCGGGCACCCCGTAGAACAGACTGGCTTGGAGGTAAGCCAAGGCGAGTGGTTCGCTGTGATTGTTGGTTCGGCGGAGAGGGCGGTAAAGGTCATCCCTATGAGGAACATAGGGTATAGGGCGTAGGTAAAGGAAAAAGGGAAAAGAACTAAACTGTGTAACAACTGAGCAACCGCTGTGCGGGGGGTGGTGCTCTAGGACAAATTTCCACTCCAGATTCTGAGAGCTAGAGCGCCAGCGAGAGCCAGCGAGTCAGAGAACCAGGGAGCGGTCAGGGAGCAGCCTGGGAGGAACGGGCAACACAAAACACAAAACTCTCGTACTACACATCAGGCCTTCACTTTATGTAGAGGCAGAGGATAAGTGAAGAGAGCATGGCAAGCAGCCAGTCACGGGCAGAAAACATGCCACGCAAAAGACACAGCCAACACCAAACCCCACAAGGAGTAGTGAAGGGGTAGCAGCAGCCTCCATCCCCAGCGCAAACTAACATCAGAACCTATCAATAGAAAAATTTAAAGAACAGTAAGGCCGGGGAAGCTGTCGGAAGCAATGAGGTCTGGGAGGACACGAAGGAATCCCCCACAAACGGTGAAAAGAAAATCAAAGACTAAAACCCCTACCCCCGCCGCAGAGGATAGTGCAACCACTACTTTAATATCCCCGATTTATTCCATCTTTGGCTCAATAAATCCTACCGGCAAATTCTCATTTCTGAAGGACCCTGTATCTGCAATTTACACAATGCCGGTAACACCAAACGGACTAGAAAAACCAATGTCCCCAAGCAAAGTATGCATACAGTCGATAAACTCGCAGACCCCACTGCCCAGTTCGAACATCAACACAGGAAATAGCAATGAAGCTGGGGAAACAATTAAAAGTGAGCAAGTTATTCTAGAGCACAACAAGTACACGGTACAAACTCAAGCTCAAGTACACAGGGAAAACATAAGTCATGACGCAGCGCAAGAACAAGCGAAACATCCAACACTATTAGGAGTCCCTAATAAAACCACAGACTGCGCCAGGGAAGAAACCTAAAAAAAAGTCCACCACACAAAAATCCGAAGAAAACTGAATTGACATCTATATAATCAGTTCTATCAATAAGCGACATAAATTCAGATCACTCAATGGTAGGAAACTTACAGGATTCAGGTAACAATGACGGATGTCATAATGCCAGCACACACGACGCGGCTTACAAGGAATATCCAAATAGCCACTCAACCCCAAGGCTTGAGTCGCTCTTAAACCTAGCAATGACAAAACCTAATAAAATGATCAAGGAGTCTAATTACTGGTTGGAGCACCAAACATTCCCAGACAATAAAGGTAACGTAAAAGCATACAAAGTAAAGCAGAACAACAAAACAAGTGCAAGTGCAAGTGGCCCCAAACAGTGACCAGATTCGCCCCTGGGCACCGCCGCCAATATGTTCCTGCAGTCCCATACTGGAAACATTAAAAGATCTGCCATCAATACTCAAAGATATCCTACAGGAATGTAAGAATGCAAATCAGGGCACCAATAGTATAGCAAACGGAAATGATCTCATCACCTTCGACAATTGCAAAAACTCATCAATAAATGACACAGCTAAACTCGAAAAGAGGAAGGAAGACCAAACAGCAGTAGTTGTACAACAATTAATAGATCAAAAAATGAAGCAAGAGAAACCAACAAAAACAAGAACAACCAATGACACTACAGAAGAAACAAAACTAACAGGGGTTAAACCGGACGCAAGGCACAACAATAGCCATAAATCATTGGAAACAGATCAATCTGAGCAGAACGGGGAAAAAAAACAAATACTCATAAAGGCCTAACTAAACGCCAGAAAAAACGTGCGAGAAAAAACAGAAATCAACTGACAAACTGCCTACCTGTCAATAAGCAGGCTTTAATCAACTTTCCCATCTTTAATTGTGCAAAAGCTCAATCAAAAACCATATTGATCTTAAAGATGGGCCACATCAGCCTGTCAATAAGCAGGCTGTAATCAACTTTCCCATCTTTAATTGTGCAAAAACTCAATCAAAAACTACATCTGTTCTTAAAGATGGGCCACATCAGCCACTCACAAAGACAAAGATTGAGCACAAAACCCTAAAGAGCGGCCTCAAAAATGAAGGACTAAAACGCACGCCCAAAATATTAAAAGACTCACTTTGTATGGTAACATCAAAAACACCGACGCACTTAGAGGGGACTCTCCACGCCACAAGTCTAGGAACTGTGGATACATCCAACGTCGAGCATGCAAGCTTATTGACTACTTTGAGTGGCAAAGACTGGAGTCGGGAAATTGCAGACTACCAGGTCAGGCAATTTAACAGAATCTCAGGCAGTCCAAAGTACGAACAGCAAGATACGGGGTACAATCCCCGACAAACAATAGGTGCTCCTCAGCAGGGTATAAAACATTACACAATGGAGCACAAACAAAATAAGTACGAGCCAAATATTCAGGGATGCCAAAGGTTGGTCGCTAATGATATGGACAACAACCACAAAACCTCTTTCACCCTGATTATAACACCAAGAGCCAACTACACATCCGATAAACTGGATAAAAAGAATGTCAGGCTAGTCATAGCAAATACGGACAAGAGTGTCAAGGATCAATTACAAGTAATGATCATCACAGATCAAAATTCACAGAATCAAAGAGTAGGATCAATAAACATAACGAGAACGGAACCTCGCCCGGCGATCACCACAAGTGAACAAGAGCATTACTTAGAACCGGGTGGTCAAAACCAAGCTTGCCTAAAAGCAAAGGCTAAGGCAAATACCCTAAACGAGCAGTCACAGAACGACGCCCATAGCCAAATATCAAAACATCCATGTGAGAATGAAAAGGACCATGATAGACACCAATTGAGGAGATCCCGGCCGAATGACCATGCACACTTCAGCTGTGAGCAAACTAACGATACGAAAACAGCACCAGTAGGAAGGCTACTCCTTATTCCAAATTATAAAGCACAAGGCACACAAGACTTCCTAAATCGAGGAAACATCCTTCACTTGACAATGGCGATCCCCATTCTTAGCCATATAACATCCACTGACCTACTAGCAATAGAATTTATTACCCTCAGTGGCAACCCTACCATGGAATGCACCCTGGCAACTTGGAGGAATGCGGGAATTGTCAAGAAAATTCTCAAGGAATCCGGCAAATTCGAAGAGTGGGGAATCACTATCAAAGAAGAAGTAAAACTGGGCTATCCATCCCCCGTCCTCAGGAAGCGTAGCAAAAGAGAAGACCACATATGGGCAATTCGACCAGTATACTCAGTCTTGCAAGGTGCAAAGGGGGCAGAAGTCACCAATAACGAACTTCAGAGTAGACAGAAACAGCGTTCTAATGATGACTGAACCTATAGCCGGGTCAGAAAAACTGAAGGAAAGTCAATAAAACTTCTCTCCTGGAACATCGCTGGTGCAAAATGCATCTTAAATGATAGTAGGAAAATAGACTCATGGGATAAGTACGACATCATAGCCCTACAGGAAACTTGGTTAATGGACCCAATTGATGTACCAGGCAGATTATGCTTTCACGTTAGTGCGACCCGCACTCAGCGTCATGGCCTACTAGCAATAGAATTTATTACCCTCAGTGGCAACCCTACCATGGAATGCACCCTGGCAACTTGGAGGAATGCGGGAATTGTCAAGAAAATTCTCAAGGAATCCAGCAAATTTGAAGAGTGGGGAATCACTATCAAAGAAGAAGTAAAACTGTGCTATCCATCCCCCCTCCTCAGGAAGCGTAGCAAAAGAGAAGGCCACACATGGGCAATTCGACCAGTATACTCAGTCTTGCAAGGTGCAAAGGGGGCAGAAGTCACCAATAACGAACATCAGAATAGACAGAAACAGCGTTCTAATGATGACTGAACCTATAGCCGGGTCAGAAAAACTGAAGGAAAGTCAATAAAACTTCTCTCCTGGAAAATCGCCGGTGCAAAATGCATCTTAAATGATAGTAGGAAAATAGACTCATGGGATAAGTACGACATCATAGCCCTACAGGAAACTTGGTTAATGGACCCAATTGATGTACCAGGCAGATTATGCTTTCACGTTAGTACGACCCGCACTCAGCGTCATGGCCGAGCAAAAGGGGGACTGTCGGTCTACATAACCACCGCATTGAACATCAAGGCCTGTCAATTGGCCATACCGGCAGCAGACATGCAAATAATCAAATTGGAAAGGGTAACAGAGACCAACACTGGAATCATAATTCTAATCAACATATACGCTCATCCGAACATCACAGTTAAAAAAGACCTTTTCAAACGCATCCGTAACGTTGTATCTGATTTCCGCCTTGAACAACCAGCATGGGAGATCATCCTAACAGGTGATTTCAACACAAATCTCCTACATCGCCCGGAAGACGAGGACAACATAGTCACAGCTGATGAATTTTGGGGCGTTGAAACCCAAGAGATTCCACCAACAAAGAAAGCAGACAAAGTGGGTAGGCAGTTGAGTGGTGTGGCTCACTAGTTAGAGGCGGCAGACCTGGAAGCAGAGAACGGCCTGGGACCAGGGTTTTATTCCTGACGCGGCAGGGTCGTGGACCAGGGTCAGTGGACTCGACAATTCTTGCCTCGGTGCCTACTCTAACCAGGGATCACACTCGGCAACTCTGTGCATTAAGCTTGCCTCATCTCTACAGCGGCCCCCCACAGACGCCGGGGATGCCTGGTTTCACCTTGGAAATACCCAGAAGGGACCATCTCACAGGGAAAGCCAGGACGGGTTCCCCAGCGGTCTCCAGCACCGGTACGCTTACGGGCAGCCGTGCGCTTTACAAGTCCAGCACATTTACATTTACAACACATTTACATGTGAGACCTCGAGCACTTAGGACTACGGGTGATTAATGGTAGAACTAACCAGGACAAACCCCCTTCCACCACTTACATAGGGTATAGTACAAGTACAATTCTGTACTGTACTGCAGTCTCATTATCCCTACTAAGACTAATAAAAAAATTCCAAATAATATGCTCTCTAGACAGTGACCATTCAATGCAGCACATTGAAATGACACTGGCTCCGTCGAGGTTCTTACAAGCACCGATGACAGACGGTGAAATGTCATCAATTAATTTGAAGCAACTGAGGTGGACTAGCAACACATTACCACAAATAGCGCTGGACGCCAAGAAGCTTTTCCAAACGCTAACCCAAGAAAATGATCTGTGCCCAGAAATTTGGTCCGACTTCCTAAACAAACTACCTAGGACAGGTGCCAATCATAAAACAAAAAAACATCCAACGAGAGGGACCGATTTCACAAAGACCACACTATCCTTAAGAAGACACCTGCGGAAGCTCACAAGGCAAGCACAAGGCCACAATGCAAATTCAAATACTTGGCAAGCAGTCCGGGCAACAAGGAAGCACTATGAAAATTTAATCTGGACCGAAAGGAAAACTCGAGTTACAGACTTTTGGGCCAAAATGCTTCACAATATAAAAAAATATGACTCCAGGGCGTTTTGGTTGCAAGTTAACTCTTTGAACAGACCAGCACAAACTTTAAGTGTGACCTGTATCACTGAAAATGCATGGGTCCAGTACCTAGTTGACACCTTTTCGATAAAATCACAGTCCCAGCCGATAACAACAGCTACAAGGGCAACTAGAGAATAAAAAATTGCGGCTGCGAATGGCACATCCTGTGTTTGGTCGAACGTCCCAGGGAACCAACAGGAGGGCTCAGATCTACCACTGTGGACAGATGATGTACTCCAAATATTACAAATAATAAAGAAAAGTAGACAAGATAGTGCACCAGGACCCAATGGCATCCCCCAGGCAATTTACAAGGAGGATCCCCACTACTGGGCCTGTAACTTCAACCTCTTTTTCAGGGCAATAAACAACACTAGTCGGCTCCCTGAAAGCTGGAGAGGGGTGATTATTAACCCAATTTATAAAGGCGGAGATCGTAAGAATCCAGCCAACTACCGCCTCATAGCTCTCATAGACGCGGAAGCAAAATATTACGCATCCCTGGTATTAGCTGACCTGGCACAATGGTCCGAAGATAACAAAAAAATTCCGATAAATCAGACAGGGTTTCGCCGTGGCATGGGCACCGCAGCAAATACAATGGCGCTAAGCTTAATAGCTGAAAGAAGCCTTCAAAATCATCAGGCACTCTGCACCTGCTTTATAGACTTTAAGGTGGCGTTCGACTGGGTTAGCAGGCAACTACTCTGGTCCAAACGGAAGCAGCAGGGCCTGCCGGATTCAATCTTATCCCCAATAATGGACCTGTACACCTACACCTGGATGCAGGTAAAGATCAACAACGGAAAGCGGCTAACTCGGAAGATCAGCACTTATGATGGTCTCAAACAAGGTTGCGTTCTGGCCCCACATCTCTTCAACTTATTTATGGCTGACATGACATCAAGGCTAGACAGGATCAATGCTCACCCACCTCAGCTAGGAAACTTATGTTTAACACACTTATCCTATGACGACGACGTGGTCCTACTGAGCCAAACGAAAATAGGTCTACAGCGTCTCCTACATGAATTGACCGGATACACAAAACTGAACCTGCTCGAAATAAACAACAAGAAAATGAAGATCATGGTAATAACACGCCGCCGCAAAGCACCACCTATCCTGGAAATAGATAACAACAAACTGAAAATAGTGGAAAGGTTTAAGTATTTGGGGATCCCACTGGACAAGCGCCTCAATTTCTCTATGCATTTCAATGCCATTGAAAAGAAGGGCATCGCCCTGTTGCACGCCTTTAGTACCTTAGCCACCAAACTTAAAGGCCCTATATTCAATCCTCTATTAACCGTAATGAAAGCCAAGTTACTTCCAACCATAGCGTATGGAAGCATGTTACATCACGGAAAGAGCGCACAGTTAATAGACAAAATCCAAATAAAAGTCTACAAGCGCCTATTTGGCCTACCACACATCGCATCACCCGCACAAGTGCGACTCGAATTCGGCCTTCAGTCTCAAGTACTGCTGAAAAAATATGAGACTGTTAAATTCTGGTATGGCATTTGGATGAAACAAGATAATAAGGTCTATCGTGCAATGTGGGAAGCAATTCACAATAGCCCGAATTCCCAGTACGCCAAATACCTACGACAATCCCTAGAAACCACTGAACTAGCAACGCTCTGGGAAACCAAGCTTCCAGTACCCATGTTCAAACAAGCAGTAAAGAAGGCAGCCAACAGGCACTCATTGTTCAACGACAAACTAGCCCTGAGCCACTGCTCACACGCCTGGATGACCATACAATCATATAAAAAGTCCATGTCGGCAGGCTATTAACCGTAATGAAAGCCAAGTTACTTCCAACCATAGCGTATGGAAGCATGTTACATCACGGAAAGAGCGCACAGTTAATAGACAAAATCCAAATAAAAGTCTACAAGCGCCTATTTGGCCTACCACACATCGCATCACCCGCACAAGTGCGACTCGAATTCGGCCTTCAGTCTCAAGTACTGCTGAAAAAATATGAGACTGTTAAATTCTGGTATGGCATTTGGATGAAACAAGATAATAAGGTCTATCGTGCAATGTGGGAAGCAATTCACAATAGCCCGAATTCCCAGTACGCCAAATACCTACGACAATCCCTAGAAACCACTGAACTAGCAACGCTCTGGGAAACCAAGCTTCCAGTACCCATGTTCAAACAAGCAGTAAAGAAGGCAGCCAACAGGCACTCATTGTTCAACGACAAACTAGCCCTGAGCCACTGCTCACACGCCTGGATGACCATACAATCATATAAAAAGTCCATGTCGGCAGGCTACCTGGAACTCGCATTTTCATCACATGTTGAGCACAAATACCTTTGTCTAAGGTTGGGGAACCTGCCGACTAATGCGGATCAACCCAAATGGAGGACCCCAGACATCAAGGAGTGCGACCTATGTGGTGCCGCAAAACAAGATCTCATTCATCTGATCTGCATTTGTCCCGCACTGGACCAGGAACGCAGGAACAGACTAAAAGCGAAGTTTAAACAAAATGGTATTCGCACTTGTCGTTCCGCGATTATACAAGTCTTGTGCTCCGCGGACCCTCAGTTCATCTGTAGAGCAGTTAAATTCATTACCAACTTTGAGGAAAAGAGAGGAACTTTGGCAAAGATCCAATCCATACCCTGAACTTACAATATTTGTGTAACTATTCCCTCTGTAACTGTCTCTTGAACTACAAATGACATTTTTATTCTTGATTTTAGCTTTTAATTTTGTATGTATCCTCAGTTTAGTTTTAATATTCCTTTTCTTTAAAACTGCGTCATTTTATCGTTTGTAATGGTTTTTATTAACTACACAAATAAAGAAATTCATTGAAGGTGACCTTAATTATATCCAGAATTTGACATTGAATACTTCTAATAAAACAAAGCGACAACTGAAGCCAAATAATAATAATACCTACTATAAAATCAGATCCGGCGTTAACCCATCCATGGAGGAGGGGGCATCCATGCTTCTCCCAATTTACCTGCTGTTAGTCCAGATACAGGACCGCAATGCACCTCACTTCTTTTTGGTAGCTAAGAGGTTGGCGAATGCTAAGAAGGAGATTTTAGCTATTTCTTCTTCAGACCATTCTATAGTCTCCTATTTGCTAACTCTAGGGATTATTCCAAGGAAAAAATTGAGGTGGAAGTTTGATAAATCTCTGCTAGAAGATTTGATTTGACAAAAGGAGACGAGAATTTCTTTTCGGCAATTTGTCACATCCTCGTCGCCAGAAAATTGTAGTAAGTATGCTGACAATCCAAGATGCTTTAAGTGGTTTAATGTACAAGCTACACAGTAGACAAGAACTTTACAGCCCACTCCCACCAAGCTACAACCAGCACAATCTCTTTGAACGTAAACATCTACACATCTTAGTAACATCAGGATTCCTCGCCCAGAATGGTCAGGAACAAACACACACATTCCAATTCTAGAGTCCTAAAATGCTACAAATAGGCACTGCTCCAATCTTTATGGTATGGAAATCATTTAAAGCCAACTTTAGGGGACATGTTATTTCCTATAAGGCTAGGTTATGTACACAGTGTGCACAAAAAGTTCTGGGATTGCAGTTTACTGTGGATAAAGCTAGACAAGAATTAAGGGGCCGATTAGGATGGCGGACGATTCACCACCGCCATGCCGGTGGTGGCGATCCGTCCGCCATCCGTGCCCGTCTGCCACCTATCTCCCCCCGCCATATTACAATGGCGGGAGGGACCGCGGCGGACAAAAACACCGTTCACCGCGTTTCCGCCCCGGTTGCCTTGCGGCCCGGGCGGAAAAGTGTTCATATGGCTGGCGGTGTCTTCCATACACCTCCAGCCATATTAGGATGGCCTCATGAAGATGCCTTTCCGTGGCGGAAAGGCATGCGGTCTTTACTTTTGGGGCCCCCTGCGGGCCCCCATGGTGAAGGCGAGAGGAGGGGTGGACATGGGGGTGCCTGCAGCTTTGTGTATGCAAATGCATGCCTGCATTTTTGACATTGCGGCGGGCAGTGCTTTCAGCACCGTCCGCCGCAATGTTAAAAATGCCTGATGCGCCCGCCAGTGTGGCGGGCGCATCATAATTGGCATGGCGGGACCGCCGCTCACATGGCGGACGGTCCCGTTTTCCACTGGGATGGCGGACGGGCAAAGTCCGTCCGCCATCCTTATCAGACCCTAAGTTTAGCCTCAACAGTGGAGTATATTTTAATGTACGGCAGCAGGAATTATTAAAAGCTAAGGAAGATCTGAAGGATTTTTTTCTGCTAGAAGAGATTACGAGCAGTAAAGCATACCATCTCAAACTTTATGAAGAGAAGCAGGACATTGGTCGATTTTTTTCTTGGACAAGGAAAACCTGGAAAAATAGGCAAATAATAAACCAACTTAAAGATCCAATCACAGGTCAATTAGAAAAGCATAACCATAAGATAGGGGATATTTTTCTTAATCACTCGAAAAAAATCTACACAGAAACACAGTCAATAAAAGAACAAAAACATACTTTGAATGCGCTCAATTGCCCCAACTTTCTGAGGATTACAGTACATATATAATATACCTATAGAATCATCAGAAATTGCTGGAGTGTCAAAATGCATGGCTAATATTAAGGCTGGTGGGAGCGATGTGATCCTGATGGAAATTTATAAATCCTTTCAGAATGAATCACTCCCATTTCTAACTAACCTTTTTAATAAAATAAAATACAGGTTGGGTAACCCTAAAAGATTTAAGGAGTCAGTTCTTATAATTATTCTTGAAAAGAATACAAATCCACAAGATATTAATTCTAACCACCTGATTAGCCTCCTCAAGTCAGACAATTAAATATTTATGAAAGTATGGGCAATGATAATTGCCCCTCATGCCCAACAGCTGGTCCATACTGACCAAAATGGCTTATTGCTACTGATACTTATTTTTTGACTCAGGCCATTGATTATTTTTCCGTTATCCGGGGCAAAGTACTGATTCAGTTGATGGATGCCGAAAAGGCTTTTGACCTGGTAGACTGGCAGGCTCAATTTTTTATTTTGAAAACGTTTGGATTCCCATTTCAGCTAATTGATATGCTGAAAGAAGTCTGTAATCAGGTAGAGGCCAAAGTTATTATAAACAGTGTGGAAGCAGGGATGGTCAATATAAACGTGGCACCCGACTGGGATGCCCATTGTCTCTCCTCTTATTTTCCCCCTTTAATTGAATGTCTTGCTGTAAAAATCCTTACTAATTCTCTGATCATACCCCCCCATCAGTGGAATGGCTAAAATGTAACTATCTACAGATGACATAATTCTTTATCTTAAAACTGAAGGCTCTGATATACAGAACGAGATGGAAGAAATTGAGACATTTCCGCAAATCGGGGGATATAGATTAATTTAAGCAAAAAGAGAAATTCTCATATTTAACCTGAATGGTTCAGAGATTCCAGCATGTTTACAGCATGTTCTACAACACCCAATTAGGTACCTTGGTATTTTTGTGATGAATGATTATGCTCAACTGTTTCCATTTAATATGGTACAATGTTGTTAAAAGTAAAAAAAATTATTAGATGAATGGACTGAAATAGCTGAATCTCTCTCTGATAGGGCCGATTTCAATGTTGAAAATGTCTATACTGCCACTACTTTATTCCTTTTTATTAACCTTCCCCTCAAAATTCCTAGCTCCTATTTTAAATATTTGGATGGAATGATTTGAAATGTCATCGGGAATACCAAACAACCCAGAGTATGATTAGCTACACTTCAATTAGATATAGCAGAGGGAGGTCTAGCATTGCCACACTTTACGACATACTGTCAGGTCTCCATGGTCAATTTGACAATATAATTATCTAAAACAAATAGGGTCTATGACAACTTTTTAGTAAATTATATGATAATTGAGAGCGCCACAAAGTTGGCAGCTTTTTTACGTTTGGCAAAACCTCCTAAAAAACTAGATATAAGGTCCTATTAACTTCATCAGTATGAATCCAGTTTTTTTTAAGGTCTCGGGATATATCCGCATACCACGTCTGCACCACTATCCAAGATTTTGTGGGGGGGTTAATATTGTCTAAGGGGTTATACCACTCATGGCAAAAGTTAGCTTTTGCTCAGCTTGGGAATTTTTACAATCCTGCTAAATTAATTACATAGGAAACTATATGAGCACAACAAGGCAATCAGACTGCTGCTTTATGGATGAATTTCAGCCAGAGTTGGGTTTTTTCAAGACCAATTATGCTATGCTTAGCTAACCAGCGTGTCAGATTATTAGACAAAGTACAAATAGGATGATGGGTGTTGGAGTCTGGTATCATCTACTTTACCAGAAGGCCAATGGGGATCATTGCATTACAGAATGGCTTCAAAAAATCCATAATGTGACAGGATGTAAAGTCAGTATAAAAGACTGGAAGCAGCTTAGCAAGATGGGCCTTAGGGTACTTCGAGGGGCTAATTTTAGGAGAATTAATTTTCTGTCCATTGGCATTCTACACACACAGACAACTCTATAAACTGTTTTCAACTTTGGGGAATCAGTGCTTTAGATGTCAAAAGATGGAAGAAGGTGGTTGGGTACATATCTTTTTTGAATGTATTAACCTATGGCAATTTTGGAAAGATGTGTTTGCAGCTATTAGTTTGTTTTTTCAGGGGAAGCAACCTGTTTAAAAAATGATCACCAGTATTTTATTTTAATTTCTATAACAGTGGCAAGGTCTCTCATTTTACAGAATTGGAGAAAAAATATATAACCAACAATCGGCCATTGGATCAGCAAGATGTGTAGGACTTATAAATGGGAGGAGGCTTATGAAAAGGGGATGGGTGCCATTGCAAGATTCAGGGTGACATAGTCTAGTTTTTCTCACACTTTATAAATTAATGAATTTTACTGTAAATAGATCATAACGACATATGAAAGCACTTTTGCACTTTCGTAACCAGTAGGCTGCTAATTATGTTTGAACTTTATTAACTGTTATAGTTTTAGGTATGATCAAATCTAGGTATGCACTTTATTAAACCACCCTAATGCTGAGTAAAGCTATGTAGGGATTTCGTCTAGTTTGGTTGAAGTTCTGGTATTTCAGGATCCCCTATGCTGTTTGTTGCATTTGCACTTTAAAGATATATTTTTTATATACTTTTAGGTTGCAAGAGGTTACCAGAATTTGTTTTAATGTAAGGTAGTGACTAATACACTCCATTTACCCACAGGATGACTGAATTTATATTAGCAATGTGTCATGGACCTTAGGAACTTTGTCAATGATATGTCACTCTTTTTGTATTTTATTTTTGTAACATTTATACAGAAAGTATTTGGTGTTCTTTGCAATCTTGGCCTTTTTCCTTCTCTAATAAAATATATATTTTTTAAAGAAATACAGGTAGATATATCTGGCACTGTCATTGATGGGGATAGAGTAAGCTTTATTGTATGGTATCATCACAAAAAGATGCTCCTAGCAGACTTATTGTTCATACATTGCAGTGTGCTCACCCATATTTGACTAATCATGCACTATGTTCGTCCAGGTAAAGTTGATGGTTTCAAGTAGACAGCAGATGCCAAGAGTGGTTTCATTTTCAAAAATTATCCCTAAGCAGTCAAGCCCTTGCAGCTTCCAGTCTAAAGGTGTTGACTTCCAGAAGATGCAACCCACCTGTGTCAGAACCCTTTTCATGGGGCCACTGGGCAAGTAGGAGCTACTGGGCCAACTGTCTTGGTTGAGGCCTTTTACTCCTAATGTCCCAGGGGCTGACTTAATTTGGGTACCAAGCCACTGAACCAAGTACTCCTTCAGCAAGTCCAAGGCTTCTGGGTTGGGAAGTCGACACAGGTAGGTAAACTAGGTAAACACAGACTCACAACTCAAAATAGGTTCAATAGCAGAAATAAATTATTGCCCAGTCAAATACATTCTATTATGACGAAAGGAGTATTTATCAAATGCTTTCTTTTCTGACAAAAGGAGTATTTATATATGACAGCAAACCGAAATATGCCATACACAAGCAATACACACAGTCCTCTGAGGTGAGGGCTCTTTTATTTATAGACAGTCCCCTGTTTACCACTTCCCTCTCAATTGCAGTAGTGGTTGTTTCCAAATCACTACAAGTGACATTCAGATTTGACTACACTATTTATTTATTTATGTGTTTCATAGAGCGCAAACTTGACCCATAAGGGTTTCAGAGCACTTTACAGGAGAGCAAAGCAATATACAGACAGGCTTAGAATCAACCAGTAACAGATCGATTAGTAGGGGTGCGGGGGGTCGGATACATAAGGGAAAGAAGAGCACGTATTTACAGTTTACATAACCAATTACTGAAGACGAGATAACATAATCACAGATTAAGTATACAATTATTCAAGAGAGGCCCCAAGTTTCTGACGGGGTGACTAGGTATTCCAAAGGGAGGCAATGGACGGCCATAGATCAGGGCCATAGTGATGGTTGAGGCAAAATTTAAACGAGAAATTCACCCATAAGGAAGGTTTTGGCATCCTTTTTGAAGCGAGTCAGAGAGGGAATACTTCTGATGTCGGGTGTGAGAGAGTTCCATATTCTCGGAGCAGCCCCATAGAAGGCCTGATTGTAAGTTTTTTTTTCAGAAAGCATGCAGGTTGGAGCAAGAGGTCTGTGGCAGACCTGGAGTTTCTGATTCCTCCGGAGATTACAAGTTCTGTGCCAGATATGCAGGGGAGTTAGAGTATAAAGCTTTGTGTGTGATGCATACTAGTTTGAGCTGTATTCTTGCCTCCAGGGGAAGCCAGTTGAGAGCTTTCAGGAGTGGGGAAATATGATCGTATTTTCTTGTGCTGGTAACTAGTCTGGCGGCCGCATTGAGGCAGGCTTTAAGAGGTGCCAGGGAGATCTTGGGTAAACCCGAGAGGGTTGAGCAGCTGTATTCCAGTCTAGAGATGAAAAGTGCTTGGACTGCCATTATTAGGTTGGGAGCATCGAGGAAGGGTTTCAATTTCCTACAGTAGCTCAGGTGGAATCTGGCTGTTTTGGCCATTGAATTGATGTGGTCCCGCATGTTCAGGTTACTGTCGAGGGTAATTCCCAGAGATTTGGCCGAGTCCAAAATGGTCGGTGGGTAATTTAAGGCTCTGATAGCCTAATCGATGGTTGAATCACAAGGTTGGCATTGGGAATGGAGACCAAGAGAATTTCTGTTTTATTTGCATTTAGTTTGAGTTGATTGGATGCGAGCCATTGGACGGGAGTTTCAGGGCTTCATTCAGAGAGAGAATCTCTTTGAGAGATGAGGTTTGGATGTAGATCTGAGTGTCATCACCGTACATATGATAGGAGATATTAGCAGCACGTAATATCTCGGTAAGCGGTTCTAGGTAAAGGTTGAAAAGGGTGGGGGAAAGGGTTAATCCTTGAGGGACTCCAACCGTGACCAGGGATGGTGACGATAGGTTGCCGTTGATTAGGAATCTCTGTGACTGATTTTGGAGGAAGCACTAGCCGTCCGAGTCTCAAGAGTCCCACTCAGACAGTGTTAGAAAAGTCAGGAGTGTTCCAACGCTGAAGCACTATCTGACAGACAAGTTACCCTTTTGGCCCTTCACTCAGTCTTACCCGCACCAGCAGGGGTTGTCTGACCAGAGTCTCCAGAAGTGTCTCTCTCGCAGGCACAGCGGTGGGGAGTATCACACATGTAGCTCTTCAGGGGCCGCGGTTGGGGGTTCTCACCACTCCTCTATTACAACAGTAGGTTTTCTTTGGTCTTCCCCAGAGGTGGAGGGGAGGATTTTAGCAGATTGTGTTACCTATCCTCAGTCAGGGCTCTGGCACACAATGGTTTCAACGGGGCCTCATGTCCCGATGATGGCATCAACCGGGCTACGATTCTTGTATAGTTCTTGTGACCAATTCTGCCATTCAGGGTTACCACACCTGCTCCACAGTCAGGTGATGGCTCGATTGGCTCATAAGCAGGTTCCTCTTTATGTCTGCCCCCTCTGGCATATGGGGTCCGGACTTATACACCACACATGGGCCAACTTCATGGAGGCCTTCTCTGGAATACAAGGTTACCGCATTTCACACTGCACATGGGCAACAGCCCAATCTACATGGCAAACTTCACAGCAGCCCTCTCTTAAATATGGGGTCGATGATTGACACTCACCATGCAGGTGACAGCCCTATCAGTGTGGTAACATACATGGCAGCCCCCTCCGGAATGCAAGCTCACTAACTTTAACATCACACAAGGGCGGCAGCCCAATCAGCATGGTCAACTTTACAGCGCCCGCCCTCGTGCATATGGGGTCATCGACTTACACGCACCACATGGGTGACAGCCATATCAGTGTGGAAAACTTCATGGTGTCCACCCTCTGGCATACAGGATTGCAGATTTAAACACTACACAATGGCTACAGCCCAGTCAGCACAGAAAACTTGATAGCATGTCCCTCTGGCATATGGGGCAGCCGCCATCTCTTCACACCTTGCTACAGAAGTCCACTCCTTAAGATGCCCACTGGACCTTGCTCCCTCCAGCAATCTGCTCTTAATCTCAGGGCATACTAGTCTTGGCAAGCAGACAGGCACTGTGGTCCAGGCTTCCGGGGCAGGCAGTCTTGAATGTCCCTGGGTGATGCCCCCTCACCCAGCTGGGAAACTGGCAGGCCTTAGCCTCCAGTTCTGGGCACAGGCAGAAGTCTTATAGAGCGCACCCTCCTCACACAGCCCATCTGGCTACTTGACAGTTGAGCATTTTGGGGGCCACAAGCTCCCCTTCATTTAGTCCATTTCCAGACACATAATGTGATTTAGTGTCTGAGCCTTTGAAGTTTATCTTAGAGGTCTGCTTCCCTTTGAAGTGCCCAATCCTCTGCCCTGCCTTTCCTCCAGAAAGCTATCTGTCACAGCAGGAGTGATGCCAACTCTGATAGCCCCACAACATAGGCCATGGGAGTGGGTAAAAGTTCACACCTTGACATCAGCCACATCGATATGTGTATCAAACGGTCACCCTAGAGACTCTGCCCTACTCTTTATGATTCACTTTTCAGCCCATTCTTCTTCCTGACATGTGCCCAGGACTCCTTCCAGTGACCTGTCTCTTAATCAAGCAGCACCCATTGAGTGTGCAGGAGAACCTGGCACTCTTTCCTCTAGTGCTTGTCCCACTTATCTCACAGCTATGCAGCATTCAACAAATCTATCTAGGGCCATGCCTCGACCTCCTCATGCATCTCCCGTCATCACAGGGTCCCCAAAATGAAACACAGAATCTTCCATGTCTTATACCATACACAGGCACATCCAGCACATGCATACATCACACAAGCATTGCATAACACTACATACTAACTTGATGTAGGCCACTTGTAACCCCGGGGACCCCATCCCCTGGGGCAGGCCCTCTCAGTTCGGGGCTGTAGGGAGGTCCCCAATCCCCCCATGGTCCCGTCGGCTCCCCGTGCCCCTTGGGAGCCGGCATTGCTTTTCCACATGGGGAGATGCTAAGATGCAGCTCTCCTTGTGGAAAAGCAATTTGGTTTGAATTTTGGAAGAGAGAGCAGGTTTCCTGCTCTCTCTTTCAAAATTCAAACCAAGTTCGCTATGGCAGGGCGGGAGCCGCAAGGTTCCCCCCCTGCCATAGCAAACTACAGTGTCCCCGGGGTGCAGGAGCCGGCCATGTAGGGGGGCGCTCCCAAGGGCCATAATTGGCTCCAGGTGGGGCCGTGAGGCCCCCCTTCCATCATTTTCCAAATCCCCGGCAGTCCAGGGGCTGCTGGGGGCCGTGTGCCCCCGCAATTATTCATACTTTGCCCCGGGGGTGGTGGTCCCAGGAAAATATATATGTATTTCTGTGATGTAATTTCAAGATGGGTCTCTCCAGGACCATTGCTGTGAGGACGCTCGGAAGGGTCAGGGGCTCCTGTGCCTGGAGGTTTTGCTTTTGGATATATATACATATATACATATATATTTTCCTGGGACCACCACCCCTGGGGCAAAGTATGAATAATTGTGGGGGCACACGGCCCCCAGCAGCCCCTGGACTGCCGGGGCTTTGGAAAAAGGTTGGGAGGGGGGTCGCACGGCCCCACCTGGAGCCAATTATATATATATGGTTGAATAAAGAACATCTTGCCTGCAAAAAAGAGGTTCGCTTCTCCTTCTTCGCCGCCGAGGCTTTGGTGGAAGTGGTTGGAGTACTTGTTCGAATATATATATATATATATATATATATATATATATATATATATATATATATATATACTGACATCACTGATGACATCTTAAATGACATCATTGATGACATCACTGATGACATCATCTACATGTCAGGGAGTTGTAAAAAGGGGTGTGGCCTCAGACTACCTCTCTGCAACACAGTCCTGTGGTGCTTACTGGAGGTACCTGGTGGCCTAGTTGTAACCCAGGGACCCTCAGGATTGAAGGGGAATTAATTTCCCAACTTGAAATGCGCCACAGGGCGTATTTGCACACATGTAACATCAGGCCCCACCCCCTCCATTCACCACTGTGCAAATGCGCCCGTGGCATATTTTAAGTTGAAGGATTAAGTCCACTTCAATCCTGAGGGTCCCTGGGGCCCAACTAGGTCACCAGGTACCTCTATTAAGCGTCACAGAGTTGCAGAGAGGTGTTCAAAGGGACGTGGCCTCGGACCACCTCTCTGCAAGGCAACCCTGTGGCACATACTGGAGGTACCTGGTGGGCTAGTTGGGCCCCAGAGACCCCCAGTATTGAAGGGGAATTATTTCCCCAAATTAAAATGCCCCACAAGGTGCGTTTGCCGAGTGTCGCTGTGAGGGGGCAGGGCCTCTGGCACAATGCTGGTCTTCATTTTTTTTTTTTAGAAGGGGGGCTGTGTGGCCCCACTTCTTTATTTTTATTTTAAAAATTTGGGGGAGAGGGCCGCGTGGCCCCCCTCCGGGGCCACTTCCAGCACCGGGGACCCCAGGTCATGGCCATATATATTTCTTTTTGATGGAGTGGGCTGTGTGGCCCCCCTCCTGAGGCCTCTAATGGCCCTGGGGACCCAAATCCCCTGGGCCGGCTTTTATTTATTTTTATTATATCTTCTTTTTTAGGAGGGGGTGCCGCGGCCCCCCTCCTGAGCCACTTCTAGCCCCAGGGGGACCGTCTCCTGGGGCCGACCCTATTTGTTGGGGACCGTGTGGGGACTCCAATTCCCCCACGATCCAGCCGGCTTCCCGCGTCCTGCAGAAGCCGGCATTGATTTTCCACACGGGGAGCTGATGACATGCAGCTCCCCGTGTGGAAAAGCAATCTGATTTGGATATTGGAAGAAAGAGCAGGGTTTCCTGCTCTCGCTTCCAAAATCTAAAGCAAGTTTGCTATGACAGGACGGGAGCTGCACTGCTCCTGCCCTGCCATAGCAAACAGCAGTGTCCCAGGGGTGAACACCCCGGGACACTGCAGTAGCCGGCCCTAGGTGGTGGTGGTCCCCAGGGCCATCAAAGGCTCCAGGAGGGGGGTCGCGCAGACCCCTCCCTTTAGTTGCATAGCCCCGGGGAGGTGGTGGTCCCCGGGGCTCGGGGGTTGATAACGGACACCCCATTTTACATTTTTAGTGCACCAGGGAGGTGGCGGTTCCTGGGGCATTTGGGGGGGGCTTGAGCCCCCCCCCACAGGTTTCATTATTTTTTTAAATAGTAGCCCGGGTCCCCGGGTCTGTGGGGGGCTGTGTGCCCCTGCCAATATTTGACAAAATCCCCAGGGGGTGGCGGTCCCCGGGGCTGCGTGAGGGCCGTGTGCCCTCCGGCATGTTCCAAACATAGCCACAGGAGTTGGCGGTACCCGGGGCTGCTGGGGCCACCACAGGCCCCCTTTAATATATTTTTGCAATGCCCCCAGGCCTGGCCCACGCGGGTCCTCAATTAAATGAAGCGTGGGAGCCCACACTTAATTTTTAAAAAACATTTCAGTGGGATTCGTGACCCCAGAGTGAATTTCGCCTATTATTTTTTTTAAACATGCTGTTTTTGGCCCTGGGGGTGCTTGTGGGATCCCATGAGCAGGCCTAGGGGGTCAGGGTGTTTCTACTCTGCCCCCTTTTTTTTAAAAAAACCACATTTTTTTCACTGTTTTCTTGTGACTAGGTTCTACCGAGCCACAAGATGGCTGCCAACACTTCCTGGTTTGGGGTGTTGGCAGCCAATCACAGTGAAGCTCGTGCTCGGGAGGGGTCGCGACTACACCGAGTACCTAGATATCGAAACGTTTTTTCTGTTTTCAAATTTCCCAGGAACTACTGAACAGATTTACACCATTTAAAAAAGGGCTCTTTCTGAACCAAGGGCTACCTTTATGCCAAATTTGGTGTCATTCCGTTCAGCAGTTAGGGCTGTAGCCGTGTCTAAAGTTTCCTATGGAAAATTACATGTTTTGCGACCCCCCCTTTTTTCTCGGCCCCCGCTTGGCGAATCACCCCGAAATCACCCGAAACTTTAAAGACCGGAGCTGACCGGAGCGGCCCAAAAGTTTTGTCAATTTCGCGAAGATTCGTCAACCGGCTCCAAAGTTATTGGGAAAACAAAAAATGTTTTTCCTATGCAAACTAGGTCCTAACTAGAACTACCTACTGGCGACCACCAGGATATATATATATACACATGGAGAGACACCACTACTACAGCGATGTCCCGGACTTGCAATTGTCGGTAATGTGAAGGTAGGAGTACGGATTCAAAACCTCAGAAAGCCCAGAAAAACACTGCGAACTCCTACCTGATTTCATTTACAGACAGCCTCAACCATGAGGTATCAAGGGAATCTGGCTGTCTGACCGCAAATCGCAGCACGTTGGTGGAAACGAACTGTACTCTGGGAGTTGCAGTTCCACGTGTTGGATCACCGAGGTGGCTCCTCCCATAATGAATAACAGGTGTGCAAACAATCTACTTTAGATGCCAAAACACTTTAAAACGTTGGACCGCAGTTGCAGAGGCAATCAACAAGCGAGTGCATCTGAGGAAAGCTACATGCTGAAACGTATCATGCCAATCCTTGAACAATAAAGAATTTTGTTTTCAATCCGGCGTGCACCCTAGTCTAACTTGCCAAAAGGAAGACTGCCTGTGGAAATATTGGCGCGGAGCGATACCGTGCAAGGGAAGCACCTTCTGAAGTGTCCGGTGTGTAAATGTCCGGTGGGACCAGCAAGCACCTGGACCGCCTCACATCACCAAGGCAGAGCACCTCCGCTATTACGGATAGTCCATGACCACATGGAGAGACACCACTACTACAGCGATGTCCCGGACTTGCAATTGTCGGTAATGTGAAGGTAGGAGTACGGATTCAAAACCTCAGAAAGCCCAGAAAAACAGGACGGGTACCCCCCTTGTTCCTGTCCATGGCGAATCCACCCCAAGAGCAACTAACGTCCGTTCCAGGCAATTTATATACAGGGTAAATAAGAAAGGTGCCAATATGCAGCCCTGTCTTACCCCCCTTGAGCATGGGAATTGCTCAGTCAAGCTCCCCTCTTCAGTATCTGACCTTGGCAAAAGTGTTCCTATGTAGTTCTCTTAAGATGTTTACTATACCCAGGTCCACTCTCAGAGTCCCCATAAGCTCCCATAGTTTTTTATGGTGCACACTGTCGAAAGCCGCAGTCAAATCCATGAAAGCCAGGTACACCGTCTCCTGACTGGCTATGGTGTACTTGGCTCTCAGTAGGTATAAATTGAGGCATTGATCGGCCGTTGATCGTCCCGACCTAAACCCGTACTGAGTGTCAGTAATAATGTTATGTTCTTCTGCCCAGTCCAACAGTCGATTGAGAATTACCCTGCCTAGGACTTTCTCTGTCCAGTCAATAAGATAGATGGGTCGGTAGCACAATGGGCTATCCCTGTTTACCTTTTTGAAGATAGGTACGATTGTTGCTGTGGATCAGGATGCAGGTATACCCACATTTACTGCTGCATTAATTACTCTAGTCAAAATCGGGGCCCATAATTGTACCTGACCCAAGAAGAGATCGGGGGGAACCCCGTCAGGCCCTGGCGCCTCTTTCCTTGTCAGCACCTCAATGCCCGCCTTAATCTCCCCAAAGGAAAATGTTATATGTCCCTCAGTCTCGCCCCCTTTCTCAGCTGCTGTGGGGTCCTCTGTCATACCTTTAATGTAGAGACCATAAAAAATGCTCGTACCAGGTTTCTGGAAGGATGTGGTTTGCAATCTTGGGTTTGTTGGCATCTTGGAAGCATGGATCATTAATAGCCTTCCAAAAGCCAGTCATGATTTTAGTCTCAACCGCTTTCCTCAGGTTCTCGCAGGCCTGCTGTTGCAGGGAAGTTTTGCGTTGCTTCACAGCCTGTTTATATAGTGCCCGACATGAGGACACCCTTATTTTATCATTTGGGGCTGCTTTAAGAGCTAGCTTAAGCTCTTTCGAAGCACGGGAGCATTCATGGTCGAACCACCTATGGTCCTCCTTTCCTTTTTTGCCGCCTTTAGTCCTAAGTAGACTATCGATCTGCTTCTTGACCCCTTCAAAGGCTTTAACCTGAACTGGCCCATCCACCGTTGGGTTTAAACACTTCCACACAGACTGTTGCTCGTCCGCCAATAGGGCTCTATAAAAGGCATCGCCATCTGCCTGAGACCAAACCCTAATATCCATCTCTTTAACATATTTGAAAATAAAATAAAATCAATAAAAGAGTCACAGCCTCTACCTTTAAAGGTTGGGTGGACCAGGTCATTCTTCCCTGTTTTAATCAGGTGCATAGTGTGTGTGAGGGCAAAGGTTACCAGCACCTTATTTAGTTCTTTCCCCTCAGTAGTATGCTCTACATGAGGACCATCTTCCAAAGGGAATGAAGACCAATCGCCCCTTTTAAATTTCACATTTGGGCTATGGTGACAGTTGAAGTCCCCAAGTACCACCAACTGATGCTCCCGTGTCCCCTGGTCTTGTATCCCGGCTAACCTGCTCGCCAGTTCCTTCAGTCTTGTTGTTGGTTGGCCCGACAATACAGCATTGTAAAAATTATTAAAAATAAACCTATTACCCTTCATACACAATCTAATCCCTTACTAACATCAGAGTCCAGGCCAAATCATCCCACCTCCCCTGAACTCTTAAATCTATGTATGTAATTATGCCTCCCCGAGCTCTGCCCACAGCACCCTTACGCGCCGGTACAAAATGCATTTTGTAACCCTCGAGGGATAGTAAACTACTGTCCATCTCCCAGGTTTCCTGTACGCAGATGACCTGGAAAGTCTTTATATATGATAGCCACTCGGTATTGGAAATTTTCGATGAGAGCCCAGCTATGTTCCATGATATAATCTCCATGGAGCCCTGACTAAAAATGTCTGGGCTGTCTGAAGGCGGGTGCCTAATGAACCTAGGGGTAATAGTAGTGATTTGGGTATTCTCTTCGTTGGCATAGCCACTAGAGACTCCTGGGAGTGACGGGGAAGTGGGCCCCTTGTTATGTGGCAATGATAACCCTCCCATCCCTATGTTGGACACAACATCGTCCAGCCTATGGCCATGCCCCTTTGAGATGCTCCTTTTGCGTCAATCAATGTCATCTAAGGTTGGGCCATATACGAGGGGAGCATACCGATTAAATAACTGGACAGTGGGGCCCCTACGGACCCATCCTACTTGATCACTCCTCTGATTGTTTTCGAGGTTTGTTACCCTCATTTCTCTATAGGAAAACCCACAATGGTAGCATTTTGATGGTTGAGCCACCCTCTTCCTGAAACGGCCCCTTACGCTGGGTGAGGAGGTCGTGTACCAGCCCTGGGAACCTGAAATTTAACATAACAGTGTCTCCTGGCAAGCACTTCCAGCTGCAGCCTATCCTGGACACCCTTCTCGCCATTAATATGTGTCTGTGATTTGCGATATCGAACTGGGCGTTAGCATTCAGCCAATGGACCGCCTTGTTAATCAGCATTTGTGATGTTTCTTCTCTATTTCTGCTAAGGGCTGGGGCCCCTATGATGACTATAGTGTATGGGCAGGCTGCCAGAAAAAGGTCTATAACTGGCAGATTCGGAGTGCCCCTAACGTGGTCCTCATGAGCGGGCTCCTTTTCCTGTAATACAAGTGCTCTCCCAGCTATATCCCCTGTGTGTTCCATGCCCACCTTTGGACTCAGATTCTGAACTGCGGGTCCTTCCCTAGTATGCCTAGTGTCTCACACAACCCCTCTTGTACTCAGGGAGGTTCCATCCCTGAGTCCCACCAAATTCTCCTTATCCACACCCTCCCTTGTTCCCTTCTGATGTTTGCCAGCATGTATCATGCCCTCATTTCTCAGTGGGGGCAAAGAGACCCTTGATGCACTGCGAGCGTTTATTGCTCCCGGAGTTTTTCCTAGATGAGCCATGTCCACATTTTTCTGAATACTATTCTGGGAAATCCCCTGAGACACTTTCTCTACGAGTGATGTAATTTTCTCGTGTATGGGCCCTAGGTGAGTCGAAAACATAGTTTCCAGCCTAGACCACATTTCTGAGTCCATCCCCCCCACTTTTCCTGCCTCTCCACAATTTATGAGATTTAAAATTCCTACTGGGTCTTCGGTGTCTTTAGCTCTAGGTGGTGTTTGGACTCCTTTCTTCTAAGTATGGGCGAAATTTGCGAATTCGCGGTACGGAAATTCACGTGAAATCGTAACCGTGATTCGCAAATTTGGCAAATTCCACAAACTTGCGGTTTCTTTTGCCAGTTCGCGATGGTTTTTTACAGGTTCAGGAACGCAAACTTACTTGTGTGGTCGCAACAGTCGCGACCATGTTGTTTCCACGTGTCCAGCCTGTTTGCGACCCTGTGGTTCATCACGGCCACCCTACGGTTCACCACTGTCACCCTCTGGTTCATCACTGCCACCCTCTGGTTCATCACAGCACCCTCTGGTTCACCACTGCCACCCTCTGGTTCATCACTGCCACCCTCTGGTTCACCACTGTCACCCTCTGGTTCATCACTGTCACCCTCTGGTTCATCGCAGCACCCTCTGGTTCATCACAGCACCCTCTGGTTCACTACTGCCACCCTCTGGTTCACCACTGTCACCCTCTGGTTCATCACTGCCACCCTCTGGTTCATCACAGCACCCTCTGGTTCATCACTGCCACCCTCTGGTTCACCACTGCCACCCTCTGGTTCACCACTGTCACCCTCTGGTTCATCGCAGCACCCTCTGGTTCATCACAGCACCCTCTGGTTCACCACTGCCACCCTCTGGTTCACCACTGTCACCCTCTGGTTCATCACTGCCACCCTCTGGTTCATCACTGCCACCCTCTGGTTCATCACTGCCACCCTCTGCTTCATCACTGCCACCCTCTGGTTCACCACTGTCACCCTCTGGTTCATCACTGCCACCCTCTGGTTCATCACAGCACCCTCTGGTTCATCACAGACCCTCTTGTTCACCACTGCCACCCTCTGGTTCATCACTGCCACCCTCTGGTTCACCACTGTCACCCTCTGGTTCACCACTGTCACCCTCTGGTTCACCACTCCCACCCTCTGGTTCACCACTGCCTCACTCTGATTCATCACTGTCACCCTCTGGTTCACAACTGTCACCCTCTGGTTCACCACTCCCACCTTCTGGTTCACCACTGCCACCCTCTGATTCATCACTGCCACCCTCTGGTTCACCACTGCCACCCTCTGGTTCACCACTGTCACCCTCTGGTTCATCACTGCCACCCTCTGGTTCATCACTGCCACCCTCTGGTTCATCAATGCCACCCTCTGGTTCACCACTGTCACCCTCTGGTTCATCACTGCCACCCTCTGGTTCATCACTGCCACCCTCTGGTTCACCACTGCCACCCTCTGGTTCATCACAGCACCCACTGGTTCACCACTGCACCTTCTGGTTCATCACAGCACCCTCTGGTTCACCACTGTAGATTATGGGGAGAAAGCACACCTGCCCAGCCTCAACCGAGACAAATTAATTTGGGGGTGGTTAATGTGTTACTGAATTTGAGCTTCAAGTCCGGCACCTGCTTCCTTATCTGTAAGTGCTTCCTGTTGAGGTATAATTTTTGTGACAGGAGCATTGTGCCATACTTGTAACTATTCTCTTACCCTGCATGGCAGGCAATGAGGTAGATTATTCACAGTTCTGGCGGTGTTAAGGGGGGGGGCCCAGCTTCTTCCGGCACATGACGGGCACAGACGGGCCCTCCCTTGGTCTGGGCTTCACCCGGCGCGCGCCCGCGTGCGTACCACACAGCGGGTATGATGGTGCACTTAAATAGCCCGCGGGCAATGCAGCAAAACCAACAGCCCAGCTGCTCCCGCAGAACAGGAGCGGCAAGCTGTTTTAACGCTTTTGGTGGTGGGCAATGCAGCGCAGGTGTGGCGTCTCCTGTGGCCCCCTGGGACCTGGAGTCCCTTGGCAGTGCGATCTCCGGTCCTTCTCGGCAGCAAAACCAACAGCGTAGCGGCTCCCGTGGAGCGAGAGCGGCAAGCTGTTTTAACGCTGTTGGTGGCGGGCAATGCAGCGCAGGTGTGGCGTCTCCTGTGGCCCCCTGGGACCTGGAGTCCCTTGGCAGTGCGATCTCCGGTCCTTCTCGGCAGCAAAACCAACAGCGTAACTGCTCCCGTGGAGCGAGAGCGGCAAGCTGTTTTAACGATGTTGGTGGCGGGCAATGCAGCGCAGGTGTGGCATCTCCTGTGGCCCCCTGGGACCTGGAGTCCCTTGGCAGTTAGATCTCCTGTCCTTCTTGGCAGCAAAACCAACAGTGCAGCGTGTTGAGTTATTATATCAGTATCTTCCTCTCAACTGTATCACTGCAGTCCAACTCATGAGGTGTCAAATTATGAAGCATTTTTCCCACAGCTCTGGAAATTCAAATTTGCTTACCACAATATTATCAATCAATCAATTAATCAGGATTTGTAGAGTGTAGCTAATCACCCATTAGAGCATGGGTACTTGCTAACATTTGCCCGGGGGCCACAAATTACTGTCTATGGCTTCTCGAGGGCTGCACCGATGCTATCAGAGCGAGAGCCAGGGTGTTAAAGATAGGAATCATTCTTTACACCTTTACCTTTAGTTTGGTTAATGTGCAAATAAAGTATGTCCGTTTCACAGCTTTCTGAATGTTCATGCTTGGTCAAGTGAACAACAGCCCTGTGCTGTTGTTCACCAGGGGGCCACATTTAAAGGTCTGGAGGGCCGCATGCGGCCCTCAGGCTGTACTTTTGGTATCCTTGTGTTAGAGTATCCAGGTTTAGGTATTCTGCTGTGATCAATTCAGAAATACAGGTCTTGGGTCCCCTTCCGAATTCTGTGAAAGAGGGTGCTGTTCAGAGATAAAGGGGACAATCTTTCCAGGCCCGGACGGTGAGGTAGAAGAAGTAACGTCCTCTTCTGTGGCTACAGCTGATAGGGGGTATGAGTGAGGGCAAGGGAGTGCATGTGCTTGGAGGGGGATGGTAGTTCAGTCGCTGGTTAATGCATGCTGGTCTTTGGTCATGGAGTGACTTGTAGGTGTTTGTCAGCACCTTGAATTGGCATCTTTTCTGGAAGGGGAGCCATTGGAGGTTCCTGAGGAGGGGGTGATATGGTTCCACTTGGGGAGGTTGAGGATGAGTCTGTAGTCTCTTCAGGAGTTGGGTGGTGATTCCTGCATAGAGAGTGTTGCAGTGGTCGAGTTGACTGGTGACTAGCTCTTGGGTGATGGTTTTCCTGGTGTCGATGGGGAGCAATATGAAGACCTTACAGAGCATGCAAAGGCTGTGGAAGCAACCACAGGTGACTGCAATTATCTAGTGTTTCTTGGTGAGTTTCTGTCCAGGATGGTGTCATGGTTGCGGGTGTGGTCGGTCGATGTGGGCTCGAGTTTGGAAGGCCACCAGGTGTCATTTCACAGGGAGGTGTTGTTTCCAAAGAGCAGCACTTCCGCCTTGTCCATGTTGAGTGCAGGCAGCTGGTCTTCATCCAATTGACGACATGCCTCATACAGTTGTGGAAGTTGGTTCTGGTAGGAAATTATGTTGAAGGCATGCGTTCTGATGATGTTGGCTAACGGCGTTGTAGAGGTGGGCCTCAGCTAGGCCTACCAGTGCTAGGGGTTTGCCCTTTTCTGCACGTAAGTCCTCAGACAAGTAAATAGAAGTTGGCACGTAAGCTGAAAGGTTAAAAGATATTTTATTAAACCTCATGAGGTGGAACTACATTCACACAACACCCTTCGGTAGTGTATAAAGTAGCACACGGAATAGAAGAACCATGGGTCTTTTATACCCACACAGGGGCTCAAAAGAGGGTGGTTCAAGCACATATAGGAGAGTTACATACATAGATGGTTATACAGAAATGCACAGTCAACAGTAAGGGAGGAGCCAGCAGTTGCTGATCCCGGTAAAAACAACCTGACAGTTACAGACTAAAACATATGTATGGAAAGCTACAGATTCCTCTGCTCATGTGCAGAGTAGCAAAGTCTAAATATAGCCAGTCCTCTAAACAGGACACAAGGGTAAATGAAAGTGAAGAAGGAAACAGCACGTGGTGAGCACATGGCAGACAAAATGGCTGCCGGAAACAAGATGGCTTCAGCTAAATGCTAACATCGATCTCTGTCAATTTTCCACAGATGAACCTTTTAGCATTATCGCAATGGACGGCACACCACTACCCCATCCTCCGGATCGCCCCTCGGGACTCTGGTACATGGAGTTCTTGAGTGGTTCACCCATCTGGGTGCAAGTAGGTACTTGTTGGACTGATGATCTCTAGACCCGATACATGTCCCGGGTTTTTGGATATCGCCCGAGACATGGCTCGGGTTTCGGGATAACTTTCCTCATCAGTAGAGAAAATAGTTAGGGGTGGAAGAGCAGTGTGCGACCTCATTCGGACATACTATTTATACAGGCTCCCTTGAGCCGGTGGAGGTGACGACCTCGAGACAACGCACCTGCGTGCCTTAAGAGGTATCTGGACCTACGAATATTTTCGGCAGCCCACGCAGCAACCCCGTGCACACGCCTAATCCCTGCTGATGAGCGTTAATGAACGCGAAACACGTGTCCAGGGATGGCAAGCACACCAGTGAACACCCTCAAGACTCAACACTCGGGTAGAAGCGCACGCGCTGATACCGACTACATCGACCATCATGCTCCAGGGTCACACGCTGATGGGACGAGCAGTGTGCGACCTCATTCGGACATACTATTTATACAGGCTCCCTTGAGCCGGTGGAGGTGACGACCTCGAGACAACACACCTGCGCGCCTTAAGAGGTATCTGGACCTACGAATATTTTCGGCAGCCCACGCAGCAACCCCGTGCACACGCCTAATCCCTGCTGATGAGCGTTAATGAACGCAAAACACGTGTCCAGGGATGGCAAGCACACCAGTGAACACCCTCAAGACTCAACACTCGGGTAGAAGCGCACCCGCTGATACCGACTACATCGACCATCATGCTCCGGGGTCACACGCTGATGGGACGAGCAGTGTGCGACCTCATTCGGACATACTATTTACACAGGCTACCTTGAGCCGGTGGAGGTGACGACCTCGAGACAACGCACCTGTGCGCCTTAAGAGGTATCTGGACCTACAAATATTTTCGGCAGCCCACGCAGCAACCCCGTGCACACGCCTAATCCCTGCTGATGAGCGTTAATGAACGCGAAACACGTGTCCAGGGATGGCAAGCACACCGGTCAACACCCTCAAGACTCAACACTTGGGTAGAAGCGCACCCGCTGATACCGACTACATCGACCAGCATGCTCCGGGGTCACACGCTGATGGGACGAGCAGTGTGCGACCTCATTCGGACATACTATTTATACAGGCTCCCTTGAGCCGGTGGAGGTGACGACCTCGAGACAACGCACCTGTGCGCCTTAAGAGGTATCTGGACCTACAAATATTTTCGGCAGCCCACGCAGCAACCAAGTGCACATGCCTAATCCCAGCTGATGAGCATTAATGAACGCGAAACACGTGTCCAGGGATGGCAAGCACACCAGTGAACACCCTCAAGACTCAACACTTGGGTCGAAGTGCACCCGCTGATACCGAGGAGATCGACCATCATGCTCCGGGGTCACACGCTGATGGGACGAGCAGTGTGCGACCTCAATCGGACATACTATTTATACAGGCTCCCTTGAGCCGGTGGAGGTGACGACCTCGAGACAACGCCCCTGCGCGCCTTAAGAGGTATCTGGACCTACGAATATTTTTGGCAGCCCACGCAGCAACCCCGTGCACACGCCTAATCCCTGCTGATGAGCGTTAATGAACGCGAAACAAGTGTCCAGGTATGGCAAGCACACCAGTGGACACCCTCAAGACTCAACACTCGGGTAGAAGCGCACCCGCTGATACCGACTACATCGACCATCATGCTCCAGGGTCACACGCTGATGGGACGAGCAGTGTGCGACCTCATTCGGACATACTATTTGTACAGGCTCCCTTGAGCCGGTGGAGGTCACGACCTCGAGACAACGCACCTGTGCGCCTTAAGCGGTATCTGGGCCTACAAATATTTTTGGCAGCCCACGCAGCAACCCCGTGCACACGCCTAATCCCAGCTGATGAGCGTTAATGAACGCGAAACACGTGTCCAGGGATGGCAAGCACACCAGTGAACACCCTCAAGACTCAACACTCGGGTGGAAGCGCACCCGCTGATACCGACGAGATCGACCATCATGCTCCGGGGTCACACGCTGATGGGACGAGCAGTGTGCAACCTCAAACGGACATACTATTTATACAGACTCCCTTGAGCCGGTGGAGGTGACGACCTCAAGACAACGCACCTGCGCGCCTTAAGAGGTATCTGGACCTACGAATATTTTTGGCAGCCCATGCAGCAACCCCGTGCACACGTCTAATCCCTGCTGCTGAGCGTTAATGAATGCGAAACACGTGTCCAGGGATGGCAAGCAGACCAGTGAACACCCTCAAGACTCAACACTCGGGTAGAAGCGCACCCGCTGATACCAACTACATCGACCAGCATGCTCCGGGGTCACACGCTGATGGGACGAGCAGTGTGCGACCTCATTCGGATATACTATATATACAGGCTCCCTTGAGCCGATGGAGGTGATGACCTCGAGACAACGCACGTGGGCGCCTTAAGAGGTATCTGGACCTACGAATATTTTCGGCAGCCCACGCAGCAACCCCGTGCACACGCCTAATCCCTGCTGATGAGCGTTAATGAACGCGAAACACGTGTCCAGGGATGGCAAGCACACCAGTGAACACCCTCAAGACTCAGCACTCGGGTAGAAGCGCACCCGCTGATACCGACTACATCGACCATCATGCTCCGGGGTCACACGCTGATGGGATGAGCAGTGTGCGACCTCATTCGGACATACTATTTATACAGGCTCCCTTGAGCTGGTGGAGGTGACGACCTCGAGACAACGCACCTGCACGCCTTAAGAGGTATCTGGACCTACGAATATTTTCGGCAGCCCACGCAGCAACCCCGTGCACACGCCTAATCCCTGCTGATGAGCGTTAATGAACGCGAAACATGTATCCAGGGATGGCAAGCACACCAGTGAACACCCTCAAGACTCAACACTCAGGTAGAAGCACACCCGCTGATACTGACTACATCGACCATCATGCTCCGGGGTCACACGCTGATGGGACGAGCAGTGTGCGACCTCATTCGGACATACTATTTATACAGGCTCCCTTGAGCCGGTGGAGGTGACGACCTCGAGACAACGCACCTGCGCGCCTTAAGAGGTATCTGGACCTATGAATATTTTCGGCAGCCCACGCAGCAACCCCGTGCACATGCCTAATCACTGCTGATGAGCGTTAATGAACGCGAAACACGTGTCCAGGGATGGCAAGCACACCAGTGAACACCATCAAGACTCAACACTCGGGTAGAAGCGCACCCGCTGATACCGACTACATCGACCATCATGCTCCGGGGTCACACGCTGATGGGACGAGCAGTGTGCGCCCTCATTCGGAGATACTATTTATACAGGCTCCCTTGAGCCGGTGGAGGTGACGACCTTGAGACAATGCACCTGCGCGCCTTAAGAGGTATCTGGACCTACGAATATTTTCGGCAGCCTACGCAGCAACCCCCGTGCACACGCCTAATCCCTGCTGATGAGCGTTAATGAACGCGAAACACGTGTCCAGGGATGGCAAGCACACCAGTGAACACCCTCAAGACTCAACACTCGGGTAGAAGCGCACCCGCTGATACCGACTACAACGACCATCATGCTCCTGTAGTGTAGTTCCTATATTCCCAATAGGCTCTGCGCATTGGAATAATATATTCAGCAGTGTAGACGTAGGACTGAAGTTATCTAGGTCTCTACTGACTATATTAGACTTAAGGTTTGCCAGCTAGCTCAGAGGTCACTAGAAACTTTCTTGAATAAACGAGGAGGAGTTTAACCTCCCTGGATAGACAAGAAGGGATTAGCTTCTGACAACCATAAAACATGACAACTTTGCTCTCCCTGAATAAGAGTATATCTCTAGAGTCGTGTGAAAACAAAAGACAGCTATTTCACTCAGCCAAATGTGCGTACTTAGTTTCACCAGAATGCAGAGAAAAGAGAGACGGGTGTTTTCAATAAAAGGTGTTATTTATTGAGCAGTCTTCTTCCTCATACAAGAGAAATGAATTGCCACGATTGTAATGCTCATGGTAAAGTAAAGTGCGTACAGTAAAAGGAGGATTATAAAATAATACTGTAAAAGCATTGATATGGTTCTTAGCCATATGATACTTTAAAATAGATAAAATATATACATACATATATATGTCGACTAATCGTACTCAACTGGTGCTTCTAAATACGCCTGCCCCGGTGTACCTGACCTAAGCCTAATACATGGGCGGGAGTAAGTAAGTAGCAGTTTAAGTTAAGTTTGTTTTGCCAAGAATCTGACTCAAGAATTCTCTGTAAGGGTTTAGTCAGTTCCGTACCTGGGTAATAGAAAGCAGGAGGTCTGGTATCTCTCTCTCAGGACTTGATATCCCAGCAACCCGCAAGGGTAGGCTGGAAACGCCGGAGCTGGATTTCTCGGCAGGAGAAAAGACAGCGTCTTTTTCAGCACGTCAAGGAGGAGGGGCAGCGTCCGTGGGCTCTCGCATCAGCTGGGCTTTCGGAAGTAGATAGCTGCTCTGCTCCAGAATTACCACCGTGTGTTTGCTTAAGGCAACGTTGGTATATTTATACCTGAAAGGTGCCTGGGTTTGACGTAAGGTTGGACATAAGACGTCAATAAAGATGTTACTAAGAACTGGCCGTTCTTACAGTGCTTTACTGGAGTTCTAGGACGAAATCAAAACAAAGGCAAGGGGGATTTCCCAGGTTGCTGGAGGCTTGGTTTTGTTTAGAGAACTCGGTGTGCTTACTAGGGGGCCGGAGAAGTAGCCTTGCTTAATGTGACAGCATGTGATAACTGGACAAGGGCATAAAATAGGAATATCGATTCAAGTTTCCTAGATAACACACTACACCCACTCCACAAATTAATGTCCATCATTACTAAGACTTAAGCAATAGTAAACATAAAAGGTGCATGTGTATACCAACCCACCCCAAAATACATTTTTGCATTTGAAATGGTGTAGGCGAAATACATGAAAATGATTATAGGTACTGTACGTGTTTCAAGCAGTGTAATCATTCATTAAACAAGGATGCATATATATATATCAGCATGAATGATATGCGAAATTTACACATGAAATGGCTCTTAATACAGAAAAAAAGTGTGAGACCATTCCATCACATATAAATACAGTTGCTGTAAATGTGCTAGACGTGATATATTGTCTTCAGAGGTCCTAAAATAGAAGCTCTGTTCTCTAAGAATAGTTCCACTTCAAGCAGAATACATGTGCCAAAAAAAAAGGTAAATATTTTGGAATCGGGAAAAAAAACAATTTCGCTTTCAGGGGAGAGAGAGAAAAAAATATATAGTTCCAAATATGTTCAGTAGCTTTTGTTTATCAAAGCCGAAGGCCGAATTCAGAGTTTCAGGGAACGCTGTGTACTAGTTTGCTTAAAAGTTATTCTTTTTGTTCGGGGGGAAAACATCATTTCAGACAGACTTTCAAAAAAGCAGTTTACCGCTTCATGTGAAAGTTCGACCAAGTTGGAAAATGCCGTAACTGTGCAGTCGTGAGCATGATTGCTATCATCGATGACAGGATCAGCAGTGCTCACAGAAGGTCGTACCTGGGTGATGTTGCTCTCATCTCGTACTTCACTACCCTTTAATCGCAGTGGTGAAGTCTCAACGAATGCCGTCATCAGGATGGGTAACCGCTGGGGACAACACGATGCATGAGCAGTTTCAGGACTTAGCAAAGTATCTGTATCCAATGGTACTTCTGATTGTAGTGTAAGACAGACGTCCAACACGCATTCTTCTCCGCATAGCATACATCGAAGCTCAGGTAAGATACAAATCTGCCAGATGGGTCTGAATGAAAGAAACCAGGTCATATTCAGATCTCTTAGCCGGGCTAATCCAAGGACTTTAGTTATGCGGTCCCGATAGCGTATAGCTAGGATCGTTTCTCCCATTGTTGCTGCAGTCTTGTCTGCATTTAGGCTTGCCATAACGAAGCAGGAGAATCAAAAATAAAATGCCTGCTACGAGTCCCAACAGGAGTGGTAGGCCACCAAAGACAGAATGGACAACATTAGGAAAAATGCCCAGAACTGTTGTGAAGGGTGTTAACAGTCCTGAAAAAATTGTCTTAAATACATGTGGGATACCTCCAGTATGGGACATATTTAGGATTTGGCTCAACATTTCTGCGAAATGTAGGGGGCAATTTGCTGATAAAAGGCTATGTATCTCTGCCGTTGTCCTTGCGACTTGCAGATCATACGTTTCTTTTGATGACGTCAAGGGCACAGTTGTCTGCAAAAGGACAGACTTTATTCTGCTTAAAGTATCAATTTGAATAGAAGAGATATTCAAAAATGGCCAAATGTTTTCCTCCCTGTCTGGAGTGCTGTTTGGAGACAATACTTGCATACAGCAAGTGACCATGGAACTAACGCTAACTAGATAAGCTTTTCCTGGCACCATGCCACAACATCTGTGGTCCACTATTAGAATATAGCTCCCGTTAGAAAGCCGTCTAAAGAATGGCTCTATTCGAGTTGCAGGTGTGCCATGCTGGTGACATGAAAGGTTATTTGAAGTCCCCTCACAGGCCCCATGCAGGTTAATACCTTGACACAGAAGTATACTACTCAGTGATCGTTTACAATTATTACCACTGAGAAATACATTCTGTTCCTTTTCACTATAACATGTGTGTGTGTGTAAGGTAATTTCCATGATGACTTAATGTACCCTTTACCCAACCTTTCATACTGGACTGCTGGTATATATTCTTGACAGAATTTAAATTTGAAAGTTGTTATCAGAATAGTTATTATTCCGTGTATTATCCATTCAATGACAGGTCGTTCTGACATTGTCAATGGTAATCTCTCTAGTTTTTCAATGCTCAGAATTGTATATTCTGCTCCTTTCTGTGCCAAGCTGATTTGTGTATCAGTAAGGTTAAAGATAGAGAATAATGATGTTGTGTTGATTAAACGCCAAAGCACGTAGCCTGAACGCAGATTTTGTAACGTCCAGCCAAGCTGTACAATAGAACATAATTGGGACTGACCATGTTGTAACATTAACAAGTCCTGTTCTATTATATCTATAGCAGATGATACAATGCTGTCCAGTGAATATATTCTGGAAGACAGAGTCATTAACCCATTGTCCACAACAGAAAGTGATTTTTCCAAATTTATACGGTCAATTTCCCGTATTTTTTCTGCTGTTTCAATTTGCATTATTTTACACGCTTCATTGTAAGCTGCATATATACCGGCCGTTATGAAACGTTTTTGACGCTGTTTGCGTGGCCCCATTATGAAATCAGGCAAGTCAGCACCGTCTTCAGGTAAAGTCAAGTGTTGCTTAATTTCTGCCAGTGTGGATTTCTGTAGCCATTCGAGGCAGAGTTTTCCTACACTGTATGTTGTTACTATCCCTGGATCTTGTCTCTGGGAGTATCTAAGGTCTGGCCTGGTCAATTTTAACCCCTGTATTTTGTTCAGGAATCTATCTTGACAGCTATTTGTGTCTGTGGGCAAGATCAACCATTTTTTCCAATCAGGATGTGTTCTGTTTTGGTTAAAAATATGGGATACGTCTATCTCAACATCTGTAGTGCTATTACTGTCAGGTGTTGGCTTTGGAATAGACGGTTTGTTCAAGTCTTTAATTTTGGCTAGGCCAAGACAGGTTGTCTGTTGAATGGTATCATTCAAGAATATAATTTGTTCTGGGATCATGCAGGCTCTAAATAATGATTCTATACCTTGGACCTGCCAATCTTTGGTACCCCAGATCGTTTTTGTTTCAATATTGTTTTTCCAAAAATCAAAACCAAATGTAGTCATTTTTTCATAAAATGCTTCTGAATAGATTAATTTAGTGTTTGTCAGCATTGTTTTCATTCCTGTCTTATTTAACATTTTGAAGTAAAAGACTTCTGCTTCACTTGTGTTAAACCCTGAGAAGTATGGGAATTTCTCATAAAATGTTTTTGAACTACCTTTTGGTGGAGTTGCACAATGTTCCCATTGATTATAATTTAAAACATTTCTAGGTTGAGCAGGTTTATGCAAATAGTGATGCGCAAAGTGGTTGTAGCAGTACAATTCGTCATAATTAGATGAACCCTGCAAATAATCATGTTCTGTAAATTTTTATGACATTACTAAGTCTGACATCATATCATTAATACTTTCAAAGTCCCAATCATCAGAGAATTAGCTCTGTTTTACGAAGTCATTTAATGAAATTTTGAACTGGTGTGGATACTTCAAGAGCTCGACCGGGCCATAAATATCGTAATCTGTTTTGTCCCAGGCTACCCCACCGGGTATTGAATTGGCTGTGACATTCACGGATGATAGTTCTCTTTTCTCGCTGTGAGAAGACTTGTGTGGCTTTAGGACCAAGTTGATGTTCTGACTTGCTGTGTCCATTGTACTGTATTTTCCCTCAATGAATTTTCCCAAACAAAGACCCATGATGAGCCAAAGCAGGAGGAAAAGTACACCTAACACAATCCAAAATTTAATCCATGGAGAAATCAGATAGGTTTCTTTGAGTTGATGAAAGAGTTCTGTTACTTTGTTTTTAAAAGATTTAGTTGTTAGCTGTTCTTCAGGCTCGCTTGGATCCTCAGAAAAGTCATCGGAATTGATGAAGTAGCCAGATGCAGTTCTGTCAATTGTTGGAATCGCTTCCGGATTTTTATTTGCTTTTGGAATTTTCTTTGTTTCATTAGCACAGTCTGTGGCTACATCGTTGTAGACAGGTGTTTCTTGATGAACTGTTTTAATTTGGGCTTCAAGAGGCACAAGTTCCATGGCATTATTGCATAGTCCCTTTTTAATCACTGCAGGTTTATCAAATGTGATTAGTCTCTCAGTTTGATCCTCTTGGATTGTAGCAAGATTTGGTCTTCTGCTATTTCTTGGGAGTCCACAGGGCCTACTACTTATTATCGGCCACATGATTGTGGTTTTACCAGGTCGATGGATACAACTCGGTTCTCCTTTTTACCAGCAACGGGCGGTAGTACAACTGATCTTGTTCCGTTGACAGCTAAGACAGGTACTGCTTTTCTGTAAGAAGGCCCGAATTCCTTCTTCACCGCGATCTTCTCTCTGACCAGATCCCCAATCTTGGGAATCCAGACAGGCCTTGCTGGGACAGGTGGTTTCTCTTCAGTGGCTGTTGGCTGGTGTTTTAGCTTTACGTTGCTCAGGTCTTTTCTTGTTTCATTTAAGTCCTGTAAAATAGCCAAACGATCTTTGATATCAAAGCATTTTTCTTCTACCACTGAAGTCTGACTATCTAAGTCCTGAATATGCATTCTAGTACCGAACAATAGTTCATACGGACTGAAACCTTTTAGAGAATTTCTTGGCAGATTGTTAAGACTACGTTGGACACTTGTTAAATGTTGGACCCACCCAGTACCCGTACCTAATACCCTCACCGTTATAGATTGCTTTATGTCTCGGTTTTTTCTTTCCACAATCCCAGTTTCCCTCAGGATGGAAGGGACAAGAGTACCGCTATGCAATGCCCATGCTGGTCATGGCCTCCTTATAAGCTCGAGAGCTAAAAGCAGGACCCTGGTCAGAATGTAGCATGCCAATTGCGTATGTGCCAATATAGACTTGCAAATCTTTTATAACAGTTCTGGCGTCAGCCGAGCGCTGGGGTCTACATTTTAAGTGAATCTACTCTTAAATAATATACATAGGGACGCATGTTTCCTGTTTAATCATGCGAATAGATCACCTTATGCTTTCTATTAGGTGTTCTGGCACTACTTCGGCCGGTTCGCCACTGCGATCTCTGTTGCAGTTTTCACAATTTTTTGCAAATTTGTGATTATCCACGCTCATTCCCGGCCACCAGTATTCTGATTGTAATTCTGTCAGAGATTCCTTGATCCTTCGGTGCCCTAGACCTTCACCCATGTGTGCGTCTGCTATTAGCAAGACTCTCCTGTTCGTGTTTGGAATCACTCTATCCCCCACTCCAGGGATGCGAGCAAAAGGAACGGAGTTTGCATCGATTATGTATGTATAATTGAGTGGATAGTTCACGGGTAATGCTGCACAGTCGCCTTTTGAAGACGTTTTTAAAGCCAGCACGGTTTCCCGGTCTATGTATTTTTCTGAATGCTTTTTTGTGACTACGGAAGCCGGTTTAGTTGCTTCCGCTGTGGCTGTTTCAGCCAATGAATTCCCTGCAGCGTGAACGCCATCACGCTGATGACTCAGTGTATGTATCACGTGAGTCTTTTGTAGTTCTTTCTTTACAAGAACTACTTGTTCCCAAAGCGATTTTTGCTTGATTGTGGCACCTGTGTTATCTTTGTAACCGTTTTCAACCCATTTCTGTAAGTCTTCATTGTATGATTTGACACAGGAATGCGAATCGCACACTATTAGTGTCGGGAATTCGCGATCGGCAATGTCGAGCGCCATATTTAAAGCTATTAATTCAGTCTGTTGACCTGAATTGTTTTTTACAGATTGTGACATTGTTACCAGTGGTCTCAATTTACCTCCGCGCCACCGGCATTTGACAACCTCGCACGTAGCGTTATAAGCTTGTTTTCCCCAAACTGAGGGTTCTGCATAACTGTTTGTGTATATTACGCAGGCATAAAGTTGTATGGGCAGAATGTCGTTAGGCAGAGGATATTCTTTTTCATATGTTAGATATTTCAATTTTTTCATTTCCGGGTCAAAATAGTATTTCACTTTTTCTGTAGCAAGAAAATTTTCCCATTGTATCCATTTTGGATCTAATGCCACGGTAGTTAAATTACATGGGCTTGTTAATGCCTCGAAGGCTGATTCTGCTGTTAAAACAGTAATCCGTCTGCCTTGGGCCTGGGCTCTTTCTTTTGCTACAGCTGTTTGAACCGCATTTACAACATTTTTCGCAAGTCTGAATGTTTTTTCAGCTTGTGAGTACAAGTGTGATTTGTATGCTATTGGTACCTTTTCTCCCTCATTAGAGGTCAGGTACGTGAATCCGCAACTTCCTGGGATGACTCGGATTACAAGGTTGCGTGTATTATCGCGAGTATGCAATTTTGTTTTTGCTAACATGTCTGTTTGCAAAGATCTCAAAATTTCTGTGTGTTTTTGAGTCCAATTAATTGGTTTAAAATCTGGTTTTATTAATTCATAGAGAGGTTTAACCCTCTCTGCATAATTTAGCGTGTATGTTCTTCCGAAAATCAGGAAACCTAGTATTGATTGTAAGTTCCTCAGCGTTTTTGGTACTTGGAGTACAGCACACTTCTCTAAGAAATTGTCTGCTAGGCTTTTGCCTTCACTTGATAATTTATATCCTAAAAACAGGACAGTTAGATGGGCAATTCGTGACTTTTTAAAGTTGAATTTGTAACCCTCTGCTGCGAAACCAAGTATTATGGTGTTCACTCTTTTCAAGTGAGTATCCAAGTCATCATCTGTTAGATAGATGTCATCGACATAAGATAATGCCTCATCATCATACATTTGTAGTAACGCTGTTACCCTTGCTGAGAATAATCCTGGGCTATTCTTGAACCCCTGTGGGAGTCGACAGAAATTTTACTGCGAGCCCATTATTGAGAAAGCGGTCAAATACCTGCTTTCAGGTGCAATGTTTTGACAAAAGAATCCATTAGAAATGTCTAATGTTGTTTTGTATTTTTTGCGCACGATGTTATTCATTAGTGCTGCACTGTGTGAGTTTTGTACTGCAAATGTCTTGCAACATGAGTTAAGGTGTCTGTAGTCCAAAACTAGGCGAGATGAATCGTCTGGCTTGGAGACAGGAAACAAAGGATTGTTCATTTGTGAGGTGCATGTTTCAATCACCCCCTGGTATTCAAGTTGATCTAAGATCTCCCTAACCTGTTTTTTTAGCTTCTTGCTTAATTGGGTACTGCCTTTGTGCAGTTGGTTGACATTTTAATTGGATTTTGTGAGGAGGAGAGTCCTCATCCCATCCTACATGATTTTTATATAATGCAGGAGCTTGGGCTACTGCCCACTTTCTTGCAAGTGTATATTTTCTATGTATTGGAATGTGATTTGAGAAGGCAGGCAAAATCATTTCTTCGCCATGAGGGCACTCCCTGACAAACTCTGGTGGCCAGTCTTTTTCAGCTGAAAAGATGTCATAGCCTTTGGAAAGGTTATCCCAAAATAGACCCCTTACTTTCCTAGTCTTATCTCCCTCTATACGTAATGTTATCTCGTATATTTTATGAGGTTTGCTAACTCTTCTGTCTGCAGTTTCCACTTGAATGTATTCATTCGTGTCCACTGTCCCCAGATGATTCATCAGGATCTTGCGAGCTATGGTCACTTCTGCTGCGCTGTCTAGCACTGTCTGGGCCCACTCTCCATTTTTCAGCTGTGTCCTTAGTATCCTCGGCATGTTTGACTATTTTAATGCTGGCTACCTTCTTTCTTGGAAATTGTAATTTTTTACTTTGATGAGCAGGTTCCTTGTCTTTGGACTTGACGTGCTCTTCCCTTTGTTCTGACCGTCCTCTTCTTTCCGATTTCTGCGAGGAAGTCTGAAAAGATCGAGAGGGACGTGTATCAATATCTTGATATCTATAAGGTTTCTTTAGATTATCCCTATTTCTAAGGTTGTATCTTTTCTCAGAGGGCTCACTCAGGGGAGACTTGTGTCCTTGGTCCGGAGATCTTTCTCTCCGCCGAGGAGAACTTCCTCTGGACTGGAATCTTTTTTCTTTGGGAGTGGATTGTTTATTTCTATCCCAACTCTTTTTTGAAGTGTTTCGATTATTTTTAATAAATATTTTTTCAGGATTTTCAGTTAGTTGGGGTTTTACTGGTTTCCCACCCAAACTATCTCTTCCTAGTTCTTCATAGGATTTTTCTATGATTCTGGCAAGTTCAAATGGTTGTTCTGCTATATCTGTTTCTTTCAATTTTGATGCTGCTTCCCCTTTTATGTTGGCTAATAATATAGCCGAGACCTGCTTGAAGTCTTTTAGTAATTTCATACCCACAGTTAAAGCAGGTTCTGGACCGTATTCATTTTGAATCTGTCTTAGCACATCGGGTATTACTGCCATGGACGGAACACCATGTGTTTTTGTGTAAATGGAAGCAAAGACTGTGCCCCAAGTGTCACAGTCCTCCACATGTGGTGCGATCCCCATTGGAAGGCAGATAGTCATAATTCTGTGTTTTTCAGTAGGGGTAGTATCTGGAAATACCGCCTCTATTTGAGTGATTTTTTGTGCTAACCAGAATGGAATTTGTTCCCGTTTTATTGGTACTTTACCCAGACATGATTGTATGTTCTGTGGTGTAATTTTGTTTGTGTTCCCCTGATGAGGGGTCAGCTGAGGAATGTTAATAGCTGGTTGGACTAATTGTCTATGAATTTTAATCAGTTGTTTTAGCTGTGCTAAAAGTTCTGGTATTGACATTTTTTCAATGTCTGGATGTGGTGTGTAGCTGGCTAGAACCGGCCACGTTGCTCCTGGTCTACCTAGTGGACCGAGCCTGGTGATGTGATTATTATGTTTTAGGGCGCCTTTAAACCAGAGCAGGTGCTCTTGGTATTTTAATGGGATTTCCACCTCCCCGAAAGGAGTGTACTCTTCCGGTGGTTCCTCTATTTTGTAATAGTGGAGTTCGTGTGTGACAGCGTTTGCTGCTGGAAAGTTTATCCATGAATAGAATACCTCTGTCTGCCGATACTCATGTGCCTCAATTACGAATACGACTATACCACCTCTCGATGTTAGTCCATTCTCTATTAGTTTAAGAGTTATAGTTTTTCTTATGTTGACCGGAATGAGTATAGCATCCGGGTCGGTCAGCAGGAGACTATTGTCATCCTCTAGGAGTCGAGCTGCTATTCTAGCTGTCTCCCTTTCTTCTTCACTTTCTGCCATTTTACTGACAGAAAGGTTTTTTTTGTTGCAGATCAGGCTTCAAGGAAACAAAGATTAGGTGCACAATATTTTTGGAACACTGTATCCTTCAACGTTGACTAAACCAAAAACTATACATAGAAATCTCTTCCTACTAAGTTCCGGCGGATTTTAACCTTTTACCCACTCCAGATGTCTTTTGGAGTATATACGGGAAAAAGGGTCTGTGTGAAAAAGCACAACTGAGTTACTCTAACGTCTTGCGTTAGATTTATCGCCTTACCAAACGTTGGGCGCCATGTAGTGTAGTTCCTATATTCCCAATAGGCTCTGCGCATTGGAATAATATATTCAGCAGTGTAGACGTAGGACTGATGTTATCTAGGTCTCTACTGACTATATTAGACTTAAGGTTTGCCAGCTAGCTCAGAGGTCACTAGAAACTTTCTCGAATAAACGAGGAGGAGATTAACCTCCCTGGATAGACAAGAAGGGATTAGCTTCTGACAACCATAAAACATGACAACTTTGCTCTCCCTGAATAAGAGTATATCTCTAGAGTCGTGTGAAAACAAAAGACAGCTATTTCACTCAGCCAAATGTGCGTACTTAGTTTCACCAGAATGCAGAGAAAAGAGAGACGGGCGTTTTCAATAAAAGGTGTTATTCATTGCGCAGTCTTCTTCCTCATACAAGAGAAATGAATTGCCACGATTGTAATGCTCATGGTAAAGTAAAGTGCATACAGTAAAAGGAGGATTATAAAATAATACTGTAAAAGCATTGATATGGTTTCTTAGCCATATGATACTTTAAAATAGATAAAATATATACATACATATATATGTCGACTAATCGTACTCAACTGGTGCTTCTAAATACGCCTACCCCGGTGTACCTGACCTAAGCCTAGTACATGGGAGGGAGTAAGTAAGTAGCAGTTTAAGTTAAGTTTGTTTTACCAAGAATCTGACTCAAGAATTCTCTGTAAGGGTTTAGTCAGTTCCGTACCTGGGTAATAGAAAGCAGGAGGTCTGGTATCTCTCTCTCAGGACTCGATATCCCAGCAACCCGCAAGGGTAGGCTGGAAACGCCAGAGCTGGATTTCTCGGCAGGAGAAAAGACAGCGTCTTTCTCAGCGCGTCAAGGAGGAGGGGCAGCGTCCGTGGGCTCTCGCATCAGCTGGGCTTTCGGAAGTAGATAGCTGCTCTGCTCCAGAATTACCACCGTGTGTTTGCTTAAGGCAACGTTGGTATATTTATACCTGAAAGGTGCCTGGGTTTGAGGTAAGGTTGGACATAAGACGTCAATAAAGATGTTACTAAGAACTGGCCGTTCTTACAGTGCTTTACTGGAGTTCTAGGACAAAATCAAAACAAAGGCAAGGGGGATTTCCCAGGTTGCTGGAGGCTTGGTTTTGTTTAGAGAACTCGGTGTGCTTACTAGGGGGCCGGAGAAGTAGCCTTGCTTAATGCTTGTTTCCGGTCCAGGGAAGACATGGCTTGGCAGTTCGGGCTGGACTGTTCCCATAAGGCACAGGGTCAGACTGATTTGCATATAGCCATGTCTGAACTGGGTTGGCTGAGTGAACTAAAGAATGGTGATGGATTAAACCCAGATCAGTTGACTGGGGGTGAGTGTTTGATTTGTTCAAATGCTCCGTCCATCATCCCCTTTTGTATCGCTTTGCTTAATGTGACAGCATGTGCTACAACTGAATTATGGATATGATTATTATGCCGTTGTATGGATATTATTGATTATAACCGGACAAGGGCATAAAATAGGAATATCGATTCAGGTTTCCTTGATAACACACTACACTCCGGGGTCACACGCTGATGGGACGAGCAGTGTGCAACCTCATTCGGACATACTATTTATACAGGCTCCCTTGTGCCGGTGGAGGTGATGACCTCGAGACAACGCACCTACGCGCCTTAAGAGGTATCTGGACCTACGAATATTTTCAGCAGCCCACGCAGCAACCCCGTGCACATGCCTAATCCCTGCTGATGAGCGTTAATGAACGCGAAACACATGTCCAGGGGTGGCAAGCATACCAGTGAACACCCTCAAGACTCAACACTTGGGTAGAAGCGCACCCGCTAATACCGACTACATCGACCATCATGCTCCGGGCTCTATGCTGATGGGACGAGCAGTGTGCGACCTCATTCGGACAGACCCTTTTAGCATTAGCTGAAGACATTTATGATCTAGAATAATCTGTGAATAGATCTTGCATATCAATTCGCATTATATTCTTTATTTCTTTATCTAACAGTTTCTGGGCATTCATTTGTGCAATATTATGATTAGCAGGTATACAGGCAGTTATACAGGTGGAGCAAAGCATTGGACCATATTGTATACAGAAGCAGCATGTCAGTAAAATTACAAATATGATACACAAGATGGTCAGTAACTTCCAGTTCCAGGTAACAAGTAGTGTGAAGAACCAACTGGCGAAAGTCAATGTGCAAGTATCTGGGTGAATCTCAGCAGCAATTTTGTGCAGTTTGGAGATCGCATCAAAAACTGAAGAGGAATGATCTGGGATGTAAACAGCTACTTCCGATGATGTAACATGCCCCACCTCGATCAGCTAAGATTACATCTAGGACCATACGATTTTGGAGCGCCACAATCCTTGCAATTTGCAGTTCCTCTGTAATGTTCCCAAGTGCCATGGCTGTCTGGTTGGTAACAGCTTCCACAACACAAGTAAATCGTCTGATTTTTCTACTGTTTAGAGCAGCACCAACAAAGAAGAACAGTCGCAAATTGAAATCGACATATTGCTGTAATGCAGTATCAGTTTGGTCCACCTCCTCATTGCTTAGTGTTCTCTTATATCTGGTCTTAGAAATATCATTAAACAGTCGATAGTCCTACTGATATGACGCTGGTGCCAAAAACACAGGAGGCAACAAAAAAAGGACACATAGCATATTCCGGACCATTCAACAGGTTGATGGTAATATCCCTTATTACTGCAGACAAAGCAGGTGTTATGCGAAGATATTAAACTAATATTGTTGACACCTTCAATAGTCAAAACCAGAGTACATTTGCTTCTTCCTACTGGGATTCTCCCAACACTGCTTATACACAAGTCTGCTCGGGCTCTAGTAACAGATATCACGAATGGTCCACTACCCTCGATAGTTCGCATATTTGGGAAAACATAAGGTTAGAAGCATTTCCGGGTCGATACTCCTCCCATTCCCATTTAGTCCCTTCAGCCTGGAAATTGCCATCTTCATCTGGGTAACACACTTTATTGAGATGATAGTTTTTTCTCCCTACAGCAATATTAGTACTGTTAGCTCTTTGAGAAGCAATTAGAAGTGCAAACCAGGCTTGACAAGAACCATTGAGGGAGAAGGGAAGAGGAATGAAAGGTGTTCCTCCCTTTTTCTGGTGAGCAGGTATCATCCCACACACCCAACAGTCAGTAGTGTTCGTAGCATTGTGAGTGTGGTGTAATATCTGGATGAACGTGTTATTCAAATAAGATTGTCTATGGTTCTGCTCATGGTATGGAAGAGTAAAGTAATGGTGTTCAGCTGGTACTGGGGTGGTGGCAATCAATAGTTGTCGAGCAGGAACCACTTCCTCGACAACCCAAGTTATCACTGCCATGGCAACCATAGTGACAACAAATGCAGCAATGCATATAACCTTCTTGTCACAAATTTTTGCAGCAGTTGATTTTCTCTCAGACATGATTGCTTCATTGCTAAAATAATCATTGGAGCTCTAAAGTCCTGGGCAGCCATTGATTTCTTCACTGTGGATCAAGACGGGTGTCACTATACTAGACTGATTCCCCCCCTTGCCACATCAACTCCCTTTCACAAACCCAGGACAGTAGCTCAACCAGTCTTTTTCAACAATGAAGATTATTTCCGGGATTTCAGTTGGTATCGGGATACACCAGGGATTGTGTGGTCCGGGAAGACTTCCTCAGGTTCGTCAGGTGATATGGCTTGGCCTCTTTCTGTATCCAGGATATTTTGATGGTCGATCAAGGCAGCAGGTTCCACCAGGGTAGACGGCACTTTCTTACAGTGGGTGGAATGCACCCAGTTCCTCCTGTTCATCACTCGAACCGCAGTTCTTGTCGAAAGGAGCACCTGCTCTGGGCTGCGTCACCTCGGCTCCAAGCTGCTCGACCTCTGGAATGATCGGATCATCACCTGATCTCCAGGAAGAGCTTCTCGAACCTGTTGATGAATAGAAATCCAACTGTCAGTCAACTGTGATAGGTAGTCACTCATCAATATACATGGCACATCATGTATGGGTTGTGGCCTAGGAATTCCCCAGATATTCATAGCTCTTCCGAATACCACCTAATATGGTGTAAGACCAGCTCGCGAATGTGGCACTGATCTAATGAACAACAGTGCTAAGGGTAGTGCATCAGGCCATTTCAAAGATGAGGAAGCCTGTATTTTAGCCAGTTTCAATTTGAGTGTAGAATAATACCTTTCCACTAGCCCTGCTGATTGTGGATGGAACGCAGAATGGAACTTCTGCTTGATCCCTAATCCCTTCAGGACATACTCGACAACTTGTCCAATAAAATGAGGTCCGTTATCACTCCATAAAGATTTGCAAACACTGAATCTGGGTAAGAATTCTTTCAGAAGCACCTTGGCTGTGGTCAGAGCTGTATTATCTTTCGTAGTGTACGCCTCTATCCACTTACTGAAGGCACATACCACTACTAAAACACACTTTAAGTGTTACAACACTCAAGCTGGATGTAATTCATTTGCAAAACCTCAAAAGGTTCAGTTGGTGTACCAAACCCTTCTGTAGGAGTCCGTGTCCCTTTTCCAGGATTGTACTCAAGAAAAATCAGACAAGACTGCACCATCTTTTTAGCTGTGCCGGCAATTTCTGGATGCTCCCAAACTTGCATGAGCAGTTTCTTTATCGCGGAGGCTCCAACATGTTCCGGGCCATGTGACATATGAACCATAGGCTGTAATAGGCTGCAGGCAATTTCCACTTGGTCATCTCTTTATTCCTCCAACAGCCCTCATCATCCAATGTTCCCCTCTTAGACCATTGTTCAATTTATTCAGCAGAAGCCGATCTCTGCATGTCTAACAGTTCCTGTCTGATATCATGCCAACGTTCAGCCTGTGACTTCACCACGTACATAGACGTGGTGCTTAGCTACATTCCAGTTTCACGGGCTGTGTGATCCACAAAAGCATTGCCTTGTCCTATCTCATCAGTTACTTTCTTGTGTGCACTACATTTAACAATTGATATTTTATTTTGGTATGTCAAGGCAGTCAAAAGGTTGTGTACTAATTCTCCGTGCATTATTTGCATCCGTGGGATGTAAGATAGCCTCTCTCCTTTAAGAGCAACCCAAAATCATGAGTCACTCCAAAATTATAGCGGCTATCTGTGTAAATGTTCACAGATAAGTCAGTACTCCAGGACAAGGCCCTCGACTGGATCTGCTCCTTCCTCTCCAGCAGGACGCAGCGGGTCAGACTCCCCCCTTTCCTCTCGGACCCCACACCTATCACCTGCGGAGTCCCCCAGGGCTCCTCCCTCAGCCCGACGCTCTTCAACGTCTACATGGCTCCACTTGCCCCCATCGTCAGAACCTACGGACTCAACATCGTGTCATATGCAGACGACACTCAGCTCATCCTCTCCCTATCCAACGAGCCCAACACCGCCAGACGCAACTTTCGAGAAGGCATGGAAGCCGTCGCCAAATGGATGAAAAACAGCTGCCTACAACTAAACACCAACAAAACAGAAGTACTCATCATGGGCCCAAACCCCGACGCCTGGAGTGACACCTGGTGGCCCACCGCCCTCGGAAACCCGCCAACCCCCACAGACCACGCACGCAACCTGGGAATCATCCTGGACTCCGAGCTCAAAATGGACCGCCAGATCAACTCTGTCTCATCTTCCTGCTTCCACACCCTCCGCCTCCTTCGTAAGACCTTCAAATGGATCCCCCTCGAACACCGAAAGACAGTCACTCACGCCCTGGTCACCAGCAGACTCGACTACGGCAACGCACTCTACGCCGGAATAAACAAAAACCTCATCCGCAAGCTACAGAACATCCAGAACGCCGCCGCAAGACTGGTCCTCAACCTGCCAAAACACTGCCACATCTCCCAGCACCTGCGCACACTCCACTGGCTCCCCGTCGAGGCGAGAATCACCTTTAAGATGCTCACCCACGCACACAAGGCCCTCCACGGCACCGGACCAGCATACCTGAACAGCCGACTCAAATTCCACGCACCCCAAAGGACCCTACGATCAGCCCAGCTTTCCTACGCTGTGGTCCCCCGCACCAGAAAGACCAGATCGGGAGGCCGCTCCTTCTCCTTCCTCGCGGCCAAGGCATGGAACGCCCTTCCGCTCCACCTCAGACAGACAACATCGCTCCCCATCTTCGCAAGAAACCTCAAAACCTGGCTCTTCGACAGACCCCCTCCTTGATGGAATGGAACCTGCACCCCCCCCAAATCCCCCCCCACCTCTAGCGCCTTGAGACCCTTACGGGTGAGTAGTCGCGCTTTAACAAACTCCTGATTGATTGATTGGTACTAAGTTCACACGCTTGTGTCAAAGCTATTAGCTCAGCTGCCTGACTGACTTCTGTGGAATACGAGCTGTCCCAACTACCGTCTGAAGTGTTGTAATTGCATATGTAGCTGATGTTGTGCCATCCGGTAACTTCAAACAGGACCCATCAACCCATAACTCCCCATCAACTCTTGAGAGAGGCGTGTCTTGTAAATCGATGCAACCCTTTGTCTGTTCCTCAGTAAGGAATATACAATCATGAGGCTCCTGTGGCTGAGACTGAGTCGCTGGGTAAGGCAACAAAGTAGCTGGATTCAAGGTTGAACACCTTTTTAATGTGATATGAGGGGCCAAGAGTGTTAATCCATATCCTGTCAAATGAGCACTAGTTAAGTGCTGTGTTTTGGTTTGGTTCAAAAGGGCGTCAACTGCATGGGGTACTAACACCAATAGTCTGTGTGACAAAACTATCCCTTCACTCTGACGTAAAGACCCAGATGCCGCTGCAACAGAGCGGGAAACACCCAGGCAATGCACGGGCAACTGGATCAAGCACAGCTGAAAAATATGCACAAGGACGCTGCTTATCGCCGTGTGTTTGTACTAACACTGAAAGTGTGCAGCAATCTCTCTTGTGTACATAGAGTATAAAACCCTCAGTGTAATCCGGAGTGCCTAATACTGGTGCAGAACAAAGGGCTTGTTTCAATTGTTGAAAAGCATTCCGGCATTCAGTCGTCGATGGAAGGGGCATTGGAGTGTCTTTAGTCAAAAGAGCCAGCAAGGGTTTAACAATGTGGGAAAAGCCTAATATTCATTGCCAATTATAACACATACAATTACGGGGGACCCTAGGGCTAAATTTAATGACCAGCTCTGAGTACACGCCCTATTGAACATTCACTACAAAGAAGGGTATCAGAGGGTCAAGAGTTCTACAAGGTAATGTTTGGATGACGGTTGGGAGTTATTACCACTAGCCATGCAACTAATCTTCTTAATAAGGTAAACAAGAGCCAGAACAGTGTCTAGTCTCTAACACCCATCAGTCACCACTCGGAACCGCCCTTCATCATATGGGGTTCTGAGGACCAACACAGCACCTGGTTTGTTCTCTATCAAGAAGGGACCTAATAGATGGTACACGGACCTTCTTGTAGGCAGGGCGGGGTCACTTACTGTTGGAAAAATCTATTTGTATCTTGAGTGGTGTAACTGACGGGGTAAAAAGTGCAGTGCAGAGAACAATGTGATACCAAGGGGTAAAGAAAAAGTGAGTAAAATTGGTTTAGGAAGCAAAAAAATAAATTTAATTGGGTATAGCTTCCAATGCCAATATTAAAATAGCCCAGACAGGGAAAATTTATAAGCTGTCTAGTAGTGGAACGTGGTCGTGGTCGACATGTTTCAGCAAATAATGGCCAAGTGGCCTTGCTTTCTTCAGGACCTTATCAGAACGACTAATGCTACTGCAAATCAACACCCAAGTGCAAAGTAATAGTGTTTTAAACGTGAAACAACATAGATACTGGTGTACGAGTCACCTGGACCTCCTAGGTGTACTGTTCCGTATCTTCTCACAAATTCAGTTGTTCACTGAAAGAAGTTAAAAGAATGACATGAGTACATCACACACAACTAATCTCCAAACAACCTTGTTTATGTCACCATGGGAAAGATCCCATCATAAGTGAAGCCTATAAAAATAACTGAGGCCAAATGCACTGTAAATACTAATGCCTTCCAGTCTTCTTAGAACTTGAAAATTTTTCACATTTCACGTGTTACATCTTACCTGATTTGTAAGATGTAGAGACCTCACCCCACCTGGCTGCGGCTCAGGACATAGGTGAAGCACCGCTCTGTTAAGGTGAATAAATTCAAAGAATGAGTCATCCACCGTAAGCGTGTTAACACACAACATGGATATTGTTGCTGAGATTCTCTGTTAAAGATATTGGAAAATATTCTATTGCATTTAGTGTAAAGGTATAATGATAGTGAGCGTGAAGATCTAGTGATCTTCCTCGCTCTAAAGGGCTAGCATGGTAAGTAGAGCGATATTGGTGTGACTGTATCAGCTCTCCGAAATATGCTACATTAGCCCGTCAGAGTAATGTACCCAAAGGTACCTGTAGCGATGTAACGTAACAGGGACACGAAGGGTAGACTAATCAGAATCCCGCACATCCATCTAAGTATTGAAAAGCGTGTGCCCAGGATAGCTTCGCACTACTGCTGCTAAATAGATCGAATGTCACCAGGAACCCTACCTTTCCGTCGGTACTCCAACGCGGCATCTGTGCCGTCTGGGGAGGTGCCGGCGGTCTGTAAGGTATGCGTTTAAGTTAGTTTACACAGGATAGGCTAAGACCGTCACGTGGTGCGCGGGCTAGCCGCGTCATAGGATGTTTCTAAGCCGGTAGTGTAACGGGTGCTCCGATTGGCTGAGCACTCGGTGAATACGACCAATCGCGCTCACGATGCTCGTAGTCATAGTGACATTAGCAAACACGTAAAAACTTGATATTGTGACGAACACTGGTAGGAGTTGTGTTACCCTGGGAACCAATACAAATAGCATGGCGAAAAAAAAAATATATATATATATTTTAGACCGGTATAGCGTAGAACGCCATGTCTAAATAGACCAACAGTATGTTGTCTAATAAAGCCCTGGTCACTCGTTACCATAATTATGTAGGGCGATGGAGGGCCCTTAGTTGATGTAAAAGGTGGCGGTAAACCAACCCTAGTTGGTCAGATCAAAAACGATCATGACACCCTCGTAGGTTGAACTCCCTAATAAGTGACACTGTGTTAAGAGTGCAGATCGTGTTATCCCTGCATGGAGTACCGACGGAAAGGTAGGGTTCCTGGTGACATTCGATCTATTTAGCAGCAGTAGTGCGAAGCTATCCTGGGCACACGCTTTTCAATACTTAGATGGATGTGCGGGATTCTGATTAGTCTACCCTTCGTGTCCCTGTTACGTTACATCGCTATAGGTACCTTTGGGTACATTACTCTGACGGGCTAATGTAGCATATTTCGGAGAGCTGATACAGTCACACCAACATCGCTCTACTTACCATGCTAGCCCTTTAGAGCGAGGAAGATCATTAGATCTTCACGCTCACTATCATTATACCTTTACACTAAATGCAATAGAATATTTTCCAATATCTTTAACAGAGACTCTCAGCAACAATATCCATGTTGTGTGTTAACACGCTTACGGTGGATGACTCATTCTTTGAATTTATTCACCTTAACAGAGCGGTGCTTCACCTATGTCCTGAGCCGCAGCCAGGTGGGGTGAGGTCTCTACATCTTACAAATCAGGTAAGATGTAACACGTGAAATTTGAAAAATTTTCAAGTTCTAAGAAGACTGGAAGGCATTAGTATTTACAGTGCATTTGGCCTCAGTTATTTTTATAGGCTTCACTTATGATGGGATCTTTCCCATGGTGACATAAACAAGGTTGTTTGGAGATTAGTTGCGTGTGATGTACTCAAGTCATTCTTTTAACTTCTTTCAGTGAACAACTGAATTTGTGAGAAGATACGGAACAGTACACTTAGGAGGTCCAGGTGACTCGTACACCAGTATCTATGTTGTTTCACGTTTAAAACACTATTACTTTGCACTTGGGTGTTGATTTGCAGTAGCATTAGTCGTTCTGATAAGGTCCTGAAGAAAGCAAGGCCACTTGGCCATTATTTGCTGAAACATGTCGACCACGACCACGTTCCACTACTAGACAGCTTATAAATTTTCCCTGTCTGGGCTATTTTAATATTGGCATTGGAAGCTATACCCAATTAAATTTATTTTTTTGCTTCCTAAACCAATTTTACTCACTTTTTCTTTACCCCTTGGTATCACATTGTTCTCTGCACTGCACTTTTTACCCCGTCAGTTACACCACTCAAGATACAAATAAATTTTTCCAACAGTAAGTGACCCCGCCCTGCCTACAAGAAGGTACCATCTATTAGGTCCCTTCTTGATAGAGAACAAACCAGGTGCTGTGTTGGTCCTCAGAACCCCATATGATGAAGGGCAGTTCCGAGTGGTGACTGATGGGTGTTAGAGACTAGACACTGTTCTGGCTCTTGTTTACCTTATTAAGAAGATTAGTTGCATGGCTAGTGGTAATAACTCCCAACCGTCATCCAAACATTACCTTGTAGAACTCTTGACCCTCTGATACCCTTCTTTGTAGGTAATATTCATTGCCTACAAAAAGAAGTAAGCCAAATGAATGCACGGACATCTTTCTGAGTACGAGGCACTGGTGCATCTAAAATAGCTTGAATGCGGTCTGGTGTGAGTGCACGCCCCTCCTTAGACAGAAGGTGACCTAAATAAGTCACCTTTGGTCTAAAATACAGAAATTTCTTCCGTGAAACTTTGTGATGCAAAAAATGAAAGCAAAGACAGTGTGCCTTCTTCACACTGTTCAGGTGCATCAGCTGCCAACAAGATGTCATCGACATATTGTATGAGAGCCACTCCTGTGGGTAAAGGGAAAGAATCCAACTGTCTTTTCAATGCTTGACTATAAATACTAGGACTCTCTGTGTACCCCTGAGGAACTCTACAGAATCTATAAGAACGATTATTCAAAGTGAAGCCAAACAAATATCAGTTGTCAAATTGAATAGGAATTGAAAAGAAGGCATTCTTTAAATCGATCACACGGAAGGTGGTTGCTGACGGAGGAACCATGGTAAGGAGTGTCGTAATATCAGAAACCACCGGGTATTGTGGTACCACAATCTTGTTAACCTCTCATAAATCAATGATAAACCTGTAGATTTTAGTGTCTGTATCTTTCTTCAAAATAGGAAGGATAGGGCTATTGCAAACATTATAAGGAACTTCTTCCACAACCCCCACTTCAATCGGATCATGAACAATACGTACTAGTGGCTCTTCACCTTCTCGAGAAATTCTGTATTGAGGCAATCGTGGCAATGAATCTCACTCCTTGACACTAATACGCACTGGTGGAATAACCATTTGCTCTACATCAATCCGAAGTGGCCCACAAAGTACTAGGAAGTGAAGCCAATGCAGCATCTTCTCAAACAAGACACGTCTTGTCAATCAATGGATAGTTATCATTCAAAATAACACGCACACCTTCTGGGGAACAACGTATCGTAGCCCTGAAATACTTAAGCATAGCAAGACCCACAATATTGTCCGGTGTGTTGGGGAAAGCAGAAATGGACACAGAGCAGTAAATGTATCAACATGGAATGCAAGTGGTTGTGACAGTGGGCTAAGGGAAGGTGTCCCATCGAAACCTATCGATGTAATAGTTAAGCCAGACAGGGGAGCCCTTGGAACCAATTGTTTAGACAAGGCGCTACGAGTAGCTCCTGTATCAACCAGAAACCAATCACTAGAACCCAAAACATGTGCTTGGACATAGGGACCCTTCTGATCTACTGGGACTTCAACTGATTCCTTACCCCATCCTAAGCATTCCTGTGCATAAGCAGAGCCCTGCAAATCCGAATTCAAATAGTCAGATATTTGATATTGATTACGCCTATCAAAAGTATTTGAAGAATTCGAAGGACGTCCACCAGTTTGAAATCTAGCACGATCATCCATACCGCCCCTATGTCCTGGGATCCCCGGGCAGCCTCTCATTTGCCCCTGACCACACTGATACTGTGAAGAAGACCAACGAGGACACTCATAAACCCAATGTCCAATCTCCCTGCAGTAAGCGCACTGATCAGCAGACAAAGGAGCTCGAGAAAAAGGGGGTACACCAGGGCGGTACATTGCATGTCCGCCTAGACCACTATGTCTGTAAGAGGGACCATAAACCTGTACAATCATTACCTTTGTTTTCAACTTCTTATTTTTCTTATACTCATTTCCCTTGGCTTCCAATTCTTGTCATTCGTAATACTGAGCCATGGTCAAAAGAGAGACTGGGGAGGATGTAGTGCCTAAACTTTCACTGGCCTTCAGGCAACTAGCTATTCCTGGCAACATGTTTGCAACAAATTTATCGACAAACAGATGCCTGCCCGTGTCATCTGTCAATGACTGGCCACTAAAGTCATGGAATGCCTCCTCAAAACGTGTAAAGAAATCAGAGTCCGATTCATCTGCTTTTTGCTTGCAGGATGCTAATAGAGTCCAATCTATCTTTTTAGGAGCAATAAGAGTTTTTAATTTAATTATAATGGCTTTTGGAAGATCTAAGATTTGCTGTTGCTGTTTCTGTGCTGGTTCCCTTTCTACATCAATCCTTCCGAACTCCTTCCAAACATCCCCAAAAGTTGTATGGTCATCGACTCTACGAATACTTCTCCACATATCAGGGGCTAAAATAAACCCAAAAACATATTAATATCAGACAAAGTCATGGTACAAGAACTAATAGCTCCCTCAACTTCTTCATAAAAAGCGGCCAGATTTTTCCGTGGGTCGGGCAAAGCAGCCTTAAGAGACATAACCTTTGCTCTGCTCCAAGGAGTATAAACCCAATTATAAATAAAATAACCCTTCGCATCCACAAAAATGTTATCGTCATCTGTTCCTGCACCGTTAGGAGGGACATACAAAGGTGCAGCTTCCCGCATGGACTACAACATTCGTATCTGTTTTGGAAGCATCAGTAGGCCACTCGGTGGTCTGGAGTGTTAGTCCAGCTGCGGCAGCTGCCTTTTTCTCTTCCAGCAAACGGAATGCATCAGCACGTAGTTTAACCAAACGTCTAATTAAGTCAGCCACCTGATAGGAGAGAAAAAGACCGTCACACAGTTCTTTATAATCCTTTACTATATCATCAGGCTCCAACTCTATGAAATGCTTCCTAAACCGTTCAATTACCTCTGTGGCAAACATTCCTGCAAAATATAACTGCTCCCTGTCCTGCCATTGTTGTACGTCATTCAAAAGATCAGAAACAGGAATATCATTACAAACAGCTCTGCGGGCAGCATATCTAAGGTCAGCCGCATGTTCAGCAGTCAGCATAGAGCGAGTCTCTCGCAACTTATCCTGATCTGAAGGAGAATCATCATTATCAGAATCACGGACAGGAGCAGAGGGAAAAGTATATGAGGCGGAGAACGATCTAGCAAAATAGAATCATCCTGTGGTTTATTAAGGAGAGGATAGAGAGGGTGCCGGATAGGGTATTAGCCATTTACCTGCAAGTGACGCTCCCTATACTCCCTTTCTTTTATTTCCTGCATCTCTTTATTTTTAAGTTCCAGCGCTTTCGCGTGAATGCTTTTGCATTGTTCTTTTTCTATTAAAGCTTGCTCTCTTCTCACTCGTTCACGTGCTTCTTTCGCCCACATTTGTACACAGTCAAATATGTCTTGTCTACTTTTACGTTTAAACATATATTGCTCCACATACTGGATCTTTTTAAGATTGAATGACCCATGCATAGGCCAGCGCAACTCAGGATCCTTGCTAGTATATTTATTCCATAACGTGCTGTAAATTATAAAAGAAATACCATTTTTAATATACATGTCCCTATTAGGGGTCCCCTAGGGGGGAGCCAACTGATTTCTCTCAAGACTCACTTCGGTACCAGCACAGTAGCAACACATTCTACGAAGTGTGCTTGAAATAGGCATGTCCAAGAGTACTGTAAGATATACAACACTATATAGCAGTGGCACTTAACACAGAATGTGCTGTTACATATAATTCACAAATTAGAGAAAAATCTCCGCATTACCTGCCTATTTAAATTGATATATATATATATATATATATATATATATATATATATATATATATATATATATATATATATATATATTCACTGAAAGAACCATAGGTTATACACCATATATAGTTAGGAATTAGCATTTAAAAAACCTTATTTTACTCACACAAAACCAATGAAATTCCATATATAGTTAGTTGTACTAACTATATATCGCGCACCCGCAATCCACTGCTGATCATGTCACATATTACATCATTCATGACATGGTCAGTGACATCACTGATGACATCACTGATGACATCTCAAATGACATCACTGATGACATCACTGATGACATCTCAAATGACATCACTGATGACATCACTGATGACATCTCATTTGACATTACTGATCACATCACTGATGACATCATTCATGTGATAATACGATGAACCTCTTCAGACTCTAATATAACCTTAGATACACTCAGTGTAAACAGACACTCACAGACTGTCACTCATCCATGGAGTTACTTACACACCTAGTCAGTCATACAAAGAATCAATCACACCTCCATTTTCACAACTATACAGTTATACACACCTTACTTATTCAAACATATACTAAAACATATTTACTCACTTATACAATCCTGGATACAAGTTCACAATGATCCATACAGCCACTCACACATTCACTGGCTCTTATGCACAGTTATTTATATATGTCAACTCTCACATGTACTGTATTTTACATATGTACTTACTTTGACATGTAGCACTGAGATATCTATTCACTCACCAATACAGTCATGCACACAGTCAACCGCCCATACAGCTGTTTCCACATGCACTTTTGAACCCATACATCTATGCACAGAGTCATACACCTCCCAGCCACCCACATACACACTCAGTCTCCCATACAAATGCTTGGGCAACCAATCAATAACCCATATAGTTACTCATATAGCTACTGATCAACACATGCAGCAGTTTACAGAACAACAGACATAATGATGCACAATTTAAGACAGTTTAGTCACTCACCCATGCACTCAGTGAGACACATTTAACCACTCACTCATACAGTCAGTCATGCACCTACTAAATCCTTCATCCAGGCACTTATACATCCACTCATTCTTAAATATGTAAGACATATTTTAACTTTACAGAAAAATACAGTCACTGGATGTTGTCATCAGTGATGTCATCAGTGATGTCATTTGAGATGTCATCAGTGATGTCATCAGTGATGTCATTTGAGATGTCATCAGTGATGTCATCAGTGATGTCACTGACCATGTCATGAATGATGTAATATGTGACACGATCAGCAGTGGATTGCGGGTGCGCGATATATAGTTAGTACAACTAACTATATATGGAATTTCATTGGTTTTGTGTGAGTAAAATAAGGTTTTTTAAATGCTAATTCCTAACTATATATGGTGTATAACCTATGGTTTTTTCAGTGAATTTTCAAGGTTTTGTAAATGCTAATTCCTAACTATATATGGTCTATAACCTATGGTTTTTTCAGTGAATTTCATTGGTTTTTTAAAAGCTAATATCTATAGCTGTAAAATGTATTCTTCTTTAAATCCAAAAATATATTTTATATGTTTATTAATAATTTTTTTTAAATATTTTTTTTGTTTCACTCCCGGTCCGCGAACCGGGAAGCTTTCCGTTAGCTCAAATTGATGCCGCGACCCGGTCCGCGAACCGGTAAGAAATCAACATAGTGACGGTATCGCGTTGCCGCGTAATGCGTCTTATGACGTACTGCGTTAGCGCACCCGGAAGTGCCCCGGGGCGCGGACCGAGGCGCGAAACGCAGCTCTCCAGAAGCGATCCGCGGTGCGTTGCGAAAGCGCGATGTATCACGTTGCCGCGTAATGCGTCTTGTGACGTACCGCGTTAGCACACCCGGAAGTGTCCCGGGGCGCGGACCGAGGCGCGAAGCTCAGCGACCCGCAGCGCGTAACATGAGCGTGAGAGGTCATGTGACTTGTTAATAAAACTTTTCATTGGTTCATTTCACTTTTGGTTTCATAATGATGTAAGGCTAGGTCAGGTGACCTAAAAATAACACTTTTAATTGGTTGAGAAGTATTGTTTTTCCCAAATGATGAAAACCCCTCCTTCTTTCCTCACTCTGACTTTCATCATTGTGAGAGGAAGACCTTTATTACTATATCAGAAATGGCTTCAGTAGTTGCTTCAGCTGGTGGACCCCCACCACCACCTCCACCTCCTCATGGGAAGAGAGGACCACCTCCCCAGGTGATGACCAACACTGAGGAGGAAGAGGAAGAAATGGATGAAGAGGAGGGAGAAGAACCACAGTTCTTAGAAGAAGTGCCCCGGGTTTCCCATAAGAAAGCCAGTTTCATCTGGCAGTTTTATTCGATCCCTCGTGGCCAAAAAAAAGTGAATGCGAGGTATGTCACCTGCCTCATCTGTAAAGAAAAATTATCCAGAGGGACGGATAAGAAATATAGTTATGGCAACCATACTATGCACAGGCACATGACAAGGAAGCATCCACTCAATTATAGCCGGGCGGAAATACGGGATTTGCAGGAAAATCCAAGATCAACTCCTGTGGCCAGATCAAGAATATCCATTTCATTGACACCAGCAGAGGCACGGGAAACTGTGCCAAACATACAAGAAAATTTTGGCCACATGATCCACACTTGTATGCACTGTCGTGCGTTGTTAGCATGTGGCAATATGAGCATAAATGCTATCAACCTGGCATATGAACACCATAATTGCCCTAACCGCCCCCAGTAATTTTTTTTTTGCTCCTGTTGAGCCCTTTTCAATGCCTGTTTTTTGTTGTTTCCCCCCCCCCCAAAAAAAACCAAAAAAAATATAAAATCGTTCAAAAAATACAAAAAAAACAAAAAATGTTCAAAAAATAAAAAAAAATATAAAACAACAAAAATATAAAAAAAAAGTTCTTTTCAGAACTACCTTCCCTTTCAAAAAAACATTCTAGAATGTTTAGCACTCTGGCAAGCTCTATTTCTTTTGGTTCGCTTCCCGGTTAGCTTCCCGGTACGCGGACCGGGAGCTAACCCCAAAAAAATGTTTTTTAAAAAAAAGAGTAAGTATAAGGAAAGTAAACAGAAAGTGATGTTAAAAGAAAGACAGCTATAGGGAGTAAAGAAGAGATACTGTTTAATAGATCTATTTACCGAAGAAAAGACGGAAGAGGGTATAATTGTGAAAAACAAAATAGATAACGAAGTGAAAGAAAAAAAAAGAGAGTATAACATTAACAAAGAAGAGTTTCTTGGAGAATGTGAGTGAATGTTCAAAATAAGATTAAAACATGAGGAATAACAGAGAGAAAAAATAGAAAACAGAAAACAAAAAATAACAGAAAAAGATTAATTGAAATAGCAAAGAAATGTAAGTAACATAGAGCCATATCATCAACATAGGCAATAAAAGTTTTGCAGCTTTTATTGGCAGAAATGTGTCGCTAAAGCTGCTTTTGCGGCAGAAAATTGCCGCTAAAACCACTTTTGCACCAGTTTTCTGCCAATAAAAAGAGCAATAATTTTATTGGCTGTGTTCATAATATGCCCCTTAGTGTGCTTCAACTACACAGAGAAAGCATTATGAACAAATAGTGATAGAGTGATCAGTCAAAGACACTAAGAGTAATAGAGACGGAGTGAGTGAACAAGAGTGAGGAACTATGAGAAGAGAGGGACTGAGAAAAAGAGTGGAAGGAGTTGAGTAAGTAGGTAATAGAGAAAGGAATGAGGGAAGTAGCAAAGGCAGGAAACTGAGGGTTAAAGAAATGAAGCAGTGGAACTAATAGAAGTTAAATGTGATAGAAATGTAACGAAAAGAGTACAAAACATTTACCTTATAATTGTCGTTAAATTACTCACTTTTTGTTTTTATACTTTCAATCTGTGAAAGAGAGAACAAACATTTGAAAAATATTAAAACATGTATTTAAAAATTACAAAAGACAAGGGAAAAGATTGAAGGACAAACAGTTTTTCAACAACTTTGACACTTACAGAAGCTTCTGCTTCTCCAGGCCCCCTACACAGTCCTAAAGATATACATTTTAAACTAACAGTATCTTGATGCAGATGAAGTGAGGCCTATCTTAAAATATGGTGCATCTTTTGCATTGCTGTTGTCTCAGAAAAGTGTCGCAAGACACTAAAATTTTAAATAATTGCTTCAGGATGCCAATAAGATGTCTCCTATCCAGAGGTTTGTTTGAGGTGAGGCCTACTCAGGGTTGCAGATGAAATTTCGAGTTGTTGAAGAGAATAGAGGACATAATATATGTGAAGGTCTACCAATGAAGTGAGTCATGTCCACTGCACTCTTGAACAAAGTCCAAACCTCCTATGTTTCCCTGGACAGACCTAAACTTGATCTACACAATGTGCTTCGTAATGATAGGAAACACAGGTGATGTAAATGAAATACGTGCAATTTATTTTGCTCATTTCACAATCACATCACTTGTGTTTCCTTTGCTTAGGTATCTCATTGTGCAGATGTAGTCTAGCATATGAAAGAATACGCAGAAGCGCAGCACTGCATGCAACAACTTTGACACTTACAGAAGCCTCACCTTCTCCATGCCTCCTACATAGTTCTACATATACATCATAAATGCAAACAGTACAGAATTAATTATACATGTTAAATGGTTTATTTTTGCTGTTCTCAGAATGTATCAAAATTCACTAAAAACAGTGACTTGAAGGTATTTATCATATAACAGCGGGGAAAAAAAAACACAATCAAAATGATTGTGTTTAAAAAACCCATACAACATAACAAATCAGAATTCAGAACTCCTTAAAGTTAACTTACTTTCCATGACGTCAAAGGATGTCCTATGAACAGCTTACACTCTGTTGTGCTGTTATTACTTTCAGCCCGCCACTTTCTGAAAGAAAATCTCCATCGTTTTTAAAAACATGTTACATGCAATAAATGACTTCTTGCTCTCTACCACAAGTTTCCACAAGGCCAAATCTTGTCAGAGCCATTTATAACTCTTGGATTTCTTGTAAGCCAATCCCGTCATTTGGCATTTCTGCAACTTTCAGAATTAAAATGTTGAAGATCATTTTCACAATCCAGGAATAGTAATATCTTCCTCTTCTTGCTCAGTCATGTTCTACATTTCCTATGACACTGATACTGCTTACTATGAAGCAGACTTACACTAACTCTATGATTAGTACAATTATTTAATTCTCTACATCACTTTCAATCACAAAGCAATGTAAAACAGTAGACAGCATTGCAGACTTACATTCCCTCTACTCTATGTTTTGATTGGCTGCTTCAATTAGCTTATAAAAAGAAATAGTTTTTCTGAACTCATTCAAAGTGCACTTATTTCTCCATGACGTCCAGTCTTATGGTTAGAAGTTATGTCTCTGAACTACACTTATCCTCAAGGCCAAATTGTGTAGGAGCCATTAGAACTTCTTGAAATTCCACAGAGCACATCCCGAGATTATTTCCCTAAAATTTTGGTTTTAAAAACACCAGGTAAGAGTTTTTAAGGTCATACGGCAATTTTTTTTTGAAAATTAAAACAGAATCGTTGCAGAATGACCAGACATTTCTAGACTTTAAATAAGCTGTGTAATGTCCTGATGTTATTGAAGGGCCGTCATGATATATAATTGCTGCAGTTACAAAAGTCCTTCCTGATATTGACAACTGTGAAGCTACAACATTTTTAATTAAAGTTGTCAATTTTGTTCCATCAGGCCTACATCGTTGGAACATTAAAATGACATACTGGCCATATGTTCGTATAAATAATGTGGACATCATTTCAGATTTACATTGGCTACACTCCATGTTGTGATCAGCTGCTTTTACTAGCTTATTAAAGGAGACTGATTTACTGTCTGGCAAAGTTAAATATATAAATCTTTCTGAGTCTACACTAGTAGTACTTGATACCATACAGTTCTCGCAGTCATGCTGCCATTGATAAGAAAGCCCAAACAGCTGATCTACATCTACACCTTCAGCATGCAATACATCAAGCATATACATTAAAAACTCCTGACAATCTTGCTGAATATTTTGAGAGAATTGTGTTTGGCCTGAACATCTGTCTAACATATTTCGAATTTCAGACACACTTTCTATGTTTGTTCTATCAGTGGTACATTTCTCTAACACAGAATTTAACAAACTGCAAAATATTTGATCAGAATTGACCACAATCTCTTCTTTTACATTTTCTAGAGAAAACAAAACATTAACCACTACATTAGCATAGCAGTTGACACCAGAACTGTTTTCAAATTGAAAACCAACAACATCTTCAACAGAATCCTTTTTGTTTCTGCTTGTAATTTTAGGTTCATCGACTTTTCGTCTTTTTGCTACAACCTCCCCAGTATTGGTCACATTTCTTCGTGTCCGGCCTACCACACGTTTCTCAAACAAAGGATACTGAGGCAAATGTGGCGCATACTCTCTTCTTAACCTATTGTATTCCTTAACACAATCTAGATCCGCACAAATGTTTGTGACATCACACTCAATCAAGTACAATCCCGATAAAGTTCTAACTCGTGACAATGCCACATATGCCATACCCTCCTTGAACACAGAACTGCCAATATTCACCAATGCACAGTCTACACTTAAACCTTGCGATTTATGGATTGTCACCGCATATGCCAAGGAAACAGGAAACTGCTTACGGCGAACATATAAGTCTTTTACAAGCAAAAATCTAGCAGAGCAACGACCAATTAGCTGTACTTCCTCAATGCCATCAAATTTAATTTTTAAAAATTCAATTCCATCTCTATTTCTGTATTTTACAAAATCAACAACATTACCCATTGATCCATTTACCAGACCTCTTTCAACATGTAAATTCCTTCTTAAAATTATACGGCAGTTCAAGCACACATTCAGAGTCTTTTCAAAACCTGCAGTTTTAGATATACTCTTCTCTAATGAATCCAATTTTGTTTTCAGATTCTCAGACAAAATAATTGTTGATCCCATATGCTCTACTCTGTCAATAGCTTCCAGTTTCACAATCTCTTGCTTTTCTAAATGCAACATTTTGTTGTTGAATTTGGCACATTCTGCAAGAGTTGGCATCAAACATATTCCAGATTTCTTATCAGTAATTTTCTGAAAAATATTCTCAGGCACAACATCTTGTTCTGGATATAAATTTGACAGTAATCGTGCATGTAAAGCTTCTTTCCCATGCTCGGTCACTTTTCCAATTCTAACATCTTGTAGAATAGTCTTGTAAACTTCATCCTTCGCCTGACGCATATTTTCATGCAGTTCAGCATAATTGAAGTTTAACCATATATTGACGTTGCCAATGCTGCCTAGGCACTTCCTGGTATCTTCATGCGTGAGCATTTTGAACACAGGTTGCCCTTTCACTGGTGTCAGCTGCAAAAGATCTCCGAAAACAATGATGTGTTTGCCACCAAATAACACATCATACTCTGTTTTGAGAACTTCTTGCATTCTCAAATGCACAAAGGCAAGCATGACATTGGAAACCATGCTTACTTCGTCAATGATAAGAAGTTTCATTTTCCTCAAGATTCTTGAAACTTCAAAACAAGCATCTCCAGATAGCTTGTGATATTGTAATTTGTTGTCATGCTCCACTGGCAGCATCAGTAAACGATGTAAAGTAATCCCTTTAATGTTATGTGCTGCCAGTCCAGTTGGAGCGGTGACAACACAAGACAGCGATGACTCTGTCCTTTCCTGCAAATAACATGAAATTGCTTTAATGAGGAAACTTTTTCCAGTTCCCGCTTCTCCACTCACGTACAGTCGGACAGGCTTCAACGACGTACATGAGCACTCTTTCTTGTCATGACTTAATCCATGATCAATTTGCATGGTAACTTCGTCATATATTTTCCTCTGCTCAACGTTGAGTTGTCTTTCCAACTCTTCTAAGTTAACCGCATCCTCCTGAGCATGTGCCATGGCTCTTTCCACTTCATTCATGGCAGTGGCAGCTTCATTTTCGATAACAGGTCCTCCTAGTGGATCCTGACTCAATGAAGCAGAACTCTGACTGTCCTGAGAACTGTCTCTGGCAATCTCGGCTGCAATCGTTGCTTCCTGCTCAATTTCCGCATTCAACATTTCTACATATTTGGGAAAAGCAGGACATTCTATGGTCTCCTTGGCGGCATTGAAAGAGTCTTCGTAACAGAGGAAATCTCCAAGCAGTTCCTCTTCTGCACGCCAAGGCTTGAAAAGTTGCAAAAGTGCTAAATAGAAAAACTCCTTTTTTTCAGGAGATTCGCCACTCAATTTTCGATGGTTTACCAAGTGGCATTTTCTTTGCTTGACCAGACATCCCTCACTTCCTATTACAGCATACACTCCTTTCTCAGTATCTTGTTTGATGTTCCTCTTGAATATGTAATTTTGAAGAACCTCATACAGACAAACATTGTCGAGGTGACTGCTTCTATTTGGATAATATGTATCCAACATGTTGGTCTTCAAAATGTCGGTACTGTTTGGCTCCTTTTCCGCCAAATACTCAATTTCCCGCACAGGTTTCAGAACTCGATTACGCGTTGCAGCAAGACCAAGACTCGCCCAAATGATACTCCTGGACTTGGCATAGAGACTTGCTGAAGACAACCGGTCAGAGCATTCGTAAGCTCCAATTTCTCGATGCGACAACATCTTCAGACTGAAACTGTACAACTTCTTGCTGAGGCTCTTTTCATGGGAAATGTCCTCCCACATATCCTTCAATTCTGTCTTCTCTTTTTTGGTGATGTAAGACGTCACATACCGAGCCACAGCCATACAGTTATCAGCCACAAACTGTATATCGATGTTAGCATTCCACATGGACAAAATCACCGGGTTGTAGTCGTTGATGTACTTGGACTCTTTGTTCCTCTTCAAATTGTATGTGTTTTTAGGTGATTTCTTCATGACATTATGTCGCAGCAAAGACATCAAACTGTTTACTCTTCCTTTAGAAATCACCGGTCGTGGAAAGCCGAAACGACATTTGGTGTAGAACTTGTCCTTGTTTCGGAATTTACGACGGCAGTACTTTCCACATCGATGGCTTTGGAAACGCAGAACTTTTTATCTTAGGCTTTTCTTCTCCTTTGCGTTTGGAACAGCACACGTAGAATACTGTTGGATGAAACTCATCACTGAGTCTTCTGGATCCGTTCCAAATTTAGGTGCATCCTTGATCCACAGCAACATATGTATATGAGGAGCACCTCTTGCTTGGTACTCCTTTCTCCAGAAGAAATCCAACACCTCTCCAAGAGGTGGATTCTTCTTATTCATGATGAAAGACATCATAGCTTCAAATCTATGATTGAAGTACCTACATACATTGACTGGATCCAAAGAGCACAGTTCTCCGGGTGTCTTGAATTCGATGTTATCTACGTTAGCATTTGCCTCTCGTAGAAATTCAAGTAAGTCTTCCCAGCCATACTCGGCACAGCTCAGAGTGAGGAACCATGTGGGAGTACCTAAGTTCCTCAGCATACATTTTAAATCACCATGACGACGGTACCAGTACTCATTAGTACCACGCTGACACGCCATGAGATTAATCAGGTGAGAATCCAAAATACTGTCTTGGACATTGACTTTATCCATAAAGTCACTTGCCGAGATGTTTTGCATGTGTATACCACTTTTCAAGATGTGGTTCACTGCATATGACAGTTCAGACAGATCGCTTTCAAACAGGAGATGAAACAAATAAGGAATGCATTGTCGAAACCTAGCATCTCCTGCATACAATCGCAAAGTCCGGTATTCAGAAGCAGGAATTTGATGAGGTCGCTCATCATATCTTCCTCCCTGACCTGTTGGAAAAAGCTGTGGGAAACACCGAGCTTCCAAACTTTCCTCCCAAACACTAATGGGACTCCCTTTGGCTTGTTTCATTTGAAACAACTCAATAGCATTCCCCATGACTTCCTTGGAATGCAAAGGATGAACACTATAATGTTCATATATTTCTTCACTAGTAGAGGGTTTTACTTTCTCAATTTGACCAGCACACAAATCGCTATCCTCTTCCTCACTTACTTCCTCTTCTGCAACATATACATTCTTATAGTATTTATTATTTTTTTTCAAATACAATGTTGCCTTTTTAACTTTCCTAACATCTACTAAATCTTGCCATATTTTCTTATTCTTTGTCGGAACCCCATTAACTAAGATAACCAGAGGTTCCTCTTCCACTTTTTCTACTCCAATTGTGTTAATGTTTTTCTTCAAATCTAGAGGCAAATAAACAACTCTTCCCTTTAATCCTCTCTGTAAATCTGATGGAGGCAATTTCCCTGTCTTTGGCTCCATTCTTACAATAGCCTGAAAGGGATGGATACTTTGAATCAAAATAGATTCATAAGTATTTAAATCCTTCAATTCAGAAGGAATCTCAACCAATTCCAGATTATTATGAACTGCTCTAGCAGGCATCTGGTTTTGATTTAATTTGCAACAACAATAAGTACACACACGTTGATCCAATCCCAAATCAAAACAATTTTCTACCATCAAGTATGTTGCAAAATCCTTCCATTCACTATTATTTTCCCTTTCACTTTTTGCATATAAATCCACTAACTTAGTCTGATTCTTATAATAAGTGCGTCGACAACACACACAAGTGAAATTTGGCCTCTCACTTGATTTGACCTGAAATGTGACAATTTCCCTCTGGAAATTATCTGTACTGGAAACCTGTACACTATCTTCCACATTACCCGCTTCTTCTTGGTCAATTTCAACATTCTCCTCTTTACTTCCAAAGTAACAAAACTCAATTTCTTCACATATATTCTTCACATCTATTTCAGAACCATGCAAAAGAGCAGCGCATAATTGTTTAAGCATAATTGCTGGACTCTTAGCATAATACAACATTCTAACTAATTTCCTCACTTTATTATGATGCACTGCTAGCATTCTGAAATGATGAAAAACACTCTGGCATACTCTCCTGGAAAGACAAGCCAGTGAATGACCATGCAAACCTGTCACTTCTCTCACTCTGCAAGGATCTAATTCTTGCAACAACCTTATTTTCTGCTTCAAACTTTTCTTATTAAATGACCGTACAAAATCACAAAGCAAATTGATGGAATCCTGTCGCACACTACAAATACTACTACACTTCCAGGTGTACACAGGACCCTTAGCACGTCTTCCTAAAACCTCATTACCTAACACCTCTTCTGTCTCTGTTGTCACAAGTTTTTCTTTTTCAACTGGACAACCATCTTTCACTTCATAAGCACGACCACTGGTGTCAACTGCATGCACCAAATCATTATCCTGGAAATAACTCTCCTCATTAAAAATGCCTCACAGCTTGAACTATGAATCCATTCTCCAGAAAAAACTTCACAAAAATTACTACGATTAACTATTCTCTTCCATCTACTATTTCTTTTGAAATCATAAATTGCCTTGTTTAGCTTCCTAATTCTATTGATTATCAAAATAAATAACTTACGTTTAATTTCAAATGCCTGATCAATAACTTTCTCAACTTTTTTTTTTCTCTTATAAAAAACCACTTTCTGTTGACCTTTCTTAATATTTTTTAACAAATTGCCAATTATCCTGTTGCGGAACATTCGTTTACGAATGTCCCTAAACTGTTGTTTCCTTCTACTATCATGCACAGAGTTATCTCTTTCTCTAGCAGTAACATTTTTGATTGGCCTTTCCTTTCCATTTGAATTGGTTCTCTTTTTATGGACTGAAACATTTTCTGTAGTAATATTTTTTTTACTACACATATTTCTTATGAATGTTTTTGTACTCTTACCCGGTGCTTTCTTCGTGACTTGACAAATCTTTTTGTTAGAGGACTGCTGCTTCTTTTGATTCACCTGCTGTCTTTGACGTTTTGCAGCCTTTCTCTCTCTTTCTTTCGTTGGCATGGTGAAATGTTGAAATGATCTGCAGTTGAATCTGTGGTAAAATATATTAAAAAATGTTATTAACCACTATTACCAAACAGTAAATCAATAACAGTGATCAAAAACTTAACACACTACTTGACATTTTAAATAGAAGATTTTTTTAGTCCTTGGCAAATTTACAATACAGAAATAGCAGAAAAGAAATGGAATTTATGTTCATGTTACCTGTGCTATTTTATATGTGAATCTGATCTAATTTTATGAGCATATTTTAATATTTTATTGAAGACACTACACATAACCTGTTTTTGAAGGTGTCTTTATTTTTAAATTAAACGGATTACACTTTTACTTTTTATTTATTATAAATTTTAAAAATAAATGTTTATAGTTCCATAGGCTCAATCAGGTCAGCTTCCCACCCTATGTCATATAATTCGGACAAATCTGCATCCTCATCACGCTCTTCTTCATCCTCAGGATTTAAATCATCCAAGGGATCAACATCCACTGATGTTTCAATTACAAGTTCAATGATGAGGTCAAAATCAACTGATTGCAGATTGTCGCTCATGTTGATGTTGTCTTTATCTTTAAAGAAAGATAACAACAATGAGATGTTGCAGAGTAAGAGACAAATCTCAGAGATTATAATAGTAAAATTGTTTAACAAGAGTAACATTTTGCAGCTATTATTTAGCCATGTCCAGCGATGCTGAGCAGGTGAAGCCTATGTCTAATTTTTCAGTGAACATGACTCATCTCTTCTTAACCTTGGATAAGCCTCACCAACTCTGTGTCCCCTGCACATACTTAAATGTAAAGGGGCAGATTTATGTTAAATGGCACATCCCCAGGCATGCACCAGTTAACGTGCACCGCTGCTCTGCCACCCATGGTGTGCCGTATTTACAATCAGATAGGAGAAAGCTGCGTCAAAACCCTGCGCCTGCTTTAAGCAGGCATAGGTCTTGACGCAACATTGTGGAGATGGGGCACCCCTGAGCCTTGCTTGAGCTGCATCGCACTTGCGATACAACTCCAGCAATCACTACCTTTACAGCACAGATACGTCACGCATCTGTGCCATTTTTGCCCCATGATGCCCCGCATTGTAAATGCAGCACACCATGGGTGGCGGAACAGCGGCGCAGGATGACTGGCACATCCCTGGTGATGCGCCAGTCATCATAAATCTATCCCTAAGCTTCTTATCTTGTTACAGATGAACCGCCATATGTACCATCAAACTATTTTGCATTTCCTAAATAGCGAATTTTAAGGAATAAATAGCAATTCTTTACCATTCCTAATTTGCAATGAGCAAATTGCTAATTGCAAATTACCCATTCATTTCCATGGGCTAGGAGGCTCATAGGAATGAAGGTACAATTTGCGATTAGCAATTAGCTCATCGCAAATTAGGAATTTTTCCAAGGGTGCAGGGGTGTCTCAAGAACACCCTGCTGCACCCCTGAAAAAGAAATTTGGGGGCATATGGCGCACATACATGCCCTAAGGGCATGTATTGGCGTCATATGGCACCTTTTGTTTTTTGGAAAAAAAGCTTTTTGAAAAGAATTCGCAAATTACCACAAACTAGAAGTTGGTGGTAGTTTCCAAATCCTTAATGTCATTTTTTACATATTTTTTGTTTGATACATTGCATTTAAGTAATCGCAAAATGTGCAAATCCTTCAGTGCAATTGCAAAATAAGGAATAGCAAATTTTGCTATTCCTTATTTTGCATCAAACTTGTTTGATACATACCATTTGTCTAATTAGCATTCGCAAAGGCCGAAATTCGCAGAATTTTGATCTTTGCGAATACTAATTAGCTTGATACATATGGCCCCAAGTGAGGCCTGTCTTGCAACATGGTGCATCTTTTGCATCACTGCTGCATCGGTTTCATGTGGCACGTTTTTTTTACACCATGACACATCTGCCTAAATGCATCAATTTGTAATTTTGTCGCCTCATAGCAAATCTTTTGCACCGCCGCTGCATCATAAAAGTGACGCACAGTGGCGCAAAAGAGGCATACACCTATCATAAATCTGTCCCTAGCATTTTAAATGATTAATCCAGGATGACGATAAGGTGTGGCCTATCCAGAGGTTTGTTTAAGGTGAGGCCTACTCAGGATTGCAGATTAAAGTTACGCTTGATGAAGAATACAGAGGAGATAATACATGTAAAGGCCTACCAATGAAGTAAGTAATGTCCACTTTATTGCGCCAGTCATCATAAATGTATCCCTAAGCTTCTTATCTTGTTACAGATGAACCACCATATGTACCATCAAACTATTTTGCATTTCCTAAATAGCGAATTTTAAGGAATAAATAGCAATTCTTTTCCATTCCTAATTTGCAATGAGCAAATTGCTAATTGCAAATTACCCATTCATTTCCATGGGCTAGGAGGCTCATAGGAATGAAGGTGCAATTTGCGATTAGCAATTAGCTCATCGCAAATTAGGAATTTTTTCAAGGGTGCAGGGGTATCTCAAGAACACCCTGCTGCACCCCTGAAAAAGAAATTTGGGGGCATATGGCGCACATACATGCCCTAAGGACATGTATTGGCGTCATATGGCACCTTTTGTTTTTTGGAAAAAAATGCTTTTTGAAAAGAATTCGCAAATTACCACAAACTAGAAGTTGGTGGTAGTTTCCAAATCCTTAATGTTATTTTTTACATATTTTTTGTTTGATACATTGCATTTAAGGAATCGCAAAATTTGCAAATCCTTCAGTGCAATCGCAAAATAAAGAATAGCACATTTTGAATTAAGGACATTTTAAGTCATTTCCACATGTGCAGTATTTTCAAATTATGATTTGAAAATCGTTTTTGGGGAAAAGGAATGGTTTGCAAATTTATGACAAGGACATAATGGTGTATGCTTCTCTATAAGGCATTTCACTGTCTCTGATGTCATTTTTCCCATATTACATTATAAGACCTTTCCCCATGGAGCACATTCCTTGTAAATATGCTCCCACCTGTGCATGGTGAATTTAGATTTTGACTGTTTGAGTCACATAGCCATGTTAAAAGTGACCCAAAAAAATTGCAAACGCTTTAAAAAAACACATTCATGTGTCTTAAGGACATTTTAAGTCATTTCCCCGTGGACAGTGTTTTGTAAGTGGCGCAAAAGAGGCATACACCTATCATAAATCTGTCCCTAGCATTTTAAATGATTAATTCATGATGACGATAAGGTGTGGCCTATCCAGAGGTTTGTTTAAGGTGAGGCCTACTCAGGATTGCAGATTAAAGTTACGCTTGATGAAGAATACAGAGGAGATAATACATGTAAAGGCCTACCAATGAAGTAAGTGATGTGCACTTTAATGCGCTAGTCATCATAAATGTATCCCTAAGCTTCTTATCTTGTTACAGATGAACCACCATATGTACCATCAAACTATTTTACATTTCCTAAATAGCGAATTTTAAGGAATAAATAGCAATTCTTTACCATTCCTAATTTGCAATGAGCAAATTGCTAATTGCAAATTACCCATTCATTTCCATGGGCTAGGAGGCTCATAGGAATGAAGATGCAATTTGCGATTAGCAATTAGCTCATCGCAAATTAGGAATTTTTTCAAGGGTGCAGGGGTATCTCAAGAACACCCTGCTGCACCCCTGAAAAAGAAATTTGGGGGCATATGGCGCACATAAATTTTAACAACATTCCTTTACCTCAAAAACGATTTTCAATTCATAATTTGAAAACACTGCCCACAGGGAAATTACTTAAAATGTCCTTAAGACACATGAAAGTGTTTTTTGATTGCCTTTCCAGCATGGTTGGGTCACTTTTAACATGGCTATGTAACACAAACATTTAAAATCTAAATTTGCCATGCACAGGTGGGAGCATATTTACAAGCAATTTGCGCCACAGAGAAAGGTCTTACATTAAAATGGGAAAAATAACATCAGGGACAGTCAATTGCCTTATAAAGAAGCATACACCATTATGTCCTTGTCATAAATTTAAAAACAATTCCTTTTCCCCAAAAACGATTTTCAAATCATAATTTCAAAACACTGCACATGGGAAAATTACCTAAAATGTCCTTAAGACACATAAAAGCGTTTTTTGATTGCCTTTGCAGCATGTTTGTATCACTTTTAACATGGCTATGTAACACAAACATTCAAAATCTAAATTTTCCATGCACAGGTGGGAGCATATTTACAAGCAATTTGCGCCACATAATTCATAATTTTCTCCTTAAAGCACACTATTCTCTATCTAAATTAAAGAAATATTTTCTCACCTTAGCAAATACTTTGAGTTTGAAAACAGTCTCAGAAACACACCAATTTGTCTTCAGCAGAGCAAAAGGTATGCACTCCAGAGTCTGCAGCTATCAAAAGCACAGAAATGCTGTAATTCTTCACACATATCTCTCATGTCACCCAATCAAAACTCTTCCCTCACTTTTTTTCAAATGAAAACCCTTCCCCCCTCTGCCATTTCATGCCTTTTCTGCATGGCAACCACCTCTTGGAAGACTTCTGGTGTTTGCAAGTTCACGCAACAATGTTGCAATTGAACTCTGAACTCTCAGTGCACCTGCATATCCAGTGCATTCTTTCATTTAATGATTTTTTATTGACCATTCAAAATACATCTTTCAAATAACTCATCCATGCACCCTAACTTTCTGTTTTCAGCAATCAAAATCCACCAATCACTGTTACTGCTTCATGAACACAGAAACTCCACAGTTTTTTTCATTTTAAACTCTCATTTTTTCAAATGCCATTTCATTGCCACACTTCATCTGACTGCAGGAGAACCTTCTCTCACCATGTTTTCTGTCTGGATTGTTGGACATAGTTATATCCACTGGGCTCACAGGTATGCTGAGAACAGAAAATTACCTAACCTCAATTTACAAGATGTGGAAATTAAGTGGTTTGGCCACAGAGGATTAAAATGTCACCAATTGATACCATTGGTGAAAACCTTTATGCATTTGCCCAAACCTGACCTGTTAATTGTGCACTGTGGAAGTAATGATTTGGGCACTTTGACTGGGGTAGGTCTGGAAATGCTTTTAAAGGACACCTTTGAGCAATTAATGGCACTTTTTCCTCAGACTGCCTTGGTATATTCAAATATATGCCAAAGACAGAAATGGAGGTGGTCAAACCAATTTTGTCCACAAATTGAGAAGTCGAGGAAGCATGTAAACAAATCTGTTTCAGCTTACATGAGAGACCATGGAATGGGCTCCCTGTACAACAATAACTTGCGTTACTACATACAAGATATCTACAGAGGAGATGGAGTTCACTTCTCAGATGAGGGCAACAGAATTTTCACTCTGAATTTAAGACTGTGCATTGGTACCTACTTATAAGTACCTAAATGTACCATAAACCCAAAAGCTCTTCTCAGAGCTACCCTACATCTGATCACTCACAATTATTATTTTACTGTAACATTTTTCACTAATTTTCAACAAAGTACGCTCCCTGGGGCGCTACCCGGTACGCGAACCGGGAGCTAACCTCGCGAAATTTTTTTAAAAAATGGTTTTTTTTCGCACATATAAGCCTCCTCAGCCACCCTCACAAAACCTAGGGGGTCAAGATAAGTCTACCGTGCCCCCTTCTACCCATTCTGAACATTATTTGCCCTCCATTTTATATCTTAATTCGACCGAAACACAAAATGGTGGACTCCCGTAACGCTTAAGGTACGCGAACCGGGGCGCTCAACGGTTCGCGTACCGGGTCGCTCCCTGGGAAGCGCACCATCATAAAAGGTGGGAAAGTAGTTTACAGAAAAGCCACTGGAGACAATTTCACCAAATATAGATTAGCTCATACTACATACCAATCCCTACCATTTTCACAAATTTGATTGGAATTCCATTTAGCCATTTAGCCTGTAGACCTCTCTAAATACCCTGAGGTAAATTACTTCTCAAAACACATCTGAAGTGTTGGAATTGACAACCAATTAAAATGTTACTTTCATTTTCTACTTTTTTTACCTGACATTTGATTGGTTATGTACCTGAATATATATAAAAGAAGAGAATGAAACACAGCCATTTTGACTACTACTTCCTGGTGTACATTTCAATTGGATTTTCACTAATCACTTCAACTTCTTTCTAAAGGTAAGTTGTTATTTTAAAAACGGAACTATATTGTGCACTATAAGTTAATATGGTAAACTTTTTCTGATAGTTATATACTATCCCTCTGTAGTAGTTATAGATTTAGATAGACTTCTCTGTTATAGTTATGGATGGAGTTAGGCTTCTCTTTTATAATTATGAATTTACTTACGTTAAATCACATACACTTTTTTATATTCCCACTTCCACTCTGATACTATACACTGCCCAAAGATAAATTCTCTGTTAAAAAATGCCTATCTAAAATTAATCCCAACAGTGCCCTATCTCTACTAATATATATTTTTTTTATCCAAATTTCAGGCAACATGGAAGGCGAACAGAAAGTTTCATTTCAAATTGTCCTGCAAGAGAGCAGCCAAGAATTAATTGATCCAAATTATATAGAATTTATGGATGAAACTTGGGACCAAGAACTACTGCAATGTGTGCAAGCAGTGGATGACCTCCTTCAAAATGAGGACATTTTACACCCTCATAGATTACAAGCTATGTTCAATGAAAATGACGACATTTCAGACAGTGAAATGTTAGAAATGTTATTAAATTTTGAAACACAATCACAATAATAAATAATTGCTTAAAAAATAAAAAAAAATAAAAAATAATCAACAAAACCAACAATCAATTAACATACAGTATTTGAAAAGTCTATCATTCATTTTTCATTACAGTACGCTGCCCAGAACGCTTCCCGGTTCGCGGACCGGGCGCTACCCACGCAAAAAAAACAAAAAAAATTTTGTTTTTTTTTGCCCCGCGGGGCCCTTTTAAAACCTCCACATTAAACCTAGGGGGTCAGGGAGGATCTAGTATGCCCCCTTATGGTTATTTCCCCCTTTTTTTTGGCCTCCTCTTGTCTCTCAATCCTACCGAGAGACAAGATGGCGGCCGCTCCGGACTGTTTAGAATGTTGACAGACACCGGAGAGCCAATCAGCTTCGCTACACGAAGTTCCGGTACGCTTAAGGTCCGCGGACCGGAGCGCTGCACAGAGCGCGCTTACAGATATATATCTTTTTTTAAACGTTAATTTCTCAAAATCCACTGGAGCACATATATTGAGACCTACAAAAGGCACATCGGGCTACCAGTCCCTACAATTTTGCCAAGTTTCATGCAAATCCATTCAGCCGTTCGGGCTAAAAGTGAGGCCAACCGCCCTATGGAAAACTCAATGTTAAAAACACGTTTTGGGACCCCCCTTTTTTCTCGACCCCCCTGGACGAACCCCCCCCAAATTTCCAGGGGCTGCTCAGAAACAAAATGTTCCATTTTCCAGAAAATTTCAGCCAATTCCGTCCACAAACACCAAAGTTATTAGACATAGAATTTTCAAAAATCCCATAGGGAAAAAATCCTAACTATATATACCTACTGGCGACCGCCAGTAGGTAATATACATATATATATATACATATATATATATATACATATATATATATATATATATATATATATGTATATATATATATATATATATATATATATATATATATATGTATATATATTTTAAGGTTCACAGTTTACCCAAGGTACAGGGTGCACTCACAGACAGCGCGTTCAAGTTCTGGGGGAGAACCAAGGCACCACTTGCATCAGCAGAGCCTGACGCGTTTCAGGAATCCTCCCTTTATCAAAGGCTTTTCTGCTCCAAAATGCTCGCCAAACATGCAGACACCAGTCTTTTGTCCCTTTCTTTAATCATCACATCCAATCTCAGGTGAGTATCAGCGTTGAATTATGGGACTGGTAGTCTGTTCCAAATAATACCCCAGTGGGCTGGATGGCGAACCTTAAGGAAAATAAAACAACAGTCAAAGTGAGCCTTTCTTGTAACTCCTCCTTTCAAAGTAATGCCAGAATGTTCCAAGGCGCCGATCCAAGGACCAGCAGTGGAACCGCCAAACAGTTCGCGGCGGTGCACCCTCGGCCGGGTCGGCCGCATATTTTAAGGTTCACAGTTTACCCAAGGTACAGGGTGCACTCACAGACAGCGCGTTCAAGTTCTGGGGGAGAACCAAGGCACCACTTGCATCAGCAGAGCCTGACGCGTTTCAGGAATCCTCCCTTTATCAAAGGCTTTTCTGCTCCAAAATGCTCGCCAAACATGCAGACACCAGTCTTTTGTCCCTTTCTTTAATCATCACATCCAATCTCAGGTGAGTATCAGCGTTGAATTATGGGACTGGTAGTCTGTTCCAAATAATACCCCAGTGGGCTGGATGGCGAACCTTAAGGAAAATAAAACAACAGTCAAAGTGAGCCTTTCTTGTAACTCCTCCTTTCAAAGTAATGCCAGAATGTTCCAAGGCGCCGATCCAAGGACCAGCAGTGGAACCGCCAAACAGTTCGCGGCGGTGCACCCTCGGCCGGGTCGGCCGCATATTTTAAGGTTCACAGTTTACCCAAGGTACAGGGTGCACTCAAAGACAGCGCGTTCAAGTTCTGGGGGAGAACCAAGGCACCACTTGCATCAGCAGAGCCTGACGCGTTTCAGGAATCCTCCCTTTATCAAAGGCTTGTCTGCTCCAAAATGCTCGCCAAACATGCAGACACCAGTCTTTTGTCCCTTTCTTTAATCATCACATCCAATCTCAGGTGAGTATCAGCGTTGAATTATGGGACTGGTAGTCTGTTCCAAATAATACCCCAGTGGGCTGGATGGCGAACCTTAAGGAAAATAAAACAACAGTCAAAGTGAGCCTTTCTTGTAACTCCTCCTTTCAAAGTAATGCCAGAATGTTCCAAGGCGCCGATCCAAGGACCAGCAGTGGAACCGCCAAACAGTTCGCGGCGGTGCACCCTCGGCCGGGTCGGCCGCATATTTTAAGGTTCACAGTTTACCCAAGGTACAGGGTGCACTCACAGACAGCGCGTTCAAGTTCTGGGGGAGAACCAAGGCACCACTTGCATCAGCAGAGCCTGACGCGTTTCAGGAATCCTCCCTTTATCAAAGGCTTTTCTGCTCCAAAATGCTCGCCAAACATGCAGACACCAGTCTTTTGTCCCTTTCTTTAATCATCACATCCAATCTCAGGTGAGTATCAGCGTTGAATTATGGGACTGGTAGTCTGTTCCAAATAATACCCCAGTGGGCTGGATGGCGAACCTTAAGGAAAATAAAACAACAGTCAAAGTGAGCCTTTCTTGTAACTCCTCCTTTCAAAGTAATGCCAGAATGTTCCAAGGCGCCGATCCAAGGACCAGCAGTGGAACCGCCAAACAGTTCGCGGCGGTGCACCCTCGGCCGGGTCGGCCGCATATTTTAAGGTTCACAGTTTACCCAAGGTACAGGGTGCACTCACAGACAGCGCGTTCAAGTTCTGGGGGAGAACCAAGGCACCACTTGCATCAGCAGAGCCTGACGCGTTTCAGGAATCCTCCCTTTATCAAAGGCTTTTCTGCTCCAAAATGCTCGCCAAACATGCAGACACCAGTCTTTTGTCCCTTTCTTTAATCATCACATCCAATCTCAGGTGAGTATCAGCGTTGAATTATGGGACTGGTAGTCTGTTCCAAATAATACCCCAGTGGGCTGGATGGCGAACCTTAAGGAAAATAAAACAACAGTCAAAGTGAGCCTTTCTTGTAACTCCTCCTTTCAAAGTAATGCCAGAATGTTCCAAGGCGCCGATCCAAGGACCAGCAGTGGAACCGCCAAACAGTTCGCGGCGGTGCACCCTCGGCCGGGTCGGCCGCATATTTTAAGGTTCACAGTTTACCCAAGGTACAGGGTGCACTCACAGACAGCGCGTTCAAGTTCTGGGGGAGAACCAAGGCACCACTTGCATCAGCAGAGCCTGACGCGTTTCAGGAATCCTCCCTTTATCAAAGGCTTTTCTGCTCCAAAATGCTCGCCAAACATGCAGACACCAGTCTTTTGTCCCTTTCTTTAATCATCACATCCAATCTCAGGTGAGTATCAGCGTTGAATTATGGGACTGGTAGTCTGTTCCAAATAATACCCCAGTGGGCTGGATGGCGAACCTTAAGGAAAATAAAACAACAGTCAAAGTGAGCCTTTCTTGTATATATGTATATATATGTATATTACCTACTGGCGGTCGCCAGTAGGTATATATAGTTAGGATTTTTTCTCTATGGGATTTTTGAAAATTCTATGTCTAATAACTTTGGCGTTTGTGGACGGAATTGGCAGAAATTTTCTGGAAAATGGAACATTTTGTTTCTGAGCAGCCCCTGGAAATTTGGGGGGGGGTCGTCAAGGGGGGGCCGAGAAAAAAGGGGGGTCCCAAAACGTGTTTTTAACATTGAGTTTTCCATAGGGCGGTTGGCCTCACTTTTAGCCCGAACGGCTGAATGGATTTCCACAAAACTTGGCAAAATTGTAGGGACTGGTAGCCCGATGTGCCTTTGCTAGGTCTCAATATATGTGCTTCAGTGGATTTTGAGAAATTAACGTTCAAAAAAAGATATATATCTGTAACAGCGGACCGGGCAGCGCTCCGGTTCGCGGACTTTTCGCGGTACGGAGCTTTGTGAAGCGAAGCTGATTGGTTCTCCGGCGTCTGTGAACATTCCAAACAGTTCGTAGCGGCCGCCATCTTGTCTCTCGGTAGGATCGAGAGACAAGAGGAGGCCAAAGCGAAGGGGCAAATGACCATAAGGGGGCATAGTAGATCCTCGCTGACCCCCTAGGTTTGATGTGGAGGTTTTAAAAGGGCCCCGCGGGGCAAAAAAAACCAAATAATAATAATAATCGAACGGCTGAATGGATTTGCACGAAACTTGGCAAAATATTAGGGACTGGTAGCCCGATGTGCCTTTGCTAGGTCTCAATATATGTGCTCCAGTGGATTTTGAGAAATTAACGTTCAAAAAAAGATATATATCTGTAACAGCGCTCCGCTTCGCGTACTTTTCGCGTTACGGAGCTTTGCGAAGCTGATTGGTTCTCCGGCGTCTGTAAACATTCCAAACAGTCCGTAGCGGCCGCCATCTTGTCTCTCGGTAGGATCGAGAGACAAGAGGAGGCCAAAGCGAAGGGGCAAATGACCATAAGGGGGCATAGTAGATCCTCCCTGACCTCTTAGGTTTGATGTACCATTTTGCCAAGTTTGGTGTAATTCCGTTCAGCCATTCAGGCTGTAGACGTATGTAAATGTCCTATGGAAAATTGCATGGGGAAAACACATTTGAAAGTGTTGAAATTTAGAACCAATTAAAATGTTACTTTGGTTTTGTATTTGTGTGTGATGAAAGTTAATTGGTTAAGTATATATCTCAAATGAGAGGAAACCACAGCCATTTTGTGATACTACTGTCTGAGGTACATTTGTGAGGAATTTTTGGTGGTCAATTTCTGGTGTTTGATTTACACAGTACTAACACTTCTCCTACTTTTAAAAAGGTGAGTTGTTAATTTGTAAGGGGAACTATGTTGTACACTTGAAGATAATTTGAAAAAAAAATTCTGTTATTTATTTGCAGTCCTTCTGTTATACTAAATACTTGATAAAGTTAGTTTTATATTATGTATTACTAAAAACGATAAATGAAAGTGATTATTTTTTTCTGCAATTTACAGCAAGCAATTTCAAAATAAAATGGCTCAAAATGAAGAGACCGTGGCAATTTCTTTTGAATTATCCACTACATTGATTGAAATTGACAGCACCAATAATGAAATATTGTCACAAGGAGGAGATGACTTGAATGATTTTTTTGATCAATCTGTTGATGGCGAATTTATCGAATGTTTGGAGACCATAGAGTTACAAGAATCATCATTGCAGACTTTTAATGAGGAGATTCCAGATGAGATGATTGAAGAGGAAATTCCTGATGAGGACATGTTACTAGTTCTTTCAAATTTAGAAAATTCAGAAGAATAAATGTATATTTAGAAATCAAAAATTGTTTGAGACATTATTCATTTTTATTTTTAATTTATGAGGTTGTAGCGAAGTGATTGTAGTATAAAATGAGACTTATAGTATAGAGTGCAACATTTTTATGTTACATGGTAAGTTTACTCATATTTACTTCCCTTCTCCCACTATATTATCTCCAATGTGTATTTGACATCTCTTCTTCATCTCCGGCCTCCTTTCTCTCACTGTGTGTCTCTGATGGATCTTATCGCTGCTATTTTGTGTAATTACAGAAGAGAGTAAAATAAAATAGTTCGGAACGTGAAAAGGGGGCAAAGTAGAGTACCCCTCACCCCCTAGGCCTTCTCAGGCGGTCCCAAAAGGATCAGTTTCTGCTTTCCTGAGAGATTATGGTATGAGTTCCATATACCACAATAACTTGCATTACAACATGCAAGATATCTATCTCCTATTACCAACTTTTGGAGATATTCGCGCTAAGCGCGAATATCTCCAAAAACTAACACCTGCCCTGAGCAGTTCTTAGCCATGTTATCCAATGGGAGGTGGATAACATGGCTAAGAGCATTAGCTCGGTAATGCATGAATATCGCTGACTTTTTAGCGATATTCATGCATTGCGGCCGTTTTTTATCGCATTTGCGATAAACCTTGATAATAGCAAGGTTTATCTTCGATAATTTCTGACGATGCTTAGCGGTAAAAAATTCGTTGGTAAGCATCGTTAGCGATAAATATCGCTTAACTTTGGTAATATGCACCAACGTCTGTTAACGTTCGATTCGAAGGAAATGAGGAAGTGTTGAAAAACATTGTTTGCGCCATCTTGCCTTTTTTGAAATGCCACACTTTTGTCGTGCACGGTAGCCATTTTAGATGCCTTGACCAGACCCACTCTCTGCACGCTGTCGATTCGTAGCATGGCTCCCCACCCTCGCAAGCATCTTCCCCAGGCACTGGTCACCCCCGCTCTCTGTCTTATGCACGGGCAATAAACCTCCCCCCATCTGCGCTGCTCTTCCCTGAGAATCACACTCTGTGCCCGCCCGACACCTCCCTTTCGCCCTATTCACTACCGCACCCTCTGACACTCCTCTTCCTCTGTGTCCGATTGTCCAGGCTATCAGCTAGCCCTGCAGATGTAGTTTATGGCCCCAGCTGTAAAGAATCACCCCTCTTCAAAGGAGTTATAGTAGATCAAGGCCCACACCCGATGAGATCCGTCACACCACACGTGTTCCTACTATCTGAAAACCATCCTGTTTTGTGATTGGGGAGGGGACCGAGCCTGAAGCGGAAGATTCCAGGGATGACTCTTTGTACATCAAAGTTTTTACATTTATGTGTCACATTAAAAATATATAGCACTCCAACAAAGTAGTAGGATTATAAAACTTTAATAACTTATAAATATATACAACAAAACAAAAACAGTAAAAACATTTAAACAACGAAGAGACCGTGGCAATTTCTTTTGAATTATCCAATACATTTATTGAAATTGACAGCACCAATAATGAAATATTCTCACAAGGAGGAGATGACTTGAATGATTTTTTTGATCAATCTCTTGATGGCGAATTTATCGAATGTTTGGAGACCATAGAGTTACAAGAATCATCATTGCAGACTTTTCATGAGGAAATTCCTGATGAGGACATGTTACTAGTTCTTTCAAATTATGAAAATTCAGAAGATGTTGCCTGGGTGCCACACTGATTTGGGTATCCGGCGTGGGGCGTCCCGGGGGGTGGATTGTCAGTAGCGGTCTGTTATGCGAATAGTTCCAAGGCAGCAGAAAGCGCTGAAATCTGGATGTCACGAAGGTGATGTCTAGTAAGTTGCCGCCCAGCAAATAACGGCGTGGGGCGCCGCGGGGTGAGTGAGTCCAGTAGGCACCACAGCTATACTTACCGGCATTGCAGAATTACTGCTGGGGACAATGCCTGTGCTGTAGCAGGGTCACAGCAGAAACAAAAAGGATTCTGTTGAAGATGTTGTTGGTTTTCAATTTGAAAACAGTTCTGGTGTCAACTGCTATGCTAATGTAGTGGTTAATGTTTTGTTTTCTCTAGAAAATGTAAAAGAGGGGGAGGCAGTCCAAAGTTCTGGTAAAAGGGCAAAGGAAAGGATCGGTGGTTTGAACTATCAGTCAAAAAGGGGAGGGGGTGCAACAATTTTTCCTACCGGGTCACAGTGTGCTTTCACCGGAACTGAGGTCTGCAGGATTCTAGTCATTCAAAGTGAGGCTGGGGCCAGCATGGGAGCGCCGACGTCCCGCGGATACAGTTTCGTCACTCCACGGGCGATCATGGCAGTCATTCCCCATCGGGGGTGTCTGCGGGGGTCGGAGACTCCCGCGGCTCCTCTAGAATCTTCAAGGTCGTGGAGGACTACGGTGGTGGAGTCAACCAGTGACCGGGCCATTTCTTTATGCTGGGCCCGCTCTTGCCAGGTCGACCGCCATTTTGAGAGTTCGGTAGCTACTGGCGATCGCGGGGTCAAATGAGCGGACGGGCTCCACCCTGCCGGGCGAGACGTTGCAGCATCGCCACAGTGGAAGAACCCATTTCCGGGCGCCTGGAGCGCTGAGGGTGCAGGTGGGAAGCCTCCACTGGAGAGGCGGGAGAGGCCTGTTCGCACCGTCTCTCCCTCCCAGTGCACCCCACGGCGTCTCGCTTGAGATTTCTTATGGCCGGACCAGGCGATGAGGACGAGGGGGGGGGGGTCGGAGGCATGTGCAAGACATCCCCCCCAGTGTTGTCAAAGCCATTATTGAAGAAAGAAGAAATGTCCCGTCCGTCTTCGGGCCGGGCTTCCGGTGGATGTCGGCCGGACGCCCCTTGCTCTGGCCCCATGAACGGGTTCCTTGGTTTATCGGCTGCAGCCGGATCCCATCGGCCCCGGCCGTTGGTGGCCGGACCGGTAGAGAATGTGGCGGGACTACCTGCAACTGTCAAGGGCCACCGCGGCCGGACTGGGAGAGAGAGGGGAGGGTCGAGGACACGGACATTCCCCCCCCTGCAACTCTCCAGCGTTGTCAATCCCCCTGGCCGGGTCCCGCTGGCCTCGGCCTCTCCTCCGGCTACACCCTACATGATGATCTCCTGGCCGAGGCGTGGCAGCAGGACCCGTCTTATATGTGTTGCTTCCGGCTGGGCGTAGCCGAAAACCTGTTGCCCTTTGGAAGTTTCAAGAATGGGGCGGATGTCTGCTGACTTCTATCTTTCCCAGTTTGCCGTTATTTGGCCGTGGCAGGCGGTGGGACAGACACGTTTTGGGGCAGTGAGGGGCGATGTTTTCAGGTTTCTTATTACAGGCTTACTTCTAACGTTTCTTGTTTCTAGGACAATAATAGGTTTTATCATTACGTATTGTTATCGTTTCTTTGTTTGTTATTTAATAAAAAGTTCATCAGTGGCCTACTGATTTTCGTTTTCCTATTCTTTTCTTTCCAGGTTGTTTCATGCTAAAGATCTGTTAACAGGATACAGTGATCACTTCGTTATTATTGCATATGTCCTTTTCACTAGGGGTGCTCTCTGGTCGGGCCAGATGACGTATCTCTAGTAAATGGTCCGGGTGAAACAGGTGCATCAATCAGTGGGGAGTAGATAGGCATGACAGATTACAACGGGGGAGAAAGGTCCGCATTACCTACCCTTTCACTACTTGCAAAGATTTTCCTACGTATATTTGCAAACAGGGAATACCTCCAAAAAGAACCAATTCCCAAACAGTCAATGTTTGGGCAAACAATCAATCAATGAGGAACAAAATAGGCACGACGTGTTAAAGGTTTGCGTTACCTACCCTTCACTATCTGCAAAGGGAGAGAGAATATTCCTATTCTTCCTCGTTTGCAGGCAGAGAAGATCCTTAAGAGAACCAACTTCGAACAATTCAATGCTCGATTCAAACAATCAACAAGGGGTACTGTGAACACAAATGGACGCCGCTTATGTACATACACATTGCTATTTTCAACAGGTTGTTCTTAATGTTTCTATTTTAGCGAGGTCAAAAAGAGATCCCATTAGTGGCCTACTGATTTTGCTCGATTCCTTTTGTTTTTTTACACGATTTTTCGCTATCTGCAAAGACTAAACAGAGTATTGCGACTCTGTGCTTGTTTATAAATAGAGAATGAACCAAAGAGAACAATCAATCAAATGGAGAGAGAAGCAGGCACGACGGATTACAACGGGGGCAAAGGCCTGCGTTAACTACCCTTCACTATCTGCAAAGAGAGAGTACTCCTAATAGAAATGAGGGGTGGGGGGCAGCATTCAAAGCAGATCAGTGTGCATAAACATGAAAATGTTTTTACTTACCACGTACTTGACATTCGACAGCTTATGATATTTGCTATTAAAAAACCATTGAAATTCACTGAAAAAACCATAGGTTATAGACCATATATAGTTAGGAATTAGCATTTACAAAACCTTGAAAATTCACTGAAAAAACTATAGGTTATAGACCATATATCGTTAGGAATTAGCATTTATAAAACCTTATTTTACTCACACAAAACCATTGAAATTCCATATATAGTTAGTTGCACTAACTATATATCGCGCACCCGCAATCCACTGCTGATGATGTCACATATTACATCATTCATGACATGGTCAGTGACATCACTGATGACATCACTGATGACATCTCAAATGACATCACTGATGACATCACTGATGATATCTCATTTGACATCAATGGTCACATCAATGATGATATCATTAATGTGACAATACAATGCATCTCCTCACACTTTGATATAACCTCTGTTACACCCAGTGTTAAATACAGAGTATAATTTTTGAAACCATTGACACACCAATACTAGTTACTACATACGCACTGACTGATTCCTACGTCTACACACACATTCACTCATTCACCCATACAATCATTCATACATACAATCACTCATCTTTACAACACTATCATATGCACTCATACACCTATACAGACACTCACACTCTGCCACTCATCCATGGAGTTACTCACACACCTAGTCAGTCCTGTAAAGAATCAATCACACTTCCATTTTCTAATCTATACAGTTAAACATAGAGTACCTTACATTTTCAAACATATACTAACACATACTTACTCTCTTATACAATCATTGATACAAGTACACATTGATCTGCACAGAGTCACACATCTCCCAGCCAGCCACACATACACTCAGTCTCCAATACAAATACTTGGACAATCAATTCATAACCCATATAGTTACTCATATAGCTACTGATCAACACATGCAGCAGTTTACAGAACAACAGACATAATAATGCACAAATTAAGACAGTTTAGTCACTAACCCATGCACTCAGTGAGACACATTTAATCACTCACTCATACAGTCAGTCACCCACCTACTAAATGCTTCATCCAGACACTTATACATCTACTCATTCTTCAATATGTAAAACATATTTAAACTTTACAGAAACACACAGTCACTGGATGATGTCATCAGTGATGTCATCAGTGATGTCATTTGAGATGTCATCAGTGATGTCATCAGTGATGTCACTGACCATGTCATGAATGATGTAATATGTGACATCATCAGCAGTGGATTGCGGGTGCGCGATATATAGTTAGTGCAACTAACTATATATGGAATTTCAATGGTTTTGTGTGAGTAAAATAAGGTTTTGTAAATGCTAATTCCTAACGATATATGGTCTATAACCTATGGTTTTTTCAGTGAATTTTCAAGGTTTTGTAAATGCTAATTCCTAACTATATATGGTCTATAACCTATGGTTTTTTCTGTGAATATATATATATATAGGATGTATCATAAACAACTAAGGAGTGACTCCGTGAAAAGAATGAAGAAAGAAAACATTTTTTGTTTTATTTTGTTTACTTATACCCCCCAAAAACAAAGGTAAATTCAATTAAGGAAACAACCACTAAAGGCAACCTATGCCCCTTGTGTGTTTGTAAAAAAGGAAAGACAAGTCTTTCTCTTTGTAAAAGGACCCTCACTCACCACTAGTTGGTGACATGCTTCATCATTGGGTCCCCGCTGGGGTGGCCGAGTGCCTCCCCAGCGTGCTACAACGCCTGAGTTACAGCGGAGCAGGATGGTGTTGAGTGCGACAGTGCTCTAACTGAAATGTGAATATAACTGTGAGTGCAAAGTTAAAAAATACTAGGTTGAAGCCTATACAAAACTTTTAATAAAGGTCAACCCGTATTGGATTAAAAACAGTGTGAGCGGACAGTCTAGGTTCTATATTAGGAAACCTGTGTCCTTAATTAAAATAGATGGTCAACATGTTTCTGCTGCTAGATGTGCATTTTCGCTCAGCATTAGTCAGGACCTAAATACGAGAAGAAGATGGTCCTCCGGTGGTGTGCGCGCGCTAAGGCGCACCCTCCCGTGAGGCTCTTAATGTCAAAAAAGGTATAACTCACGGTTGTTACCCGTGGCAGCTCACTGAGATTCACAGGAGCAAGAAAACCTGTGGAGATGGGAGGAAGAAAGACAGAACACAATAACATATACTGACACATGTTGACATATAGTTAATTTACTGATAATTGCCAGTTATTCTATAGTCACATGTTAAGCTCGTTATCAAGTAGTATATATAAGCCATTGTAATGTCTTAATAGCCTTTGGCAAAGTATCCAGTTGATTGAAAATGGAGCATCAGGTCTCCCCCTTTGTTTGGTTGTTTTAAAAATAGTTTCCAAAAGAGGGGTGAGAGACCAGTATTGCTTAATTCCAGCAATGTTATATTAACATAGGCAAAGTGTCGTAGGGCAAATCCATACTAATCACATCGTTGTGCTGCCTTCGGTATTTAATAAAAATCAGTGTAGCAATAGCATTAAGTCTTCAAAACAATTGGGCATCCCAACAAAGTTAAAGAAACAAGGACGTCTCTAAATGTAGGGTACAATATCATTGTAAGCACATAAACAGATGAACTCACATAGCGAGAGAAAAAAACTTTCTCCTTGGGTTCAGACGACGCGGGAAACCTTCACGCGGTGTCAGTTCTAACCAAGGAAAGAAGGCAATGTTAACCTTCAAGCGGCATCCCAACCTCGTTAATTTAGCATAAAACCGCTTGATTGTGTATGCGGTAACTCGTTACTTACTTGAACACACCCGACTCCCCGCTCGGTACCAACACTCAGGGTTGTCCTCAGCCCGGAAGTGCAAGCTACCAGCCGGGGTCGCGTATTTCAATTGGCGTCCGTCCCGATCACGTGTACAGCGTGATCCTACGTCTTTGCGTTGGGATTCCGTCTCTTAAAGGGGAAGGATCTATTTTCCACTCCGGACCGGGGTTCGAATCCCCAAGCAAGATTCAGATGTACAAGACCGTAAAAAAATGGGACCGTAAAAAAAAGGGAAGGGGGGTAATGAACATTTTTTATATATAGTGGTGGCATACCATAAACGACTACTCATGTCGAGCATGTTTGCAGACCAAGCTCTCAAAACCCCAATGTTGTTGTGCACAAATATTTATATAGCAGTAGTATCCACCTCAAATAATAGTTTGGAAACCGTGTGAAAAATGAAATTTTAATTTGAAAAGGTAGACCCAAACAGGCTAAGTATCGCTTCCTATAGATAAAAAAAAACAGGCAAGCAGATATCTACATAGCTTGTATAGAGAACCTGTATAAAAAACAACACAGGGAACACCTCTATTGCAAATAATCCTATTCAGAAAACACGGCACTCAGTATTCATAACAGCCAAGGTCTGTCATTAGTGGACAAGGAGAGTGTCTTCTATTCTGTTTGATAGGTTATGTTTGTCCAGGACACGAACATTGTTAACGCCGCATGACTGAGCCCCATGTGATGTCATCATTCAGCCCATTTATATTGGTGGCCAAACGATAAATCCAGCGTTGTTCTTTCTCAAACAACGCTGCCTCAGAACCTGCTTCCAAATGCTCGAGAATTGTCCAATGCAGATCATTGGGAGTGTGTTTTTTCTCCAGAAAATGTGCAGTCATCTTAGTTGTTGCTCTATGACAACGGATATTACTGCGATGTTCACATATCCTTGTCTTGATGCGTCTGGTTGTCATGCCTACATATTGTAGGCTACATGGACATGTTATTAAATAAATAACATTAATGGTGTTACAATTTGTGTGCTTGCGCTGCTCCCATTGCCTACCATCGGTCAAATTTAATGATTTTGTGTGGGATGTGAGGTGGCAAACATTGCAATTCCCACAGGGAAAATGCCCAATAACTGCAGGTAGGCCCCACGCATTCAGGACAGTCGCTTCCCGTTTTCCTGTTGTCGTATCCATAGGACGTGTATGGACCAGCGAGTCTTTTAGGCTCATAGCTCTTTCATAAGAGAAAAGAGGCTTGTCCCATTTATATTTATGACTGGTGAGTATTTTCCAGTTATTTGAAATGCATTTGTTAACAGCATTTGATAAGGGATTATATGTGGTCACACATGTCAAGGGGATCTCATTGTTGGTAGTCTTGGGATGGTCATCCAAGAGTGTGTCCCTCTGCTGATTTCTGTCTCTTTTCTGATTTTTGTCAATTATTCCTTTGGGATACCCTCTAAGTTCCAACTTGGTTGTTAACTCACCTGCCTGTTGTTTATAATCAGACAGGTTACTGCAATTGCGGCGTATCCGGAGGTACTGTCCGTAAGGGAGATTCTCCCGTAAGGCCCGGGGATGATAGCTTGTGAAGTGCAGTAAGTTGTTTTTGGTCGTTGGCTTATAGTAGGTTTTAGGCTCCAAACAGTCACCCTGTTTGTTGATGGTGACGTCCAAAAAAGTAATTGAATCCAATGAATGCTTATGTGTGAATTTAAGATGTTGATCACATGTATTAACCCAGGTAAAGAAATTAAGTAATAGGCTCTCCTCACCCTGCCAGATCATAAACACATCATCTATATAGCGCTACCGTAAGATGATATTTGCTGAGTATGGATTTTTCGGACTCAGAATGTCGTTACTCTCAAAATTTAACACATACAGGCCTGCCACCGAAGGGGCAAATGTGCTGCCCATCGAGGTGCCCGTTACTTGGAGGTAGATCTTGCCCTCGTATTCAAAATAGTTCCTTTTTAATGCCAAAATGGCACAGTCTCCTACATAGGCTTATATATACTACTTGATAACGAGCTTAACATGTGACTATAGAATAACTGGCAATTATCAGTAAATTAACTATACGTCAACATGTGTCAGTATGTGTTATTGTGTTCTGTCTTTCTTCCTCCCATCTCCACAGGTTTTTTTGCTCCTGTGAATCTCAGTGAGCTGCCACGGGTAACAACCGTGAGTTATACCTTTTTTCACATTAAGAGCCTCACGGGAGGGTGCGCCTTAGCGCGCGCACACCACCCGAGGACCATCTTCTTCTCGTATTTAGGTCCTGACGAATGCTGAGCGAAAATGCACATCTAGCAGCAGAAACATGTTGACCATCTATTTTAATTAAGGACACAGGTTTCCTAATATAGAACCTAGACTGTCTGCTCACACTGTTTTTAATCCAATACGGGTTGACCTTTATTAAAAGTTTTTGTATAGGCTTCAACCTAGTATTTTTTAACTTTGCACTCACCGTTATATTCACATTTCAGTTAGAGCACTGTCGTACTCAACACCATCCTGCTCCGCTGTAACTCAGGCGTTGTAGCACGCTGGGGAGGCACTCGGCCACCCCAGCTGGGACCCAATGATGAAGCATGTCACCAACTAGTGGTGAGTGAGGGTCCTTTTACAAAGAGAAAGACTTGTCTTTCCTTTTTTACAAACACACAAGGGGCATAGGTTGCCTTTAGTGGTTGTGCCTTAATTGAATTCACCTTTGTTTTTGGGGGGTATAAGTAAACAAAATAAAACTAAAAAAATGTTCTTTCTTCATTCTTTTCACGGAGTCACTCCTTAGTTGTTTATGATAGATTGATTGGGGTATAGGAGTGCCTACCCTTGCCCTCTCTCTCTTGTTGATATTTTCAGTACATAGGATGTATGACATTACAACGCATGCTTTTACCACGCATGCTGTTACAACGCAGTTTTACAACGCATGCTGTTACAACACATAGCGCTTTGGGGTGCTGGATAGTGAATAGTTTAATTTACTATTCCAACTCCAGTCCCCGTGGATAGTAGGGAAGGTGTTGGATAGTAAATTCAAACTATTCCCTATCCTAGAGCGCCCCCCAGTGCAATGCGTTGTAATGATTTTCGTTGTAAAACCTGCGTTGTAAAAGCACTGCGTTGTAAAAGTTCCGTTGTAAAGGATGTTTCCCATATATATATATATATATATATATATATATATATATACTCCCATATATTCTCATCACTTTATCACTTGGTATCACTTGATATCACTTTGTATCACTATGTATCACTATATCACTTCGGATCACTATATCACTTTGTATCTCACTATACATATCTCATGTTTTATATCTCACTTTATATATCTCACTTTGTATATCTCACATTATATATCTCACTTTATATATCTCAGTTCGTATATCTCATGTTATGTCTCACTTTGTATATCTCACTTAATATATCTCACGTTATATGTCACTTTTTATATCTCACTTAATATATCTCACGTTATATCACTTTTTATATCTCACTTTGCAGCCGGCGCATTTCTCTCACTGTCTTACAAATGACCTTACTAGGCATAGGTCTCCAGATTCCAATTGCCTAGTTCTGAATTGACCAAATTGTCTCTGCACGGTGAACACCAGAAGAGATCTCAGTCGAGGACAGGCACCACCGGAAGGTCAGAGCAGGAAGAGAGGAAAAAATGCCGTGGTTGCCAAGACGCGGGTCTCCTTGGACACCGATCGTCCGTAGCGAGATTCCAATCCTCCGTTTCGACCACTCCTTCGGGCATCCGACTCACCAATAAGCTCCACTGTTTGGGCGCCAATCTGTAGAGGTGGGCCTCAGCCAGGCCTACCAGTGCTAGGGTTTCGCTCTTCTATGCACACAAGTCCTCAGACAAGTAAATAGAAGTTGGCATGGAAGCTGAAAGGTTAAAAGATATTTTATTAAACTACATTCACACAACACCCTTCAGAAGTGTATGAAATAGCACATGGAATAGAGCATGGGTACTCACAAACTTTCTTTCGGGGGCCAAATTTACAGTGTGGTTTGTGTCCGAGGGCCGCACCGGTGGGGGCGGGGTCAGTGGGGGAGGGGGCAGGGCTAGAAGAAAAAAAAACTGACCATGAGGTTGATCACAGGTCCCTGCAGCGGACGCCTTCGTCCACTGAGCCACCAGACCCGGCATACACACATTTCTCTCTCTCTCTCTCTCTCTCTCTCTCTCTCGTTCTTTCTCTGTCACTCTCTCTCTCTCTCTCTCTCTCTCTCTGTCTCCCTCCCTCCCTCTCTCTCTCCCTCCCTCTCTCTACCTCTCTCTCCCTCTGTCTCTCTGTCTCCCTCCGTCTCACTCACTCTGACTGTCTCACTGACTCTCACTCCCTCTCTCCCTCTGTCTCACTCACTCTGACTGTCTCACTCCCTCTCTCCCTCTGTCTCACTCCCTCTCTCCCTCGGTCTCACTCACTCTGACTGTATCACTCTCTCTTTGTCTCCCTCTCTCTCTCTGTTTCCCTCTCCCTCTCTCTGTTTCCCTCTACCTTCCTCCATTTCTCTCTCCCTCTCTCCTTCCTTCTCTCTCCTTCCCTCTGTCTCCCTCTCTCTCCTTCCCTCTCCCTCCTTCCCTCTGTCTCCCTCCCTCACTCCTTCCCCCTCCCTCACTCCTTCCCCCTCCCTTACTCTGAGGTCTCCTTCACTCACTCTGAGGTCTCCCTCCCTCTGTCTCCCTCCCTTGATCTGTCTTTCCCTCGCTCTCCCTCTGTCTGCCTGTCTCCCTCCCTCACTCTCCCTCTGTCTGCTGTCTCCCTCCCTCGCTCTCCCTCGCTCTCCCTCTGTCTGCCTCTGTCTCCCTCGCTCTCCCTCTGTCTCCCTCGCTCTGCCTCCCTCGCTCTCCCTCGCTCTGCCTCCCTCGCTCTCCCTCTGTCTGCCTGTCTCCCTCCCTCACTCTCCCTCTGTCTGCATGTCTCCCTCCCTCGCTCTCCCTCTAGCTGGCTCTGCCTCCCTCGCTCTCCCTCTACTTACCTCGCTCTCCCTCTGCTTCCCTCACTCTCCCTCTGTCTGCCTGTCTCCCTCCCTCTCCCTCTGTCTGCCTTTGTCTCCCTCCCTCGCTCTCTCTCTGTCTGCTTGTCTCACTCCCTCACTCTTCCTCTGTCTGCCTCTGTCTCCCTCGCTCTCTCTCTCCCTCTGTCTGCCTGTCTCCCTCCCTCCCTCTCCCTCCGTCGCTCTCCCTCTGTCTGTCTATCACTGTCTCCTTCCCTTTCCCTCCCTCTCCCTCTTCATCTCACCCTGCATGTGTGTGCCCGGGCTGAGACAACTTCTGGGCACACACACACTCAGCAAGCCAGCCAGCCGCACGCGAGCACTTAACAGGTCTTTAAAAGACCATTTGCATGCTAATGAGGCTTTGTTCACCTCTTAGGCCCCTGCAGCCCCACTCTGACGGAAATCGCTCGGCCCTCACGGAGAGTCTCTGCATCGCGCTGCAGCAGGGGTGTTTGCTGAGATTCTTTAAGAAAAAAAACAAACACGGGTACGATGTCTGCACGGTCCGCGGGCCGCCAGGGAAGGCTTGCCGGGCCGCCCCTGGCCCACGGGCCGTACTATGATACCCGTGGAATAGAGGAACGATGGGTCTTTTATACCCACACAGGGGCTCAAAAGAGGGCGGTACAAGCACACATAGGAGAGTTACATACATAGATGGTCATACAGAACTGCACAGTCAACAGTAAAGGAGGAGCCAGCTGTTGCTGATCCCGGTAAAAACAACCTGACAGTTACAGACTAAAACATGTGTATGGACAGTTACAGATTCCTCTGCGCATGTGCAGGATAGCAAAATCTAAGTATAGCCAGTCCTCTAAACAGAACACAAGGGTAAATGACAGTGAAGAAGGAAACAGCACGTGGTGAGCATATGGCAGACAAAATGGCTGCCGGAAACAAGATGGCTTCAGCTAAATGCTAACATCGAACGCTGTCAATTTTCCACAGCATCATGTAGGTGTTGAACAGAGTGGGGTTGAGAGATCAACATCACAGACTAAATATAACCTGACAAAAATATTGTGCGCTAAATATTGTTTGGAAAAATATTGTCTCAATGAAATTAAAAATAGAAAACGTAATCCAAGTGGAGCAATATTTTTCAAATTATGTTAAGGCCAGGCTTACAACCCCAATTTACGCATAGCAGATGAGCACAAGGGCTGTAGCTACTGTATGGTTTCAGGTGATTGAAAATGAACAATGCAGCCTCATCATTATTCACTGGCAGCTGTTGAATCCAGTGTCACTGACTACCAACATTCCTGTTTTTAGATAATAAGAACTGTAAATATTGGGATGATTTGTAGAAAGATACAAGCTCAAGAATTCAAAGTGTTGTTGGCTAGAACGTCCAGACTGGCTGAAGGTGACCTTTATGAGATGAGGCCATTTGTTTACTTTGTCCATCTTCTCACAGATCTTTAGATGGAAGGCCATTTTCAGGGGAAATTTGATCATTTCTCCAATGTTTGGGAGCACTAAAAATCCCTGCTCTTTAATAACCAAATTGTCAGCACTGGGCAATCAGACAGGCCACCTGACCGTGTGGTGGTGAGCCTCAGTAAGGCCTACCAGTGCAAGGGATTCACCCTTCTCTGCACAGAGTCCTCAGACCAATAGGAAGAAGTTGGCACAGAAACTGGAATAGAAAATACAAGATTTATTAAACCTCATGAGGTGGAACTACATTCACACAACACCCTTCGGTAGTGTACGAAGTAGCATACTGAATGGAAGGAGCTGGGTCCTTTTATACCTACACAGGGGCTCAAATGAAGGCCGTACAAGTACAAAATGCTGGTTTTAGGTACATATAAGGTCATACAGAAAATGCACAGTCAACAAGTGGGAGGAGCTAACAGTTGCTAATTCTGGTGAACACATCCTGACAGTTACAAACTAACTGCAGCTACATGGACAGCTGCAAGCTCAACTGAGCATGTGCGAATGTGGAAGATGCTAAATATAGTTTGTCTCTAGGCAGATTTCAAGAACAGTTAACAAAAAGGTAGGACAGAGCACATGGCAGCACATGGCAAACAAAATGGCTGACAGAAATACAATGCGTTTAGACAACGAGGGGACCCAAAGGATGCAGCCATGGACCTTGGGAAAGTACTTTGTCAACAACAGTGGTCCATTGCAAAAAGTAGTTTAAAGAAAAACAATAAAATATAGACACAGTCGAAGCTGTATTTAGTAAATAGACCAGCCCAGCCGGGCGAGGGTCTGAAGTGTATTGATGTAAAAAGTTTGTAAGACAATATTACAATATTACAAGGTGGGGCACAAGCCTGTGACCCCCAGTACACACTTACACAATTACGTACGAACAAAACACAAGGGGCTTTTTAGGCAAAAAGCAGTTGGTTTGTGACACTTCCAATACAATGTTGTCAAAGTGTCACAGAAAAAATGAACCATAACACCTTTACAATCAGATTACAGTCTTTTTATAATAGTATAAGGCTTTAAAGGAGTGTCGACAGCGTTTCGATTCGCTATTTTAGATCATGCGAATCATCATCAGGACATGAATTTATGCCTAAAGCTGCTGGTGCAGCAGTTTACACACCGCCACTGTAGGTTTGGCAGTTCATTAGGACCTCCAAACTCCTAATCAGGCCCAAATCTTTACAAGTTCAAACCTTCCCCAATTTGTAAACATGGAACACTTTATCAGCTATCTAATTCACTTATGGGGGCCACTTTGATTTTGAATCCCAGGCATATTTTTGGTCCGAGTGCGACCCTGGGTTGGGTGTAATGGGAAAGCTCCTTGACAAACTCAGTTGTTACCCTTACCACAGGAGCCAGCTGTCTTTTTCTTGTCCTCTTTCCGGGGCTAGGCTGTACTACTTAATGACAAAAAGTGTACACCAAAGAGCAAAGGGGGACATGGAAAGCGACGTCTCATCAATCCAACTTAAGGTGATTATGAAACACAATGTAAGTGGACAGTAAGCTGCTGGTTTTTGTATACATAAGTGGCTTGAATAAACGGGCGTTTGCTGTCAGTCGGAAATCTCGCTTTAAGCGGGACTCTAACAACCAGCTCGAAGGCGAGCACGCCCGGCTTTAAAATAAAACAGGGCTCTGACCAACTGTTAGTGGCCACATTCATGGGTCTTAGAACGCACAGGTCCCTGGGGTGCTTTTCAGAGCGTGGCCATCGCCACCTGCCTAAAACCACGAGCAGTGAAAGACAGCAGTGCTACAAAACAGTAAATGGCCGCAGGCCTGGCTTGAACGCACGAGGCCGGGGCCACACAGGGCATCTGGTCTCCGGGGACCCTCGGCGCTCCATTTGCAATCAACTCGCTCTTTCTCGGCTTCTTTTTGTGACAGTAAATAAAAAGGCTCATAACGCGATTAGTTCATGCAAGGGGAGTCGAACTGTTTGACTTAAATCTGCAATTTCAAAATCATCCTGAGCCGGATCTTACTCCGGCAGCGGGTTTTGTGAATTTGGAAACGGGCAGTTGTAGAGTCAGGTTATTGATCCGTGAGCATTTTCCTCCTGCTGTGTTAGGTAACCAGACCTAGAGGGAGCTGTCTACGTGCGTTGGCCGCATGGGGCGATGATTGCTGCAGGAAGGACAGAGCAGGAATGACAGGGCTGAGGATGGAAAACCTCTTCCTCGGCGTCTCATCGGAGAAGTCACATTTCAGCCCAAAAATGGCGCATGTACGAATCGACGTCTGCGCCTAGTGCTATCTAAAGAAAAAGCAAAAAACGCAGACGTTCATAAAATAATCAAATATTCTATATCAGATTTTAACAAACATGGCAGAGACTGTTATTATTATGTCGACTTCCCTCTGCATACGTCAGAGGAGTTCAGAAAATAGGAAGGCACCAAAATGTACACAAGTAAACAGATCGTTCGAAATACTTGCTATAACACATGAGACTGTTTTGACCCACTGGACTGCAAAACTACCATCCTTATAGGAACCTTTGCAGGTACATATTTTAGAAATTAAGAAGCAGATGTGCTGGGGTGCCAATGTTCGTTTTAGAAAGAAATAAAGCCTTAAATATATATGTTTTTAAATGTATGGGTCCGTTAGACAGAAAGACTTAAGGGTATGCCATCATGCTGAAGCAGATAGGAGTGTGTTTGCCTTCAGCGTAGTGCTGAAGTCTAGGTTAAACAGGTGTACCTACATAAGTTTACAATGACTTTGTCACATAACTATTTGTAAGAGCTTTGTTTTGCTTCCCAATCAAGAGTTAATAAACTCATACTTAAATGGAAGAAATGTAGAGCATAGATTGATGCGCCCCTTAAGCCTTTGTCTTGCATTTGCTGTGTCTTGGCACCGCCACGCGCACTGTTTATTTGAACACTTTCTAGTAAAGGCAGGATTATCTCGCAAGCACAGTGGTCAGCCCTGCCCCCACCGTGAAGGCAGCACGCCCCCGAGACCAGGGTCGAAGGAATTGTGTATGGCCGGCGGGGGCAGGGAAACAAAAGACGAGAAATGGCCAGCCAGCAGCAGCCTCGGGCTGCACCGGTCAGCGCGTTGACCAAATGACCACAGCGAAGCAGATGACACCCCCGCCCTCCCAAAGCAGCGAGTACGTAGCTCATTATCAAATATAACAGGCAGGTGGCACGAGAGATTCTGCCAGTATAAGTGGTGCGCCACGCATCTTTAAACTGAGGGATGTACCTATTTTCAATTCACCTATAGCAATCTATGCAGTGTTCTCTGAAATCAACATTAGTTTATGAGATATTGCAGCTGTACAGTTAATCGTCTGAAAATGTTCTGAAATTAAACCAAGGCTGAGAGCGTGTAGACAAAGAACATTTTGCAGTCTCAAGGAAAATCAGTTTTTCACTCTGCATGACCACTGCCAATCTATACCAAAATGTTCACCAAGAATTGTCAAGGGCAGCACATCATAAGACCCTTTCAAGTCTCCTAAAGCTGTCGGAGGAATTCTTGAATTTCATACTTAAGGAGCATTGCTCGGGTACATGCTGATCGCCTTTGTGTTCTTTAAGTATACTTTTTTTTTAAATCCAACTGCACATTTATTTATGTCGTTTGTTATTTTTCACAAATGTATACTTACAATTGAAACAACGCGGCTATATTTCTTTTAGAAAAACATGTGGCGACAAGAATGTAGCATGCTTCAAGCATGTGTGTGTCAGTGTGTGTATATCCGCACATTTGTGAATCTGTGCACGTGTGTGTGGCTGTGCCTGCAAGTGTGCATCTATGCACGTGAGTGTCAGTGTGTCGGTGTGGATTTATATAGGTATATACATATAAAATATGGATATCTTTAGACTTGAACAATAAACAGCTGTTCACACAGTAAACAATGAACACAGGAGAAGTCAGACAGCGGCTGCCGGCCTCACAATCCGCACAGGTATATTTCAAGGCAGCATTTTGCTTTCGTCGTTCTTATTTTTGCCCAGTCTGTGCAGTCTCGTGTCATGTCGGCATTGTGCTGACTCCAGACAAACCCCCCTCTTTGATGGAGGATGCATGCTGAAAGGTAGAATTCTGAATTATGTTCTCTAAATTATCCCATGCTCAGAGAGCAAGTATTGATTTTGAAAATGACTGAGGCAGACTCGAGCCGCGGCCACCCCCCGCCCCCAAAGCATAGCAAACGGCGGTCACGTGCCTCAGCTACAAAGAGACCCCGGCGCGGGCATTGTTTCAAAACATCAGAAAGTCATCAATCAGGCAAATAGTAATCAGAAGAAGTACACTGGGTCCAGAGACACATTTGATCCAGTTACAAGCCTCAATTCGTGGAGCGACCAGGAGAATGCGCACAATGCTGAGCAGATTAACAAATGCAGCTGGCAAAGCATGAACTGTTAGGGTGTTTATCAGAGCTATTTGGTAAAGCCAGTAGGTCTGAGAGTCCAGTAACAGGCCTCTGAATGTGGAACCGTCCAGAATTGAGGGACGTTCCATGTACCCAAATAGCAAATATGTAATTGGCTCGCAATCCGCAAAACGATTGCAAATGTTAGTTACATAAAGTGAATTATGAAGAATGTTTCCGATGCAATTGCACACCTGCGATACCATATGTACAGAATGCAATATGGGATTGCGAGCATTTTATGCTCAATTCGTAATATGCAATATGTATTTCGTGATTGCAGGCACCTGATGTGTAAAGTGCAATATGCAGTATGTAATATATTTGCAAGCTTTTAATATGTTAACTTTAATTGTAGATGCTAAGTAATTGGATGCAAAACCGTGACTGCAGTGTGCCATGTTTAGGGTTAATAATGTCTAGCATGCAATCATTTGCTATAAATGTAATATGTAGAACACAATATTTTATTTATTTAATCTTTATTTCGGCACATTATGACCATAAAAGGTGCATAAAACCAGAATACATTTCACATTGCAAAAAGGACAATTTACATGATGATGAAATGGGTTTTGCTGGAGTACAGTAAAAGCCTTAAGTTAGTTAAAAAGGCATATATAAACAATACTTAAAAACAATTGTGCATAACCATACATTTGATTACTAGGAGCATTACATTAGTACAAAAAATAAAAATAAGGATACGAAACAGCCTTGCCCATCATGGATATATATACACAGAACTGACCAATTATAGGTCGAAGCACATTTTTTTACGAATGTAGCATACCGACAGAAGGAATCCGCTTGCACAGAAAACAACCATTTGTCTAGAGTCGGATTTGATAATCCTGTATGCTTCGACATAGGAACGAACACCAATTAAATTACACAATGGTCTTATCCATTTTTTCCTTGCCAATAAATACGCACTACAAAAAAATAAGATATGGACATCATTCTCTTTTAAGCTGGACGAACAACACATACACCTCGTGTTTTTTGGAGGTATCATCATAGACGACCAGCTAGCAATCATAACATTAGTTTTGAGTATTCCATATCTGAATTTCAAATAAAGACTTTTTGCGAGTGGAGGTTGAACCTCATCAAGGAAATCCTCAAAGTGTGGTGAGTCCTTAAATACCAAAAAGTTCCTAGTGATGGAACCCCCTGAATGGCTATTTGGGAGATTTTGTGCTATATACGCCCAAAATTTGATTTTGACCACTTTTTTGCAACTATATGAGAGGCATTGAGGTTCCTCCCAATAGTGTGACAGCCCAGTCCTACATACCCAGGTTTGAACATGCTTTAACCAAGGATTCGAGTTATAGTGGTCCAGCCTCTTTATTTCAAGGAGTCCATCTCTATAGTCACCAAGTTCTGCTGTACACCAAAGTCTCACCCAATAAGAAAGAGGACGTAAAAGCGCAAGGTGGTCTGTACATTTTGCACTTAGATCTAACAGTAATGGTAAAAGTGGGGTACGTTTGGGTAGTCATAGTATACTTCTGTAAAAATTGTTTTCACTTTTTACAAAAAGGTTCCCAGCTTTCGGGCCCCAGATTTCAGCCCCATAAAGAGCTGCAGACTGGGCCTTAAATTTAAATACTTCTAGTGCTGGTGGTATAGATTTGTTAAGGCTCGCCTCATGTTTCTTTAAAATAGGTAAGGTGTTCTGTGTTAAGGTGGTTTTGCTTTTTTCAGTTTGAATAGTCCATGTGTTTTTTGTATCTAGGGAAACTCCCAAATAAGTAAAATTGGACACAAGTTCAAATTTTTTGTTGTTCAAGAAGAAGTTCCCTGTAAACGATTTGTGGGGATTTAGGGCCATACATTTGTTTTTTTTCGCATTTATCTCGAGCCCTTTCGCGTTACAATAGAGTTGGAATCTGTTTAGCAGGGTTTGAAGACCTTTGGGCGTCTGCGAGATCAGGATGGTATCGTCCGCGAATAAAAGTGCGTGGACCCTTGTGCCATTCAATTCCAGATAAGCTGGTATGTCGTTAACGAATAGCCAGCACGAAACCTTGGCGTACTCCACGCTTAATGGGTATTGGTTTTGATAATTTCCCATTTTGACCCCAACGCACTCTGGCATAAATATTGTCATGTAGCCTTATAATCTGATGGAGTAGACAACCCGGCAACTCCAGCATATGCAGACAGTTCCATAAACGATCACGTAAAACTAAATCAAAAGCTGCCGTAAGGACAACAAAAGCAAAATAAATATGTCCTTTCCTCAATAAAACATATTTCCAATAAAGACAACAAAATCTGGTCAATTGTACTAATATTGCACCTGAACCCAGCCTGGAACTTTGTAAGGATAGCATTATCAACCATCCAGGAGTTCAAATGCGTTAAAATATGCCTTGAAAATAATTTTTGTAAAATATCCATTAAACTTATCGGACGATAGATGGATCATTTCTGTTGCTCTTTTTAAAAATTAAAATAATCTCAGCACCCCTCCAGCTACCAGGTAAATCTGCCCCGTTTGCTAGAAAGTTAAAAAGCGATTTATATATGGTGCCCAGACTTGGATCTCGTGCTTATAGAGATCACCAGGAATTTTATCTGGGCCTGGAGCTTTGTTGTTTTTGACTAGGTTGATGGCTAGCTCTGTTTCCTCTAGAGAAAACATTAGGTTTTCTGCACTGCTTGTTTACCGGGAATACTCTAATACATTCCCCTCGATAGTGTCAGGAATTTCATGTCGGTGGGTAAAGTGTTTGACCCAGGTCTGTTCATCAATGAACACATCCTGGGCCAATCTACCTGCATGGTTCCCGTTGACTACTAGTCTCCAGAATCCTACGTCGTCCTTGGGCTTTGTTGCCAATAACATGTTCCCCCAGCGTTCCTCATCCCAATTAGCTCTTGCTGTCGCCTGGGTTTTCTTGTAATTCTTCCTTGATGCCCTAATTGATTCAGGAATTTTGGTTTTGATTGCCTTTACCAATTGGTCCTTACTTATACGGCAATCTTTATTGTACCAGGGTTGTGTACCTACTGCGCTGATTTTACTTTGAATCCTTTTTTTTGGCATTTTAGACACAAAGGGCAATAAAGATCTAAAAAACTCTTTGTGTAAATCAATAAAATCGTTGCCAACTGCCAGTTTACTTTTATCACTAGCAAACGTATCAGCAAACAGCTTATAGATACCCACTAATAATTCCCTATTATCTAATAAGTGGGCCCATTTTAAAGAGCGTCTATTGTTGCTTACTAGTGGTAGATCATTAGTACCAGTGGCCAGAGAACAACGCTCCTTCTCCAGACCATCATTAAGCAACAAACTATGGTGTATTGATAGTTTGAGAGGACAATGATCACTTTCAATCCGGGGCATAATCTCAAGATCAACTGTGTGAGGCCAGGCGTCAAAGGATGCTAGAATATAGTCTATCCTGCTTTTGCTATTGTTTTTAACGAAGGTTACAGATTTAGGAGAGTCGGATGGAAGGCGGCCGTTACAGGCCCTTAGCCCAAACGTGGTGGTCAACATCAGTATTTGGAGTGCTAAGGTGGTACAGCGGACTGGTTCAGTATAGCATAGAGAAGGTATGTTATTTGCCATTTCCTCATCTCCAAAAACATCGTCAAATCCACTAATGGGCTCGAAATTGCAATTCAAGTCCCCTCCTATTATCATGCCTGGTAAATCATCCTGGTTAGCTAAAAGAAGACCCAGTTTTTCCGGAATCGGGGACTCTTTCGAAGAGCTACCTGGACGGTTGTATACATTGAATAGGAATAGGCACCTCCCATCCTTCGTTTTTACCTTCAACCCTAGTATGTCAACTGAATCAATAACTAGTTGGGTGACAGTGATTTCCAATGATACCTTTACCCATACTGTTAAGCCTCCCGATGGTCTACCTCTAACTGAGGGTACAGCCTCTATATTAAAAGTCCTATATCCAACTCTATATGGCGTTTCTAAGGCCCATGTTTCTTGTAGCAAGCAAATATCGCATACATCTATGAATCTTGTCCAAACAGGGTCGCAAAGGTTTTTGAGCAGTCCTGCGATATTCCAAGATATCAGAGTTAGATTAGTTGGGATATACCCATTGCTATCAGCTTGCGTACCCACCAAAGAAGCACCATGGATGTCAACCATATGGACAGAAGTTGGTCCCATGGAAGAATCACTAACAGCCCCCGGGCCTGGAGTCATTTCACGTCCCACCTGGGTAGCCAGCCTCCCCAGACTTTGCCCATCTGGCGACTTCGCCTGAGGGCCCTTTTTCAAAATTGAGGATAAACTAGCTCCCACTTTCGCAACATCCAAAAGGGGTGTGAATGGCGTTCGTACCTCAGTGCTCGTATGGCAAGTGCTAGGGTTTGATGAGTTAATATAACCCCATGACAGTCCAACATATGCAGGCCTCGACTGTTCCCAACAGTGCATGTCAAAACGTCCCCTAGGTATCGAAATAGGGAGTCAATCTACTCCCTCTAGACCAAAAAAGGCAGCATATCGATTGTAGGTAGGGATGTTAAAGGTAGGATGTTAAAGGTAGGGCCTTCTGCATGACACATATACGATATCCGGGGTTTTAAAGGGTTTGTCAGCGGAGCCCGGGGATAGAAGTAACTCAGGTCATGGGCCATGATGCCACCCCTACCTCTCTCTGCACACCAGTCGACAATGTGTGTAGTTGCCCTGCAGTCCCTAAAATTAATAATAATTATGTCCCCCTGGGTGTCCTTAGGTCTGTGACCCACCCAACCAAGGCGTCGTACATGAAGGATTTCCCCGTTGATGTAGGGGGAAGTGGCCTATTATGTCTTAACCAATATACAACTTTGTTCTTAAGGTCATGGTAGCCTTCAGTTTTCCCATCCCCTAGTTCCGGGACTCCAGTAAGTACTACCACGTACGGAACCGCCTCTAGGGGCAGATCTATTTGCTGTTGGTTTCCCCTTGAGAACTTACCCGGGGCATTGTGTTAGCAGTGGTGGCCTGAATACTGTGGGAATTGCGTGATTGCCCTCCTATCCCTTCCCCCCTGTGATCAATCTCAATTATATCTTTTAACTGGGGTGCCAAGATATTAGCATTGGGTGCGAGTAATGGGTCCCTATTATCCACTGTCTTAGTTGGATTTGCCTCTGTGATTAAATTTGGTTCTGATGGAATAACACAAATAGAATGTTGTATACTAGAGGTGGACAGTTCTTTAACTAAGTCAGTATTGTTTGCAACAGCTTTTTCAAGAGACCCCAATTGCTCAGCTACTCTTTTCACCCTCTCAATAAGTGGTAGTAAGAGAGATCTGACAAATTTCTCAATACTCCCCAGTAAGTCCTAATTTGATTGGTCATTTGGGGCATGAACAACCTGCTGGTTATTTTTAGTCGTTGTGCTAAGGTCCTTTAGAGGACTCATGGAGGTTTTGGATGTTTTGGCACGTTTACCGTTGTGACTAGACCCCCCCGCTTTCTTTTTTTAGTTGTGGGGCCTGGGCTGTTTTTGCGACATGGGGCTTCTGTGTTGGCGTTTGGGTGAGCGCTACTGTCGGTGTGTGGTTCCCTAAGCTAACTTCCGATAATGAGGCTGGATTTGTGTCATCAGTGATAGAGTTACTAAGTGACTTAATTGATGATGTAATGTCTTGTAACAGTAATGGGATACTATTATCACCTGTGGACTCATTATCGGGGCAAGCTGTTAGAGGTGTAGTGGCTAACTGAATAGAACCCAAAGACGAGCGCTTATTATAAAGGTACTCAGCAGACAAACGCCGCTCGGTAATAGCGATTTCCCTTTCTAGTACCGAGACGGCCCTAATGAAAAAGTTATCAAGAGTCCCTCTAGCTGACCCTCCCACTAAAGAGCCTGTGCCTTTAGTAATGCGAGAGAGCATGTTAGATAAATTATGTTACGAAGAGCAAAAACCAGCACAGCATGAACAACGAAATGGAGCACAAATAGTTGAAAGCAGTAAGCCTTAGTACCGGCTAATATTAGAGTAATGAATAATAACACCAATGGAGTGGCAATTATCTTACTGAATATGTCCGAGACAGCAAACTAAAGAGACATGGCTCAGCCCAGCCTTGGCCAGCCCCGGACGGCCACAGACGGTCCCGCCCTTGTCCAGGGCCTGACTGGGAACCATAACCGGCTCTGGCAAAGTGCCCGGCTGGCCCCCCCTCCCCACTCGGGGGGGTTGGAGGTGCCGCCGAGCGCTTTGCTAGGGCCGGTTTTCGGCCGATTTTGTTGCAGGGCCGATTTTGCAGCTAAGCAGCAAAAACGGCCCTGAAACAAAATCGGCCCCCATGGGCCCAAAACCGTCCCCAAACCTTGCGACGCACCGGGGGATTGCCCGGTGCCCGCTATGGCCAGTCCGGGCCTGCCCTTGTTCCGGGCTTCTCCCAGCGCGCTCCCACCCGTGTCCCACGGGATGAGGTTCCAAGGTGCCCTTTATGCGCCTCCTGGCGCCACGCGATGACGAAAGCGGCGTCCTTGCCGCTAGCAGGGCAGCTGGGAGATGGAGTCCAGTGGAAGGGGCTCGGCGGAGCCAAGCCCGGCTAAGAGGGAGAGCAGAGCAAAGCCCGGCCCACAGGCGCTGCCAACGAAGAAGGGGCTCGGCGGAGCCAAGCTCGGCCAAAAGGAATGAGCAGAGCAAAGCCCAGCCCGCAGGAAAAAAGTCTGCCCAGTCAATAACGATCTCGAAGGGGACTCGGCCCTGGGGTGCCCTTTATGCGCCTCCTGGCGCCACGCGATGACGAAAGCGGCGTACTTGCCGCTAGCGGGGCAGCTGGGAGATGGAGTCCAGTGGAAGGGGCTCGGCGGAGCCAAGCCCGGCCAAGAGGGAGAGCGGAGCAAAGCCCGGCCACAGGCGCTGCCAATGAAGAAGGGGCTCGGCGGAGCCAAGCCCGGCCAAAAGGAATGAGAGGAGCAAAGCCCGGCCCGCAGGAAACAAATCTGCCCAGTCAATAACGATCTCGAAAGAGACTTGGCCCCGGGGTGCCCTTTATGCGCCTCCTGGTGCCACGCGATGACGAAAGCGGCGTCCTTGCCGCTAGCGGGGCAGCTGGGAGATGGAGTCCAGTGGAAGGGGCTCGGCGGAGCCATGCCTGGCCAAGAGGGAGAGCGGAGCAAAGCCCGGCCCACAGGTGCTGCCAACAAAGAAGGGGCTCGGCGGAGCCAAGCCCGGCCAAAAGGAATGAGCGGAGCAAAGCCCGGCCTGCAGGAAACAAGTCTGCCCAGTCAATAACGATCTTGAAGGGGACTCGGCCCCGGGGTGCTCTTTATGCGCCTCCTGGTGCCACGCGATGACGAAAGCGGCTTCCTTGCCGCTAGCGGGGCAGCTGGGAGATGGAGTCCAGTGGAAGGGGCTCGGCGGAGCCAAGCCCGGCCAAGAGGGAGAGCGGAGCAAAGCCCGGCCCACAGGCGCTGCCAACGAAGAAGGGGCTCGGCGGAGCCATGCCCGGCCAAAAGGAACGAGCGGAGCAATGCCCGACCCGCAGGAAACAAGTCTGCCGATCTATAACGATATATAATAGTTGATTGAAATCCTGTAACTTTTATTGTTCAATATACAATATGAATTCCTTTAATATACAAGATGTAATATGTAATCTTTCATAAATGATTACAAGCCTTAAGATGTCATTTACAATATCCTAAATGTGATAAGTGATTGTAAGCCTGTTATGTATTGTTAGAATGTAACACACTGCACTTTTAATCTGTAATGTGAAATATATGATTGGAAACTTGTAATGTGTAACATGTAATATGAGTTGCACATATTAATTGATTAAACCCGACAGTATGTAATGTGCAACCTACAAGACGTAATAAGTGATTGCAAGTCTTTACTGTGTAATAGGTAATCTTGTATAGGCGATTGCAAGCCTTCAACATGCATTTTACAACATGCTAAATGTGAGAAGCAAATGGAAACCTGTTATGTAATGGTGTTATGTATTATGCAGTATTTTAATGTTTAGAATGTAATACATTGTCTCAAACTTGCAATGTAGAATGTGAAAAATGTGAAATATGTAATGTGCAACAAGAGTATCCGTGCCCTTGATATGTAATGTAAACTACATTACGTTCAATAGGAGCTTGGAAGGTTTTCAAATGCTAGCAATGCTGTAGCATTTGAAATGCAATATGTGACGTGTGATATAATATTCCAAGCCTGTAACATGTTTGCAGACCTGTAATATGTATTAACATTTGTATGCCTTTGTATGCCTCTTTATGCCTATTTCTCTAAAAGCGTTCCCCCGGGATGCACTATGTAGACCATCTGAGGACAGTGTACAATTATCCTCATGTTGGAAAGTACTTTGGTCTTCTTATTTGCTAAAGGCATAAACAAGGCCATAGTCTCGATGACAATTGATCTTTCTCTTGCTACAAGAATTCCGATCAGAGCCTGACAATAAACCATAAAATACAAGTACTGTGAGTGACACTCATAACACAATTTTGGCTGCATCCGTTGGCCCCTCATACTTACAACACAAAATGTTCCTAGGAATGGAGTGCTTCATAGACTGGGTTGCACCATCAGAAGCTACCTTTCCAATTCAGACATGGGATTCTCCAAGTCACAACATTTCCAATAGTCAAAGTACAAAATATGGTGGTGTGATTTGAATGTTGGGGTAGTGAAATACATTGTTTTGCTCATATTTGTCGAGAATTAGGGATAGTGGCTTCAAATTGTGCTTATGCAGTCCGAGACGCATTTCAGATAGAGTGACTTAACCAATGCCAGGGATCCTCAATTCCCGCAGTCCAGTGTGACCTGCAAACGACATCTGGCGCAGTTGGAAGTTTATGATAATGAAGGTAAAGCCACAGCCTGTTGCTCCTCAAAAAGATATTTGCCGTTGCCTTTTACTCACCAAAAAGATTTTTGGACTTCTGTTTTTACACCTGTTTCTCTTTCATGCGATGATTTAAAAACATTCATTTATTTTTGGATCCCTGCTATTTTAATTTATTAGATGAATTCAAGCACGTGAGCACAATTCTTAAGCTATTTGGCCTCATTGTTTTGGTGTAGTTCTACGGAGATTGACCTAAGTAATGCATTGTAATATTTGAAATGTTAAAACAGTTAAACACCATTTTTTATGGTAATAAACCGGACTACATATGTTCCTAACCTGTAGTGTAACTATCTTAAACAGCCACAAAACATGCATGTTTTATAGAACTCACTGATAGAAAGTCCCATGTCAAGGCTTTCAGAATCTATCGACTGACATGATAATCAAAGATAGGTACTTGTCTCTTTCCATTTTTAGGCAGTTCTCTTTTAAATATTCATAAAAACAAGCTACACCACAATGCACAACAGGCTTTATGAGTTGATAAAAACATAAATGCAAGCTATAATTTTATTTCATATTAATCACGGTTTATCTAAACTACAGATAGTTCCTATTGGACATTTTCTCCATCATTTTAATTTGTGGGCCAGCAACCGTTTAAAAACCAACATGAAAGGATACCTAAATAGAAGCAACGTCATCGCCGACGGTCAGAACTACAGTATAATCTTGTTTGACTGTACTTGCCAGACCACTAACACATTTTTTTTCTGACACACACTGAAACACAATACAGGGAGCAACAAATAACTAGTAGTATGAACGTGAGCTGCGTTTCATTTTGTATGCTTTCCAGAAAGGAACAGTCCTCAATTTCTCAGAGTCCCACTGATATGCAGGTACATTATCCGCACAATATTTTATGTTTAAATCATTTTTATTGTGGCAACACAGAGAATCAAAATATATATTGCGTAGAAGTTGCAAGACCTCAAGGGTCCAAGGTGCCTGTTGCGTCACCAGTCTCTCCAAATGACATATAAAAAAGGAACCGGACAGCAAAGATACATAGATGAAAGCAGTGTTGCAAAAGGAGATTGACCCCCCCCTAAACCCCATCCCTCCCGGACCCCCAACTCCCTCAAACTCCCTTCCCCACCCACCCCCCGTCCAGTGCTTAGATCTACCCCGTTCTGTACCGCTGTGCCACTCTCTCTGACACCAATCACATCCAAGGTCCACTCAGGCGGCTGTCCCCTCAGATGTCGTAAGTCGTAAGAGGCGAAGGTATTTGGGACAAGAGATTTCTCTGAATTCAGTAACCATTAGGGACTGAAACGGCTGCCAAAGGTTGTCAAACTGCTCTACATCCCCCGCTAAAGTGAGCGACATCTTCTCCATCCCCAACACATACCACAGCCTATGTAACCACCCTGTGATGGAGGGGGGCTCGGTAGTTCACCAATGTGTAAGGATATTTTGCACCGCAGCGCCTAAGGCAATAGCGATCTGGCGCCCCCTGCCTGATTTCAGAGGATACATCAAGCGGTTCGGGAGTCCTAAAAGAATGTACGCAGGAAAGCGCGGCTGTTCGGTGTTGAAGTGAGTGTCAATCTCATCTATCACCTCCCTCCAATAAGAGTGCAGGAGCGGACAGTCCCATAATATATGTGATAGTGTGCCTATCTGCCCACAGCCCCTCCAACAGACGTTCTCCCGCTTGTATCCCGCACAATATTTTAGAACCATGTTGCGTATTCTCCTTGGGCTAGTAGAAATGCACTGGGATATGCATGTCATACAAATATGTATAACATGACAAAACCTAAACCAAGTTTGATTATTCTTGTATAATTCACACAATTCCTCAGTTAGATGCCCATGTCATTAACATTCTTGAGAATCCTACCCTGGATTTCCCTCTTTGTCTACTTTCTAAATCTGTCTGTGGTTTGTAGGTGGCTGCCAAGTACAGCCACGCAGCTACCCCTATTGCTTATCTCTCCAAGTAGCACTTTAGAGCCTTTTGCGTTATGGTCGCTTCACCCGCACACACAAGTAAGCTGCCATTTCCATCCTCCAGATTTCAGAAGTTTTCCTCACAGAAATGTGAGGAAAATATGTTTTTTGTCAACATTTGAAGTTTACAGGGCTTTGTGGTTTAGAAGATGATGTGTGATGCACGTGAAGCACACCACCGTGGACTCCCCCAGATGTCAAGTATTCAGAACTGTTTGGGCTAGGTAGGTTTTCTAAATGGCAGCCTACCCAAGCCCAAAAAGTGCAGCTGTTCATCACTGTAAGTGAGATGATAGTGTGAGTTAGACACATGCTCCTACCCCATATGTGAAAAAAGCACCCGAAATAATCAGATGTCCTCTCGCTTGCCATTGATATGGGATGCATTAGTCCATAGTCGATCAGAAAGACTGTTAAAGTTTTAGGGGTGAGGTGGGGCCTGATGTTAGGATGGGAAAGACCCATCCCATTATTTTATTAAAATAATATATTGCTGCCTTACCGTGGGCTTTCTACCCCCCCAGGGGGGAAGATCAGGGGTAAGACTGTTGCAGAAAAACTGTTGCCCATTTAATTGGAATGGGGAATTTCCATGTCCATACTGGGCAGCCCTTACCCCAATATTTTGAAAAAAATCATTGACGTCTAGTGGGCTTTTGGCCCACCACAGATGGGCAGATCTGGGGTAATTACCCCAATCTGCCCCCAGAGGGCAGAAAGGCTGTTGTCCCCTTTAGTTGGGGTGGGGACATACAATGCAAATGGTGGGTAGCCCCGGTCTCTATATTTAGAAAAAAACTTTACCTGGAGTCTAGTGAGCTTTCTGGCCCCTGAGGCTGATCATAGGTAACTTTCCCATCTGCCCCCCCAAGAGGGGCAGAAAGACTTTTGCCCCATTTACTTGGGGTGAGCCATGACCATGGTGGACAGCCCCTACCCCTATATTAAAAATATCTCTTCATTGTAGGGGGCTTTCTCTCCCTGGCGGCAGATCGGGGGAAATTATCCCCACCCAACTCCCAGCGGGGGAGCAGAGAGACTATCTCTCTTGTTGAGTTAGGGCTATGGCTATGTCCATGGTGGGTAGCTTCTACAGCTATATTACAAAAAAAGAATACTTTCCCTGGTCTCTAGTGAGCTTTCTGCCCCGTGGGGGGCAGATTGGGGATATTTACTCACATCTGCCCCCCAAAGGGACAAGGGTTGCAGGAAGACTTTCATAACAGTTTTTCGGGGTGGGTGCATGGCTATGGCCATAATGGGCAGCCCTCACTCCTTTAATTATTCTAAAATAAAAACCACAGTGTCTAGTGGGCTTTCTTCCCCCCATCTATCTCCCAGGTGGGGCAGAAAGACTGATCTGTGCTTTGGGTGGGGGGAGCACAAGCCCTTGAGGAAGGGGGCCACTCTCCCAAAATCCCTGGTGCTAGTTAGTGGATTCCAGCTTGGGGATCACCCTCCAATGGCAATCCCCAAGCAGGGATTCGCTAGGGAGCGATATAATTGGAAAGGGTCGATTCTCCCCTTGGCAACATCACCTCTCCCATCCCAATTAGTGTTCAGGGGCCTGAGATATGCCCCCAAGCACTGATTCAGTAAAAGTAAAACAAGCCCATTGAGTCGTTCTACTTCCACTTTAGCGTAATGATGTCAGCACGCCCTGCGCTCTGATTGCTATTACACACAAAATAAAAGACTCTGACTGCTTGGTATGCTCTTCCTGAGCAGCCAGAGTATAAAGGATGCCCTCTGTTACTGTGCACCAAATGAATCCTTAGGTGCATTCCTAAAAGATTCGGCCAAACGCCGATACATGCACCGGGGGCCAGTGTGAGTGTTGGCCATTGGCCAACACCCACACTTAACTGGTTAAATAAGTAAAAACAAAACATATATATTTAAGTATTTGATTTACTAAAAGTATTATATGTACAATACATTTTACCATCTCCTCCCTTAAAGGTAAATTACTTGATAATAGAAAACTGATATCCATTATATTTATATCCATATACATTATATTATAACTGCTACATGTTCTATCAGCTTCGTTTAGTGTTTACTGGGGGCCCTCACCCGTGAGGGTAGAGGAGGTCATAATCTTTGCTTCCCTGCTGGCTAAAGCCCACTGTATTCAGACAGCTCTACTTGCCTGGCAGAGGACACTGTACCTTATTAGGAGTGGGCAGTAGATCTGCTTCTCAGAAGGGACTGTAACTTTACTGAGTGGCTGCTCAGCAAAATGTTTTATTTTTCAGAATCAGAGCAGGAGTTTGTTTTGGAAAGATAATAAAACTGTGCTGATATGCTGGGAGTTTTCTCGGAGCATGTGGTGTTAATTTTCTTTTCTTTTCCTTTTTGGGATTGCTCTAAATAAAATGTCTGGTCTGACATATACTGAACAATGGCCCAATATCCGATGGGCTATACGTCAATGGTTTCCATGGCACCCCTGGCAGAAACATTTTAGTTTGCCTGACTCACAATAGAGAGGATAAGCCAGCTATTTGGTGTACAGTTTACTCCACCACATTTGTGGCAGAGTAACCTGTTGGCGAAACTCCAAATATGGCTGTTTGTCTTCAACGAAATATTCTTATGCATTTCTGTTGAATGATATACATGCAAGTCAAAAATAGATATATGTCAGTCTTATCCTCTTCATGAGATCAAAAGATATCAATTCTGGCTTCCTCTAACAAATATGACATTGAACAAGCATGATAACTTAGCTGATCCTTATATATATATATATTACATTAATTAATATAACTGTTTCGCCAACCATATATAATTATTTTTGCATTTGCACAGAAATCATATTTACTGCCTTTGAACAATTTATGTAAATTATTATTGATTTATGCATAATATTATCACCTCTTCTTATCTTCCAAATTTTATTCTATTCTTCTTGTCTTCCTTCTCTTGTTCCAGCATCTACTTTCTCTTTAAATTAATAGTTTTTGTTGCTCTTTTTCACTCTTTACTGGATTAAAATTTAATAAGCATTAACATATAATGAATTCATATTATTATATCACAATGCGTCATACAAATCTATTTATCTATTACTATGTATGTTATATACATGCATATTTTAATACATATATATATAAATATATATCTATATATATTTATATATAGATATATGTGCTGTATAACATATAAATATACTAGCTGTTACTTAATTACATTTGACATATATTTAAACTTTTATGTATTCCTTATTGATGGTTATGGATTTACTTCCATATGTCTTAGAAAAGCTCATAAAAATAATTAAGCAAAAAAAATATTGAATATCAGCTAAACAAACATTGTGAGGCCAAGCAAAACACCAGCAAACACTTTAAATTCCATCCTCAATACAGTGCCTGCTTTGGTCTTGTTAGAAATGGACTTTCTGGTTGGCTAGGGTATGCACCTAAGCCAGGCAGAGTCCACCACTCTAGTCAGGATAATGGGATTACAAATCTAAAATAACTCTTGCTCACCCCCTTTGTAGCTTGGCATAACCAGTCAGGCTCATCTCAGAGGCAATTTTTAAAGTGCACCTAGCAAACAGGAATACAGTGAAAACACTACAGAAGGACACCACAGCAGCATTAGAAAAATATCCAAGATTTTTCTGTGTAAAACAAGACAGAAAATGATAAAAATCCAACATACAGTAATCAAACTATGAATAAAGCAAAAATATACTTTAAAAACAGTTCTTTGAAGTCAATAGCTCCATCTGGGGCTATCAAGGACCAGTGAGCAAACAAATCCAACAATTCTGGCCAAGTGGTGTGTTGTGGGCCTGCTATGGTGTCAAAGAGACCTGTAAAACTGTACCTTTATAGATGCAGTGCGACGAACCTTGTGGTGAGCTCCAGAGGAGTGGCAGCAGCAGGCGGTGGGTCCAGGAGTCGGTGCAAGAGTCATATGCGTGGCAGGTCAAACACTGTGAGTTTGAAGTCGGGAGCACCGGCGTCAGCAGGAATCAGGGTTATGGTGTGAAGCGGAGCGGTGCAACGTGCAGTGCCCTCAAGTCGCAGTGCAGGCAGCAGCTCAGTGACAGTTGTCCCGCGGCGTTGGTGAGGCCAGGGCTGTAGTGAGAAGTGGGGCAGAGCTGGCTGCGATGCTAACAGGTCATGGTGCAAGCAGTGGCGTTGTTGTTGCTGAAGCGCTGTCGTTGGTAGACTCAAGGCAGCGGTGCAAGATGGGGCAATGCGGTGTGTGGCCCCACAAGTTACAGTGCAAGCAGCGGCGTCAGAGTAATGGCGCTAGTGTCAGCGGTCCAAGGCTGTAATGTGGGACAGGGTGGTGCTTCTTGTAACTTACAAACGTTGTCCCCAAACCATGTTGCAGCCAGCAGTGTCAATGTCAGTTTGGAGCGTCATCGTCAGTGAGACCAGGGCTGCGGTGCAAAGTGGGATGGTCCTCTGTGCCCTCCAGAAGTGGTGTTCACATTGGAGATACAAGGGTGGCAGTGTGAAGCAAGGCAAGGTGGAGTGCGATATCCACAGGTCAAAGTGCAAGCAGCAGCTCAGTGGTGGCATCGATCCGCATCAGGGAAACTAGGTTTACCTTCAGGTGACGTGGTCAGCAGCGGCATCGTTGATGGCGTCGGGTTACCTTTTTCCTCTGTGACAGCTGAAACTTCCAGTTCCAGATACCAGTACCCAGAAGATGTTGACGTCTATGATTTTCCTGAGACTTCCAACAGGAGGCAAGCTATACATCATGCCCTTGGAGATACTTAGGATGCAGAAATCACAACCCAGTCCTTTCCCTGCCCAAGACAGCAGCAGCAACTGCAGGCCAATCCAACAAAGCACAACAGCAAATGGCTAGTACTCCTCCTGGCAGCTCTTCCATCTCTTCTTCCTGGCAGCTTCTTTAGTCCAGCAGTAATCTGAAGCCCAATGCCCCAATATTTATACCAGATTTTCCTTTGAAATTGGTACAAATAAAGTTCCTCTGGCACAAGTTAGCCAGTTCAGCCTGGCTCAGGCCAAGTTCACCAGGAGGTGGAGACAGCTTTGTGAGAGGCTGCCACAGTCTATTCAGGTGCAAGTAACAACTCCTCCCACTACTCTAAATGCAGCCAGGTCTATTCAGCCTGGCTATGAATGTTAGGGGTGGGGTTTTTTACTGAAGTCAGGAAGTATGGTGCTCAGGCTAATACGCGTGTGGTTATGTGTGGACTTGTGTTAGTACGGTGCTTCCAGATAGGAGGACTAACCCGATAACCCCAGCAAGTGTGTGAATTAAAAATCCACACTGAAAAGTGAGCACAGTCTTGGGCACACATGGTGGGGATCTCGCAAGGTTGCTGTAAATTTCAAGTGTTGTACAAATGCAGCGATCGACACCAGTACAAGTTTAAATGTTTTATATCATGAAACAACGACTGTGTTGAGCCAAACAACCAGCCGACACATGTTTCGTCACCAGAAATAGTCCTGTGACTCTTCAGGGCTGGGAAGGATACAAAGCAATGAGTGAGGGAAAAGGGTAAAACAAGGGTAATCTAGGTGTTGTCAAAAACAGGGAGCAATGGGGAAGGGATCACCCTAGGTGCGTATGAAATTAATGTTGTTGTACAAAGTATATGGTGCTAGGTGACAGTAGTGAGTGTGCCGCTCTCATGGATCAGAACTCATGATGAAAGCGCGAGAAAAACATGGTAAATTCAGTGACTTTAAGTGAGTGTGCCGCTCTCATGGTTAAGGGATCATGAAAAAAGGTGCGGGAAAACACTGCTACATGAAGTGTAGTGACATAATAACTGTGACGTGACATAAATGTGAGTAGTAGTGATTACCTCACTATCGATTTAACTAAAGCGGCCGACACTAGAGGCCCAATAATGCGGCGCTAGTGTAAATGAAAGGTGAAGCAGGCCCAACAACCGGCCTGTTGACAGCATGAAATCCAAAACCTACATCAACATGGAAATACATGCCTCCTAATGCCCAATTGGGACAATTAGCGTGGATAAAATCTCGGCGACAACTGTCAAAACAGAACCACGGGGTGATGGTCCTACTCTCAGAAGGAGAAAGTAATGGATAAAAGAGAGACCATGGGCAGAGGGGTGGGCAAAGGAGCTACAGAAAAGAGGGAGAAACATGAAAAAGGGTTGAAAAGGTGGAAATAAGCCAGTTACCTAATGCATGTCAAGATTGGTGTGGAGAACAGGCCCTGTGAGAGAAGACATAGGGTGAACAAGGGTTGGTACAGGTACAGGGCCGCCATGAGTACTGGTCTATCTGAGTTCGAAAATAGGGGTCTACACAATAATATTAGAGCTCACCAAGAAACCGGTGTTAATTCCAAACCGGTTGGTGGCGTATGTTGGAGTCCAAGTGTTGGAGGCGTGGGTGTAGCACGGTGCGCCACAATGTAATCACGGAACCAAGAGGGTGATTGGGGCTGCTGTGGAGGAGAGTGAAGGTAAGGAGTGTGCATGAATTAGGTGGGATGAGAAGTAAGCAGATAGGGTGTAAGTTTACCGGGCTCGAGTAAAGCCGTGACGGTATTCACAAAAAGAAAGGCTGAGGTTGGCACGTCTGTACTGCTCATGTGACACTGTGGGAAAGAACAGAAGGTGAAGGGGGGAGGGAGAGTGGGAAGTTCAGGAGCTACAGAAATGCGCAGTGGAATTACCCACAAAAGTATAAAGGGGTTGAATCCAGGGTCTGGAGAAACGGCCAGGTGAAGCGCCGGGTAGCGAAGGACAGTAGAGGGCTGCAAAGGAAACGGAAAGGACTTTAGGAGGATGGGAGGCGGGAGCCCCACAGGGAGAAGGGCATGGGTGAAGACGTAAGGGACAGGACTTACCCCGGGTGCTGGAGTAGCTTAGAATGTCCTTGAGGAGTATGCAGGTGTAGAGGCAGGTATGCCTGTAAAAAAACAATAAGGAGAGGACGAACGTGGGTGATGTGAACCCTCAAACAAAATGCAGAATGAAGGAACGGGGGGCAGGGGGGGTGACGGCTAGGTGGTTTACCTGAGCAATGAAGATTGTGGAGCCGGAAGAAACTGGAGCCGCCTGAGGACCCGGGAGGAAGTCAGACAGGAGTGGGGCGTGTTATAGGCGGACACCGCCAAAGAACTAGAATGCGCTGCACTGGTTAGCCCATTGCTGTTGATGGGATGGCCATGTTGGAAGGCAGGGTGGAGAGGACAGAGTGAGGCGCATGTGCGGGAAAATACGGAAACATGATCGTCATAGCCTTAGCCATGGTGACGGGGCACGTGGAAAGCGCTACAGCTGAAAGTCAATAAAGACAGGGACGCATGTGCGCAGGGGAAAGCCCGAGGGTAGAGGCATGGGCACCACAGTCCAAAGAAAGAATATATAAGGAGGGAAGGGAACGGGTGTGTATCCTGTTATAAGGAGGGAACTCCACTAGGAATGCGACGTGTCAATGGGACACTAAATCAATAATTCTAGATTGGCCACGATAAGGCTGGTAAACAGAAAGCCTGGCTATGAGTCACTGAGGAAAGACAGGTCACACCGCAAACCCCCCTTGTGCCTGTCTAGTGTGAATGCACATCCCCAGCTGCTGTCACTCCAACCCCAGATGGTGAATAAACAAATGGCAGAGGCACGCAGGATGGTTGAGCAAGAAAATGCCCACTTTCTGAAAGTGGCATTTTCAAACAAGCAATTTAAAAAGCACCTTTACTAAAAGGCGTATTATTAGATTCTGTGTCCTGGAAGCCTAAACTAGATTTCTCAATCTTGTTCCAGTGGAAAGTTAGGCTAGTAAGATGTTACACGGCAACCCCCATGTTACTCTATGAGACACATAGCCTTTCAATAGTGAAAAAAGAAATGCACAGTATTTCATTGTCAGGACATGTAACACACACCAGTACATGCCCTACCTTTCACATACACTGTGCCCTGCCCATGGGGATACCCTGGGCCTACCTGAGGGGTGCCTTACATGTAAGCAAATGGAAGGTTAGAGCCTGGCAAATGAGTGCACTTGCCAGGTCGAAATGGCAGTTGTAACTGCACACAGACACTGCAATGGCAGGTCTGAGACAACCTTGAAAGGCTACTCATGTGAGTAGAAAAAATATTATTATTATTACAAAACTTATAATACGCACAGATACCCCATTGGGTTTCCCGGTACATGGTGGAAGTAGGGGAGAGTAGAAAGTGATCTGCATATCTAATTAGAAAATCCAGGTTTTTAGACCCTTACATGACGTAAAAAGGGAAGCCAAATCTCTCAAGGCAACGGGCAAGTAATTCCATAGTAGCAGCCCTAAGTAAGAGAAAGGTCGGCTTTTCATAATACCCAGCTGGGTGTTTGACACAACAAACCTGGTCTGCTGAAAAGATCTCAAGGTGGTACAAAAGGGGGTGGTGATGGACGGAGCATCTGAACCGATCAAACACTCACACCCAGTCAAAAGATCTGGGTTTGATCCATCACTCTTCTTTAGCCCACTCTGCCACTCCAGTTCAGACATGGCTATATGCAAATCAGTCTGACCCTGTGCCTCATGGGAACAGTCCAGCCCGAACTGTCAAGCCATGCCTTCCCTGGACCGGAAACAAGCTTCCGAGGACCGGTTTCTGGCATTCCAGCCGTCTTCAGCCCGGCTTGCTTGAATCCAGTGGCAAAGTGAGCAAGGAATCACGTCTGAGCATACCCTGCCACACTTATGGCGGCCTTAGCGGTACAAAAGGGGGTGGTGATGGACGGAGCATCTGAACCAATCAAACACTTACACCCAGTCAAAAGATCTGGGTTTGATCCATCACTGTTCTTTAGCCCACTCTGCCACCCCAGTTCAGACATGGCTATATGCAAATCAGTCTGACCCTGTGCCTCATGTGAACAGTCAAGCCCGAACTGCCAAGCCATGCCTTCCCTGGACCGGAAACAAGCTTCCGAGGACCGGTTTCTGGCATTCCAGAGTGGGCTAAAGAACGGTGATGGATCAAACCCAGATCTTTTGACTGGGTGTGAGTGTTTGATTGGTTCAGATGCTCCGTCCATCACCACCCCCTTTTGTACCGCTTTGACCGCCATAAGTGTGGCAGGGTATGCTCAGACGTGAGTCCCTTGCTCACTTTGCCACTATATTCAAGCAAGCCGGGCTGAAGACGGTTGTAATGCCAGAAACCGGTCCTCGGAAGCTTGTTTCCGGTCCAGGGAAGACATGGCTTGGCAGTTCGGGCTGGACTGTTCCCATGAGGCACAGGGTCAGACTGATTTGCATATAGCCATGTCTGAACTGGGGTGGCACAGTGGGCTAAAGAACGGTGATGGATCAAACCCAGATCTTTTGACTGGGTGTGAGTGTTTGATTGGTTCAGATGCTCCATCCATCACCACCCCCTTTTGTACCGCTTTGGCCGCCATAAGTGTGGCAGGGTAAGCTCAGACGTGAGTCCCTTGCTCACTTTGCCACTGGATTCAAGCAAGCCGGGCTGAAGACGGCTGTAATGCCAGAAACCGGTCCTCGGAAGCTTGTTTCCGGTCCAGGGAAGACATGACTTGGCAGTTCGGGCTGGACTGTTCCCATGAGGCACAGGGTCAGACTGATTTGCACATAGCCATGTCTGAACTGGGGTGGCAGAGTGGGCTAAAGAACGGTGATGGATCAAACCCAGATCTTTTGACTGGGTGTGAGTGTTTGATTGGTTCAGATGCTCCGTCCATCACCACCCCCTTTTGTACCGAAAAGATCTCAAGGGGCGGGAGGGATGGTAAACATGGACTGAGTCCAGGAAATATCTCAGGGCCCGTCCAGATTTGACCCTGAACATTTAGCAAAGTGCTTTAAACTTAATGTGGTTCGATATGGTCAGCCAGTGTAGAACACAAAGAAGGCTGGAGATCAAGGTCAACTTAGGTAGGTGGTAGAGAAGGCTGGTGGCTGCATTCTGTACTAGTTTCCGTATATAGATAGTCAATTTGTCAGCTCCCAAGTACAGCACATTGCCATAGTCCAATAACAAGGACCTGGATCAGCGTCCTCTGTGCTGAGAAAGGAATCAGCGACAAGATCTTGTTTAAACACCAGAGAACAGCAAAGCATGTGGATGTCAATTTGGCCACTTGTTTCATGGATAGTGACTCTTCCACAATGAATCCTAGATTGGTCCTTCAGAAAGGAAAGAAATCCATTCCAGGTCCGTTCCCTCAATACCCAGTGTCTGAGTTCACCCAAAAGGAAATGGTGAGACATAGTATGAAAGGCTGCACTTAGATCCAACAGGATGCACAATCATTGCTGCAGGAGCACTATTAGCATTTGATTCACAGGCCCTTGACACACACAGTGCACTGAACTAGGGGTTTTTTAGTAAATAAAATATGCCACATGGAAACACCAATCCATTACACCATTTACTTGGAGACCATACGGACTTTAGCACTGACTAGAAGTGGTAAAGTGCCCAGAGTCCTAAAACCAACAAGAACAAAGTCAAAAAAGGAGGTCAGAAAGTCTGGGGGTAAACCCACTAAAAATGCCAGGTCTAACAGGTCTGTTTGGGACAAACATGGTTTCATGCCGGTATCCTGCCGAATTAAATGTCCAGCAGATAAGTGAAAAATCTCTGCCAATAAACTCAAGAGGTAAATAAAGAAACACCTCCTTAAAACATGATTATTGATCCTTTTTTGGCCATCCTATCGGAGTTATTTAGCTAACGCAATACCGCTTTCTGTTCCACTCCATTATATATTTTGCATTGTCTAACCTGATTTTTACAACCCTTACTGTTTATAACTCCCGGATTATATATTAATATGTATTGCTGACTCAGCAAAAGAACATGTGGTATGTACGTATGAACCGCCTGCTACCACACTCAGTCTTGTGCTTTACAATGCATGTTGCCTCATACCTCACAAAAATCACTTCTATAAAACATATCTGGAGCTTACTACTTACTGCTATGTCACTGCTGTTTAAAAATCCCACAATCACATCACACTTCAAACAACTCAACTATTCTCTAACATTTTACCACAATGTTTCCACCAAACTGATTTCAATAATCAAACCCTCCAACCCATTCTGCACATCAACAGATAGTTTTAGCCCCAGAACATCAAACCTCTCACCCATACTTGTAGTGTACTTTACCTTCAGCTATTCCAACAATTCATGCTTAAACTGTGTAGTGGTTCATTCTTCTAAAAACACAGCTGATCATTCATCTCCCTCTACCTACTGTAGAGTATTTTAACTTCTCTTCTTCTTGAAGATGCTGAACATTTAGACTTTAATCACCTCACTATCATTCCTCAAACAATCCGCCTTACCCCAACCAATAAGATTGCTGTACCCTCCACTCTCTAGAAACTGCCTTCTCACACGTCACTTCACAAACCCTGCCCACCACAATCAACTTTCTTCCATCCTCATCCAATTAAAACTATCCAACACCTTCAAATCTTTAATTACCTTACAATATTCTCTTTTCTAAGCTCACTAGGCGCCACAGGATTCACTTGCAAATATTTCACTTAATATGTCAGTGGCCACTCTTTTACACTCACCTGATGTTGTATAGCGTTTTAGGACCCTAGTGTAATTTTCCCCATTCATGCACTTATATAGGTATGATTCACATTACCCTTATATAGGCATAGAAATCATACCCATGTTTAGACATAGCCCATGCGGTCCTAATACAGGCATGGCTACTTTCACTAGTTCCAAAAAGCAACAATGATTTCTTGAAAAACTCGACTTCAGCAGTCAGGGATATCCCCTTTCTTGAATATTGATTTATCTTAGATATGATGGCGTTTTCAAAGAACTAACGTTCTTTGGTGACGTTATTATGTCCGTCAATCCAGGCACCATCAAGGTATAAATATGCCTACACTTGCCCTAGCAAAGACGCAGTGGCTTGGATCAGTTCGAATATCTACTTGCCCGAAGCAGCTCGCTAAAGCAAGTGTGGAAGGAAGCTGACCCTCCAGCTGACGCTCTGACAGAGAGGTTGCCTTTTCTAGCTGAGAATCCAGCTCCAGTGTTTCCATGCTCCCCTTGAAGGGGGTGTTGGGAAATCGAGTCTGGAGCTAGAGATACCAGACCTCCTTCCTTCTAAAAACCAAGGTACGGGGCTGATTAGACCCTAAGAGAAATCTTGGATAGATTCTTGGCAAAGAAAGTAAACCTATGCTACACCTCCCTTACTTCTTCCCTCGTACTAAACTTAGGTTAGGCACATTGGGGTAGGCGTATTTTAGAAGCACCAGTTGAGTACTTTTAGTTTTTGTTATTTATGTATGTATTTTATGGCTTAGAAACCATACCATGCTTTTAAAGTATTATTTCATAATACTCTTCTTGCTGTACGCATCATACTTTACAGCCAGTATTACGATTGTAGCAGTTCATTTCTTCTGCATGAGAAAGAAGACTGTTCAATAAATACTTTTATTGAAAATGCCCGTCTCTCTATTTCTCTGCACCTCTGGTGAAACGAAGCATGCACGATTGACTGAGTGAAATATCTATCTATTGTTTCCACAAATCTGAAGATCAGTTTTATTCTTGGGGAAACAAAGTTGTCATGTTTATGCGGTTGTCAGAAACTAATCCATTCTTTTGTATTCGAAAAAGTTTCTAGTGACCCCTGAGCTAGCTGGCACTCACAATTAAGTCTAATATATTCGATAGAGACCTAGTCGACCTAAGTCCTACGTCAAATCTATAGGATATATTATTCCCATGCGCGGAGCCTATTGGGAATATAGGAACTACACTACATGGCGCCCAACATTTGGTAAGGCACTAATTTAACGCTAGATACTAGAGTAACTCACTTGTTCTTTTCACAGAGACCCCTTTTTCCCGTAAAATACTCTAACAGACATCTGAAGTGGGTAAAAGTATAAAATATCCGCCACAACTGAGTAGGAGGAAAATCCTATGTATTAGTTTTTGGTTTGATTCAACGTTGAAGGATACAGTGTTCCAAAATATTGTGCACCTTATCTTTTTTTCCTTGAAACATGCTCTGTAAACTTTCAGTCAACAAAATGACTGAAAACGAGACCGGTGGAGCTGCAGCAGCCCGACCGGGTTTAGACGTTACAGGTTTCCAACAAAATGACCCGGATGCTATAATCATCCCAGGAAAATTTTTAGGAAACCCATCACTATAAAGCTAATAACAAATGGTCTATCATCAAGAGGTGGTAGGCTAATTTTTGTCATAGAGGCACATGAATATCGGCAGACAGAGGTATTCTATTCATGGTTTGTCTTCCAAGAAGCAGATCCAGTAACACATGTGTTCCACTTCTACAAAGTAGAGGAACCTCCAATGGAATACGTTCCTTTTGAGGACATTGAAATTCCACTAACTTACCAAGAGCATCAGCTCTGTTTTAAAGGCACCCTACAACATCAAAATCACATTACCAGGCTCAATCCACTCGGTAGGCCAGGAGCAACATGGCCGGTACTAGCCAGCTATACACCACATCCTGACATTGAAGAAATGTCAAGTGAAGAACTATTCAACTAAAACAAATAATCAAAATACATAGACAATTGGTTCAATATGTCATGCGGACTCTAACAGTGGGCCCAGACAATGCTTGACAGTGCAGCAGAAGTCACCATAGCTCGCACGATCCTGAAGGATCATCTGGAGACAGTGGACTTGAATGAGTATATTCAAGTTGAAACTGCTGACACCAAGGTTAGTGTACCCCATAAGTTATATGAAGTAACACTCCAGATGGAGGGGGCCATAACTAGGAAAATAAGAGCACTCTTTTGGGAGAAGTTCTCTACGGGTTATGACATTCTTCTAGCTGAAAAATACTGGCCATCAAAATTTGTCAGGGAGTGCCCACATGGCGAAGAGATCATTATGCCAGCCTTCTCTAATCATATTCCGATTCATAAAAAATATACTTATGCCAGAAAATGGGCTGTAGCCCAGGCTCCAGCATTATTTAAAAATCATGTAGGATGGGATGAGGATTGTCCTCACCATAAAATCCAGTTAAAAAATCAACCAACTGCTCAGAGGCAGTACCCAGAAGCTAAAAAAACAGGTGATGGAGATTTCAGATCAACTGGAATACCAAGGGGTGATTGAAACATCCACCTCGTCCATGAACAATCCTTTGTTTCCTGTCTCCAAACCAGACAATACATATCGTCAACTTTTGGACTACAGACACTTAAACTCTTGTTGCAAAACATTTGCAGTACTAAATTCACACAGTGCAGCACTGATGAATAACAAAGTGCACACAAAGTATAAAACTACATGAGACATTTCAAATGGTTTCTTCTGTCAAAACATTGCACCTGAAAGCAGGTACTTGACTCCTTTCTCAATTATGGGGACACAGCGTCACTTCTGTGGTCTCCCCCAGGGATTCAAGAATAGTCCAGGGTTATTTTCAGCCATAGTAACAGAGTTAATACAAACGTATGCTGATGAGACATTATCTTATGCCGATGACATCTATCTTACAGACGATGACTTGGACAGGCACATGAACAGGGTGAACAGCATAATACTTGGTTTTGGATCTGAAGGTTACAAATTCAACTTAAAAAATAAAGAATTGCCCACCTCAATATCCTATTCTTAGGATACAAACTTTCAAGTGAAGGCAAAAGCCTGGCAGCAAACTTTTTAGAGAAATGTGCCCCGCTCCAACCTCCAAAAACGCTGAAAAACTTAAAGTCAATTCTAGGTTTCCTGAACTTCGGAAGAACTTACATTCTAAACTACGCAGAAAGGGTTAAACCTCTCTACGAATTGATCAAACCTGATTTCAAAACCACTAATTGGACTCAAAAACACACAGAAATGTTGCGTTCAGTGCAAACAGACATGTTAGCAACAACACATTTACAGACATGCGTAAACGTATGCAACCTTGTAATCCAAATCATTCCAGGAAGATGCAGATTCACGTACTTAACCTTTAATGAAGGTGAAAAAGTACCAATTCCTTACAAATCACACTTGTACTCACAAGCTGAAATTAAATTCACTTCAACAGAAAAAATTCTGACAGCGGTTTAAACTGCTGTAGCAAAGGAGAGAGCTCTCGCACAGGGTAAACACATAAAAGTCGTTACTCCTGTACCTGCCTTAGAGGCAGTGACAAAAGCAAGCATTCCGAATGCAAAGGCTTTACATCCGAGATGGATACAATGGGTTAACTCTTTTGCTGCAACAGACGTTGAATACGTCTTTGACCCCTACTTAAAAACTGACAAATTTTTACAATATGAATAAGAATGTCCTCTGCCGACTGAAATTCTCCCTCTGGAACAGCACAAATGTATAATCTATACAGATGGATTAGCACAGCCCGCAATTGGGGGTAAACAAGCTAATAGTGCTGCGTGCGCGATTGTTAAAGGTCCCTGGCGCGATGGTAAATTTAGACCTATGGTAAAAAAAACTCAATCTCTAGGCGACTGTACAGCTCCGCGAGCTGAACTACAGGCATTCAAGATGGCGCTGGAAAGTACCGATCGCGAATTCCCCACACTCATAGTGTGCGATTCGTATTACTGCGTCCAATCTTACAATGAATACTTGCAGAACTGGGTTCAAAACGGTTTCAAAGATGCAAAAGGTGGCACAATCATAGTGTGCGATTCGTATTACTGCGTCCAATCTTACAATGAATACTTGCAGAACTGGGTTCAAAACGGTTTCAAAGATGCAAAAGGTGGCACAATCAAGCATATGTTGCTTTGGGAACAAGTTGTTCAATTCCAGAAAGAACTACAAAAGACTCACGTGATCCATACACTGAGTCATCAGCGTGATGGTGTTCACGCTGAAGGGAATTCATTGGCTGATGAAGCCGCGAAAGCAGCTGTGCAAAGGGCTTACGTAGCTGCAATCACTCGTTCAAAAACAAAAATTGACAGCAAAATAATGCAGGCTGTCGCCGCTTCCAATAAGGACAGTGGTAAAACATTACCAAAAGGCTTTCCACTCAAGTACTCATATATACCTGATACAAATAATGTTCCTTTTGCTCGAATTCCTGCAGTGGGGAATAGAGTAATTCCAAACATGGAACACAGATTAGGACTAATTTTAGCAGAACATGAAGGACTTGCCTCTGCACACGCAAGTGTTTCTGCCACGGTGTCATTATTAAAGCAAAGAAACTGGTGGCCTCGCATGAGGAAACAGGCCAGAAACTATGTTTTGGAATGTGAAATTTGCCAGAAAATGAAAGTTTCAACAGTGCAACGCCCGGCGCAGACGCCCCTTCTAATTTCGGATAAACCATTAGTACAATAACCTCAAATATCCAGAGAATAAAGATGAATTGGTTACATTTCCTGGCATGGCTGAGTCTTATAATAAATTTGTTCCAAGGTTTGCCCAGAAAAGACAAGAATTTGTCTGGGACGAACAGTGTTGTGCCAGTTATGATCTTATCAAGAGCTGTCTCAATCATGTTCAAAATATTTCTAGTTTCGATCCGACTAAAGACTCATATGTTATGACTGATGCTAGTTGCAAAGGTATTGGCGCGGTCCTTTTACAGGAAGGAGAAAAGGTTGATAACACCATCTTGTTTATTTCTAGGCCTTTGAGGGGGGCTGAGTGTAACTACTCAGTTGTCGAAAAAGAGGTTCTGGCAGTGTATTGGCCATCTCGCAAACTCAAAAAGTTTTTATGGGGAAGAAAGTTCTCGGTCATATCAGACCACAAACCTCTTAAAGAGGTGTTTGAGAAAAAAGGAATTGACTGTGTTTCTCACAGAATAAGGAAGTGGGTAGTTGCTCTACAGGACTTTGAGTTTAGTGTTTCTTATTTTCCTGGTTCTAGTAACATCTTGGCAGATTGTTTGTCCAGGTTTAGTGGTGACTCTCTCTCTGAGCATGATGAGGTTGATTCTCTTCTTGGTGAGGATTCTTCAGAGGATTTTATAATATGTATTGTTACGGAAGGTGTGATCACAGGGGAAGAGTGGATGTCAGAATTGGCGATTGATTCTGATTTGCAGTGTGTGATGGGTTTTGTACTTGATGGTTGGTGTGAGAAGAAGGAGTGCGATGAAGAGATTAAAGGATATTGGTGTATTAGGGAACAGTTGTCTTTCCTCAACGGATTATTGATTAGAGGAAGCAGACTTGTTCCTCCCATGAAGTTGAGATCTAAGGTTATTGAAAATGCTCACTCTAGCCACATGGGCATTGCCAAAACAAAAGAAAGGGTCAGAGAGGTATATTGGTGGCCCGCTATGGATACTCAAATTGAGAGATCAGTGTGGGATTGTGCTCAGTGTTCTTTGAGTGATAAGATACTCAAATGTAGGAGTCAACCTATGGTCCTTAGGAAACAGTCTACAGGGCCTTGGGTGGGTATTTGTTTGGATATCCTAGGACCTGTCAAGTTTAAAAGTCAAGATAAGTATGTGTTGGTGTGCATTGATATGTTCTCCAGGTGGCCTTTCATCAAGATTGTCAATCATGTGGACTCCTCTTCTGTAATCTCCACAATTCACTTCTGGTATTGTAGAGAAATTTCTAAGTGAAAGAGGAATTGTACACAAGCGTGCATAATTATATCATCCAGAGAGCAATGGAGTTGTCGAGAGGTTCATCAGAGTGCAAAAAAAGGCCATGCAGTTGGCTTTTGTGTCTAGCAATAACTGGGAAGAAGCGGTAAAGAAAAAGGTCTGTGAGTATAGGTTCACAGCACACTCCTCTACTGGGGTAACTCCTTTTACCTCGTTTAAAGGTAGGTCGTCTTGTACCCATCTCAAACCTCTTTGGATTTCTGCAAAACATTCTGGTTTGGCAGGTTTTGGTGAGGACACAGCTGGTTGGAGAGAAAGAGAGTTGGAAAAAATGGATAGGAGGAAGAGTGCGTATGATGTGAGGAAAGCTGTAAAGAAAACTGTGGTGAGTGTTGGTGATTTAGTGAGGATAAAATTGCCAGAGAGAAAAGTTGGTGTTTCTAAATATAGTAAACCTATCAAAGTTATCAAACTTTTAGGTAATGCTGTTTGGACTCAATATCACAAGGTTAGGAACCCCAATAGAATGGTCAAGTGTTGTCCAAATGATGCTGAACTGGATATTTCTTTTCCTTACACTTATGCAGAAGATGTCTCTGTAAGGAGATCTGATAGAGTACGATCTATTCCTTCTCGCTTTAAAGACTTTGTTTAATATGTTTTGTTTTCCTGTGTTTTTCTTATTTTGTTTTATTGATGATAAGAGGGAGGTGTTGTAGTCTTCTTATCTTGAGCCAACCTTTCTTGTGATGTTCTATGGCTCATGCCTTTCTCAGTTGTTCCAATGTAGAATGTAACTTTGATGGAATGTTTTGCCTCAAACTACAAGACAGTTGTTTGATGGACTTTGTAGGATGAGGTCTCTTACTTTGAGTATACAATAAAAACCTCAACCTCTGCATTCCTGCCTGCCTGCTGTTTATTCCTGCGGCAACACCTCACATGTGTTTACCTGGACCACTGCGGTCCCTTAAAAAGGGATGGTAACTATAAATATATCATGGTCGCAGTGGATTCATGCTCAAGATTCATTTGGATGTGGCCTCAGCGCCCGGCTGATGCCCGAACTGTTATAAAAGATTTGAGAGTCTTTATCGGCACATACTCAATCGGCATGCTACATTCTGATCAGGGTTCTGTGTTTAGCTCTCGAGCTTACAAGTAGGCCATGGGCAGCTTGGGCGTTGCATTGCGGTACTCGAGTCTATTCCATCCTGAGGGAAATTCGGTTGTGGAAACAAAAAAAGTGACATAAAACAATCTATACCAGCTAGGGTATTAGACTCGGGTGACGGGTGGGTCAAACATCTAATAAGTGTCCAACGTAGTCTTAACAATCTGCCAAGAAATTCTTTGGGTGGAATCACTCCATATGAAATCCTTTTTGGTACTAGAATGATTGTCGAAGACCTTGATTGTCATACTTCAGTGGTAGAACAAAAACCCCTTGATATCAAAGACCTTTAGGCTGTTTTGCAGGACTTAAATGAAACAAGAAGAAGTCTAAGCAACATATTACAGAAGTCAACGACCACTGAAGAAAAACCACCTGTCCCAGCAAGGCCTGTCTGGATTCCAAAGATTGGGGATCTAGTCAGAGATACGATCGTGGATAAGAAGGAATTTGGGCCTTCATACAGAAAACCAGTACCTGTGCTAGCAATCCACAGATCAAGAACAGTGTTACTGCCGCCCCTTGCAGGAAGATAGGAGAACCAGTTCGTATGAATTGACCTGGTAAAACCACACCATGTGGCCGATAATAAGTAGTAGGCCCAGTGGACTCCAAAGATGTATCAGACGACCAAATCTGTCTACTATCCAAGAGGTTCAAACTGAGAGACTCATCACCTTTGAAGAATCTGCAGTAAGAAAAGAAGGACTATGCAACAAAGCAATTGAACTTGTGCCGCTTGAGACCCAAATAACAGTTTGTCAAGACACTCCTGTCTACAATGATATAGCCTCTGAATATACTATTATGACAAGGGACCAAGCAGCTCCAGCGATTTCAAGTAATCCGGATGCAATACCAACAATTGACAGAACTGTCTCTGGCTATTTCATCAACTTTGATACATTTTCTGAGGATCCCAGTGAGCCCAAAACAATGCCAGCAAACAAAACTTTTAAAGACAAAATAACAGCACTTTTTCAGCAACTAGAAAAGACTTATCTGGTTTCACCATGGGTTGAATTTTGGATTGCGTTAGCCGTACTTTTTCTCCTACTTTGGCTAATTCTTGTTTTATGTTTGGGAAAGCTGACAGATGGAAAATATAGTAAAATGGACACAGCAAGTATGAATATCAACTTGCTCCTGAAACCTCACAAATCATCTCACCGTGAACAAAGAGACCTGTCATCAGTGAACATCACAGCCGTTCCTATACCAGGTGGTATTGCATGGGACAGAACTGATTATGACATTAATGGTCCGGCCGAGCTGCTGAAGATTCCACATCGATTCAAGGTTTCCCTGGGTTACTTTGTTTTACCCAGTACATTTTCTGATGATTGGGACTTTGAGACTTAGAAATGTCTGCAAAATTTACAAAACATGAATACTTAGAAGGTTCATCAGGTTATGCACAAATGTATTGTTATAATCATTTTGGTCATCATTACTTGCACAAATCTGCAAGCCCTAGAAAGGTTTATACTTTTAATCAATGGGAACACTGTCCAACGCCACCAAAAGGTAGCTCAAAAACATTCTATAACAAATTTCCATACTTCTCTGGTTTTAATACCACAAATCCAGAAACATTTTACTTTAAAAATGTCAATAAGACAGGAATGAAAAGTATGCTAACCAACACAAAGCAAATTTATTCAGCAGCCTTCTATGTCCAGCTGTCCTCATTAGGCTTTGGCCTTTGGAGTAACAACGTAGAAACAAAAACTGTCTGGGGTTCAAAAGACTGGCAAGTGCAGGGAATAGAAGCCTTATTCCGAGCCTGCATTATTCCTGAGCAAATAATGTTTTTGAATGACACTGTTCAACAAACATCATGTCTTGGCCTAGCCAAGATAAAAAATGTAAACGAACCGTCCATACCTATACCTACAGCTGATAGTGAAAACACTTCAGAGGGAGGGGTCGACATAAAAACTATTTTACTTAAAAACAGGACTGATCCTGATTGGAAAAAAATGGTTAATCTGGCCCACAGACACGAATAACTGTCAAGATAGATTCCTGAATAAAACATGAGGGTTTACAGTAACTAGGCCAGACCCAAGATATGTCCAGAGACAACATCCAGGGATAGTAACAACTTATAGTGTAGGAAAACTATGCCTCAAATGGCTACAACAATCTACACTTACAGACGTTAAACAACACTTAACTTTACTTAAATATGGCGTTGATTTGAGGGACTTCTTACTAGGGCCTCATAAACCACGTCATAAACTTTTCATATACGCCGGTATTTATGCTGCTTATAATGAAGCATGGAAAGTCACGCAAATGGAAACTGCAGAACGAATACGAGAAATTGATCGTATTAGTTTAGAGAAAGCTCTCTCTGTAGATGATAATGGGTTAACAACTAGAATGTATTCTTCGGGCAGCATTGTTTCTTCTGCCATAGACATAATAGAACAGGACTTGCTCATGTTACAACATGGACAGTCTCAATTGCGTTCTATAATGCTGCTAGGCTGGACATTACAAAATCTTCGCTCAGGCTATGTGCCTTGATGTCTAATCACCACCACGTCATTGTTTACTGGATTTAACCATACAGATAAACAAATCTCTTTGGCACATAGGGGAGCAGACTATACAGTGCTGAGCATAGAAAAACTGGAAAGATTACCATTGACTGTTTCTGAGAAACCAGCCATTGAGTGGTTAATACACGGCACCATTACATTGCCCGTGACGATTTTCCAGTTTTAGTATTGCTTGAAACACATACCAGCAGGCCTGTATGAAAGGTTGGGTAAAAAATACATAAAGTCAACCTGGGATTTACCATACACACACAAATGTTAGAGTGGGGGAAAAGAAGTATTTCTTAGTGGTACACAATGTAACAGTGCACTAAGCGGTACACTTTTATGTCAGGGTATTAATTTACACTGAGCTTGTGACGGTTCTTCGACCAACTTATTCTGACACCTGCAAGGATCTCCAGCAGCAGTGATAGATCCATTTTTTAGGCAGCTTTCCAATGGGAGCTACATAATATTGAATGATCACAGCTGTTGTAGAATGATGCCAGGAATTGCCTATCTCGTAAGTGTGTCAACCAGGGTCACTTGTTGTATGCAAGTATTGTTTCCTAAAAGCAAAACAGACAAGGAGTCGCCACTATGGCCTTCACTGAACATCTCTTCAATTCGAATTGATACTTTAAGCAGAATGAAAGCCATTCTTTTACAAAAACTGTGCCACTGACCTCATCTAAAGAGACGTATGATCTACAAGTTGCAAGGTCCTCCGCGGAGATGCATGCCTTATTATCAGCAAACTGTCACATACATTTTGCAGAAATGTTAGGTCGTATCTTAAACATGTCTGATACCAGTGGTATTGTACATGTATTTAAGACGATTTTTTCGGGACTGTTAGCACCCTATAAAGTAGTGTTGAGCATATTTCCAAAATTTCATGCACTCAGTGTTTGGCGGACTGCCTCTCGTTTTGGGACTCGCAGCAGGGATTTTATTTTTGCTACTTCTGCTTCGATATGGCAAGCCAATCCACCAACGACGCCCAGATTACCATTGAGAACACTCTCCTGGCAATGAAGTTTCATGAGCGCATAATCGAAATTTTGGTCTAGGCTCGTTTAAGTTGTCTGAATACCACATGGTTTCTTTCATTCAGACCAAACTGGCAAGATTGCATCTTTCCTGTTCTACGATGCCTACAATGTGGAGAAGAATGCGTGCTAGACATCTGTCTAACACTTCCATCAGCACTTCCAACGGATGTTGACGCTTTGCTTGGTTGGGTAACGGCTCATGCATTGTGTTGTCCCCAGCAGCTACCAATCCTGATGACGGCATTCATGGAGGTCTCACCAGCACAATGAGCTGGCGGTGAGATATGTGGAGCAACAGGCACGCTGGTACCATCTGCGACGAACATTGCTAATGCTACTGACGCTGACGGCGATGCTTCTCATCTGTGTACAATTGATCTGCTTAACAAGGTAGTCCAACTTTCACCTACAATAGTAGACAAATTATTTTCAAACTTAGAAGACTTAATGTTTTCTCCTAACAGCGAGAATGACTTTTGAAGTTAGCACAGAGCGTTCTGATGAACTCTGAATTAAACCTTCACTTTTCAAAACAAAGCTTCTAATTTTAGAACTCTATTTTTCCTCGATTTAACTTTTTCCAAATTAAAATTTTTTTAATTTTTTTTGGCACAAAGTAATTTGCTTAAAGTAGAACTATTCATAGAGAACAAGAATTCTTTGAAAACTTCCAAGAGACAGTATTTGACCTCGTTCACAATCAAAACAGTTTTTATATTCTGTCGTGAAATGGTCTCGACCTTTCTTCTGTATTTCAGAGTCATTTCATAAATGTTATTTCATGACTCATTCTGATAGGCATTTTTTCCCAATGTCACACTGCATGCTTTGAATGAAAATAATGTTTTTTAAATGCATGCTGCACAAATGCTCATTTTCGTGTACAACCATTTTGAAATACATTTAATGTATTTTGGGTGGAATTGTAGAAACATTCTTTAGATATGTTTTTGCTTAGTATTTAGTAATGTCAAACATAATTAAGTGGAGTGGGTGTTGTATACCGTTTTAGGACCCTAGTGTAATTTCCCCGATTCATGCCCTTATATAGGTATAATTCACATTACCCTTATATAGGCATAGAAATCATACCCATGTTTAGACATAGCTCATGCTGTCCTAATACAGGCATGGCTACTGCCACTAGTTCCAAAAAGCCACAATGATTTCTTGGAAAACTCGGCTTCAGCAGTCAGAGACATCCCCTTTCTTGAATATTGATTTATCCTAGAAATCATGGAGTTTTCAAAGAACTACTGTTCTTTGGTGATGTTATTTTGTAAGATCTTACGTCAATCCAGGCACCTTCAAGGTATAAATATGCCTACACTTGCCCTAGCATAGACGCAGTGGTTTGGAGCAGTTCGACTATCTACTTGCCCGACGCAGCTCGCTACAGCAAGTGCCGAAGGAAGCTGACACTCCAGCTGACGCACTAACAGAGAGGCTGCCTTTCTCTCACTGAGAATTCAGCTCCAGTGTTTCCAAGCTCCCCTTGCGGGGTGTTGGGAAATCGAGTCCGAAGACAGAGATACCAGACCTCCTTCATTCTAAAAACCAAGGTACGGAGCTGATTAGACCCTAAGAGAAATCTTGGATAGATTCTTAGCAGAGAAACTAAACCTATGCTTCACCTCCCTTACTTCTTTCCTTGTACTAGACTTAGGTTAGGTACATTGGGGTAGGCGTATTTTAGAAGCACCAGTTGAGTACTTTTAGTCTTTGTTATTTATGTATGTATTTTATGGCTTAGAAACCATACCATGCTTTTACAGTATTATTTCACAATACTCTTCTTGCTGTACGCATTATACTTTACAGCCAGTATTACGATTGTAGCAGTTTGTTTTTTCTGCATGAGAAAGAAGACTGTTCAATAAATACTTTTATTGAAAACGCCCATCTCTCTATTTCTCTGCACCTCTGGTGAAACGAAGCATGCACGATTGACGGAGTGAAATATCTATCTATTGTTGCCACAACTCTGAAGATCAGTTTTATTCTTGGGGAAGCAAAGTTGTCATGTTTATGCGGTTGTCAGAAACTAATCCCTTCTTGTGTATTCGAGAAAGTTTCTAGTGACCTCTGAGCTAGCTGGCTCTCACAATTAAGTCTAATATATTCGATAGAGACTTAGTCACCCTAAGTCCTACGTCAAATCGATAGGAAATATTATTCCAATGCGCAGAGCCTATTGGGAATATAGGAACTACACTACACTGAGACATACAGATATCAACACTAACCACATTTTGTAGTAAGCATTCTACAAGGACCGGTACTCAGCCCCCCATGGAGCTATTTATCTTGCCATTTGGCTTATTACATTGCCTTTACATCAGGAGTACCCATATCTTCTCCTTTCCCACTCCTACACCTCACCTCTGTCGAGATCATACATTTCCCATCCTCCTCAGCACCCCGCTCTCAATGACTATCCATTTTCCCATAGATTCTCTGAAATGTTGCTCTTCAGCTAGAGACATTGGTGTTCTCTTCAAATCATCAACAAAAATGGAAGCCTTCACATCCAACACAACTACAGCTGTGTTCTATTAATTACTCAATACATGCAAAATATATTCACACATACCATTCAATACTGCTGAAACATTTAAAAATTCAGTAGCATTCAGTACACTAAGGGGTATATTTATCAAGTAGTTGCATATTCTTTGCAGAACGCAAAGGGGCGCAAGGGCGAAGCAACTACTAAGTTAAATTTATCAAGCCCTGGAAGGCCACCTTGTGTGGCCCTGTGTGGCTTGATAAATCTAGAGCAATGCAATGCAGAGCAAATTGTGGTGATACATTATTGTGCCCCAGGGATGCCTTCCATGGGTGGAGACTTGGTGTTCTCAAGCACCCACCAATGGATTTTGGTGCATTTCCAGATTTACTATTGCTGGTAGACCTGGGAATGTGTCAAAATACTATGCAGCATGTGTGTGGCTGCACATCACCAAGTGGATGTGTCCCCCTGGGCACTACTTATGTCCTCTCATACGAGGTTTCTTTTGTTTAATCAATGTTGTCAACTAAAGTTTTTTTTCAAATAAAGCTCTTTTGGTGTTTTATGGCTTTGCAAAAGTTGTATTCACTTTTTTTGTAATCTCCATTCATTCATTTTCTTGGCTGTCTCATTATTGATCCAATGCATTTTGGGCTATAAACCCTTCTTCAGGGAAAAATCTGTAACAAGAAACGTATTATGAAGGGACTATGCAGCACGTTATAGTGAGTTGATTAATGTGTATTATGCCAGCATGCGTTTACAGGCGATGAGAAGATTGTTTGTTAAATGTGGATTTAGTGGTGGCTCTGGGTCCAAGTATCAATGTGCGTAGTGTTATTTTGTAACGAACAAGTGTCAATTGAATAGTGCCCATTTAAGTAGAACTGGCTGTCCGAAGTCGGTGAAAGTGGAAAACTAAAATCGGGCAAAGCGGACAAGTGAAGTTTTGTGAAAAAACTGTTGCAAATCGCGCTGCCACGAAATAAAGTTGCATGCGCACACGGTGTGGAATTGATGAAAAACGTACCAGACATTGCACGAATGTGCTTGCTCAAGATGTGCCGGGTATTCAATCTAATAAAACAAATGAGGTGCTGTGAAACAATGACCTCCGATGTATATAGATGTCGCTTATGGCGAAAGCGATAATAATTCACTTACTTGGAAATGATAATCGCGTGTTGCGATCTGTGTTAATCCTTGTCGGTTTGTGAGACGGGAGTGCATGCCGTGAGTTGAAAAGTGTGTTAGGTGTAGACATTAATGAAGGACTTATGACGATATTAATGATGTATAGCCACCATCTTACAGAAGGTTAGTGTGTTTGGTATCTATTTGGCGATGATGGTGCGTGTTCCTGCAGTGAAAAGTAAAGAAAAATTAAAGGAAAACAGTTAAAGCTATGTACATGAAGTAACTACCGAACAGTAGACACACCGTTAAACTGCTAAAGATCATTTACATATAGACATCGATGCGAAATTAAATCGTGTATTCACCATCTTGGGGAGGTAAATGTCTTGGGCAACTGGATGCAGTGACTATGAAGTTGAGGATATTAAGCAAATAAAATGAAAATAAATGAAAAAAATTGATTGATTAAGAAAATAAACACCAAAGCTATCATACAAAATAACATAGTCAAGTCAACAAGTCTATACTGAAGGAATGCATCAGTCTCTTATAAATAGCATTGGAACTCCATGTGGTCATTTAATCCATGAGGCTTAAGAGAGTCCATGCGTTTTATCCAATAGTTTTCTTTTTGGAGAAGATGTTTGTTGTTATCTCTGCCATCTGTCTTATGTATTATCTCCGAGATTAAGAATTTTAGTTGGCTGATGTTGTGATGATGCTCTTGAAAGTGGGTAGGCAGTGTTGATTTAATGTTCTTTGTTTGTATGTTCGATGTATGCTCATTGATTCTTGTTTTTAACCTGCGTTCGGTTTTTCTGATTTATACTTCTCTGCAGGGGCATTTAGGTAGATATATCACATTGGTGGTGTCACATGTGGCTATCACTTGTTGTTCAATCTGATATCCCTTTCGCGGGTGTGTGATAGTTGATCCTGGAATTATATTGTTGCAGTTGTTACAATTGTGGCATGCCTTAGTTCCTTTATATATAGTGTCCTGTGATTTATCTCGGTGTTTCAGCAGTTCGCCCAAGTTTTTGCTCCTAGTGTAGGCAATAATGGGAAGTTCCTTGAACAGATTATTGAAGTCTTGTTCTTGTGTCAAAATGGGCCAATGCTTTTGATGATGTTTTTTGTATTTGTTGCTTAGCGTAGAGAATTCAGACACCAGAACATTACGGTTACTTTCTTTGGGTTTGGTTTTGAGGAATAATTCGTCCTGTGTTTTCGATTGACTGTGTTGGATTGCTTGATTTAGAATGGCTTCTGGTAATCCTCTTTGTGAAAATCTATTAGTCATTTCTTTTGTCTGTTGCTCAGCTGTGTGTGTGTGGCTGTGATGTTATCCATTTTACTCTCAACATTTGCGAGTATGGTAAATGATTTTTCAAGGATTCCTGGTGGAAGCTGCGATAATGTATGGTATTATTACGATCTATAGGTTTGCTGTGTAGGTCTGTCTCAATTGTAAGGCCTGTGTTGGTGATTGTCACGTTTAAAAATGAAATCTGTTCTTTTTGTATTTCAAATGAAAATTGTATGCGTTCATTGATAAGATTTGAGTCATTCAGTGCTTGTGATAATTGATCTTCTGGGCCGTTCCCTATGATGAAAATATCATCTATGAAATGTATGAATAATTTGCTGTTTGTGTTCCATGGGGTTTTTGAGAGTATGTTCTCTTCTTCAAATCTTTCCATGAACAAATTAGCATACGCCGGCACGGCGCAATTTCCCATAGATGTTCCAGTCATTTGGAGGAACCAGTCCTCTTTCCATTTGAAATAGCTGTTGAATAGTGTGAGCTGAAGTAATTCCATGAGGAAAACTTGCATGTCTGTATTGAGTTTAGACCGTAGTAAAACGTGTTCTCCAGCTTCGATACCTAGATTGCGCTGTATTGAGGTGTATAATGTTTTGACATCTACTGTGCACAGTAGGATGGATTCATCTAGATTGATCTGAACTTGGTTTAATTTCAAGAGGAAATCCGTGGTGTCTTTGATGTATGTCCTCATTTTTATTACGCTTGGTTGGAGGTATTTATCCAAAAATTGGCCTATTGGCTCATGGAGGCTACCACAAGTTGATACTGTAGGTCGGAAAGACATGTGTATCAAGTCTTTATGAATTTTAGGAACCATGTACATGGTAGGGCTTTTGGGATGACTTTGCATCAAGAATTGTTTTGTTCTCTCCTTGATTGTGCTTTTTTCATAAGCTTTTTCAGCTATGGATTGTAGTGTGGACAAAAAAGATTCAGTGGGGTTAGTTTCTAATTTGATCTAAATAGATTCATCCATGACATGTTTGGAGACTTCATTTTCATAGTGTGTAGTATTTAAAACTAACATTGCTCCTCCTTTGTAGGCTTTTTAACAGATTATATTGGTGTTGTTTGGGAGTTTCTTTAGTATGCCATATTCCTTTTGTATGAGGTTTGGCTTCTTCTTTTTTGAAAAGGTTAATTTGGTGAGATCCAATTTTACTAATTTCTCCAAGATATCTAATGACTTATGGCTTATTGGAGCCATATATGTACTATGAGGTTGTAAACCCATCAGTTGATCTTTTTCTCTTGTATCTTTGTTTTGAAGCACATTACCCAAAAAATGTCTTAATTTGAGCTTTCTCATAAATTAATAAAAACTTGTTTCTAGTTCCAAAAGGTTGGTGTGTGTTGTGGGGACATATGAAGTCCCTTTTCAAAGTACTCTGAGTTCATTCTTGTCCAGTCTCTGATCTGAGATATTAATTACTGGGTTTAGCTAGGTGCTGTCTTTTTGCCCTAGTACTTCTTCAAAGTCGCAGTAGTGCTCCTGGTGGCCAGTGTTTCTTTTGCTTTTGCTCCTCCGGGGTCGCTTTTTTCTGTTTTGCCTGATTCTAAAAAAGACTGTCCTGGGGCTGATCTTATTTCAGCTGTGGATTCGTTCTGTATTCCATGTGTGTCACTTGGGGTCTTGTGTCACCGGTTTGTATTTTTGAAGATCCATGTGAAGTCTGAGGTCTTTGAAATCTTAGTCTGTTAGACATGTCGCTGTCTGACGATGATGTGCCAGTATATTGCAAGAATGGTTTGTTTTGTCTTCTACATGCGTAAACCTCAGCCCAGCTGTACACTTTGCCCAGCTTGTAGTCCACTGTGTCGCGGCAAAATGTTCGTATTTTTCTTTCGTTAACTTCTTGTGAATGTTTTGTCAATTGTTCATTGATGTCTTCTATGACTTTTGTCCAATCGTCTGATGACATGAAGTTGGTGAGTTCATTAGTGATGGTAAATATTTCTTTGGATAATTCATCTAGTATATTGGAAAGTTCTTCAATTATTAGGAGTATTAAGTCTAATGAGCATTTATTAAGAATCGCTTACCAACGATCTTTGAATTTTTGGGCATTTTTACATAATGATGGTTTAAAGGTATTCGAAGCCCCCTGATATCCTTTGTGCTCGATAGTATTTAATTAATGTGCTGGCATGAAGGCGCTGATTAATTTATCGTTTTGATAAGTAAAGTAACGGTTTAATATTTTGCTCTTTATTGTGGTTGGTAGTAGATTGTGTTGTCTCCTCATGTATTAAAGCATCAAGCTGAATGTCAATCTTAAGAAAATGGTCATACTACCTCTGTCCAAGTTTACACACCAACATGGATCCTAAAATCCACTCAACATACTTCTCTAGTATTCTACTACAAGTTATGCTTTACATTGTGGATGCTGGGATTATGTCTTGCTTACTTAAACATAGATGACAATTTTATGGGTTTTTCAGTTTGGTTTAGTAATAATAACTTTACATTGACTGGCGTTATTAACGAGATTTCCTTCTTTTTTTAAACATATGTTAATATCTTCTGAGAAGAAAAAAACATAAATTACCACTAACTGCGTTTCAGTGAATATTTTGGGTTTTGTGATGTTATGCTTTATACTGCTTAGTTAGGCCATCCACCCAATATCATATGCACCCTACCCAGGCACGAGGTGACCCTGCAGCCAGGTCCAATGACACACCTCCTGTACACCCAGCCCGGGCTGCACGCAGCTTGGAGTCAGGCTCTAGGGCCAGCTTTCAACACACCCAACCTTGTTTCACGTGGCCTCCAGCCACGAAGAGCAGAGTTTGCTGCAAGGCCAAGTTTTCAACCAGTCCAGCTGTGCATATCATTTGTGACAAGAGCTTATAATGTGCTGCTGAAGGCCATACAAATCATGTTCAGTGACACTGGAGCTGGTGCAAGACTGGCACCCTGAACCCCTTATGAAGTGTGATGAAGCGAGGTAGAAAACAAAATTTTGTTTAAACTCGTGGAGTCACACTTCCATAATATAAATTAATAATATTAATGATTTGTGATATGTTATGCTAACTCAACCTAGATTAAACTTTATACATGGGGATATTAACATGTGTGCTCATAAACGTGCATTATTGTTGCATCTTTTGTTTGTGCAAAAATAATAAATTAATTTTGTCGTTTTCATTTTTGTCATTACTAACTGCTGCAAATTTTAAAATGGCATGTGCTTGTTTTGCTTTCCTTGTCTATGTGATGTTATTTCTACTATTATAGGTGCATATAAGATTTCATGGATTCTTGAAGACTGGTAGATATAAAATGCTGCTTTATTTGTTTGCTTCTTGCTAGGTAACACTAGACTAATAGGGTGGGTTAATCTATTAGTAAACAAAGGGTGGAAACAGAATAAAATAATATTTCTTTCATTAATACTTTTCTTGTGTTTGTTTATACTAGAAAAATAAGTTGCCTGCTTTTGGGCCTAGTTTGCTCGAGTTTGCAAAAAGATGAATTCAATTTCTGCCTTAAGCACGATGTCCACCCTAAAGTTTTCCATGAAAGTTACATTCACATAACAATGAAGAAGCGCTGTCATTATTTTTGTCGGACGTGGCCAAGGTCAGAAACCGGCAGAAAGAAAGTTTGATAACTTGGCATCCGAGGAAGTAAAATGAAGTCAGTGAGAACTCTTGTTCAAATTTGTTGCAAACTAAGGAAGCTTTGGAACACGTACAAAAAAGACAATGGTCTCAAAGAATATGACAGAATGGAAGTTTTGAAATATGGGGTGACATGTCACTTGTCACTTTCGGACTAATGGGACACCGACTTTTGCAGAAAATTTTCCTTTACTTAGATTAGCTAGCGTAGAAAGGTATAAAAAACCCGTGCCCTATGGTTAGGGCTGGCTGCTGCTTTTCAACTTTCAGATGAGGGTGTCGTGCTGACGGACTTTGCTTGGAGCACGTAAGAACTCATAAAGACTTTACTTTATTTCCATTTATTCTAACTTAGCTAGGGACTTAGGATTTTAGAAATGCTAAACTTTTATTTCCTTACTTGAAACTGTAATTTTCTATAATGTTTTCAAATATGCTTACTTTGATTCTAATAAAATTACATTAATAAAATTATATTCACAATCTATAATTAGTTAATAAAATCTTACTTTTGGAAACAAGCTGGTCTTGACTATTCAGAAGTGTGGGTTACTATTAGCTAGATGCCATCGCCATGGTGGTCATTTAAATAGTTAGGATTTGTTCAAATGATGTCATTCTTTACCGCGGTTGTATATAAATTGTAAATAAGTTGTATATAAGTTTAATTTGGCCACCTGATTCAGTAGGTAAAAATATGTCATATTTGATTAATGGGTCCATGAGTTTGAGTAGTGATTAATGTAATAGGTTATAAAGTTAGGTAGCGTTGCTTATGACATATTTCCTATAGGCCACTGGATCAATTCTTCTGGTAGCAGAGGATGGTTGCTAAAGGTAACCAGTTTGTTATGGTATAGAAATAGGATCGATGTTTAACACATGTTGAGTTCGTTTTTGTGCTATATGTGAGTAGTACCGGTACAGGGCATTTGATCTGTTTCAGAGTAGTAATATCGCCGTGTATCACAGGTGTTGTGGCCGTGCAACACAAGTTAGGGCTAGGTGTGAAAGTTGTATAGTGAGGATTATCTAAGAAATTTGAACAGCATGAGTATAGGGACTGAGAGCCTGTTATAAAACTCACTGTGATAAAAGTATTAGTATATATTCGAGCTCGAATGAAGGGTAGGGTAACGTCGGTGCATGATTATCTATAAACAGGTGAAAGTCCTGTAGGGGTACATGTTTTATATCTATAAACAGGTGAGAGTCCTGTACGGATAACGTCGTTATTCTACTAACGGTGCATGATTTCTATAAACAGGTGAGAGTCCTGTACGGATTTCATGTGTGTTTGAATTTAGGGACTTTTTCCGTGTGAAAGTGCGAGGTTGTTTTGTAAATTATGTTCAAGTGGAACTTTCGAACAGTCACTTAGATGTGCGTTCTGAGGAAAATGAGTTCATAATTACTTGTTTGAAGGGTAGAGTAAAAAGATTACTGTACTAGCAGTTGTGTATTCTATGGGAATAGCGCCTTCTATTCCGAGAAAGAGAATATTTGAGTGATTGAAATTCTATCACTTTTAGAGAAACAGACAGATGAGTCTTTCTTGTCGTTTAAAATGGCGCTGTGAAAAGATTTTGTGAAGGAGGGGTGAGCGCTGAGGGAGAGAAGTGAGAAACCGCAGCTACTGTGTACGTCACAGAGCCGCGCTGTGATTGGGTGATATACGTCACTAGCTGTGTTCTGATTGGTTCTTAAGTTTCTGACGAGCTGTAAGCTAATTGGTTTTTCAGAAAAACTTCACATCTATTGGTTGAGCAAAATAGTGACGTGGCTCAACTCTCATTGGCTTGTTAGTGTGTTTCGCGCACGGATTGGTTAGCTGTGCGGAACATCCCGGAAATATTTTTACGAACAAAAGTATTAATTGAATTTAAATTTTAAAAATTAGTTATCATTTTAAACATGTTGAGAAAAAGCCAACGTTATTTCAGAAACTAAAAAATTTGTTCTCACCTGACAAGAAAATCGAAACGCGAGGTGGTAAATTACTTCATAAGTATAAAACACCTGCAGCATATATGGAAGGTGAATATGGTTATCATACTGTTTTGTGGTTTGATATTTGGAAACACTATACTAAAGATGATGGCGTTTTGGTTTGGCCTGATGATGGTACGTTTAACGTAAAGGTTTTGAGAAATTTGAGAGAGAAAATGAATGCTCTTATTCCTAAACCGAGACCTACTCAATTTGAAGCTTTAGTCGAATGGGAGGATGAGATGTTTCAATTACAAAGAGAAGCAAGTGGAATTAAAAGACCTCCTAAAACTCCAAGTTATGGAAGGGAAACACATGAAGACAGGATGAGAATGTGGAGACAAGGAAGTATGAGTGAGGGACTCTATTTAATTAGAGAGATGGTTTTAGGTTCTCCTGGTGAAAAAAGAACTGAAAAGAAAAATAATGCTTCTGTAGAGAGTGAAACTGAAGATACAGTTTTAGAAGAAATTTACACTTCTAATAAAAGGAATGAGCCTTTGAGACCTCCTAGGTCATGGTCTACTCCGATGATTTCTACAGAAATCACACCGAGTGCACCGCCAGTTAATGATTCTTCTAAGATTTATCCATATAATTCTGAATCTTTCGAAACTCCAAGAAAATTTGAAACTGAAACAAATGCAGATGTCTGTATTGAAGGTAGACATTTTTCATTAATCCCAAGAGAAAGGGAAGCTCCAAAAAATTATGTTAGAGAAGTCAGAAATGCGGAAGCTGGGAATTCTTCTGAGTATTTACGATCAAAAGAAGAATTAATTCGACAAATAACAAAAGGCATGGAAGCTGTGACAGTTCCAGTAACGATTGGTCCTGTTCAGCCTGTCTTTGAGCAAAGAGAAATTAATAAGCCAGGTTTGACTATCCCTTTAAATGCAGAAATTCAAAAGGTTGCCGAAAATTGTTATTCAGACATTTCAAAAAATAATTCATCAAATTCAAGAATGCCTAATTTAACTTTTAATGAGGATTCATTTCCTAAATCACCAATGGGTGCAGAATCTGATGCTGAGTACTCCGAAATCAGAGTGACAAAACCTAAACTTGATGTTGCTAAATTAAAAGCAAATTTGGAAGAATTAATAATTGGTACAATTGGTCCTGACAGTTTAAAATTTTATCGAGATGATGAACTTCTGTTCATTTGCAAGAGTATTCAGTGGAAAACGAAAAACAAATATGATCAGTTGGATGAACTTGCAGCAGAACTGGAAATTGATTTGAGCAGGCAAAAGAATTTTGCAAAACATTACCGATTAGACTTTTCAGAAAATGACATTGAGAATTTGAACTCAATGGGAAGAATAATGCACATAAAATATTTGATTGTTTATATCAAAAAACTAGGAGAGTTGAGTAAGTGGAGAGTTAAATGGACAAGAAAGAAGGAAGATGAAAAATTAGAAAAATTGTCAAAACAATTTCCAATGAGGGAGATTGCTGGTGGAGGGTACGTTCATGTCCCTTGGTCAAGACAGGACATATTACTTTTTACAAATGATTTTCCGAGGCTGAGAGAAAACCTGTTGAGTGGTATAGACAGGTAGACAGGTTCATCAAAGTCTCAAAGGTTCTGTGGATCGATCTGGATGGATTTTTTGACATTGTTGTCCCATCGGATCTTTGGACAGAATGTAAGATATCCATAAGTTGGCCAAAAGTAGAACCTGAACGAATAAAAGAAACAGGTGCTCCTAATCCGATTGTAATGGATTTTTATGAAAAAGTGATTTACTGGTTAAAGGAAAAAATTCCACCTAAAGAGGTTGATTGGGTTAAAATAGAAAGAACAAACCAAGAACCAAAAGAATCAGTTCATTCGTTTTATGAAAGGTTACTGTTGATTTTTAAACAATACAGTGGATATGAAAAACTAGACGAAAAAGATATGAGTCATTTCGTCTACAGATTTGTTTATGGTTTGAAACCAGAAATTGCTGATATGATTAGGAACAGTATTGTCGGATGGCAAGCACTTTCTGTTGATGACATTTTGAGAAAGGCTAAATACTGTAGTGATGAATTAGAAGTGAGACAGAAGAAGCTCAAGGAAAAGGCAATGTGGGCTCAAGTGAAAGTAGCTGAGCAACAGATTGCTAATATTGGAAATAAAAACACAAATTTTGTTCAGACTGCTAATTCAAATCTTGGGCAAGGAAAATTTAAAGGTAATAATATTATCAGAAAATGTAATCCTAAAATCGAAGAGATGAAACAAAAGTTGCCTTGTTTTAATTGTGGCGAGATTGGACATTGGAGAGACGAATGTAAGAAGCCACCAAGAAATTTAAAAAATCCATTGTTAAATCCACAGATGCAGAATGATGTTGATCTGCAGCGACAGCTACAGTTACAACAGAGTATTAATGAGTTAAATCTTCAGCGACAGCTGCAGCATCAGGTGAATCATCAGCAGAATCAATTGCCACAGCCTCCTTTTCCTAATTCTGGGGGAATACAAAAATATAATTCTGGTGTGGGATTTCAAGGAGATGAACAGGTAATAAAATCCCAAAGGCAAACTTTGCAAAATGCTTCACAACAGTTTTTGTTAACAGAAGGACAGGGAAGTGACTCTGATGATTATTTCTGACGGTGCCCGAGAGAGGGGGAAGAGTGTGTTATTGGAGCCACTCTTGAGGTTGACCAGTCTGGTCCATTTGAAAACGGGAAAGTTAATGATGTAGACATCACTTTTCTAGTGGACACTGGTGCTACCCGTTCTACTGTTAGATCAGTAGAAATTGAAAACCTACCTCTCTCTGGGGAAACCATCCAAGTTGTCGGAGTAAGTAATAAACAGATCAGGACTGACCTAACTGACCTGGTACCGGTTGAAATTGGAAATTTTAAAGACAAACACAGGTTTGTAGTTTGTAATAGTAGTCCAGTAATTTATTGGGCAGAGATATATTGTGCAAAATGAATTGCAGAATATATTGTTCTCCTGATGGGGTTGAATTGCAAACAATAGAAGAAGATGGCTTGTACAGAATGACGATGATGTTGATGGAATCAGAGGAATCAAAATTGTTTCCTACATTCGAAAAAGAAATTTTGCCAGAGGAGCTCAAAAATACAGTAAAATCTGAAATTTGGGATTTGACTGGAAATGAGATGGGTCTAATGAAACATGTCGATCCAGTCAAAATTACATTGAAGCAGGGAATAGAATTTCCTAATATTCCTCAGTACAAAATGAAAGCTGAGACAATTGAGGGAGTTATACCTGTGATTGAAAAATTCATTAAACAAGGTGTTTTAAAGGAAATTGGGAGTAGTCCTTGTAATTCACCGATCATGGGAATTAAGAAATCTAATGGAACGTACAGAATAGTTCAAGATTTGAGAAAAATTAATCAAATTGTAGTCCCATGTTGTCCTGTAGTTCCAAACCCAGCAGTTATTTTGTATCAGATTCCACATGATGCTGAATGGTACACTGTCATTGATCTTTGCAATGCGTTCTTTACTGTTCCTTTACATCCAGAGAGTCAGGAAATTTTCGCTTTCAGATTCCAGAGTAGGACCCTCGCATGGTGTAGAATTCCTCAGGGGTATACAGAGAGTCCTTCTATCTTTAATGAGCTGTTAAAAAGATCTTTAGAAGATTTAGATTTACCTGGCAGGTCAACGTTAGTGCAGTATATCGATGATTTGTTGATTGCTGCTAAAACAAGAGAAAATTGTGTAACTGACACCATAATACTTCTGAACCATCTTGCAGATGAGGGACATAAAGTGTCTCCAGCAAAATTGCAGTTTTGTAAACAAGAAGTAAAATATCTTGGTCATAGAATTGCTAAAGGGAAAAGACAGGTGACAGTTGAGAGAATAAAAATGATTCAAGCAATGCAGCCTCCGAGAACACAGAGACAGGTTAGGATGTTTTTGGGAATGGTTGGCTACTGTCGACAATGGATAAGTGGATTTTCAGTAATTGCAAAACCACTACAGAGACTTACTAAGTCTGATGTAAAAGATCCAATTATTCTTAATGAAGCTGAGTTGGAGTGTTTTGAGAACTTGAAAAAGAGCTTATGTCAAGCTCCTGCTTTAGGCATGCCAAATTATGAGAAAGGTTTTGAACTGTATTGTAGTGAAAGAGAAGGATGTGCATTGTCTGTGTTAATTCAGAGACATGGGAATTTGAAGAAACCCATTGCATATTTCTCTGCAGTTCTTGATCCTGTAGCTAAAGCCTTACCAGGTTGTTTGAAAGCAGTTGCAGCTACTAGTGTTAGTCTTGAACAGAGCGAAGGGTTAATAATGGGATTTCCTGTGAAAGTTTTTGTGCCTCATTCAGTTGAAATATTACTGACAAGAGGTAAAACTCAACATCTAGGAGCAGACAATGTGTCCATTTCAAGATGTTTGAATTTAAATCCATCTACTTTATTACCTGATTCAGAAATTGTTGATGAGAATGAGGTGGAACATGAGTGTTTAGATGTCATGGAATTTTGCACCAAACCAAGGATCTGCAGCAAGGGTTAAATGCACGGACGGTTGGGTGTGGTTCGGTCAAGACTGCATGGAGATAGGAGGCAGGAGGTTGTGATCAAACCCTACTGCCGAACCTAGCTCACTCACAAAGGATGTGCACTGGGTGTATTGAGAGTTTAGGCACAGACCCTGGCCAAAGGCTATCCGCAGCGGAAGCTGTGTGTGTGTGGTAGGGGAGGGAGAGGGGCAGAGGGGATTCTAGTATCACCATAACATACACCGCTACCATTAAAATCAAAACTCATCAATGGGAGGATATTATCGTGTCATCTGTGACGCCAGCGATGCCATTTCTGATGGCATGTGTCACATCATGACAATGGCCATGAGCAGCTCAGTTAAGGGGCAAGTAGTGAGCCTGAGTTATGGTGCATTGTACTGTGACGCAACTGCACTTACAGAAAGTAAAAGTCCGCCTTTCTGGGTCTGCCATTTTTTTTAGCGTCAAGGCACCTTTTCTCGGTTTTTAAAACTGCCTAGCAAGGCGATTTTTCTGTTGCATATAGTAATGTACACTATTCGTATCTTTTGATGCATTTATAAATCACCACATAGTTCTCCTGTGGCTGTAAAAATCACTCGGCCTGCAGGCCTAGTCTTTTTGTGGCACCGACCCCAAATTTTCATTTCTAATACCCTTAGCGTCTATAGTTTGGAGATACAGTTTTCAAAACGCTTCAGTTCCCCCTCCTTTTGCTTCTTAATTCGATAGGCTATAGTAGAGCAATAGCATTCAGACCACCTTTTCAATATTTTAGGGTATAGTATTATTTTATGATACAAATGCCCATAACATGAAAAAAAATAATCTACTTGAGATAGAAAGTCACATAAAAGGGCTCGTGCCAGAGACAGAATATCCATAATATTCTCATCTAACTGTATTCCTGGAAATTAGTGCTGTTCAAGCCATCCATCAACAGTGCTCTGTTCGCACTGGTGGGCAAATCGTAAATGACACTGCTACAAAATATTAGATTTGTTAATGTTGGCTTATGATAGCTACGGTTATTTATTAAAACTTTTAATACATTCCATAGATTTCAAAATACGCATGGGGTATTAATAGAATAAAAGACAACGCAATACCGTAGGAGTTAAAATTAATACCTGTCTTTGGAACACTGCAGCATTACCCAGCTCGTTTAGAAACCGATAATGCGAATGAAACATTTGCTTCTCCCTCTTACAAATAGTGATGAATGAATGAAACTGATTTTCTTGGAGCTATTATGTGGCATAAAACAACATGTTACTTTGCTTGACGGCACTGAGGGAAAAATCAATACCTTATGGGTCAATTACAACATTTAAGTCATATGACTTCCAGCAAAATTATCCTTTTTTATCAAAAATTCATAGAGGAGCTTAAAAATTCATTGCTCCTGATAAGGCCGTGCACGTGGATAGAATGCAGCAACACAGCAGTGACAGGAAATGCAATCATTCTCACTGTGTGCAAATAAAAGCTTTTAGTAATTTGCACTAAGTATGTTTCCCTACATTTTAGAGTCATGAAATAGAGTACTGTGTAATATGGTTACGTGACACATATTTTATAACTAACGCTGGATGTCAGACATTGTTTTAATATTGCCATTTCTAAAGATTCTTCAGACATTTTCATCATACGATATTCACAAATTAGATTGGACTATAATTAGGTCGCAGCTACCCAAATGTTTGTCTGGTTCACGCAATATTCACTTAGCCCCTAGGCAAACAACAGTAACTAGTCAAATGGCGCATTTTTATTGTAGCATTATTGAACGCGTCTTTAAACAGGAATTTGCAGAGAGAGTGTGCAGAATAAATAGGGCATTCCCCTCTTCATTGTGCTTCCCGAGCAAAATGAATAGCTGTAAAATAATCTAAGTTAATTAATTAATTTACTATGAAATATCGAAATAATAAGTGTAACTCATACATATCTACACGTGTGCTAGAGTGGCACACATATTTGACAGTAGAGTCTGAATAAAGATTGCTGTTATTTTGGAGCAAAAAACATGTGCAGAATCCTTTGGTATTTTCTTGATTAAAGTTTGAGCTCGTTTTCTTTAGGGTATGAGACTCAGACTCATAAGCCTTGCAGTAAAACAAGTACCGTTTTATCAAGTGCTTGTGCTGCTCTTGTGCCACAAAAAGTGACACAGGGGAAGCGCAAGCCCTTGTGGAGTAATGCAAGGCAGCGCAATTTGCGTCACTCAGCCCTTGGGAAGGCATTCCATGGGTGTTCCTACGCATCAATCCATATTTTTTTGTGCATTCCCAGATTTACTAACAATAATAAACCTGCATAATGCAATGCAATGCTTTCCCAGGGGAGGTGTACCAAGAAGAAATATCTTTATTTGTCCTTGTTTATTTCTATTTCTATGCATACTACAGCACACATTGAAAAATGAAAAAGCCTCAGGGGATTGTTTTTATAAAAGAAGGTGACCCTTCCTGCGCAAAAGCAATCCAGCCTGCAATACAGGCACTCTTGCACAATAGTGCAAGGATTCCTGCATTTATGCTTGGAAGCCACTAGTGCACCAATGCAGAGACAGAGTTGATATTGCGCATTCCTTTCCTCTCCACTTGACGCATCAAAGCAAGTTGAGTTGCACAAAATGCTAGCAAATCTGCCCCCAAGTCTTTTATATTATGATCACAAAGCATTAGTATAAATGTGATACTTATAACGTTGGTTTGTACCAAATGTGCACCTTGTGTTTGAAGTCTGCCTGTTCTGTATGGTAATCAATCATACATGATTGCCTTCTATGCAATGCTACACAGTTTAGAATTTCCAAAACAACGATAATGGCAGGAGGATTAATTTAGTGTTCAAAAGCCACCTCGACTGTTGCTCTAAACTTCATCGTGCATTTTCTTTTATGTCTGAATATATTAATTCAAATACGTATGCATATTTACCAGCCCCTATCACCACCGCAACATCACTTTTAAAACATTGTGTTGGCGGTATGGGCTTTGCCTTAATTACAAGGCAGTGTTATGCCACTTCACGTGGCTTAACACTGCCTTGTAAATAAGGCACCTTTTTACGCTATACTCAGCGTGAAAGGGGAGGGCAATGGGTCTTGCTATGGCCGTTCCACCACAACACTCATTGATTTTGGCATTGCCCCATATTTACAAGGGTGGAGTAAATATGTGGCAGTGCCAAAATTAGGACCAGGGAAAACCTGGTCTTACCCTGGTGAAACGAGGAGAAATGTTTAATTTCGCCTAGTTTTTGCTGTTTCTATGTGTGGTGCGTTGTGCAGCACGCATGGAAATAGCAAAACGTCTTTGATTGTTTATGTGCAGGAAGGTGGGCCTTCCTGCACGTAAACAATCCTAAACAAAATGACGTTTTGCAACTTCTTTGTTTGCTGCATTAGGCAGCACATAAGGAAGTTTCAAATCGCCATTTCACATTGAAGGGGTCCCTTCCTGCACATAAACAATCAATCACCTCAACGCAGACACTCAAGAGTGACCTGCATTGATGCTGGGCAGCTAAATGTAGTGCCAACACAGGGGGAAACACAGGGCTGCACCATTTTCTTGTAAATACATATTCTTGTAAATATGGTGGAGCACTGCATTTCTAAAGTGACAGAGCGTGTTGTTAGTCTTCTTGGTGTAACGACATGCTTCGTCACTTTTTTTTGCATCACTTTATGCCTAAAAGGATTATGTTTTGATGTATTTATATATATATTCACTGAAAAAACCATAGGTTATACACCATATATAGTTAGGAATTAGCATTTAAAAAACCTTATTTTACTCACACAAAACCATTGAAATTCCATATATAGTTAGTTGCACTAACTATATATCGCGCACCCGCAATCCACTGCTGATGATGTCACATATTACATCATTCATGACATGGTCAGTGACATCACTGATGACATCACTGATGACATCTCAAATGACATCACTGATGACTCCACTGATGACATCTCATTTGACATCAATGACCACATCACTGATGATATCATTCATGTGACAATACAATGCATCTCCTCACATTTTAATATAACCTCTGTTTCACCCAGTGTTAAATACAGAGTATAATTTTTGAAACCATTGACACACCAATACTAGTTACTACATATGTACTCACTGATTCCTACGTCTACACACACATTCACTCATTCACCCATACAATCATTCATACATACAATCACTCATCTTTACAACACTATCATATGCACTCATACACCTATACAGACACTCACACTCTGCCACTCATCCATGGAGTTACTCACACACCTAGTCAGTCCTGTAAAGAATCAATCACACTTCCATTTTCTTGTCTATACAGTTAAACATAGAGCACCTTACATTTTCAAACATATACTAACACATACTTACCTTGTTATACAATCATTGATATAAGTACACATTGATCTGCACAGAGTCACACACCTCCCAGCCAGCCACACACACACTCAGTCTCCCATACAAATACTTGGACAATCAATCAATAACCCATATAGTTACTCATATAGCTACTGATCAACACATGCAGCAGTTTACAGAACAACAGACATAATGATGCACAAATTAAGACAGTTTAGTCACTAACCCATGCACTCAGTGAGATACATTTAATCACTCACTCATACAGTCAGTCATGCACCTACTAAATCCTTCGTCCAGACACTTATACATCCACTCATTCTTCAATATGTAAGACATATTTAAACTTTACAGAAACATAAAATCACTGGATGTTGTTATCAGTGATGTCATCAGTGATGTCATTTGAGATGTCATCAGTGATGTCATCAGTGATGTCACTGACCATGTCATGAATGATGTAATATGTGACATCATCAGCAGTGGATTGCGGGTGCGCGATATATAGTTAGTGCAACTAACTATATATGGAATTTCAATGGTTTTGTGTGAGTAAAATAAGGTTTTTTAAATGCTAATTCCTAACTATATATGGTGTATAACCTATGGTTTTTTCAGTGAATTTTCAAGGTTTTGTAAATGCTAATTCCTAACTATATATGGTTTATAACCTATGGTTTTTTCAGTGAATTTCAATGGTTTTTTAATAGCAAATATCTATAGCTGTAAAATGTATTCTTATTTAAATCCCAAAATATATTTTATATGTTTATTAATAATTTTTTTTAAATATTTTTTTTGTTTCGCTCCCGGTCCGCGGACCGGGAAGCTTCCCGTTAGCTCAATTTGATGCCGCGACCCGGTCCGCGAACCGGTAAAAAATCAACATAGTGACGGTATCGCGTTGCCGCGTAATGCGTCTTATGACGTACTGCGTTAGCGCACCCGGAAGTGCCCCGGGGCGCGGACCGAGGCGCGAAACGCAGCTCCCCGGAAGCGATCCGCGGCGCTTTGCGAAAACGCGACGTATCGCGTTGCCGCGTAATGCGTCTTGTGACGTACCGCGTTAGCGCACCCGGAAGTGTCCCGGGGCGCGGACCGGGGCGCGAAGCTTAGCGACCCGGAAGCTAACCGGGGCGCGTTCCGCAGCGCGTAACATGAGCGTGAGAGGTCATGTGACTTGTTAATAAAACTTTTCATTGGTTCATTTCACTTTTGGTTTCATAATGATGTAAGGCTAGGTCAGGTGACCTAAAAATAACACTTTTCATTGGTTGAGAAGTATTGTTTTTCCCAAATGATGAAAACCCCTCCTTCTTTCCTCACTCTGACTTTCATCATTGTGAGAGGAAGACCTATTTTGCTTGTTGGAAAATGGCTTCATTGGTAGCTTCAGCTGGTGGACCCCCACCACCACCTCCACCTCCTCATGGGAAGAGAGGACCACCTCCCCAGGTCATTACCAACACTGAGGAGGAAGATAAAGAAATGGATGAGGAGGGAGAAGAACCACAGTTCTTAGAAGAGGTGCCCCGGGTTTCCAGAAAGAAAGCCAGTTTCATCTGGCAGTTTTATTCGATCCCTCGTGGCCAAAAAAAAGTCAATGCGAGGTATGTCACCTGCCGCATATGCAAAGAACAATTGTCCAGAGGGACGGACAAAAAATATAGCTATGGAAATCACACAATGCACAGGCACATGACAAGGAAGCATCCACTAAATTACAGCCGGGCGGAAATAAGGGATATGCTTGACAATCCAAGACCAACTCCTGTGGCCAGACCAACAATACCGATTTCTCTAACACCAGAAGAGGCACGGGAAACTGTGCCAAATATTCAAGAAAATTTTGGGCACATGATTCACTTATGTATGCACTGTCGTGCATTATTAGCTTGTGGCAACATGAGCATCAATGCACTCAACCTGGCGTATGAACACCATGATTGCCCTAACCGCCCCCAGTAATTTTTTTTGCTCCTGTTGAGCCCTTTTCAACGCCTGTTTTTTGTTGTTTCCCCCCCCAAAAAAAACCAAAAAAAATATAAAATCGTTCAAAAAATACAAAAAAACAAAAAATGTTCAAAAAATAAAAAAAAATATAAAACAACAAAAATATAAAAAAAAAAGTTCTTTTCAGAACTACCTTCCCTTTCAAAAAAAATTGCTAGAATGTTTAGCACTCTGGCAAGCTCTATTTCTTTTGGTTCGCTCCCGGGTTAGCTTCCCGGTACGCGGACCGGGAGCTAACCAAAAAAAATTAAAAAAAAAAAAAAGTGTAAGTATAAGGAAAGTAAACAGAGAGTGATGTTAAAAGAAAGACAGCTATAGGGAGTAAAGAAGAGATACTGTTTAATAGATCTATTTACCGAAGAAAAGACAGAAGAGGGTATAATTGTGAAAAACAAAATAGATAACTAAGTGAAAGAAAAAAAAAGAGAGTATAACATTAACAAAGAAGAGTTTCTTGGAGAATGTGAGTGAATGTTCAAAATAAGATTAAAACATGAGGAATAACAGAGAGAAAAAATAGAAAACAGAAAACAAAAAATAACAGAAAAAGATTAATTGAAACAGCAAAGAAATGTAAGTAACATAGAGCCATATCATCAACATAGGCAATAAAAGTTTTGCAGCTTTTATTGGCAGAAATGTGTCGCTAAAGCTGCTTTTGTGGCAGAAAACTGCCGCTAAAACCACTTTTGCACCAGTTTTCTGCCAATAAAAAGAGCAATAATTTTATTGGCTGTGTTCATAATATTCCCCTTAGTGTGCTTCAACTACACAGAGAAAGCATTATGAACAAGTAGTGATAGAGTGATCAGTCAAAGACACTAAGAGTAATAGAGACGGAGTGAGTGAACAAGAGTGAGGAACTATGAGAAGAGAGGGACTGAGAAAAAGAGTGGAAGGAGTTGAGTAAGTAGGTAATAGAGAAAGGAATGAGGGAAGTAGCAAAGGCAGGAAACTGAGGGTAAAAGAAATGAAGCAGTGGAACTAATAGTAGTTAAATGTGATAGAAATGTAACGAAAAGAGTACAAAATATTTACCTTATAATTGTCGTTAAATTACTCACTTTTTGTTTTTATACTTTCAATCTGTGAAAGAGAGAACAAACATTTGAAAAATATTAAAACATGTATTTAAAAATTAGAAAAGACAAGGGAAAAGATTGAAGGACAAACAGTTTTTCAACAACTTTGACACTTACAGAAGCTTCTGCTTCTCCAGGCCCCCTACACAGTCCTAAAGATATACATTTTAAACTAACAGTATCTTGATGCAGATGAAGTGAGGCCTATCTTAAAACATGGTGCATCTTTTGCATTGCTGTTGTTTCAGAAAAGTGTCGCAAGACACTAAAATTTTAAATAATTGCTTCAGGATGCCAATAAGATGTCTACTATCCAGAGGTTTGTTTGAGGTGAGGCCTACTCAGGGTTGCAGATGAGATTTACACTTGTTGAAGAGTACAGAGGAGATAATACATGTGAAGGTCTACCAATGAAGTGAGTCATGTCCACTGCACTCTTCAACAAAGTCCAAACCTCCTATGTTTCCCTGGACAGACCTAAACTTGATCTGCACAATGTGATTCGTAATGATAGGAAACACAGGTGATGTAAATGAAATACGTGCAATTTATTTTGCTCATTTCACAATCACATCACTTGTGTTTCCTTTGCTTAGGTATCTCATTGTGCAGATGTAGTCCAGCATATGAAAGAATACGCAGAAGTGCAGCACTGCAAGCAACAACTTTGACACTTACAGAAGCCTCACCTTCTCCATGCCTCCTACACAGTTCTACATATACATCATAAATGCAAACAGTACAGAATTAATTATACATGTTAAATGGTTTATTTTTGCTGTTCTCAGAATGTATCAAAATTCACTAAAAACAGTGACTTGAAGGTATTCATCATATAACAGCGGGGAAAAAAAACACAATCAAAATGATTGTGTTTAAAAAACCCATACAACATAAGAAATCAAAATTCAGAACTCCTTAAAGTTAACTTACTTTCCATGACGTCCAAGGATGTCCTATGAACAGCTTACACTCTTTTGTGCTGTTATTACTTTCAGCCCGCCACTTTCTGAAAGAAAATCTCCATCGTTTTTAAAAACACGTTACATGCAATAAATGACTTCTTGCTCTCTACCACAAGTTTCCACAAGGCCAAATCTGGTCAGAGCCATTTATAACTCTTGGATTTCTTGTAAGCCAATCCCGTCATTTGGCATTTCCGCAACTTTCAGAATTAAAATGTTGAAGATCATTTTCACAATCCTGGAATAGTAATATCTTCCCCTTCTTGCTCAGTCATGTTCTACATTTCCTATGACACTGATACTGCTTACTATGAAGCAGACTTACACTACCTTCATGACTACTACAATTATTTAATTCTCTACATCACTTTTAATCACAAAGCAATGTAAAACAGTAGACAGCATTGCAGACTTACATTCCCTCTACTCCATGTTTTGATTGGCTGCTTCAATTAGCTTATAAAAAGAAACAGTTTTTCTGAACTCATTCAAAGTGCACGTATTTCTCCATGACGTCCAGTCCTATGGTTAGAAGTTATATCTCTGAACTACACTTATCCTCAAGGCCAAATTGTGTAGGAGCCATTAGAACTTCTTGAAATTCCACAGAGCACATCCCGAGATTATTTCCCTAAAATTTTGGTTTTAAAAACACCAGGTAAGAGTTTTTAAGGTCATACGGCAATTTGTTTTTGAAAATTAAAACAGAATCATTGCAGAATGACCAGCCATTTCTAGACTTTAAATAAGCTGTGTAATGTCCTGATGTTATTGAAGGGCCGTCATGATATATAATTGCTGCAGTTACAAAAGTCCTTCCTGATATTGACAACTGCGAAGCTACAAAATTTTTAATTAAAGTTGTCAATTTTGTTCCATCAGGCCTACATCGTTGGAACATTAAAATGACATACTGGCCATATGTTCGTATAAATAATGTGGACATCATTTCAGATTTACATTGGCTACACTCCATGTTGTGATCAGCTGCTTTTACTAGCTTATTAAAGGAGACTGATTTACTGTCTGGCAAAGTTAAATATATAAATCTTTCTGAGTCTACACTAGTAGTACTTGATACCATACAGTTCTCGCAGTCATGCTGCCATTGATAAGAAAGCCCAAACAGCTGATCTACATCTACACCTTCAGCATGTAATACATCAAGCATATACATTAAAAACTCCTGACAATCTTGCTGAATATTTTGAGAGAATTGTGTTTGGCCTGAACATCTGTCTAACAGATTTCGAATTTCAGACACACTTTCTATGTTTCTTCTATCAGTGCTACATTTCTCTAACACAGAATTTAACAAACTGCAAAATCTTTGATCAGAATTGACCACAATCTCTTCTTTTACATTTTCTAGAGAAAACAAAACATTAACCACTACATTAGCATAGCAGTTGACACCAGAACTGTTTTCAAATTGAAAACCAACAACATCTTCAACAGAATCCTTTTTGTTTCTGCTTGTAATTTTAGGTTCATCGACTTTTCGTCTTTTTGCTACAACCTCCCCAGTATTGGTCACATTTCTTCGTTTCCGGCCTACCACACGTTTCTCAAACAAAGGATACTGAGGCAAATGTGGCGCATACTCTCTTCTTAACCTATTGTATTCCTTAACACAATCTAGATCAGCACAAATGTTTGTGACATCACACTCAATCAAGTACAATCCCGATAAAGTTCTAACTCGTGACAATGCCACATATGCCATACCCTCCTTGAACACAGAACTGCCAATATTCACTAATGCACTGTCTACACTTAAACCTTGCGATTTATGGATTGTCACCGCATATGCCAAGCAAACAGGAAACTGCTTACGGCGAACATATAAGTCTTTTACAAGCAAAAATCTAGCAGAGCAACGACCAATTAGCTGTACTTCCTCAATGCCATCAAATTTAATTTTTAAAAATTCAATTCCATCTCTATTTCTGTGTTTTACAAAATCAACAACATTACCCATTGATCCATTTACCAGACCTCTTTCAACATGTAAATTCCTTCTTAAAATTATACGGCAGTTCAAGCACACATTCAGAGTCTTTTCAAAACCTGCAGTTTTAGATATACTCTTCTCTAATGAATCCAATTTTGTTTTCAGATTCTCAGACAAAATATTTGTTGATCCCATATGCTCTACTCTGTCAATAGCTTCCAGTTTCACAATCTCTTGCTTTTCTAAATGCAACATTTTGTTGTTGAATTTGGTACATTCCGCAAGAGTTGGCATCAAACATATTCCAGATTTCTTATCAGTAATTTTCTGAAAAATATTCTCAGGCACAACATCTTGTTCTGGATATAAATTTGACAGTAATCGTGCATGTAAAGCGTCTTTCCCATGCTCGGTCACTTTTCCAATTCTAACATCTTGTAGAATAGTCTTGTAAACTTCATCCTTCGCCTGACGCATATTTTCATGCAGTTCAGCATAATTGAAGTTTAACCATATATTGACGTTGCCAATGCTGCCTAGGCACTTCCTGGTATCTTCATGCGTGAGCATTTTGAACACAGGTTGCCCTTTCACTGGTGTCAGCTGCAGAAGATCTCCGAAAACAATGATGTGTTTGCCACCAAATAACACATCATACTCTGTTTTGAGAACTTCTTGCATTCTCAAATGCACAAAGGCAAGCATGACATTGGAAACCATGCTTACTTCGTCAATGATAAGAAGTTTCATTTTCCTCAAGATTCTTGAAACTTCAAAACAAGCATCTCCAGATAGCTTGTGATATTGTAATTTGTTGTCATGCTCCACTGGCAGCATCAGTAAACGATGTAAAGTAATCCCTTTAATGTTATGTGCTGCCAGTCCAGTTGGAGCGGTGACAACACAAGACAGCGATGACTCTGTCCTTTCCTGCAAATAGCATGAAATTGCTTTAATGAGGAAACTTTTTCCAGTTCCCGCTTCTCCACTCACGTACAGTCGGACAGGCTTCAACGACGTACATGAGCACTCTTTCTTGTCATGACTTAATCCATGATCAATTTGCATGGTAACTTCGTCATATATTTTCCTCTGCTCAACGTTGAGTTGTCTTTCCAACTCTTCTAAGTTAACCGCATCCTCCTGAGCATGTGCCATGGCTCTTTCCACTTCATTCATGGCAGTGGCAGCTTCATTTTCGATAACAGGTCCTCCTAGTGGATCCTGACTCAATGAAGCAGAACTCTGACTGTCCTGAGAACTGTCTCTGGCAATCTCGGCTGCAATCGTTGCTTCCTGCTCAATTTCCGCATTCAACATTTCTACATATTTGGGAAAAGCAGGACATTCTATGGTCTCCTTGGCGGCATTGAAAGAGTCTTCGTAACAGAGGAAATCTCCAAGCAGTTCCTCTTCTGCACGCCAAGGCTTGAAAAGTTGCAAAAGTGCTAAATAGAAAAACTCCTTTTTTTCAGGAGATTCGCCACTCAATTTTCGATGGTTTACCAAGTGGCATTTTCTTTGCTTGACCAGACATCCCTCACTTCCTATTACAGCATACACTCCTTTCTCAGTATCTTCTTTGATGTTCCTCTTGAATATGTAATTTTGAAGAACCTCATACAGACAAACATTGTCGAGGTGACTGCTTCTATTCGGATAATATGTATCCAACATGTTGGTCTTCAAAATGTCGGTACTGTTTGGCTCCTTTTCCGCCAAATACTCAATTTCCCGCACAGGTTTCAGAACTCGATTACGCGTTGCAGCAAGACCAAGACTCGCCCAAACGATACTCCTGGACTTGGCATAGAGACTTGCTGAAGACAACCGGTCAGAGCATTCGTAAGCTCCAATTTCTCGATGCGACAACATCTTCAGACTGAAACTGTACAACTTCTTGCTGAGGCTCTTTTCATGGGAAATGTCCTCCCACATATCCTTCAATTCTGTCTTCTCTTTTTTGGTGATGTAAGACGTCACATACCGAGCCACAGCCATACAGTTATCAGCCACAAACTGTATATCCATGTTAGCATTCCACATGGACAAAATCACCGGGTTGTAGTCGTTGATGTACTTGGACTCTTCGTTCCTCTTCAAATTGTATGTGTTTTTAGGTGATTTCTTCATGACATTATGTCGCAGCGAAGACATCAAACTGTTTACTCTTCCTTTAGAAATCACCGGTCGTGGAAAACCGAAACGACATTTGGTGTAGAACTTGTCCTTGTTTCGGAATTTACGACGGCAGTACTTTCCACATCGATGGCTTTGGAAACGCAGAACTTTTTCTCTTAGGCTTTTCTTCTCCTTTGCGTTTGGAACAGCACACGTAGAATACTGTTGGATGAAACTCATCACTGAGTCTTCTGGATCCGTTCCAAATTTAGGTGCATCCTTGATCCACAGCAACATATGTATATGAGGAGCACCTCTTGCTTGGTACTCCTTTCTCCAGAAGAAATCCAACACCTCTCCAAGAGGTGGATTCTTCTTATTCATGATGAAAGACATCATAGCTTCAAATCTATGATTGAAGTACCTACATACATTGACTGGATCCAAAGAGCACAGTTCTCCGGGTGTCTTGAATTCGATGTTATCTACGTTAGCATTTGCCTCTCGTAGAAATTCAAGTAAGTCTTCCCAGCCATACTCGGCACAGCTCAGAGTGAGGAACCATGTGGGAGTACCTAAGTTCCTCAGCATACATTTTAAATCACCATGACGACGGTACCAGTACTCATTAGTACCACGCTGACACGCCATGAGATTAATCAGGTGAGAATCCAAAATACTGTCTTGGACATTGACTTTATCCATAAAGTCACTTGCCGAGATGTTTTGCATGTGTATACCACTTTTCAAGATGTGGTTCACTGCATATGACAGTCCAGACAGATCGCTTTCAAACAGGAGATGAAACAAATAGGGAATGCATTGTCGAAACCTAGCATCTCCTGCATACAATCGCAAAGTCCGGTATTCAGAAGCAGGAATTTGATGAGGTCGCTCATCATATCTTCCTCCCTGACCTGTTGGAAAAAGCTGTGGGAAACACCGAGCTTCCAAACTTTCCTCCCAAACACTAATGGGACTCCCTTTGGCTTGTTTCATTTGAAACAACTCAATAGCATTCCCCATGACTTCCTTGGAATGCAAAGGATGAACACTATAATGTTCATATATTTCTTCACTAGTAGAGGGTTCTACTTTCTCAATTTGACCAGCACACAAATCGCTATCCTCTTCCTCACTTACTTCCTCTTCTGCAACATATACATTCTTATAGTATTTATTATTTTTTTTCAAATACAATGTTGCCTTTTTAACTTTCCTAACATCTACTAAATCTTGCCATATTTTCTTATTCTTTGTCGGAACCCCATTAACTAAGATAACCAGAGGTTCCTCTTCCACTTTTTCTACTCCAATTGTGTTAATGTTTTTCTTCAAATCTAGAGGCAAATAAACAACTCTTCCCTTTAATCCTCTCTGTAAATCTGATGGAGGCAATTTCCCTGTCTTTGGCTCCATTCTTACAATAGCCTGAAAGGGATGGATACTTTGAATCAAAATAGATTCATAAGTATTTAAATCCTTCAATTCAGAAGGAATCTCAACCAATTCCAGATTATTATGAACTGCTCTAGCAGGCATCTGGTTTTGATTTAATTTGCAGCAACAATAAGTACACACACGTTGATCAAATCCCAAATCAAAACAATTTTCTACCATCAAGTATGTTGCAAAATCCTTCCATTCACTATTATTTTCCCTTTCACTTTTTGCATATAAATCCACTAACTTAGTCTGATTCTTATAATAAGTGTGTCGACAACACACACAAGTGAAATTAGGCCTCTCACTTGATTTCACCTGAAACGTCGCAATTTCCCTCTGGAAATTATCTGTACTGGAAACCTGTACACTATCTTCCACATTACCCTCTTCTTCTGGGTCAATTTCAACATTCTCCTCTTTACTTCCAAAGTAACAAAACTCAATTTCTTCACATATGTTCTTCACATCTATTTCAGAACCATGCAAAAGAGCAGCGCATAATTGTTTAAGCATAATTGCTGGACTCTTAGCATAATACAACATTCTAACTAATTTCCTCACTTTATTATGATGCACTGCTAGCATCCTGAAATGATGAAAAACACTCTGGCATACTCTCCTGGAAAGACAAGCCAGTGAATGACCATGCAAACCTGTCACTTCTCTTACTCTGCAAGGATCTAATTCTTGCAACAACCTTATTTTCTGCTTCAAACTTTTCTTATTAAATGACCGTACAAAATCACAAAGCAAATTGATGGAATCCTGTCGCACACTGCAAATACTACTACACTTCCAGGTGTACACAGGACCCTTAGCACGTCTTCCTAAAACCTCATTACCTAACACCTCTTCTGCCTCTGTTGTCACAAGTTTTTCTTTTTCAACTGGACAACCATCTTTCACTTCATAAGCACGACCACTGGTGTCAACTGCATGCACCAAATCATTATCCTGGAAATAACTCTCCTCATTAAAAAATGCCTCACAGCTTGAACTATGCATCCATTCTCCAGAAAAAACTTCACAAAAATTACTACGATTAACTATTCTCTTCCATCTACTATTTCTTTTGAAATCATAAATTGCCTTGTTTAGCTTCCTAATTCTATTGATTATCAAAATAAATAACTTACGTTTAATTTCAAATGCCTGATCAATAACTTTCTCAACTTTTTTTTTTCTCTTATAAAAAAACAGTTTCTGTTGACCTTTCTTAATATTTTTTAACAAATTGCCAATTATCCTGTTGCGGAACATTCGTTTACGAATGTCCCTAAACTGTTGTTTCCTTCTACTATCATGCACAGAGTTATCTCTTGCTCTAGCAGTAACATTTTTGATTGGCCTTTCCTTTCCATTTGAATTCCTTCTCGTTTTATGGACTGAAACATTTTCTGTAGTAATATTTTTTTTTACTACACATATTTCTTATGAAATATTTTGTGCTCTTACCCGGTGCTTTCTTCGTGACTTGACAAATCTTTTTGTTAGAGGACTGCTGCTTATTTTCTTTCACCTGCTGTCTTTGACGTTTTGCAGCCTTTCTCTGTCTTTCTATTGTTGGCATGGTGAAATCTTGAAATGATCTGCAGTTGAATCTGTGGTAAAATATAATAAAAAATGTTATTAACCATTATTACCAAACAGTAAAACAATAACAGTGATCAAAAACTTAACACACTACTTGACATTTTAAATAGAAGATTTTTTAGTCCTTGCAAATGTACAATACAGAAATAGCAGAAAAGAAATGACATTTATATTTATGTTACCTGTGCTATTTTATATGTGAATCTGATCTAATTTTATGAGCATATTTTAATATTTTATTGAAGACACTACACATAACCTGCTTTTGAAGGTGTCTTTATTTTTAAATTAAACGGTTTACCTTTTTACTTTTTATTAATTATAAATTTTAAAAATAAATGTTTATATTTCCATAGGCTCAAGCAGGTCAGCTTCCCATCCTATGTCATATAATTCGGACAAATCTGCATCCTCATCACGCTCTTCTTCATCCTCAGGATTTAAATCATCCAAGGGATCAACATCCACTGATGTTTCAATTACAAGTTCAATGATGAGGTCAAAATCAACTGATTGCAATTTGTCGCTCATGTTGAGGTTGTCTTTATCTTTAAAGAAAGATAACAACAATGAGATGTTGCAGAGTAAGAGACAAATCTCAGAGATTATAATAGTAAAATTGTTTAACAAGAGTAATATTTTGCAGCTATTATTTAGCCATGTCCAGCAATGCTGAGCAGGTGAAGACTATGTCTAAATTTTCAGTGAACAGGACTCATCTCTTCTTAACCTTCGATAAGCCTCACCGACTCTGTGTGTCCTGCACATACTTAAATGTAAAGGGGCAGATTTATATTAAATGGCACATCCCCAGGCATGCACCAGTTAACGTGCACCACTACTCTGCCACCCATGGTGTGCCGTATTTACAATCAGATAGGAGAAAGCTTCGTCAAAACCCTGTGCCTGCTTTAAGCAGGCATAGGTCTTGACGCAACATTGTGGAGATGGGGCACCCCTGAGCCTTGCTTGAGCTGCATCGCACTTGCGATACAACTCCAGCAATCACTACCTTTACAGCACAGATACGTCACGCATCTGTGCCATTTTTGCCCCATGATGCCCCGCATTCTAAATGCAGCACACCATGGGTGGCGGAACAGCGGCGCAGGATGACTGACACATCCCTGGTGATGCACCAGTCATCATAAATCTATCCCTAAGCTTCTTATCTTGTTACAGATGAACCGCCATATGTAGCATGAAACTATTTTGCATTTCCTAAATAGCGAATTTTAAGGAATAAATAGCAATTCTTTACCATTCCTAATTTGCAATGAGCAAATTGCTAATTGCAAGTTACCCATTCATTTCCATGGGCTAGGAGGCTCATAGGAATGAAGGTTTAATTTGCGATTAGCAATTTGCTCATCACAAATTAGGAATTTTTCCAAGGGTGCAGGGGTGTCTCAAGAACACCCTGCTGCACCCCTGAAAAAAAAATTTGGGGGCATATGGCACACATACATGCCCTAAGGGCATGTGTTGGCGTCATATGGGACCTTTTGTTTTTTTGAAAAAAAGCTTTTTGAAAAGAATTCACAAATTACCACCAATTTACCACAATAGTTTCCAAATCCTTAATGTCATTTTTTACATATTTTTTGTTTGATACATTGCATTTAAGTAGTCACAACATTTGCAAATCCTTCAGTGCAATTGCAAAATAAGGAATAGCAAATTTTGCTACTCCTTATTTTGCATCAAACTTGTTTGATACATACCATTTGTCTAATTAACATTCGCAAAGGCCGAAATTCGTAGAATTTTGATCTTTGCGAATGCTAATTAGCTTGATACATATGGCCCCAAGTGAGGCCTGTCTTGCGACATGCTGCATCTTTTGCATCACTGCTGCATCGGTTTCATGTGGTACGTTTTTTTTACACCATGACATATCTGCCTAAATGCATCAATTTGTAATGTTGTCGCCTCATAGCAAATCTTTTGCACCGCCGCTGCATCATAAAAGTGACGCACAGTGGCACAAAAGAGGCATACACCTATCATAAATCTGTCCCTAGCATTTTAAAAGATTAATCCAGGATGACGATGAGGTGTGGCCTATCCAGAGGTTTGTTTAAGGTGAGGCCTACTCAGGATTGCAGATTAAAGTTACGCTTGATGAAGAATACAGAGGAGATAATACATTTAAAGGCCTACCAATGAAGTAAGTAATGTGCACTTTATTGCGCCAGTCATCATAAATGTATCCCTAAGCTTCTTATCTTGTTACAGATGAACCACCATATGTACCATCAAACTATTTTGCATTTCCTAAATAGCAAATTTTAAGGAATAAATAGCAATTCTTTACCATTCCTAATTTGCAATGAGCAAATTGCTAATTGCAAATTAGCACCGCCGCTGCATCATAAAAGTGACGCACAGTGGCACAAAAGAGGCATACACCTATCATAAATCTGTCCCTAGCATTTTAAATGATTAATCCAGGATGACAATAAGGTGTGGCCTATCCAAAGGTTTGTTTAAGGTGAGGCCTACTCAGGATTGCAGATTAAAGTTACGCTTGATGAAGAATACAGAGGAGATAATACATGTAAAGGCCTACCAATGAAGTAAGTAATGTCCACTTTATTGCACCAGTCATCATAAATGTATCCCTAAGCTTCTTATCTTGTTACAGATGAACCACCATATGTACCATCAAACTATTTTGCATTTCCTAAATAGCAAATTTTAAGGAATAAATAGCAATTCTTTACCATTCCTAATTTGCAATGAGCAAATTGCTAATTGCAAGTTACCCATTCACTTCCATGGGCTAGGAGGCTCATAGGAATGAAGGTTGCAATTTGCGATTAGCAATTAGCTCATCACAAAATAGGAATTTTTTCAAGCATGCAGGGGTATCTCAAGAACACCCTGCTACACCCCTGAAAAAGAAATTTGGGGGCATATGGCACACATACATGCCCTAAGGACATGTATAGGCGTCATATGGCACCTTTTGTTTTTTGGAAAAAAATGCTTTTTGAAAAGAATTCGCAAATTACCACAAACTAGAAGTTGGTGGTAGTTTCCAAATCCTTAATATCATTTTTTACATATTTTTTGTTTGATACATTGCATTTAAGGAATCGCAAAATTTGCAAATCCTTCAGTGCAATCGCAAAATAAGGAATAGCAAATTTTGAATTAAGGACATTTTAAGTAATTTCCACATGTGCAGTGTTTTCAAATTATGATTTGGAAATCGTTTTTGGGGAAAAGTAATGGTTTGCAAATTTATGACAAGGACATAATGGTGTATGCTTCTCTATAAGGCATTTCAGTGTCTCTGATGTCATTTTTCCCATATTACATTATAAGACCTTTCCCCATGGAGCACATTCCTTGTAAATATGCTCCCACCTGTGCATGGTGAATTTAGATTTTGACTGTTTGAGTCACATGGCCATGTTAAAAGTCACCCCAAAAAATTGCAAACGCTTTAAAAAAACACATTCATGTGTCTTAAGGACATTTTAAGTCATTTCCCCGTGGACAGTGTTTTGTAAGTGGCGCAAAAGAGGCATACACCTATCATAAATCTGTCCCTAGCATTTTAAATGATTAATTCAGGATGACGATAAGGTGTGGCCTATCCAGAGGTTTGTTTAAGGTGAGGCCTACTCAGGATTGCAGATTAAAGTTACGCTTGATGAAGAATACAGAGGACATAATACATGTAAAGCTCTACCAATGAAGTAAGTGATGTCCACTTCATTGCGCCAGTCATCATAAATGTATCCCTAAGCTTCTTATCTTGTTAGACATCAACCGCCATATGTATCATATAACTATTTTGCATTTCCAAAATAGCGAATTTTAAGGAATAAATAGCGATTCATTACCATTCCTAATTTGCGATGAGCAAATTGCTAATTGCAAATTACCCATTCATTTCCATGGAGCAGGAGGCCCATAGGAATGAAGGTGCAATTTGCGATTAGCAATTAGCTCATCGCAAATTAGGAATTTTTCCAAAGGTGCAGGGGTGTCTCAAGAACACCCTGCTGCACCCCTGAAAACGAAATTTGTGGGCATATGGCGCACATAAATTTTAACAACATTCCTTTACCTCAAAAACGATTTTCAATTCATAATTTGAAAACACTGCCCACAGGGAAATTACTTAAAATGTCCTTAAGACACATGAAAGTGTTTTTTTATTGCCTTTCCAGCATGGTTGGGTCACTTTTAACATGGCTATGTAACACAAACATTTAAAATCTAAATTTCCCATGCACAGGTCGGAGCATATTTACAAGCAACTTGCGCCACAGAGAAAGGTCTTACATTAAAATGGGAAAAATAACATCAGGGACAGTCAATTGCCGTATAAAGAAGCATACACCATTATGTCCTTGTCATAAATTTAAAAACAATTCCTTTTCCCCAAAAACGATTTTCAAATCATAATTTCAAAACACTGCACATGGGAAAATTACTTAAAATGTCCTTAAGACACATAAAAGCGTTTTCTGATTGCCTTTGCAGCATGTTTGTATCACTTTTAACATGGCTATGTAACACAAACATTCAAAATCTAAATTTTCCATGCACATGTGGGAGCATATTTACAAGCAATTTGCGCCACATAATTCATAATTTTCTCCTAAAAGCACACTATTCTCTATCTAAATTAAAGAAATATTTTCTCACCTTAGCAAATACTTTGAGTTTGAAAACAGTCTCAGAAACACACCAATTTGTCTTCAGCAGAGCAAAAGGTATGCACTCCAGAGTCTGCAGCTATCAAAAGCACAGAAATGCTGTAATTCTTCACACATATCTCTCATGTCACCCAATCAAAACTCTTCCCTCACTTTTTTTCAAATGAAAACCCTTCCCCCCTCTGCCCTTTCTGCCTTTTCTGCATGGCAACCACCTCTTGGAAGACTTCTGGTGTTTGCAAGTTCACACAACTTTGTTGCAATTGAACTCTGAACTCTCAGTGCACCTGCATATCCAGTGCATTCTTTCATTTAATGATTTTTTATTGACCATTCAAAATACATCTTTCAAAGAACACATCCGTGCACCCTAACTTTCTGTTTTCAGCAATCAAAATCCACCAATCACTGTTACTGCTTCATGAACACAGAAACTCCACAGTTTTTTTCATTTTAAACTCTCATTTTTTCAACTGCCATTTCATTGCCACACTTCATCTGACTGCAGGAGAACCTTCTCTCACCATGTTTTCTGTCTGGATTGTTGGACATAGTTATATTCACTGGGCTCAAAGGTACGTTGAAAACAGGAAATTACCTAACCTCAATTTACAAGATGTGGAAATTAAGTGGTTTGGCCACAGAGGATTAAAATGTCACCAATTGATACCATTGGTGAAAACCTTTATGCATTTGCCCAAACCTGACCTGTTAATTGTGCACTGTGGAGGTAATGACTTGGGCACTTTGACTGGTGTAGGTCTGGAAATGCTTTTAAAGGACACCTTTGAGCAATTAATGGCACTTTTTCCTCAGACTGCCTTGGTATATTCAAATATATGCCAAAGACAGAAATGGAGGTGGTCAAACCAATTTTGTCCACAAATTGAGAAGTCGAGGAAGCATGTAAACAAATCTGTTTCAGCTTACATGAGAGACCATGGAATGGGCTCCCTGTACAACAATAACTTGCGTTACTACATGCAAGATATCTACAGAGGAGATGGAGTTCACTTCTCAGATGAGGGCAACAGAGTTTTCACTCTGAATTTAAGAATGTGCATTGGTACCTACTTATAAGTACCTAAATGTACCATAAACCCAAAAGCTCTTCTCAGAGCTACCCTACATCTGATCACTCACAATTATTATTTTACTCTAACATTTTTCACTAATTTTCAACAAAGTACGCTCCCTGGGGCGCTACCCAATACGCGAACCGGGAGCTAACCTCGCGAATTTTTTTTTTAAAATGTTTTTTTTCTCGCACATATAAGCCTCCTCAGCCACCCTCAGAAAACCTAGGGGGTCAAGATAACTCTACCGTGCCCCCTTCTACCCATTCTGAACATTATTTGCCCTCCATCTCCTATCTTAATTCGACCGAAACACAAAATGGTGGACTCCCGGAACGCTTAAGGTTCGCGAACCGGGGCGCTCAACGGTTCGCGTACCGGGTAGCTCCCTGGGAAGCGCACCATCAAAAAAGGTGGGAAAGTAGTTCACAGAAAAGCCACTGGAGACAATTTCACCAAATATAGATTAGCTCATACTACATACCAATCCCTACCATTTTCACAAATTTGATTGGAATTCCATTTAGTCATTTAGCCTGTAGACCTCTCTAAATACCCTGAGGTAAATTACTTCACAAAACACATCTGAAGTGTTGGAATTGACAACCAATGAAAATGTTACTTTCATTTTCTACTTTTTTTACCTGACATTTCATTGGTTATATACCTGCATATATATAAAGGAAGAGAAGAAAACACAGCCATTTTGACTACTACTTCTTGCTGTACATTTCAATAGTATTTTCACTAATTCCTTCAACTTCTTTCTAAAGGTAAGTTTTTATTTTTAAAACTGAAGTATATTGTGCACTATAAGTTAATATGGTAAACTTTTTCTGATAGATATATACTATCCCTCTGTAGTAGTTATAGATTTAGAGAGACTTCTCTGTTATAGTTATGGATGGAGTTAGGCTTCTCTTGTATAATTATGAATTTACTTACGTTAAATCACATACACTTTTTTATATTCCTACTTCCACTCTGATACTATACACTGCCCAAAGATAAATTCACTGATAAAAAATGCCTATCTAAAATTATTCCCAACATTGCCCTATCTCTACTAATATATATTTTTTTAATCCAAATTTCAGGCAAAATGGAAGGCGAAAACCAAGTTTCTTTTGAAATGGACCTGCAAGAGAGCAGCCAAGAATTGATTGATACAATTGATCAAATTGACATTGAATTTTTCGATGAAACTTGGGACAATGAACTACTGCAATGTGTACAAGCAGTAGATAACCTCCTTGCAAATGAGGACATTTTACACCCTCAGAGACTACAATGTATATTCCATGATAATTATGAAATTTCTGACAATGAAATGTTAGAAAGTTTAATAAATTATGAAACACAATCACAATAAAAAAAAATGCTTAAAAAATAAAGAAAATAAAAAATAATCAACAAAAACAACAATCAATTAACATACAGCATTTGAAAAGTCTATCATTCATTTTTCATTGCAGTACGCTGCCCAGAACGCTTCCCGGTTCGCGGACCGGGCGCTCCCCACGCAAAAAAAAACAACATTTTTTTTGTTTTTTTTGCCCCGCGGGGCCCTTTTAAAACCTCCACATTAAACCTAGGGGGTCAGGGAGGATCTAGTATGCCCCCTTATGGTCATTTTCGCCTTTGTTTTGGCCTCCTCTTGTCTCTCAATCCTACCGAGAGACAAGATGGCGGCCGCTCCGGACTGTTTAGAATGTTGACAGACACCGGAGAGCCAATCAGCTTAGCTACGCGAAGTTCCGGTACGCTTAAGGTCCGCGGACCGGAGCGCTGCCCGGAGCGCGCTTACAGATATATATCTTTTTTTAAACGTTAATTTCTCAAAATCCACTGGAGCACATATATTGAGACCTAGAAAAGGCACATCGGGCTACCAGTCCCTACAATTTTGCCAAGTTTCATGCAAATCCATTCAGCCGTTCGGGCTAAAAGTTAGGCCAACCGCCCTATGGAAAACTCAATGTTAAAAACACGTTTTGGGACCCCCCTTTTTTCTCGGCCCCCCCCTTGACGAAACCCCCCCAAATTTCCAAGGGCTGCTCAGAAACAAAATGTTCCATTTTCCAGAAAATTTCAGCCAATTCCGTCCACAAACGCCAAAGTTATTAGACATAGAATTTTCAAAAATCCCATAGGGAAAAAATCCTAACTATATATACCTACTGGCGACCGCCAGTAGGTAATATATATATATATATTACCTACTGGCGGTCCCATAGAGAAAAAATCCTAAATATATATACCTACTGGCGACCGCCAGTAGGTAATATATATATATATATTACCTACTGGCGGTCGCCAGTAGGTATATATAGTTAGGATTTTTTCCCTATGGGATTTTTGAAAATTCTATGTCTAATAACTTTGGCGTTTGTGGACGGAATTGGCTGAAATTTTCTGGAAAATGGAACATTTTGTTTCTGAGCAGCCCCTGAAAATTTGGGGGGGGTTCGTCAAGGGGGGGCCGAGAAAAAAGGGGGGTCCCAAAACGCGTTTTTCCCATGTTAATTTCCATAGGGCGGTTGGCCTCACTTTTAGCCCGAACGGCTGAATGGATTTGCACGAAACTTGGCAAAATTGTAGGGACCGGTAGCCCGATGTGCCTTTGCTAGGTCTCAATATATGTGCTCCAGTGGATTTTGAGAAATTAACGTTCAAAAAAATATATATATCTGTGACAGCGTCCCGGGTAGCGCTCCGTTTCGCGTACTTTTCGCGTTACGGAGCTTTGCGAAGCGAAGCTGATTGGCTCTCCGGTGTCTGTAAACATTCCAAACAGTCCGTAGCGGCCGCCATCTTGTCTCTCGGTAGGATCGAGAGACAAGAGGAGGCCAAAGCGAAGGGGCAAATGACCATAAGGGGGCATAGTAGATCCTCCCTGACCCCCTAGGTTTGATGTGGAGGTTTTAAAAGGGCCCCGCGGGGCAAAAAAAAAAAAAAAAATCGAACGGCTGAATGGATTTGCATGAAACTTGGCAAAATTGTAGGGACCGGTAGCCCGATGTGCCTTTGCTGGGTCTCAATATATGTGCTCCAGTGGATTTTGAGAAATTAACGTTTAAAAAAAGATATATATCTGTGACAGCGTCCCGGGTAGCGCTCCGTTTCGCGTACTTTTCGCGTTACGGAGCTTTGCGAAGCGAAGCTGATTGGCTCTCCGGTGGCTGTAAACATTCCAAACAGTACGGAGCGGCCGCCATCTTGTCTCTCGGTAGGATTGAGAGACAAGAGGAGGCCAAAGCGAAGGGGCAAATGATCATAAAGGGGCATAGTAGATCCTCCCTGACCCCCTAGGTTTGATGTGGAGGCTTTAAAAGGGCTCCGCGGGGCAAAAAATAAAAAATCGTTTTTTTTTCGTGGGGTGCGCCCGGTTCGCGTAACGGGAAGCGGACTGGGGAGCGTACTACAAGGAAACAAGAATGATTGACTTTTAACTTATTGTATGTTTATAGACTTTTTTTTTCTTTTTTTTCTGCTGAGTGACGTCTCGGCCTATCTCCACGGGATGCAGTCCCTACCATCTCGGCGTTTAAGCCGAGGGGGACCGGTAGTGTGGGAGAGATAACGTCTGTTAACGTTCGATTCGAAGGAAATCAGGAAGTGTTGATAAACATTGTCTGCGCCATCTTGCCTTTTTTCAAATGCCACACTTTTGTCGTGCACGGCAGCCATTTTAGATGCCTTGACCAGACCCACTCTCTGCACGCTGTCGATCCCTAGCATGGCTCCCCACCCTCGCAAGCATCTCCCCCAGGCACTGGTCACCCCCGCTCTCTGTCTTATGCATGGGCAATAAACCTCCCCCCATCTGCGCTGCTCTTCCCTGAGAATCACACCCTGTGCCCGCCCGACACCTCCCTTTCGCCCTATTCACTACCGCACCCTCTGAAACTCCTCTTCCTCTGTGTCCGATTGTCCAGGCCGGTCCCAGGCTATCACCTAGCCCTGCAGATGTAGTTTATGGCCCCAGCTGTAAAGAATCACCCCTCTTCAAAGGAGTTACAGTAGATCAAGGCCCCCACCCGATGAGATCCGTCACACCACACGCGTTCCTACTATCTGAAAACCATCCTGTATTGTGATTGGGGAGGGGACCGAGCCTGAAGCGGAAGATTCGAGGGATGCCTCTTTGTACATCAAAGTTTTTACAATTATGTGTCACATTAAAAATATATAGCACTCCAACAAAGTAGTAGGATTATAAAACTTTAATAACTTATAAATATATACAACGCAACAAAAACAGTAAAAACATTTAAACATTTTTAGGAAAAAAGAAGCAACAATGGTCAGTAGCTGTGTTTTGTGCGAATAGTCCCAAGGCAGCACAACGTGCTGAGTTCTGGACGGCACCCAGGTGATGTTGCCTGGGTGCCGCACTGGTTTTGAGTATCCACAATGCAGCTCCGAAAAACGGCGTGGGGCGTCCCGGGGGGTGGCCTCGTCAGTAGCGGTCTGTTGTGCGAATAGTCCCAAGGCAGCAGAACGCGCTGAGATGTGGATGGCACCCAGGTGATGTCCAGTAAGTTGCCGCACTGGTTTTGGTATCCTACAATGCTGCTCCGAATAACGGCGTGGGGCGTCCCGGGGGGGTGGCTCGTCAGTAGCGGTCTGTTGTGCGAATAGTCCCAAGGCAGCAGAACGCGCTGAGATGTGGATGGCACCCAGGTGATGTCAAGTAAGTTGCCGCACTGGTTTTGGTATCCTACAATGCTGCTCCGAATAACGGCATGGGGCGCCCCGGGGGGGGGGGTGAGGCGGCGTGAACGGGCCTCCCCAGGTGGAGGCTCGTCTGCTGTAGTGGGGCGCCCCTTTACCGTTTCAGTTGCCATTCCACCCGCTTTTGGTACACTGTGCCAAAATCCGCCATTCAGCTGAGTTGCGCCCACTCTTGCGGTGCAGCGATAGGCGGCTGCCACAGGACTCTCAAAATGGCGGCAGGCTCTTTCCTTTTTGGGCCTGGTCCACTGAAATGGCCCTGGGACACCTTGGAAATCGGACGCTTGTCTGCTAGGTCTTGGACCCCATTCTCGAAAGCGTCCCCTCAGCCTTGAAGATTCTACAAAAGTCTTGGGGGCCCCCGACTCCTGCAGGCTTCCGGTGGGGAGCGGCTGCCATGATTGCTCGCGGAATGACCACGACGGAGCCACGAGATGGTGGTGCTTTCATGCTGACGCCAGCTTCAGTCTGAAACATCCAGAAACAAGGTGGGGCTTTCATCGTTTGGGGAAAAAAAAAAGTTTTAATCCAATGAAAAGTGTTATTTTTAGGTCATATGATCAAGCCTTCCATCATTAGGAAACCAAAAGTAAAATGAACCAATGAAAAGTTTTATAAACAAGTCTCATGACCTGTTATGCGGCATAGGGTATAAAAAGCGTAGAAAATCCGTTGGCACGTGAGGCGGCGTCAGTAGCGGACCGATGTGCGAATAGGCCAAAGGCAGCACAACGCGCCAAGATCCGTATGGCACCGAGGTGGTGTCCACCAAGTTGCCGCACTGGTGTGGGCATCCTACAATGCTGCGCCGAAAGTCGGCGTGGGGTGCCCCGTTGGCCTGTGAGGCGGCGTCAGTAGCGGGCCGATGTGCGAATAGGCCGAAGGCAGCACAACGCGCCAAGATCCGGATGGCACCGAGGTGGGGTCCAGCAAGTTGCCGCACTGGTGTGGCCATCCTACAATGCTGCGCCGAAAGCCGGCGTGGGGTGCCCCGTTGGCCTGTGAAGCGGCGTCAGTAGCGGACCGATGTGCGAATAGGCCGAAGGCAGCACAACGCGGCAAGATCCGGATGGCACCGAGGTGGTGTCCAGCAAGTTGCCGCACTGGTGTGGCCATCCTACAATGCTGCGCCGAAAGTCGGCGTGGGGCGCCCCGTTGGCCTGTGAGGTGGCGTCAGTAGCGGACCGATGTGCGAATAGGGCCAAAGGCAGCGCAAAGCGCCAAGATCCGGATGGCACCGAGGTGGGGTCCAGCAAGTTGCCGCACTGGTGTGGCCATCCTACAATGCTGCGCCAAAAGTCGGCGTGGGGCGCCCCGTTGGCCTGTGAGGCGGCGTCAGTCAGTGGGGGCTGTTTGAGGATCTGACTGCATTGGAAAGCAATGTGATGCTGTGCGTCGCCCCCAAGATGAAGGTTCCTCGGCTGCAGTGGGGCGCCCCTTGGTGTTTCACTCGCTATGCAGCTGAGTTGCGTGCGCACTTGCGGCGAATAGGCCGAAGGCAGCACAACAATATTTTCGGAATGGAAGACACCACAAGGCGCTAAGATTCGGTTGGCACCGAGGTGGTGTCTAGCAAGTTGCCGCACTGGTGTGGCCATCCTACAATGCTGCTCCGAATAACGGCGTGGGGTGCCCGAAGGGGGGGGAGGCGGTGTGAACGGGCCTCCCCAGGTGGAGGCTCGTCTGCTGTAGTGGGGCGCCCCTTTACCGTTTCAGTTGCCATTCAGCTGAGTTTCGGCCGCTCTTGATGCTACAGCGACAGGCAGCTGCAACAGGACTCTCAAAATGGCGGCCTGTTCTTTGGATTTGGGCCTGGTCCACTAAAATGGCCCTGGGACACCTTAGAACTCGGACGCTCGAATTTTTTTTCCTTTCCTCTACATGCAAAAAAGGTAAATGCCCGGTACGTTACCTGCCTCATCTACCACGATGTACTCTCCAGAGGAACCGAAAAAAAATATAGTTATGGTAATTATACCATGCATCGTCATATGGAGAGGTGGCACCGATTAATTATAGTGCTGCACAAAAGAGAGATTTGGAGGAGAACCCCCGATCTGCCAGTACATTCACCAAAGAAGTGGCACTGACAGCATCAGAGGCAAGGGAAACGGTCCCAAATATTTAGAAGAACTTTGGAAAGATTAAAATGACATGTTTAGATTGTGGCAAATTAATTTCATGTGGACAGATGAGTGTTACTCTAATAAATACAGCATATGAACATCATCATAGTCGATGGTTGGTGGAGACATTTTGACTATATCCTGGACCTGCCCGTCCTCGCCCAAAATGGCGCCGGAATAAATGGGACTCGTAACTCCTTGTTGTGTACTGGTTGCACAACCTTGATATCACGAGATACGTATGCAGTTTTGAAGCACATGGCGGGCGGGGACGAGAATTGATTGAATATTTCGACATCCCTATTGATATTAAGTTCTGATGTGTTATTGATTACTGTACTATTGAAAGTTTGAATTAACGTCACCCATGGTACTTGCCCGCAAATGTATATCTAGATAATTTTATTGTAACTGGCCCTGTCGTATTTTAATTATAAAATGTACGTCCACCGATTCCGCAACTGTTAGACACCTTAGTTCTTGCAACCTAATGGCCCGCCCGTTACGTTCCTCTACAGTGTAAATGTCTACTCATCATATACGATTACAGTTTGCTCCGTGGCCGGCCCACGTGGTTATAGGCCCTTATTTGTATACTGACATTTTCACAATAAATGTTTTTAAAAGAAAACATGGTAGTAGTATTTACATTGGTAAAGTTTTTAATAATAGTCACTGTTTTAGAATCAGTAAAAGGCAAGTGAAATAAAGCAGTCCAATTACATGAAGGGTAAAAGGTATAATACGCAGGAACGCAGTAAAGATAAATGGTCAAGGGCTGTTGTGTTTTCTACTCCTGCAACATAAAGTGATCGATAAGAATCTGATATTCAGGCGTATCGGCGACTAAGACAGCAGGCCGAGCCTCTTTTGCTCAACGGCTCCGTCATGGGACGAAGAAACGCCCTTTTTCTCGAAAAAGGAATATATTTTACTTGCAGAACAGTTGTAAATTTTCCGGGAAAGTACATTAGCCTGGAACATTATAACATATGTTTAAGAAAAAATAATGTTCGAAAGTAATAAAAAGCGTAATTTTTAGGTCATATGACCAAGCCTTTCATCATTAGAATAAGAAAAGTAATTGAACCAGTGAAAAGTTTTATTAACAAGTCACATGACCTGTTATGCTTACGTTACGCGCTGCGCGCCGCGCCCCGGATCGCTTCCGGGAAGCTGCGCTTCGCGCACCGGAGCACTTCCGGATGCGCTAACGCGGCGCGTCATATGACGCATTACGCGACAACGCAGGTCCAGAATATAGTCAAAATGTCTCCACCAACCAGCGGTCGGAACACAACCCCTTTCAGCAGGCTAAATAGTTCTGTTAAATGACAACAGAAGGGACAGGCAACAAGAACCATCAGTCAAAGAGGGGAGGGCAAGTTCTTCTCTACCGGGTCACGTTGGGGCGCTACCGGAACTGATCGAATTGGTAGTCTACAGTGTTTCTGGATGTTTCAGACTGAAGCTGGCGTCAGCATGAGAGCACCACCATCTCGTAGCTCCGTCGTGGCCATTCCACGAGCAATCATGGCAGCCGCTCCCCACCAGAAGCCTGCGGGAGTCGGGGGCCCCGAAGACTTTTGTAGAATCTTCAAGGCTGAGGGGACGCTTTCGAGAATGGAGCCCAAGACCTAGCAGACAAGCGTCCGAGTTCCAAGGTGTCGCAGGGCCATTTTAGTGGACCACGCCCAAATCTGAAGAGCCGGCCGCCATTTTGAGAGTCCTGTGGCAGCTGCCTATCGCTGCACTGCAAGAGCGGGAGCAACTCAACTACATGGTGAGCGAGACGCTGTAGTCGAAAGAGCGGGCGGTAAACAGCTGAATAGCGGAAGAGGCACAGTGTAGCAAAAGCGGGCGGAATGTCAACTGAAACGGTAAAGGGGCGCCCCACTACAGCGTGTCTTTAGGTGAAACGGATTGTGGGACAAGGTCAAGAATGGAAGAGTCACCAAAAGGCAAAAAGTTCCGCTTGACCCCGGGAGCCGGCCACCTATGTCGGGGGCGATCTCAGGCCACACCAGGGCAACACGACTTGGGGAGGGGGCCGGAGCCAAGCGCCCCCTCCGAGTCCGCGCCATCACACCGTCCCTCGGGGGCCTCCGTCAAGTGGTTCAGGGTGGCACCGCATCACATTGTTTTCAAATGCAGTCACGTCCTCAAACAGCCCCCACTTACATTGAGAATAGTGAAGCTGTAGCAAGTGCAAATAAGCTTCAGACAGTGTTACAAGCACTCCTCAAAACTTTGAACTATCAGAGTGCATGAGTTTCATGCTCGATCGATTGAGCTAGCCGGATCGGGCACCAAAAAGTATAAAATAGTTATGTAAATAGTTATTTAATAAAATGTTTTACCCTGTTACTTTGCTGGTGTGTTGTATATATTTGTAATATTTGCATAGAGTTTATCGTTATTTTGGGCGGGGTGGGTGGCGGAGCCGAGCTGTCTTGCAGCCATCATGGTGTGGAGCTCAGTTCATCTCACTAGTTTCGTATTTCTCATGAGGGGTTGTTCCTAATGTTTCTATTTTAGCGAGGTCAAAAAGAGATCCCATTAGTGGCCTACTGATTTTGCTCGATTCCTTTTGTTTTTTTACACGATTTTTCACTATCTGCAAAGACTAAACAGAGTATTGCGACTCTGTGCTTGTTTGTAAATAGAAAATGAACCAAAGAGAACCAATTCTAAAACAGTAAATGCTTGGATAACAATCAATCAAATGGAGAGAGAAGCAGGCACGACGGATTACAACGGGGGCAAAGGCCTGCGTTAACTACTCTTCACTATCTGCAAAGAGAGAGTACTCCTAATAGAAATGAGGGGGAGGGGGGGGCAGCATTCAAAGCAGATCAGTGTGCATAAACACGAAAATGTTTTTACTTACCATGTACTTGACATTCGACAGCTTATGATATTTGCTATTAAAAAACCATTGAAATTCACTGAAAAAACCATAGGTTAGAGACCATATATAGTTAGGAATTAGCATTTAAAAAACCTTGAAAATTCACTGAAAAAACCATAGGTTATAGACCATATATAGTTAGGAATTAGCATTTAAAAAACCTTATTTTACTCACACAAAACCATTGAAATTCCATATATAGTTAGTTGCACTAACTATATATCGCGCACCCGCAATTCACTGCTGATGATGTCACATATTACATCATTCATGACATGGTCAGTGACATCACTGATGACATCACTGATGACATCTCAAATGACATCACTGATGACATCACTGATGACATCTCAAATGACATCACTGATTACATCACTGATGACATCTCAAATGACATCACTGATAACATCTCAAATGACATCACTGATGACATCTCAAATGACATCACTGATGACATCACTGATGACATCTCATTTGACATCATTGGTCACATCACTGATGATATCATTCATGTGACAATACAATGCATCTCCTCACACTTTCATATAACCTCTGTTACACCCAGTGTTAAATACAGAGTATAATTTTTTAAACCATTGACACACCAATACTAGTTACTACATACGCACTCACTGATTCCTATGTTTACACAAACACTCACTCATTCACCCATACAATCATTCATACATACAATCACTCATCTTTACAACACTATCATATGCACTCATACACCTATACAGACACTCACACTCTGCCACTCATCCATGGAGTTACTCACACACCTAGTCAGTCCTGTAAAGAATCAATTACACTTCCATTTTCTAATCTATACAGTTAAACATAGAGCACCTTACATTTTCAAACATATACTAACACATACTTACTCTCTTATACAATCATTGATACAAGTACACATTGATCTGCACAGAGTCACACACCTCCCAGCCAGCCACACACACACTCAGTCTCCCATACAAATACTTGGGCAATCAATCAATAACCCATATAGTTACTCATATAGCTACTGATCAACACATGCAGCAGTTTACAGAACAAAAGACATAATGATGCACAAATTAAGACAGTTTAGTCACTAACCCATGCACTCAGTGAGACACATTTAATCACTCACTCATACATTCAGTCATGCACCTACTAAATCCTTCGTCCAGACACTTATACATCTACTCATTCTTCAATATGTAAGACATATTTTAACTTTACAGAAACATACAGTCACTGGATGTTGTCATCAGTGATGTCATCAGTGATGTCATTTGAGATGTCATCAGTGATGTCATCAGTGATGTCACTGACCATGTCATGAATGATGTAATATGTGACATCATCAGCAGTGAATTACGGGTGCGCGATATATAGTTAGTGCAACTAACTATATTTGGAATTTCAATGGTTTTGTGTGAGTAAAATAAGGTTTTTTAAATGCTAATTCCTAACTATATATGGTCTATAACCTTTGTTTTTTTCAGTGAATATATATATATATATATATACATATATATATATATCCACCTCCAACCTCCGACCTTGAGCCCCGGGGGGGCTCAAGGTCGGAGGTTGGAGGTGGATTGAATTGTACAAGAGCCCGACCCGCCTGCATTACACACCAATGTTAAAAGGTATGAAATGTTCAACCGATGAAATGGTGTAGCAGAGCAAGGGAAAACGAACTGACACATGTCAGTTTGTGATGGACTTTAAAAACAAATGCTGGAGAAATGCAATATTCAGGGCAGCATGACAATATGGAGCCGTTTTTTGTGCACATGTGGAATAATGAAAAATGAAAGAAAATGAAAGAAGATCGTTCAGCCTGCAATTCCACTGAAATAACTAATAATTGTGAAAATGAATTGCTAACTGGATCCAAAACTTATTATGAACTACCCAGTGCATTATGGACATTTTAGTACACTAGGACTGCAAAGTGACATCGCAGTCTTAGTTAAAGGGGGCACGAGGAAGGTCACGCCCTCAATTATCCAGAAGGCTCACCTGTGACCAAGACTCTACATGAGTTGAAACGTGTAAGGATTTCCATGCTGCCACTGTGAGGTTTTCGTGAATAAAAGCGCATGTTTGCAGAGTCTGGTCTCGGCGCTCATCTTTTGTTCCTACAAAGGAGGTTTCTGTGGATATATATACATATATATATATATATATATATATATATATATATATATATATATATATATATATATATATATATATATATATATATATATATATATATGTATATATATATATATATATATATACTAGCAGCCTGTCCCGACATTGTCCGGGTATGAAATAGAATGTGTGTAATGTGTGTATTCAGATACGGTCATTCGCGTGTTTCCCCGCTTGCGGCAGCCCTGGTTCATGTTAGCAGGCGCATGTAATTAGTGTAGTGATCCGCTGCCTGAGCCCGGCTACAGCCCTGCCTGATGTTAGCAGGCGTGTGTAATTTGGTTTAATGTGATAGTTCAGTAACAGCGCGCATGAGAGGCTGCAGTAATTGTCCCCGCAGACACGCTCAGTCGCGTGTGCCCGCGCTTGAGGGCACACGACGACCGTCTAACAATTAGAATTGTGTGAGTCTTGAAGGATTGTTTCCCGCTGTTCTTATTTTTTTATGACCCACACCGACGCTCTTCGGCCCGAGTGCTTTTTAGACGCACCCAGGCCAAGCCACACACTGCATTCGGCCCTTTCAGACGCACCCAGGCCAAGGCACACACTGCATTCGGCACTCCCAATATGTGTGAGACAACGGGCAATCCCCCAAGGGAGTCTTGCGAATGGTTACTTACCACGCTTCGAGGTGAACGCCTTTGTGACGCCCCAGCACACAGCCAAAGCAGACGATCTGATTAATGTACGACCCAGATGGCATGAAGTGCGGAACGTTGCACACGCCCCCAGCGTTTGTCACACCACCAGTGTGCCCCTAGATGCGGCGCAATTGTGTAATTGGCGCTTCACATGGCATGAAGGGTGGACACAGCGCGGACACACGCCCACAGCGTTTGTCACGGCCCCAGCATGTCACACCCCCAGCGTGCCCCTTGATGCGGCGCAATTACGACTCACATGGCATGAAGGTCGGAACGTACCACACGCCCCCAGTGTTTGTCACGCCCCAGCACATGCCCACAGGAGAATGTAGACACGCCCACAAGGGATTACTTTGCTGGCACGGTACTTTTACCTTTTAAATGTATATGGTGGCCGTCTGCATAGCCTATGTCCTTCTGCTGCAACTGCCCTTTCCAACGCTGTATTGGGTGTTGTGATTGGTGCTGTGATTACTGAGATTACCCGCCTCAAAGGTTTGAGCTCTCTCATTCTAATATTAGTATGGATATATATATATATATATATATATATATATATATATATATATATATATATATATATATATATATATATATATATATATATATATATATATATTTATATATATATTGATACCCCTCGGTTCCTTTTCGCCAGAATTTGCAGCGCTCTCTCGCCGGTTCGTAAATCCCCGCGGCAGAACCACGCCACTTTTAAATCCACAGCCAATTCCCCCAGCTGGGAGAAAAACGGGACGAACTCGCGTTTGTCTTCACTTATGTGCTTTTTTATTTAATCCTCACAGCATGGAGTTTCGCAAGCAGGCAGGCACAAATCTACGCGTTTCGGGATAGCATATCCCTTGTTCACGATCAATTTGGCTCCAGGCTCTAAGTCTCAATATAGTGAGTCACATTATTACATAATTTCCTGTTTGATGTTATTTTGGCCCTCGGCCTTATGGATGATGTAGTTTTTTGCAATTTTTTTAAATATTTTTTTTTATCCGTCTGCATAGCCTATGTCCTTCTGCTGCAACTGCCCTTTCCAACACTGTATTGGGTGTTGTGATTGGTGCTGTGGTTACTGAGATTACCCGCCTCAAAGGTTTGGGCTCTCTCTTTATAATATTAGTATGGATATATATTACCTACTGGCGGTCGGAAATGACCATAAGGGGGCAGGGTAGACCCCCCTGACCCCCTAGGTTTGTTGTGGGGGCCATAAAAGGGCAGGGGGAGCGCCCGGTACGCGCACCGGGGAGCGTACCTTGGGGAAAAGCCAGTGAAACAGTAAAATATTAATGTAAAGTGCTTAGAGGTAGGGTAGCTGTCAATAGAGTTGTTGTGTTGTGTGGGTGATTTAAGTACCAACATGTAGGTACCAATGCAGAGTCTTAAATTCAATGTACACCGTCTCCTCTGTAGATATCTTGCATGCTGTTACAGAAGGTATTGTGATATATGGAATCCATACCATAGTCTGTCAGGAAAGCAGAAACAGATCCTTTAAGCACTCCTTGAGAAAGCCTATGGGATCATGGGTAGTCTACCCTAATCCCTTATGATGTTTTGAAGTATTACATTTTACTCTCTTCTGAATCTACACAAAATTGGTGGTGATATTGTGCATTAGAGACAGACAGTGAGAGAAAGGACGCTGGAGATCAAAAAGAGATGTCAAATACACATTCGAGATAATATAGTGGGAGAAAGGAAGTAACTATGAGCAAACTTACTATGTAACACAAAAAAGTTGCACAGTATACTGTAAGTCTCACTTTATAATATAATCTTTTTGGTACTACTTCATGAATTACATATAAAAATGAATAATGTCTCAAACAATTTTTAATTACTAAATATAAATTTATTGTTCTGAATTTTCATAATTTAATAACACTTGCAACATTTCATTATCCGGAATCTCCTCCAAATTTTTATTGCATGATTCCATATTATCTAAACAGTCAATGAATTGTTCGTCAAGAGACTCATCCAGGAAGTCAAGAAAATCTTCTTGAAGAATTTCCTCATCGGTAATTTCCAAAAGAATCTCCTCATTAGTAATTTCGAAAGAATTATTGATGGTCCGTGGTGTATCTTCCATTTTTTTACTGTAAATTGCATAAAAAATAACTATATCAGTAGAGTTAGGGCACTGTTGGGTTTAAGTTCAGACAGGTACTTCTGAGTTTTTAACGGTGAAGTTATCTTTGGGCAGTGTATGGCATCAGGCAGGAAGTAGAAATATAAAAAAGTGTATGTGAAGAAGCCTAAGTAAATTCATAATTATACCAAATAGGCCTAACTCAATCTATAACTATAACAGAGAAGCCTATCTTAATCTATACCTATAACAGAGGGACAGTAAATAACTTTCAGAAAACGTTTTTAAAAAATTAACTTAAAGTGCCCCTTACAAATTAACAACTTACCTTATAGAAAGGTGATGAAGATAAATGAGAAAATCCATTAAAGATGTGCCTCCGGTAGTTGTAGTCAAAATGGCCGTGTTTCCCTCTCATTTTTCATTTATATTCATGTACATAACCAATCAAATGTCAAGAAATAAAAATAGAAAATGAAAGTAACATTTTGATTGGTTGTAAATTCTAACACTTCATATGTGTTTTTGTCATGTAATTTACCTCAGGATATTTAGACAGGGCTACAGCCCAAATGGCTCAATGGTATTCCACCAAATTTGGGAAAATGGTAGGGACTGGTATGTAGTAGGGCCTATTCTATATTTGGTGAAAGTCTCTCCAGTGGTTTTTATGTAAATTAACTTTTAACATTTTTTGGGAGCGCTTACCGGTGCGCGCCCCGGTACACGTACTGGCAGCGCTACGGGAGTCCTCCGTCTTGTGTTTCGGTAGATTTTAGACACAAGATGGAGGACAAACAATGTTGGGAAGGGGTAAAAGGGGGCCCGGTAGACACCCCCTGACCCCCTAGGTTTTCTGAGGGGGACTTAGGAGGCCCATATAGGCCCAAAAAACATTTTTTTTTTACTTTTTCGCGGGGGGAGCGCCCAGTACGCGTACCGGGGAGCGTACCGGGGAGCGTACTCTGGTGAAAAACAGTGAAAAAAGTTAGAGTAAAGTAATCATTTTGAGTGATCAGAGGTAGGGTAGCCCTGAAAAGAGCTTTTGGGTTCTGTGGCTGATTTAGGTACCTACAAGTAGGTTCCAATGCACAGTCTTAAATTTAGGAGGAATATTCTATTCCCCTCATCTGAGAAGTGCCCACCATCTCCTCTGTAGATATCTTGCATGTTGTAACGCAAGTTATTGTTGTATATTGAACCCATTCCATAGTCTCTCATGTAAGCAGAAACAGATTTATTCACATGTTTCCGTGCTTTCTCAAATTGTGGACAAAATTGGTTGGACCACTTCCATTACTGTCTTTGGCATATATTGGAATATACCAAGGCAGTTTGTGGAAAAAGTGTCATCAATTGCCCAAAGGTGTCCTTTAAAAGCATTTCCAGACCTACCCCAGTCAAAGTGCCTAGGTCATTTCCACCACAGTGCAAAATTATGAGGTCAGGGTGTGGCAGATGGTAAAAGGTTTTCACCAATGGTATCAATTGATGACATTTCAATCCTCTCTGGCCAATCCACTTGATGTTTACATTTGGTAAATCAAGGTTGTGAAAATTTCTGATAGCTGCAGACCTTTGAGCCCAGGGATATAGCTATGTCCAATAATCCAGACAGAATACATGGTGAGAGGAGGTTCTGGTGCAGTCAGATGAAGTGTAGGAATGAAATGGCAGTTGGAACAGTAGGAGTTTGCAAAAAAAAAGTGTGGAGTTTCAGTGCTCTTGAATCACAAGCAATGATTGGTAGATTCAGATAGTTGAAAACTGAAAGTTAGGGTGCATGCTTCTGTTCTGTGAAAGAAGTAATTTGAATGGTTAAGAAAAAGTAATTTAAAGAAACATAACACCGGATAAGCTGGTGTATTGAGAGGTCACACATCCTTGCTGAGTTCATTTTCAACGTTGTAGAATAAACTTTTAAACCTGAGAGTTCAGTGAGGAGGGAGTTGCTATGGTAACACGTAAATGAGGGGCTGAGGGGGGGAAGGGTGTTGGTTTGAAAATAGAGAGGGAAGAGTTTTAATTGGTTAACATGAGGGATATGTGTGTAGAATTAGAGGTTTTCTGTGCCATTCATGGTTGCAGTGCCTGGAGTACATACCTTTTGCTCTGCTAAATAAATATTGGTGTGTGTGTCTGACACTGTTCTCAATCTCCCAAAGCATTTGAAAAGGTGAGTAGTGATTCATTTAATATAGATAGAGACTTGTATACTCTATGGAAAAGATTTGGAAGCAAAATGTGGTTTTTTAATGTTGCTTTGTGTCATGTTTTTTGATAATGCTTGGTAAAAAGTTTTTGCTGCATAGAGGAATTGTATTTTGTAAAATTGTGAAGTTTCAGTAGTGACATGGAATGCCTCTACATAGGACCTGTGCTGAGTTTCTTAAATGTTATTTAAAAAACGATTTTGGGGCAAATTAATTGCTTTTACATTTTTGAGAAGGAATAAATAGTGTCTGCATGATTAAATAAATATATTTGAACCTTTCACAATCATGTCACTTGTGTTACCTCAGATTAGGAAGCAGATTGAGCTTCTTTCTTGTTGGTTTGTGTCATGTTTTTTGATAATGCTTGGTATGAACATTTGCAAGATAGAGGATTTGTATTTTGTGAAATAGTGAGGTTTCAGTAGTGAAATTGAATGCTTGTACATAGGACCTGCGCTCTGTTTCTAAAATGGTATTTAAAAAACGATTTTGGGGAAATGAATGGCTTTTACATTTTTGAGAAGGAATAAATAGTGTATGCATGATTAAATAAATATATTTGAACCTTTTACAATCATGTCACCTGTGTTACCTCAGATTAGGAAGCAGATTGAGCTTCTTTCTTGTTGGTTTCTGACATGTTTTTTGATAATGCTTGGTATCAACATTTGCAAGATACAGGAATTGTATTTTGTGAAATTGTAAAGTTTCAGTAGTGAAATTGAATCCTTGTACATAGGACCTGTGGTCTGCTTCTAAAATGTTATTTAAAAAACGATTTTGGGGCAAATGAATGGCTTTTACATTTTTGAGAAGGAATAAATAGTGTCTGCATTATTAAATAAATATATTTGAACCTTTCACAATCATGTCACCTGTGTTACCTCATATTAGGAAGCACATTGAGCTTCTTTCTTGTTGGTTTGTGTCATGTTTTTTGATAAGATAAAAAGATTGAGGATTTGTATTTTGTGAAATAGTGAGGTTTCAGTAGTGAAATTGAATGCTTGTACATAGGACCTGCGCTCTGTTTCTAAAATGTTATTTAAAAAACGATTTTGGGGCAAATGAATGGCTTTTACATTTTTGAGAGGGAATAAATAGTGTCTGCATGATTAAATAAATATATTTGAACTTTTCACAATCATGTCACCTGTGTTACCTCAGATTAGGAAGCAGATTGAGCTTCTTTCTTGTTGGTTTGAGCCATGTTTCTTGATAATGTTTGGTATCAACATTTGCAAGATAGAGGAATTGTATTTCGTGAAATAGTAAGGTTTCAGTAGTGAAATTGAATTCTTATACATAGGACCTGCTGTCTGCTTCTAAAATGATATTTAAAAAAACGATTTTGGGGCAAATGAATGGCTTTTACATTTTTGAGTAGGAATACATAGTGTCTGCATGATTAAATAAATATATTTGAACCTTTCACAATCATGTCACCTGTGTTACCTCAGATTAGGAAGCAGATTGAGCTTCTTTCTTGTTGGTTTGTGTCATTTTTTTTATAAAGCTTGGTATCAACATTTGCAAGATAGAGGACATGTATTTTGTAAAATAGTAATGTTTCACTAGTGAAATTGTATGCTTGTACATAGGATCTGCGCACTGTTTATTAAATGTTATTTTAAAAACGATTTTGGGGCAAATGAATGGCTTTTACATTTTTGAGAAGGAATAAATAGTGTCTGCATGATTAAATAAATATATTTGAAGCTTTCACAATGATGTCACCTGTCTTACTTCAGATTAGGAAGCAGATTGAGCTTTTTTCTTGTTGAATTGTGTCATGGTTTTCGATAATGCTTGGTATCAATGTTTGCAAGAGAGAGGAAATGTATTTTGTAAAATAGTGAGGTTTCAGTAGTGAAATGGAATGCTTGTACATAGGACCTGCGCTCTGTTTCTTAAATCTTATTTGAAAAACGATTTTTGGGCAAATGAATAGCTTTTACATTTTTGACCAGGAATAAATGGTGTGTGCATGATTAAATAAATATATTTGCAGTTTTCACAATCATGTCACTTGTGTTACTCTAGATTAGGGAGCAGATTGAGCTTTTTTCTTCTTGCTTTTTGTTAAGTTTAATGATAATGTTTGGTATCAACATTTCCTAGATAGAAGCATTGTATTTTGAAAAATAGTGAGGTTTCAGTAGTGAAATGGAATGCTTGTACATATGACCTGCGCTCTGTTTCGTAAATGTTATTGAAAACACGATTTTGGAGCAAATGAATGGCTTTTACATTTTTGAGAAGGAATAAATAGTGTCTGCAAGATTAAATAAATATATTTGAACCTTTTACAATCATGTCACCTGTGTTTCCTCAGATTAGGAAGTAGATTGTGCAGATGAGGTGAGGCATGTCCAGGGGTGCAAAGGAGGTGAGACCTGTGTCCATGAGTGCAGTGTAGAGGACTCACGTCCTCTGACTCTTGGACAAGACTCATCTCCTCTGTGCCCCCTGGACAGGCCTCAATGTATTGGGTATAATTGATGGTAACAGGGTGCAGATGAGGTGAGGCGTGTCCAGGGGTGTAGATGAGCTGAGGCCTGTCTAGGGGTGCATATGAGGTGAGGTCTGTTCAGGGTTGCAGATGAGGTGAGGATTGTCCAGGGGTGCAGAGGAGGTGAGGCCTGTGTCTAAGAGTGCAGTGGGGGAGAGGCTTCATGAAGTCAATTCCACTGCCCTCTTAGACACAGGCCTCAACACCTCTGCTCCCCTGGACAGGCCTCACCTCATCTGCACTCCTGGTTAGGCCTCACCTTATCTGCATCCTGTTACCATCAATTATACCCATTACATTGAGGCCTGTCCAGGGTGCACGGAGGAGGTGAGGCTTGTTCAAGGGTCAGAGGAGGTGAGTCCTGTCCAATGCACTCTTCGACACAGGCCTTACTCCTCTGCACCCCTGGACAGGCCTCACCTCATGTGCACAATGTACTTACTAATCTGAGAAAAAACAGGTGACATGATTGTGAAACGTTCAAATATATCTATTTAATCTTGCGGACACTATTTATTCCTTCTCAAAAATGTAAAAGCTATTCATTTGCCCCAAAATCGTTTTTCCAATAACATTCAAGAAACAGAGCACTCGTCCTATGTACAAGCATTCGATTTGTAAGCATATTGTGCAGATGAGGTGAGACCTGTCCAGGGGTGCAGAGGAGGTAAGTCCTGTCCACAGCACTCTTGGACACAGGACTTATCTCCTCTGCACCCCTGGACAGGCCTCACCTCATCTGCACAATCTGCTTACTAATCTGAGGAAACACAGGTGACATGATTGTGAAATGTGCTAATATATTTTTTTAATCATGCAGATACTATCTAATCCTTGTCAATAATGTAAAACCAATTCATGTGCCCGAAATCTTTTTTTAAATAACATTTACAAAACAGAGCACAGGTCATATGTATAAGCATTTCATTACACTACTGAAACCTCACGCATTTAGAAAATACAATTCCTTTATGCACCAACATTTCTTTAAGAAGCATTATCAACAATGTATTAGTCTCTATTATATTCTCTTCCTGACTTACTCTATTTTCCACCTGTCCCCTTCTAACACCCTCTCTCTGACTTATTCCTTTTTACATCCTGACTCTGTGTTACACTCTCTTACACTCTCTCTTTGACTTACTTTCTCTTACACCCTGTCTCTAATTTATTCCCTCTCTCTTTTTTTACAGCAAATTGTAAGTCATACTTTCTCTTACATCCTCTTCCTGATTTACTCCGTCTTACAACCTTTCTCTTTGTAACATTCTCTCCCAGACTTACTCCCTATTACACCTTTTGTCTGTTTTACACCCTCTCTCCTTCTTTCTGACTTTTTTATTCTCTTCCTCTCTTCCTGTTACACCCTCTGTCTGACTTACTCCGTGTTCCATCCTCTCTCTGATTTACTTCCTCTTACACCCTCTCTCAAACTTACTCTCTCTCTCTCCCTTTTACAGCCTCTCTCTGTTTTAGTCTCTTTTACATACTCTCCCCTTCTAACACCCTCTCTCTGTCTTACATCCTCTTACACCCTCTCTCTGTCTTACACCCTGTTACATCCTTTTTCTGACTTACTCCCTTGGTCCCTTTCTTTGACTGACTCCCTCTCCCTATTTCTGTCTTACAACATATTATACACTTTTTCTGTCTTACTCCTTCTCTATGTTTTACTCCCTCTACCTGTTTCTTTGTCTGACTCTCTCTGTCTTTTTGTGTTAGTTCCTCTAGCACTTTTTCTCTGTCTTAATCCTAGTTACATAGTTGCTGTGATATAAACTTAGATATGTTGTAAACTAGTGTTTATATTGTTTGCTTATTTTCATTGCTTTGTTGTTTGGTAATAGTGGTCTAAAATGTGTTATTTTTTTCTTTAACACAGATTGAAATCAAGCTTTCAATAGTAAGGAAATATGCCCTCAAGGCAGAGGAGAAGAAAAGATGCCAAGCGGAAAAAATCAAAAACAGCAACGGAATTAAAGCACTCGTCTACAGCAAATACTTCAAAAAACAGGAAAAAAGCTCCTGGTAAGACAACTAAGTCTTTCTTTCGGAACATATGTAGATAAAAAAAAATGTTGATGAGGATGTGAATATACAGTAGGAGAGAGCAAATTTGAAAAGGAAGGAGAGGCCCCCCAAAAATGTTACTACTGGAGCAGGAGAGAATAATTTGTATAGGAATAGAAGGCAAAACCAATTTAGGGACATTCGTAAACGAATGTTTCGCAATAGGATGGTTTTAAATTTGTTAAAAAATATTAAAAAAGGTAAACAGAGAGCTGCTTTTTATAAGAAAAAGAAAAGTGTAGAGAAGATTGTTGATCAGGCTTTTGAACTTACGAAAACATTATTTATTTTAGTGATCAATAGAATTAGGACACTTAACAAGACAATTGATGTTTTCAAATCAAAGAGTAGATGCAAAAGAGTAATTAATCGGACTAATTTTTGTAAAGTTTTTTCTGGAGAATGGATGCATAGTTCAAGTTGTGAGCCATTTTTTAATGAGGAGAGTTACTTCCAGGAGAATGATTTGGTGCATGCAGTTGACACCAGTGGTCGAGCATATGAGGTGAAAGACGATTGTCCAATTGAAAAAGAGAAACTTGTGTCTAGAAATGCAGAAGAGGTGTTAACTGATGAAGTTTTAGGGAGACGTACTAAGGGTCCAGTGTACACTTGGAAGTGTAGTAGTATTTGTAGTGTGCGACAGGATTCAATCGATTTGCTTCGTAATTTCTTACGTACATATAGTAAGAAAAGTCTAAAACAGAAAATGAAGATGTTACAAGACTTAGATCCTTGCAGAGTGAGAGAAAACACAGGTTTGCAAGGGCATTCAGTGGCTTGTCTTTCTAGAAAAGTATGTCAGAGTGTTTTTCATCATTTTAGGATGTTAGCAGTGCATCATAACAAAATGAGGAAATTAGTGAGAATGTTGTATTATGCAAAAAGTCCAGCACTTAAGCTTAAACATTTAAACAGTGCTCTTTTGCATGGAACTGAATTAGATGTGAAGAAGATTTGTGAAGATATTGAGATTTGTTACTTTGGTTAAAAAGAGGACAGTGTAGAAATTGACACAGTAATAGAAGGTAATGTGGAAGACAATGTACACATTTCAAGTACAGAAAAGTTTGACCAGGAAATTACCAAGTTTAGGGTGAAATCAAGTGAAAGGCCTAATTTTACTTGTGTGTGTTGTCGACGGACTCATTATAAGATTCAGACTAGGTTAGTTGATTTATTTGCAGAAAGTGAAATGGAAAATAATAGTGAATGGAAGAATTACGCAACTTTTTTGTTGGTGGAGAATTCTTTTGATTTGAGTTCTGATCAGCGTATTTGTAAATATTGTTATAATAAATTAAATGAAAACAGAATGCCTGCTAGAGCTGTTCATAATAATCTTGAGTTGGTAGACATTCCTCCTGAATTGATGGATTTAAATACATATGAATCTATTTTGATTCAATGTGTCCATCCTTTTCAGGCTATTGTTCACATGGAGCCTAAGATAGGGAAATTGCCTCCTTCAGATTTACAGAGAGGATTAAAGGGAAGAGTTGTTTATTTGCCTCTAGATTTCAAGAAAATATTGATACAATTGGTGTAGAGAAAGTGGAAGAGGAACCTCTGGTTATTCAAGTTAATGGGGTTCCGACAAAGAGTAAGAAAATCTGGCAAGATTTAGTGGATGTTAGGAAAGTCAAAAAGGCAACGTTGTATTTGGTCAAAAACAATGAGTACTACAAAGATGTATGTGTTGGAGCAGAGGAAACAGCTGCAGAAGAAGACAGTGATTGTTCAGCCGGCCAAATTGAAAAAGTTGATGTGTCTAGAAGTGAGGAAATATATGAACATTATACTGTTCATCCTTTGCATTCCAAAGAAGTAATGGGGAATGCAATTCACTTGTTTCAAATGAAAGCAGCAAAAGGAAGTCCCATTAGTGTATGGGAAGAAAGTTTGGAAGCTCGTTGTTTTCCACAGCTATTTCCAACAGGTCGAGGTGGACGATATGACAATCGACCACTTCAAATTCCTGCATCTGAATACCGGACTTTAAGATTATATACTGAAGATCCAAGGTTTCGTCAATGCATCCCATATTTGTTTCATCTACTGTATGAAAGTGACTTGTCTGGGCTTTCTTATGCAGAAAACCATATACTGAAAAGTGGAGCACATCTGCAAAATGTTTCGGCGAGGGACTTTATGGAGAAGGTCAATCTGCAAGACAATATTTTGGAATCTCATCTAATCAATCTCATGGCATGTCAGCGTGGTACAAACGAGTATTGGTACCGTCGTCATGGGGAATTGAAATGTATGCTAAGAAACTTAGGAACTCCTACATGGTTCCTCACTCTTAGCTGTGCTGAGTATGCATGGGACGACTTACTTCAATTTCTACGAGAGGCAAATGCAAACATGCAAAATGTAGAATTCAAAACACCTGGAGAACTGTGTTCTTTGGATCCAGTGAATGTATGCAGATATTTCAATCTTAGATTTGAAGCTATGATGTCTTTCATTACCAACAAAAAAAATCCTCCCCTTGGAGAGGTTTTGGATTTCTTTTGGAGAAAGGAGTATCAAGCGAGAGGTGCTCCTCACATACATATGTTGTTATGGATTAAAGATGCACCCAAATTTGGAACAGATTGGGATGACACAGTGATGAGTTTCATTGAAGAGTATTCAACATGTGCTGTTCCGAAAACTACAGAAGAAAACAGTTTAAGGCAACAAGTTTTACGCTTTCAATCCCATCGTTGTGGAAAGTACTGTCGTCAAAAATTCAGAAACAAGGACAAGTTCTACACAAAATGTCGTTTCGGGTTTCCACGACCAGTGATTTCTAAAGGAAGAGTAAATAATTAGATGTCTTCTCTGCGACATACTATGACGAGGAAATCACCCAAAAATACATACAATTTAAAAAGATAAGAAGAGTCCAAGTACATCAACGACTACAACCCAGTGATTTTGTCCATGTGGAATGCTAACATGGATATTCAGTTCGTTGCTGACAACTCTATTGCTGTGGCTCGATATGTGACGTCTTACATCACAAAAAAAGAAAAGACAGAACTGAAGGAAATGTGGGAGGACATTTCACATGAAAAGAGTATAAGTAACAAATTATACAGTTTCAGTTTGAAGATGTAGTCGCATCGAGAAATTGGAGCATATGAATGTTCTGATTGGTTATCATCAGCAAGTCTCTACGCCAAGTCTAGAAAAATTATTTGGGTGAGTCTAGGTCTTGCTGCAACACGAAACCGAGTTTTGAAATCTGTACAAGAAATTGAGTATTTGGCGGAGAAAGAACCAAACAGTACAGATATTTTGAAGACAAACATGTTGGATACATACTATCCAAATAGAAGTAGTCATCTTGAGAACAGTTGTTTGTATGAAGTTCTGCAAAACTATATTCATAAGAGGACCATCAGAGAAGATATCAATAATGGAATATATGCATCATTGGGTGTGAAGGATGTCTAGTGAAGCAGAGAAAAGGCCATTTGATTAATCATCGAAAATTGAGTTGAGAAAATCCAGAGAAAAGGGAATTTTACTATTTAGCTCTTTTGCAACTCTATAAGCCATGGCGTACAGAAGAGGAACTACTTGGAGATTTTCTCTGTTACAAAGATTCTTTTAATGCAACCAAGGATACCATAGAATGTCCTGATTTTCCAAATTATCTGCAAATGTTGAACGAAGAAATAGAGCAAGAAGCCTCAATTGCTGTAGAGATTGCTAGAGACAGTTCTCAAGACAGACAGAGTTCTGCTTCATTGAGTCAGGATCCACTAGGAGGACCAATTATCCAAAATGAAGCTGCCACTGCCATGGATGAGGTGGATAGAGCTATGGAACAAGCTCAAGATGATGTAGTTAACTTAGAAGATTTGGTGAAACAACTAAACCTTGAGCAGAAACAGATATATGACGAAGTCACAGAACAGGTTGAACATGGATTTCGTCATGAGAAAAAAGAGTGCTCATGTACATCATTTAAGCCTGTCTGACTGTACGTGAGTGGAGAAGCGGGAACTGGAAAAAGTTTTCTGATTAAAGCAATTGCAACTTATCTGCAGAAAAGGACTGAATCACCGCTGTCTTTTGTTGTTACCGCTCCAACTGGGCTTGCAGGACATAACATTAAAGGGATTACTTTACATCGTTTACTGATGCTACCAGTTGAGCATGATAACAAATTACAATACCACAAGCTATCTGGAGATGATTGTTCTGAAGTTTCCAGTGTCCTGAAGAAAATGAAACTTCTTATCATTGATGAAGTAAGCATGGTCTCAAATCTAATGCTTGCTTTTGTGCATTTGAGAGTGCAAGAAATTCTTAGAACAGACTATAATGTCTTATTCGGAGGAAAACACATTATTGTTTTTAGAAATCTACTGCAGTTGACTCCAGTGAAAGGACAACCAGTGTTTAAAATGCTCACGCATGAAGATACCAGGAAGTGCCTAGGAAGCATTGGAAACGTTAATATATGGTTAAATTTCAAATATCTAGAACTGCTTCAAAATATGCGACAGGCAAAGGATGAAGATTATAAAAATATTCTACAAGATGTAAGAATCGGAAAAGTAAGTGAGCATGGGAAAGAAGCATTACATGCACGATTAATTTCAAATTTGTATCCAAATGAAAAAATTCTTCCAGAGAATATTTTTAAGAACAAATCTGGGATATGTTTGATGCCAACTCTGCAAGAATGTTCCATCTTCAACAACAAAATGTTAAAGTTAGAAAATGAAGAGATTGTGAAACTGGAAGCTATAGATAAAATAGAGCATATGGGAGCAACAATTATTTTGTCAGAAAATTTGAAATAAAAATTGGATTCATTAGAGAAGAGTATATCTAAAACTGCTGGTTTTGAAAAGACTCTGAATGTGTGTTTAAATTTTCGTATCATTTTGAGAAGGAATTTAAATGTTGAAAGAGGTCTGGTAAATGGAGCAATGGGTCATGTTGTTGATTTTGTGAATTACAAAAATAGAGATGAAATTGAAATTTTAAAAATTAAATTTGATGGCATTGACGAAATAGAACAAATTTGTGGTTGTTCAGCTAGATTTTTGCTTGTAAAAGACTTATATGTTCGCCGAAAACAGTTTCCTGTTTGTTTGGCATATGCGGTGACAATTCATAAATCTCAAGGTTTAAGTGTAGATAGTGCTTTGGTGAACAGTGGAAGTTCTGTGTTTAAAGAGGGTATGGCATATGTGGCATTATCACGAGTCAGAACTTTATCAGGATTGTACTTGATTGAGTGTGATGAAACAAAGATTTGTGCAGATCTAGATTGTGTTAAAGAATGCAATAGGTTAAGAAGAGAGTATGCTCCACATTTGCCTCAATATCCTCTGTTTGAAAAACCAACGGTAGGCCGAAAAAGAAGAAATGAGAATAATTGCAGTGAGGTAGTAGCAAAAAGACAAAAAGTAGATGAAACTGTAATTGTAACCAGAAAGAAAAAGGATTCTGTTGAATATGTTGTTGGATTTCAGTTTGAAAACAGTTCTGGTGTCAACTGCTATGCTAATGTAGTGCTTAATGTTGTTTTTTTTCTTCAAAATTTACAAGAACAGATTGTTGAAAATCGGGATCAAACATTCTGCTGTTTATTGAATTATGTGTTTGAGAAATGTAGCAGTGATAGAGCAAAAATAGAAAGTGTTTCAGAAATTCGAAATCTTCTAGACATATGTTCTGGTCAAAATCAATTTTCACAGAATATTCAGCAGCATTGTCAGGAATTTTTAATGTATATGTTTGATGTATTGGAAGATGAAGGTGTAGATATAAAAAATCTTTTTAGACTTTCTTATCAATGGCAGCATGACTGCGACAACTGTATTTCATCAAGTAGTACTACAATAGACACCGAAAGATTTATATATTTGACTTTAAAAGACTGCAAATCAGTGCCTTTTAATAATCTAGTTAAATCAGCTGATCACAATATGGTGTATACCCAATGTAAGTCTGCAATGCTGTCCACATTATTTATACAAAATTATGGTCAGTATGTCATTTTAATGTTCCAACGATGTAGACCTGATGGAACTAAATTGACAACTTCTATTAAAAATTTTGTGGCTTCTCAGTTATCAATTTCAGGAAGAACTTTTGCAACTGTAGCTATTATTTATCATGACGGTCCTTCAACAACATCAGGGCATTACACATGCTATTTAAAATGTCGAAAAGGTTGGACTAACTGTAATGATACTCATTTGACTTTCAAGCAACGTTTGCCTTTTGACTTAAAAAATTCATACCTAGTGTTTTTACAACCAAAATTTAAGTAAAGGTAATTGGTCTCTGAAGAAGGGAGCAGTTAATAAAAGTTAGTTTTGCTGTTTAAAATTATATTGTGAGTAAAAGTGATGAAGATAATATAAAAATGATAGTTCTCATAAAGGTACGGTAAGTAGATCGCATAGTAAGTGATATCAGTATTATAGAAAATGTTCAACATGAAAGAGCCAGAGATGGAATTATGAATATTTAAATATTGTGAAAATGTTGTTTCAGTCTTTCTTTCAGAACGTCGGGAAAACGGTAATTTTAGAGTTTGTTTTAAGTAATTTGAAAATATACTGATACATCTGACACTATTTGGCCTTAAGGAAAGGTGAAGGAATGAGCAAAGAGTCATGACTGAACACAAGGAGTATATGAAAACATTGAAACATATTTCAGATGTTCTTGGAGCTTTTCTTCTAGAAAGTCGATGAAATGGAATTTTTAGAGAACAGCAGAGTACCTTCCAACGAAAAGGACCTTCATGATGTACTATTTGGCCTAAAGAAAAAGTAAGTGAATCAAAATTTAGTGTACATATGTGATTTGTAAGTTTATATGTTTTTTTAAACACAATCTTTTAGATTGTGTTTTTTTTTCCCGCTGTCATATGATGAATAGTTTGAACTCACTGTTTTTAGTGAAATTCAATATGTTCTGAGAACAGCAAAAATAAACTATCTAACATGTTGTACAAATTATTCTATAGTTTGTATTGTGTAATTTATATTGTATTCCCATTGTCTCACACTCACTTTCCTTTTCCCTCTCTCTTTCAGCTCTCTTTACTCACTCACACTGCCTTTCTCTCACTCTGTTTCACACCCATTTGTTTACTCCACTTCTTTCACAACCCCTCATTTCCATTTCAACTGTCTGCATCCCCTCTCTCCCTTGCACCACTTTTCAGTTTTCAGTCTCTCTGCTTTACTTCTCATTTCCGTCTTTTCCTCCTTTGCTCTTTTAGTAATTCCTCTTTACTCACTCACCAGTATTGTCGCACTCTGTCACTATAACTCACCCACTCTCCCTCGCTTATCTTTGTTTGCTCCTTTCTTTTGACCTCTTCTCTCTATTTTCCGTTCACTACCTCTATGTCCTCAGTCCCTCACTCTCCTTGTGTTATGTTCACTTGTGTTTATCTACCTTCTATCATTTCTCCTACAACAACTTCACTGCTCCTCTCTCATCGTTCTTCACCCCATTTCTTTTAGTCCGGTTCCATTACTACCCCTCATTTCCTATCTTTCAATGTCCTTCTCTTTACTTTCATCACTGAAAAGAAGATGCAGCAAGATGATTGTAAAGGTACAGTCCTTTATTACGGTCCAGTCAACAGCTCTCCCGGCAGCAACTGTCGTCCGGGAGTTCCAGGCATTAGAACACAGAAAACTCCACGAGCGTCATTGTGCTCGTGGAGAAACCTGTGTGCTTAAAGAAACAGTGCATCACAGAAACAGTACATCCCCACACATCCCCCTTCCCTCAATTAATGATAATAACAACATTTTTTTTTTCTTTACAAAATTAAATAATAATAACTAACCCACCCCTTCCCTAAAATGAATAAATAAAAGCATTGATTCAATAAGTTACGAAATCTCGAAACTTTCCAGGAACAAGTTTACATCTGGTGGAAAACATGTCATTAGAAACAGAACCGGAGTCATGAGCGGGCAGACCTGGAGGAACGGTACTAGCAGGTAGTAAACCTGAGTCAGAGGTGGGTAAAACGTTAGATTTCAAACCAAATTTGCTTTTCACAAACTCCACTTTGTGCTTAGGAACAATGGAAATACGAGACTTGTTCCAAATTTTACCATTCTCCAGAACAACCACATGATCTTTCACTTCCTTGACCAGAACAGGAGGAGAAAACCGAGCCAACCCTTTACGCAAAAGTACAGGTTTTTTGATCCTGACCCAGTCCCCCGAGCGCACAGGAGATGATCTACAACTCCCTTGAGCATATTTGGCTTGGGTACAAGCCCTAACATCAGCCACCCCAGCGAGCTTGAGACCGTCAATGTCTTTCCTCGCCATCCAATCCTTGTTTAATTCTGAACCAGCTACTCTACCTCTGAGTAAAGTAAAAGGTGAAACACCTGTGCTAGAATGAGGAGTGACTCTCAATCCCCACAACATGTCGGAAATGACCTTCTTCCAATTCAAACCATTGACGTTGGCTAACTGCAACTGATCCTTGATCACGCGGTTCAACCTTTCAACTAATCCATTACTTGAAGGGTGATATACTGAGGTGAGAATGTGCTTGATCCCAAGAGATTTTAAGAAATTTTGCATTTCACTCGACACCAATTGAGTGCCATTGTCTGATACCAATTCCTCTGGCAAACCCTCCCGCAAAAACACATTTTTGAAGAATTCAATAACAGTAGTAGAATTTATGCACTCAACAAATTTAACCTCCGGCCATCTTGACATGTAGTCAATTAAAACTAGTGCATACTTTGGAGTTACTCCAAGATTGTAAAATGGACCCGCAACATCAAACGCCAATTTATGCCAAGGCAGCTCCTTAACTTGTACAGGAGTCACAGGAGAAGGACTAGTAACTTGAGACTTATCACTAAGGACACAAGCACCACAATCACGAACACAGTGTTCAATCGCTTTGTCTACTCCAGGCCACCAAAAATCTTCACGCACCCTCCTTTTCATAGCCCGAATGCCCAAGTGACCAACATGAGCCAACTCTAAAACCTTTTCGCAAAGAGCTTCTGGAACCACCAGTAAACCAGCCCTACGTAAAACACCATCAATTAAAGACAATTCATCACGAACTCTGCTGAAAGGCACTAAATTTGAAGAGAGGGACTTGTCATCGGGCCAACCGTTGATCAGGTAATCCATTACACAACACAAATTCTTATCCTCAGTCACCGCTAACTTCCACTCAGTTTCCGACAGCGTGATGCCAACCTCCGACACAGAACTCACTGCACACACCATCTCCAAATCTTCATCACTCTGCTCCAACTTATCGTGAGGAAGAGGCAATCTGGACAAGCAATCAGCCACATTGTTTCTAATTCCAGGAACATATTCCAGATGATAATCAAACTCACTAAGCCTGTATTGCCATTTAGCAATGCGAGGAGAAGCCCTTCCACCACCTTTCGTAGTAAAAAGATCAACAAGAGGCTTATGGTCAGTTTTGAGTGTTACGTGATTACCCCAGAGGAAATTCCTGAAATGCTGTACGCCCCACCATAAAGCTAACACCTCTTTCTCGATGGTAGAATACGTGCTTTCAGCTCCACGTAAGGTTCTGGAAGCAAAAGCAATTACTTCTACCTTACCATCCATCCTTTTCTGTGAAAGAACTGCGCCAAGACCCACATTGCTGGCATCAGTAATTACAATATTCTGATCATTAATATTAAAAAGCTTGAGGGGACGTGCTTGTACAATAGCATTTTTCAGTAAGGTAAAATCATTGGCACATTCTTGTGACCAAACGTATTTGACGTTCTTTTTCAATAAATTTCTTAGAGACACAGTCCTGTCAGAAAAATTCCGAACAAATTTGGCGTAATACTCAACCAGTCCTAAAAAGGAACGTAGTTGATCCTTGTTGGATGGTTCCGGTGCATTCTGAATGGCATCTAACAATTTCATTTTGGGTTCCACCCCTTTGGCTGAGATGTGATGACCCAAATAATCCACACTATCCCTGAGAAATCTGCATTTGTCTTTTCTTAATGTTAACCCAAAATCTTTTAAAATTCCCAAAGCCGTTCTTACTCTGCTATTGTGTTCACCCACAGACTTGCCATAAATGAGAATGTCATCTTGAAAGAAGAAGACTCCCGCAGTATTTTTGAAAAGATTTCCCATAAGGCGTTGAAAGACTGCGGAAGCCGACGCCAGTCCGAACGGCATTCTCAAATAACGGAAAGCACCCTCCGGAGTTACAAAAGACGTAAGGTGTCTTGAATCCTTGCTTAATACAACTTGGTGATATGCTGAAAAAATGTCTAGGGTAGTGAAATACCTGGCACCCTCCAATGTAGATAACATCTCATTAATATTAGGTAATGGTTGCCGATCAATCCAAATGCAGGCATTCAAGTCATGCAAATCCACACACATCCTAAGGGACTTATCAGCCTTGCGTGCCAAAACTATAGGAGATAACCATTCTGATGCTTCTATAGGTTCAATTACACCTAAGAGACACAATCTCTCCAGTTCAGCTTTTAACTCATTTCGCATACTTAGAGGTACTTTGCGAACTTTGTGTGCAACTGCTTTAACTCCCTCTTTCAAAATAATTTGGTGCTGAAAACCTTTGAGTTTGCCCAATTTGTCGCAGAAAACCTCTGGAAACTCATGCACCCATTCACTTTCACTAGAAACACTTAGGGAATGTACAGGCTCAAGATCAGGCAAAGAGGCATTATACTGCTTGGCCTCACGTCTTGATAAAACCATGTCTTGATGATTGGGATCAAGGATCATGCCAAGCTCACCCTGTTCATGCCAACCCAACAGATTGGTACCCTCTTTTACAACATAAATGATGGAGGATGTAGAATCTCCTTTAAACTCAATCTCTCCTCTAAACTTTCCTAATACTTCTACTCTTTTGCCCCCATATGCAAACATTTTAATAAAAGATTTGGATAAAAGAATATTTTCTAGCATGTCTAAATCCTTAACATTAACTATGGAAAAAGGAGAACCCGAATCTGCTAGAAATTTGATCGGCACGCCATTCACACTAATGGAACAAACAGGGGATTTTCGTCTTCGAGATCCATCCATAGTCGCTATCTCAACAACACCATCAGCATTCATGGGAGAAGAAGACAACATTAACAACTCATAATGTTCGTCCTCATCATCTACATATAAGCGTTCATCAATACTCTTCACCATTTGTGAAGAACCTTTCTGCACCCCGGTTGCCTTACACATACGTGCTAAATGACCCTTCTTGCCACATTTAAAACAAGATTGATTAATTGCAAAGCAAAATTTGAAATTTCCTAAATGAGATCTACTCCCACATCGATAACAGGATAATCCTTGCGCATCATTCCTAGGCTTGTTGGAACTGGAAAACGAAGGAACTTGAGAACGAATCGGATTTGATGTCCTCCGTTCTGAAGTTCTGATTGCTGTTTTAGTGGTGATGGCATTGATGTCAGAAGATTCTGTTGGAGTTGCTAGAGGTGATGCAGGAGTACTCATTTCTTTTAAACAAAATTGGGAATGTTCAACAGATTTGGCCAGAGTCAAAGCAGTTTCTAAATCAGGGTCACCAGACGATAAGAGTTTTTCACGCACTTTCCTATCATGAGTGCGTTCAATGAGCTGATCCCTAATGATTTCATCTCTAAATTCTCTGTAGTTGCAGTTAACTGCCAGGATCCTCAAGGCTGCAACGAAATCATCGATGGACTCTCCGGGTAACTGTGCACGTTGCAAAAACTTGTGACGCTCCAATACAGTGTTCCGTTTAGGACTAAATCTTTTGTCCAATGTCTTGACAAGAGAAGCATACTCGTCTAATATTTGCGCATCGCCATCATCACTTGAAATGGATATTCTCACTTCTTCGAGTGGTAAGGTTTCCAGAATGGACCTTCCTTCAGGTCCCAAATTATAGACTAATAGCGCCTTCTTCTTTTTTGATGTGAAGGTATCACCATCGATGGCTTCAATGTAAGCGTCAAATGTAGCTTTCCATTGTTTCCAGGGCATGGGAGGAGGACCTGGAGACTGCAAAAAGGGAGGTGGCGAGGCTACCTTTTCCTTTTGCGTGAGGAGCTGCTGCCTCAAAACCAAACAATTACTTTGTGTAGCTAAAGTCTACAAATTTCTTATGGTATTTAATGGTCAATTTTTTTGAGAATGTTTGTTGTGCAATTGTTTCTCTTGTTAAGAACTGAAGAAATGTTTTCCCTTGTTAAATGCTGAAGAATGACATCACAATGCAGGCTGCAATGCGTGTTGGAATCCGCTTTGATTTGCTGTGGCAATGTGCATCACAGAAGGTATTTCAGGCCCAGCAGAGATGATGCGCGTCACAATGCGCTTTGGGTTGCCGTGGTAGCGCACGTCAAGGGGAAGAATGTTGACGCGTCAAAGATGCTCGCGCTTAATGTCCAGAAGCAGCGCTCGCGCTAAGCGTTTCAAACAGCGGTAATGCGCTTCCAGTTTAATTAACACCAGTTGAAAGGTGACAGCACACAAAAGTCAACAAACTCACGTCCCAATGATAATACCAGATCGACGTCGTTCCGCTTTGAAGTCTTTCCTTCCTGGAAGCGGGCTTTCACTCTTACTTGACGTCGCGGTTGCCTCGTCTTCCAAATTGAGTTACAGGCAACTCTTGAGAGAGGTGGAGTACTGGACCATCGTCGCCAGTGAAAAGAAGATGCAGCAAGATGATTCTAAAGGTACAGTCCTTTATTACGGTCCAGTCAACAGCTCTCCCGGCAGCAACTGTCGTCCGGGAGTTCCAGGCATTAGAACACAGGAAACTCCACGAGCGTCATTGTGCTCGTGGAGAAACCTGTGTGCTTAAAGAAACAGTGCATCACAGAAACAGTACATCCCCACAATCACCAAATCACTTTCTCTCAGTACCACTGCTTTAGTCTTCTTCTCCTCTCTTTCCTTCTTTTGCTCCCTTACTCATTTTCCTTTCCTCACTCATTGTACTCCACTTCACTCAGTCCTTCCCTTAGTCTCTCTGTCTACTAACGTCCTCACTCCTTTTCTCTCAATCCTTCTATATTATCCTCCCTCCCTTCATCCCTTCACTCTATGACTTTCCTTCACTTACTCTCAGTTATCTTCCATTCCTCATTCTTCTAAATGCATCCTCAATCAGACTCCTTTCCCTCTCAGTCATTCTCTTTTTACTTACTCCTGTTTCCTGATTTAGTTTTGCTAACTCACATTCTTTTAGTATCTTTCTTACCTTCAGTTCATTTCTCTCTTCTTCTCTTCCTCTCTGTCAGTGAATCTATATGCCTTACTCTTAGTAATTTGCTCTCCTTCTATTTATTTTACCCTCTTTTTGTCCTTCTACATTACTTTATTTCCCTTTCTGTGTCTTTCACTCGTACTTTATTTCTTAATACACTGTTATGATTTTTAACCTCTTCATTTGTATCTTTTATTTTAAAATATATATTTTACTAATTATAACTTATTTTTTCTTCTCTCTTTCACAGATACAAAGTGTAGTAAAAAAAATGTAATTAAAGTTACATTAATTATATGGTAAGTATGACTAAAAAAATGTAGTTTGTCATCACCCTTTGCTTTAACCTCACTACTATTTTCTCACCCTACCTCACTCCTGTTTCCTTACTCTGCTTACCTCACTTATTCTTATCTTCCATGTTTACTCTCCTTTCCCTAACTTTCCTCCCACATTCAACTTCTTTCAGTCCCCCTGCTTTACTTCCCTTACCCTCTGTTCCCTTCCTTTGCTCCCTCACTCATTCTCTTTCCCTTACTCATTTACTTCACTCCTCTCACTTCTTCCCTCAGTCTGTCTGTCCTCAGAGTTCCTGACTTGTGTTCCCTCACTCTGTCTCTCTTACCGTCGCTGTCTTTGTCCCCTCACTCTGTCAATACTCTTTCGTCATGCTCACTGCCTACAACTCACCCACACTCCCTCACTTACCTTTCTTTGCTGCTTCACTCACTCCCTTTCAGTCACTCCTTCCTTTACTCTCTCTCTCCTTTCTCTCTGTCACTCCCCATGTCTTACCCTTATTCACTTTTATCCACCCTCTTTCACCCCTCTTTACGTACAGTCACTGCTCTTTTCTAACCCTCCCTCACCGTTGTTCCTTTACTCCGGTTCCGTCACTACCCCTTATTCTCCATCGTTTACTGTCCTTCCCTTTACTTTCAACACCCACTCACATTCTCCCAGTTCCTCAGCTTTAGTTTTCTTCCTCTCTCTTCCTCTCTCTTCCCTTGTTTTGCTCCCTTATTCATTTTCCTTTTCTTACAACCTATTACACCTTCTCTCTGTCTTACTATCTAACTGTGTTGCTCCCAGGGACAGGGAATTGTAAACGGCTCAACTGGAGCAAAAAAAAAACACGGAAAAATGAAGGCTTCTTTCGGCACTGGTGGTTGTCACCAGGAAGGTTGATGAGATTAATACTTTGCTCACCATAGGTAATTGTTTTTCCACAAACAATGCAAACGATTTTGTACCCACCAAACTTGGTTTGTATGTTTGCCACCATCTCCCTTGCCTCTGGACCCGATGGAGTGGGTTCTTTGGTTGTTGAGGTTCGGGAAGATGATTGGGGAAGGTTTCTGCACATTTCTCTCACCTCTGCTGCAGAATAGTTATTGGGATGCAATCGTTGCATGTGGCGAATCATTGTGTGATTGCCAAATGAATATTTTTTGTCAGGGTTCCCCCTGGATAGTACAGCGCCACAGATGAGACAGGTCACATTTGCAGCGGTTACTTTTTTGGAACCCCGTGGGATTTTATAAAACTCCCATATAAAGTGCTCCCTAGGTTTGTATGGGGGATTGTCTTCTGGCAGGAACTGCCTTCTCTCTTCCTCCTCCTCCTCCTCCTCCTCCTCTTCTTCTTGACCACCAATGTGATGTTCTGGTGGTCCTTGTGGTGGTGGTGGTGGTGGTGGTGGGGCAGATGCTCCAGCTGCTGATAGTACTGTAGCCATATCTCTAAGAAAAAAGCAGGTCTTCCTCACTCAAAGAACAAAGTGAGAATGAGGAAAAAAGATGGGGGCTTTCATGATTTGGAAAACAAAACTGTTCTGAACCAATGAAAAGTGTTATTTTCAGGTCACATGACCCGACGCGCTTACGCTACGTTGCGCGATCGTATGCGCTCGGGCGCTTCCGGGTGCGCTTAAGATGCATCACACGACTACGCGATACGTCACGATGATGTTTTCGTTTGCGCACTGGGGCGCGCCATAACACTGCGCTTACCGGTGCGTTCACCGGTACGCGCACCGGGAGCGCACCAAGGCAAAAAAAAAAAAGGGAAAAATATACATAAAAAAAATAGTATTACATAAATATACAATATAGGATTTATTATAAAAAATATTATATTTCATAGCTATAGAAAGCTATTAAAAAACCTATGAAATTCACTGAAAAAAACATAGGTTTGAGGACCTATATATAGTTAGGAATTAGCTTTTACAAAACCTACGAAATACACTGAAAAAACCATAGGTTTCACACCAGTTATAGTTAGGAATTAGCATTTAAAAAAACCTATTAAATTCACCGAAAAAAACATAGGTTTTACACCAGTTATAAAACCATTGAAATTCCCACGTTATAGTTAGTTGGACTCACTATAATTTGCGTGTGCAATGCACTGCTGATGACGTCACATATTACATCACTCATGACCTGGTCAGTGACATCACTCATGACATCACTGATGACACCATCCAGTGAATGTGTCTTTTTAAAAAAAAAAATGTGTGTTATATATGTATATGTAAAAGTTGATGGAAGAATAAATGTTTAAATAAGTGGTTACATGGATGTTTTAAAAAAAAAATTGATTGCTTAACTGGTTTATTAAGTGTATCTTAGTGAATACATATATTAGAGAGTAATGTTTAAATATTTAAATATATGTATTAGTGTTTCACTTTGTGTATAAGTGGCTGCATGGGTTGGTGAGTAGCTACATGTGTATGTATATGGGTTATTAGATGTTTTTCTTAGTATCAGTATGAGTGTTTGTATGGTTTGGTGGGGTATTACTTAGCACATAGATGCATGAATGACTGACTCTCTCTTTGTATGTGTTTTGAAGGCAGTATATGTGCAGGACTGTATGGGTGGATGACTGTGTATATGTGTGTGTGTTAGTGAGTGAATGACTGTCTCACTAGTGTCTTTATCAGTAACTACATATGTTTTAATCTAGTATATGTGAATATTGATGTATATAAGTGAGTATATGTGAGAGTGAGGGATTGTAAGAGTTCCTGTTTAAATAAGTATGAAGGCTAATAGGCCTTTTTCTGTCCACGCAATGTACCCTAGAGAACGGATAAAGGAGTACCTTTACTTGCAACAATCAAAAAAATTACAAGAAATGTGTTGATCGGTTGACATGGAGCCTATAGACTGCAAATGTATGACTTCATCACAATAAAATGCTAGATACTCACTATGCACTATGTACGAGGTATAGGAAATAAACTTTACAAAATCATTTTAAGCTAAGTAATTGATTAAACGAAAGTTAGCAGCCTTACAGAACAGAAGTACATTTCAGTGTAAAGAATATGTACAATTTAAATACAACATCTATTCTGAGCAAAAATATGTTTTTTGTTATATCTTTTACTTGGCTAAGTAAAAGCAAGCCATATCTTGCACTTCATCTAAAAAGTGACTTGTTAAATTATGAAGAAAAAAAATTACATCAATTTCTTCATATAAGCTTTGTGCTATTAATTGGGAACCAAACTGCCTATTGATTTTATGCTATATCGTATACTAAAAGTCACTGATTCAACACTGGTGCTATCTTTGAGCACAATCAAACAGATGCACTTTAGTCTTCCAAGTGCTACTATTAACCAGAGACTACAAATTATTCAGAGCCAACTTTTGAGAACATTTTGTGTTTATTTAATCCTAAAAAATGATACATCCACAGCTGATTTGTGTTCTGTGACCAGAATGTTACTACTTCAGGGTCGTACAGAAAATATGTACTGGTAATACTGCACTGTCTAGAAGAGGAGAAACTTCTGTTCTGCAACAGGAAACCTTTTGGGATTTATCAGCTAAAACTCTCAGCCATTGGTTGAATACTGATGTTAAACTGCACAATTATTTTCCGTTTTGTAACTTTAAAAGATTTACCCATCTAAGGTACTGTGGGTATTTTTTATTATTCAACGGTTGTGTTATCAGCTGGGATAAGACAGCCAATCGCTTTTCCAAGAAAACCACTTCTGGGTCAATTTAGACTAAAAAGATGCTATTGCAGGTTGCCAGGTGATCGTTACATAAAATATCCCAAAAACATTTACGGTTTTCCACTTCTGTGTGGAATAATGACCAGAAAGGAACTCAGGGTTTTTACTCGAAATTAGTGTACTCAGCTCATATATCAGAGAGGAGAGGTGTTGCAGCTCGCAATCATATAATAACCTTGATGTAAGTAGCGAAAACTTTAACCATATATGTCAAAAACTGTAATCCATTAATACATGTTTATCACACTGAGATGAAAACATTCATATTTTACAAACAGTTTTATCATGTACTATTATGCTATTTCAATTTTGGGAACATAATCATAGGGATTAGTGACAATTTCCATTTGCATCAACAGATCGATTTTATTGAGGTATGACTAATAGCATTTCAGAAATTACTGACAATGACTATACAACACATCTGTTATTATTGAAACCGGTATACTAATGATTCTATGAAGAATGTGGGTACAATCTGACCGAGTGGATACTTGCAAGTTTTTTGCACGGATTAACTTTTTAAAGTACTTTATAGTAACATGGGTAATGATAGTACTGCTATAACTGCCTCACCCTGGCCAAATATCGCGCTCAGTGCAGCAATATCTCTTGAACTGGAGAAGGCCAGGTCATGGTGTGGCATGGAAGCCTGACAGTAGAAGAAGGGGTTCATTAACAGGAGGTGGCCAGTTCACACTTTTGGACTCCTCTCAAAGACACTCTTATATCTGTTGGCTGTGTGATTCTCCAGGATGACCATGTCGCATGTGCACAAGAAATGGAACTGTTGCTCCCAGAAGGCACTGGGAGTAAAGCTAGGATAGTTCCCAATCCAAGATGGAAGATGGGACCCCATGCCCTGTTATTCTTTCCCAGCCATAAATAGATGTCTATGGGATTGTGGGATAGCTTCCTGCCTACCCAATTTATAAGGAGGAATTTCTCAGAAATTCCCTATTGCATAACACTTTCAGAGATTTTTTCTTTGTTGCTTTTATTGCCCCCTGAATATTTTCACCATGTTTTTCAGTCATCATGGCATTCTACTGCTCTTCTCAGCTAGCAAGTTCTCTGCTGCTTCCCCTACAAACTTTAGCTTCCCTGCTACCTTTAAGCAATGCCTTTTGTGTCATTCTTTCGAAAGCTTCATGCCAAATGGCTTTTTTCTCCCTGGGCTCCCTCTTGGAGGTACTTGCTGCAAGGAGATTCCAATTGTCTGTAGGGGACGCCCTTACTTCTGGTAGTCAAGAACTAAGAAGAGTGGGCCAGAAAGGAGGCATTGGCATGGCCGACTTGACAGATATTGATTAAGACACTGTACGTTTAATTATATTTCTATTTTAGAGCTTAAAACATTTGTGATACAGCCCTGAAGAAGTAACACTATGGCTATGAAGCAGGTGCTAGCTGCCAATTTCTAGAGTTTTTAAAATAAGATGTCATGTTATGTTATTTATATTTGTAGCGCACACGGATACTCCGAGGAGTGTCCTGGCGCGAGCCTTGGAGAGTGTGGGGATCAAATTAAGCAAAGAAAAATATTTTCATTTTTTTTAAAAAACTGAATGGGGTCCTGAATGCTCCGAAGAGTGAACGGCAATGAGTTCCAGACTAAAGTGACTTTCAAAGCAAGGGAGCTGCCACCCATCCTTTGCAGACGGAATGCAGAACATGAGCCAAGAGTTGTGTGGAAGAGCGCAGATGTCTTGCAGGTGTATAGAAAGAGAAGCGCTTTCGTAGGTTGATAGGGTCAGAGGCATGAAGAGCACAGTGAGCTATAACTAAGGACTTAAATTTAATCCGTTTGACTGCGGGCAGCCAGTAAAGGGCGCACAGATGTTATCTCACGCTACTTCTAGCAGGGACTTTAAGAAGAAGCCTGGCTGCCGCATTTTAAACAACCTGAAGTTTGTTAAGTAGGTATCCAGCAAACAGGGCATTGGCGTAGTCCAAACAGGATAAAATCAGGGCTCCAGTGACCGTTTCTTTAGCAGCCCTAGGGAGATGTGGAAGGAATTTCCGAAGGCTTTTAAGTAGACAGAAACAGTTCCCAGCTAACTTCTTGATCTGAGTGCAAACGTTAGATTCTCCTCAAACAAGACCGCAAGATTCTTGGCGGGTTGCCCCGTTGAGGCTGGCATAACGAAATTAGGCGGCCAGAGGGATTCTCTGACATGAGGTCAACACTTTCCATACAGGAGGATTTCAGATTTCTCCTCATTACATTTTAACTGTGCGCAGGCCAGCCACTGAAAGACCTAGGTCAAAAGTTTTTAACAGAGGAAGTGGAGCACTAATTTTCCCCCCATGTGAACAGAAGCTGGGTATTGTCAGCATAGGCAATGATTTTGGCCCCCAAGTCCTCCACCAATTGGACCAAGGGAGTGACATAAATGTTAAAAAGGAGGGGGCTCATGGAGGACCCCTGTGGGACCCCTGTAGACACCCTCTGTGGTGAGGACAATGAGGAGGTAGCAATACCTCTTGCATCCTGTCTTCCAAAAAGGATTTGAGCCAGCCCCAAGCAGTGCAAGATATACCAATCTCAGCAAGTAGGGTAAGCAGCAGCGAGTGAGGAATAGCGTTGAATGCCGCCAAAAGGTCAAGCAAAATCAAGGCTGCCCTCCCGCCAGCATCCAAACAGTCTCGGATGGCCTCAGAAACTTCTACTAACGCTGCCTCTGTGCTATACGAGGCCCTGAACCCCGACTGGGCTGGACATAGTTGGCCCCCCGCTTTCACTGATCTCAGTCAGCTGTTTAGTGACTACTTTTTCACATACTTTTGCCACGCTGGGCAAAAGGGAGATGGGACAGTAACTTTCTGGACTTAGGGGATCAAGTGATGTTTTTTTTAAAAGAGGTAGAATTTTAGCATGCTTGCAGGCACCTGGAACATAAGCCTCCTGAAGGGACATGTTAACGAGTCTATTAACTTCTGGGTTTACAGTCTCCGTCACGTCTGCTAAAAGTCTGGCAGTGCAGGGGTCAAAGGGAGAGCCTGATTTCAGGCTCTTCAGGATTCTGAAGGAGCTAGTCAGGTCGATGGAACCAAAGGCAGACAGGGAGTGAGAGGGAGAAAGAGGTAGAACCCCAAGTACCAAGGGAGCATCAGTGTCCCCTCTGCAGGAACTGAATGACGCCTGTATCATGCACATTTTATCCATAATATAACTAGTAAGATTATCACACCAAGCGTTCAAAGGGGGAATCTTTGGGCACCATAAAGCTCTGAACAATGGACAAAAGTTCCTTGGTGTTATTCCTGGCTAAGTCGATACGGTCAGAGTAGTAAAGACTTTTTGCATGGGCTATGGCGGTGTAGCAGGATTTTTGTTTTGTCCTAAGCATGAACTTTGCCAAAGGGCAAAAATCCTTCCGCCAACCACGCTCTTATTTCTTGCACTCCTTATAAAGATATAATGCATGGGGTTATGTAACCCCTGCATAAATGCGTGTCTCTAATTTCTTATAATCGACGACTGGTGACACAGTCAACGACTGTAAAGAAAAGGGTCGAGGGTGTTGGAATTTGTCACACTGCTAAAAACCTAATTGCGTCCTTTCTTGCCAAAAGAACGCAGGCTGTCATCCTAGGACCCTATCAATCGGCCCAACTCTCAGCCCCATGCGGCGTCCCTCAAGGCTCATCCCTGAGTCCGACACTGTTTAATATCTACGTGTCGGACCTTGCTAAAACCATCAAAGCACATGGGATGAGCCTAACCTCCTACGCCGATGATACCCAACTAGTGTTGGCAATCAAAGGGGACGGAGATCAAGTGGCCGAACAATTCAAGAAAGGACTCCTAGATATAGGAGACTGGATGTCAACTAACTGTTTAAAGTTGAACTCTGCAAAAACAGAGGTACTCATTTTTGGAACCCTTCTGCCAGCATGGCCTTCAAGCTGGTGGCCCGAGACCTTTGGTATGCCTCCTATTCCTGCTACCAAAGTTAGGAACCTTGGCATCATCTTTGATGATGCCTTAAATTTTATGGACCATGCCAATAAAACGGTGTCCTCGGCACATCTAAAGCTTATGATGATCAGGAAAATACACTCTTTTCTACCTGAATCAGCTATCAAGACACTGGTCACCTCTCTTGTCTTGTCCTCCCTGGATTACTGTAATGGTCTCTTTTTAAATGCTCAATCTAGAGTTATTACCAAACTGCAAACCATTCAAAACGCCGCAGCACGCTTGCTTGCAGGCAAAACCAAATTCGAATCCATTTCCAACAGCATTAAAGACTTTCACTGGCTCACTGTGCACAAAAGAATCCAATTCAAATCTTTATGTATTGTGTTCAAGGCACTTAATAACCAAGGCCCCCAGTTTCTAAGAGACCAATTACAATTGCACAAACCTTCCAGAGTCCTAAGATCAGCCACCCTTAACCAATTAGTTACCCCCCGTACCAAAACTGTTACCTGGGGCGATCGCCGCTTTCTGGTGGCCGCCCCCAAGCTATGGAATACTCTGCCTCTCAACATCAAGCGAAGTCCCACCCTCCTTCAATTCCGTAAGCTTCTGAAAACCTGGTTGTTTACCCAATAGTCACTCATGCTCAGAGTCATTTACAAATAATTGGCATATAGCGCCAAGACGCCTACGGGTATAAGCAGCGCTTTAGAAATATTAAAAAATAAATAAATAAATAAATAAATAAAAGAAGTCAGAACTCGACTATTCTAAGCTATTACAGTCGAGTTCCGATATCACAATGCCTGCTGCCTGGGACATCAGGCAAGGTGAGCGGCAGGTCAGATCATGGAACTTGACTGAAGCAGCAGTTTAAAGCAATGAAAATGGAACATTACTTATCTGTCTATTTTAATACCCTACAATGACAAGCAGAAAGAAAAAGTTTAGTTTTGCTCTCCTGCATATTTCTATGCATTCTGTGCTACCGCAGCATTAAAAAAAAAGAAATCTAACTTGCATTGGACTGTTTCTAGTATCTGTTTGCAACACATATCTAACAGATTTTCGATGTGTTTAATTTTGCACTAGAGGTTTTATTTTTATTCTTCATGCTTGCAAACATGCTTTCATATGAAAGAACTATTCACCGAGGTTGTAAACAGTTTGTGGAAAGATGATTGTGTGACAATACATATATGGTGTAAGGTACCCAAAGGTATACATGAAAAGGATACTGTAAGTCACATTGAAGTTCCATAACCTTGTAAAGGATCTCAGCCTTCGGTCTCATTCCTCTATAGGGTTATAGACCTCCTTAGTGGCTTGCAATATCTTTATCTTGTACAGCAAGGGTTACTTTATCACAAATATTATATATATGTATATTACCTACTGGCGGTCGCCAGTAGGTATATATAGTTAGGATTTTTTCCCTATGGGATTTTTGAAAATTCTATGTCTAATAACTTTGGCGTTTGTGGACGGAATTGGCTGAAATTTTCTGGAAAATGGAACATTTTGTTTCTGAGCAGCCCCTGGAAATTTGGGGGGGTTCGTCAAGGGGGGGCCGAGAAAAAAGGGGGGTCCCAAAACGTGTTTTTAACATTGAGTTTTCCATAGGGCGGTTGGCCTCACTTTTAGCCCGAACGGCTGAATGGATTTCCACAAAACTTGGCAAAATTGTAGGGACTGGTAGCCCGATGTGCCTTTTCTAGGTCTCAATATATGTGCTTCAGTGGATTTTGAGAAATTAACGTTCAAAAAAAGATATATATCTGTAACAGCGGACCGGGCAGCGCTCCGGTTCGCGGACTTTACGCGTAACGGAACTTTGCGTAGCGAAGCTGATTGGCTCTCCGGTGTCTGTCAACATTCTAAACAGTCCGGAGCGGCCGCCATCTTGTCTCTCGGTAGGATTGAGAGACAAGAGGAGGCCAAAACAAAGGGGGAAATGACCATAAGGGGGCATAGTAGATCCTCCCTGACCCCCTAGGTTTAATGTGGAGGCTTTAAAAGGGCCCCGCGGGGCAAAAAAAAAAAATTTTTTTTGTTTTTTTTGCATGGGTAGCGCCCGGTTCGCGAACCGGGAAGCGTTCTGGGCAGCGTACTATAAGGAAAAAAGAATGATAGACTTTTCAAATACTGTATGTTAATTGATTGTTGGTTTTGTTGATTATTTTTTAATTTTTTTTATTTTTTAAGCAATTATTTATTATTGTGATTGTGTTTGAAAATTTAATAACATTTCTAACATTTAACTAGTTTATGAATTACATATAAAAATGATTAAAGACTCAAACAATTTTTTAATATTACATACAATTTTATTTCTCGGATTGTTTTTCAAAATTTAATAGAACGTCTAGCATTTGACTGTCCGATATGTCCTCTTGTTGAGTGAACATAAGTTCCCACATTTGACCGTCATCATAATGAAGTAAATGATCCACAGATTCTACACATTGAACTAATTCATGGTCCCGTGGTTCATCCATGAAATCTGAGTCATCATTGTCCTCAATATCTTTTTCTGTGTTGTTCTCCAGAATAATTTCGAAGGAAACATTCTGCTCACCTTCCATTTTATTGCTGTAATTTGCATAAAAAATAAATATATCAGTAGAGATAGGGCACTGTTGGGTTTAAGTTCAGACAGGTACTTGTGAGTTTATAACAGAGAAGTAATCTATGGGCACTGTATGGTTTCAGGCGTGAAGTAGTACTATTAAAAAGTGCCTGTGAAGAAGCCTAAGTAAATTCATAATTATACCACAGAAACCTAAATCAATCCATAATTATAATAAAGAAGCCTTTCTCAATGTCTAACTCTTACAGAGGGATAGTATATAACTATCTGAAAATGTTTTCAAATTTATAAAATAATATCTCACCTTCTAAAAAGAAGTTTAAGTTGTGAGTGAAAATGATCTTGCAATGTAGTTCAGGAAGTAGTAGTCAAAATGGCTGTGTTTCTCTCTCTTCCTTTATATATATTCAGGTACATAGCCAATCAAATGTCAGGTAAAAAAAGTAGAAAATGAAAGTAACATTTTAATTGGTTGTCAATTCCAACACTTCAGATGTGTTTTGTGAAGTAATTTACCTCAGGGTATTTAGAGAGGTCTACAGGCTAAATGGTTAAATGGAATTTCAATCAAATTTGTGAAAATGGTAGGCATTGGTATGTAGTATGAGGTAATCTATATTTGGTGAAATTGTCTCCAGTCGCTTTTCTGTAAACTACTTTCCCACCTTTTTTGATGTTGCGCTTCCCAGGGAGCGACCCGGTACGCGAACTGGCGAGCGCCCCGGTTCGCGAACCTTAAGCGTTACGGGAGTCCGCCATTTTGTGTTTCGGTCGAATTAAGATACAAGATGGAGGGCAAATAATGTTCAGAATGGTTAGAAGGGGGCACGGTAGACTTATCTTGACCCCCTAGGTTTTCTGAGGGTGGCTGAGGAGGCCCATATGTGAGAAGAAAAAACATTTTTTTTTTAATTTAGCGAGGTTAGCTCCCGGTTCGCGTACCGGGTAGCGCCCCAGGGAGCGTACTTTGTTGAAAATTAGTGAAAAATGTTAGAGTAAAATAATAATTGTGAGTGATCAGATGTAGGGTAGCTCTGAGAAGAGCTTTTGGGTTTATGGTACATTTAGGTACTTATAAGTAGGTACCAATGCACAGTCTTAAATTCAGAATGAAAATTCTGTTGCCCTCATCTGAGAAGTGAACTCCATCTCCTCTGTAGATATCTTGCATGTAGTAACGCAAGTTATTGTTGTACAGGGAGCCCATTCCATGGTCTCTCATGTAAGCTGAAACAGATTTGTTTACATGCTTCCTCGACTTCTCAATTTGTGGACAAAATTGGTTTGACCACCTCCATTTCTGTCTTTGGCATATATTTGAATATACCAAGGCAGTCTGAGGAAAAAGTGCCATCAATTGCTCAAAGGTGTCCTTTAAAAGCATTTCCAGACCTACCCCAGTCAAAGTGCCCGAATCATTACCTCCACAGTGCACAATTAACAGGTCAGGTTTTGGCAAATGCATAAAGGTTTTCACCAATGGTATCAATTGGTGACATTTTAATCCTCTGTGGCCAAACCACTTAATTTCCACATCTTGTAAATTGAGGTTAGGTAAATTCCTCTTCTCAGCATACCTCTGAGCCCAATAGATGTAACTATGTCCAACAATCCAGACAGAAAACATGGTGAGAGAAGGTTCTCCTGCAGTCAGATGAAGTGTGGCAATGAAATGGCAGTTGAAAAAATAAGAGTTTAAAATGAAAAAAACTGTGGAGTTTCTGTGTTAATGAAGCAGTAACAGTGATTGGTGGATTTTGATTGCTGAAAACAGAAAGTTAGGGTGCATGGATGAGTTGTTTGAAAGATGTATTTTGAGTGGTCAAGAAAAAATCATTAAATGAAAGAATGCACTGGATATGAGGTGCACTGAGAGTTCAGAGTTCAATTGCAACATTGTTGTGTGAACTTGCAAACACCAGAGGTCTTCCAAGACGTGGTTGCCATGCAGAAAAGGCATGAAATGGCAGAGGGGGGAAGGGTTTTCATTTGAAAAAAAGTGAGGGAAGAGTTTTGATTGGGTGACATGAGAGATTTGTGTGAAGAATTACAGCATTTCTGTGCTTTTGATAGCTGCAGACTCTGGAGTGCATACCTTTTGCTCTGCTGAAGACAAATTGGTGTGTTTCTGAGACTGTTTTGAAACTCAAAGTATTTGCTAAGGTGAGAAAAGATTTCTTTAATTTAGATAGAGAATAGTGTGCTCTAAGGAGAAAATTATTAAGAAAGTTGTGTTCTTCAAATGTTGCTTTGTCTCAAGTGTTTTACAAATAGATTTTGTTTCTTTGAGAAAATGTAATTGGAGAAAATGTGAAGTATTAGTACTGACAGGGTGTTATTGTGCATAGGAGCTGTGGAGTCTTTTCAAATTATGACTTGAAAATCGTTTTTGAGGAAAATGAATGGTTATAATATTTATGACAAGGACATAATGGTGTATGCTTCATTATAAGGCAATTGAGTGTCTCTGATGTTATTTTTCCCATTTTAATGTAAGACCTTTCTCTGTGGAGCAAATTGCTTGTAAATATGCTCCCATCTGTGCATGGCAAATTTAGATTTTGAATGTTTGCGTTACATAGCCATGTTAAAAGTGACACAAACATGCTGCAAAGGCAATCAAAAAACGCTTTTATGTGTCTTAAGGACATTTTAAGTCATTTCTCCATGTGCAGTGTTTTGAAATTATGATTTGAAAATCGTTTTTGGGGAAAAGGAATGGTTTTTAAATTTATGACAAGGACATAATGGTGTATGCTTCTTTATAAAGCATTTCAGTGTCTCTGATGTCATTTTTCCCATATTACATTAAAAGACCTTTCTCCGTGGGGCACATTCCTTGTAAATATGCTCCCACCTGTGCATGGCAAATTTAGATTTTGAATGTTTGTGTTACATAGCCATGTTAAAAGTGACCCAACCATGCTGGAAAGGCAATCACAAAACGCTTTCATGTGTCTTAAGGACATTTTAAGTCATTTCCCCATGTGCAGTGTTTTCAAATTATGATTTGAAAATCGTTTTTGGGGAAAAGGAATGGTTTGTAAATTTATGACAAGGATATAATGGTGTATGCTTCTTTATAAGGCATTTCAGTGTCTCTGATGTCATTTTTCCCATATTACATTAAAAGACCTTTCCCCGTGGGGCACATTCCTTGTAAATATGGTCCCACCTGTGCATGGTAAATTTAGATTTTGACTGTTTGAGTTACATAGCCATGTTAAAAGTGACCCAAAAACTTGCAAAGGCTTTAAAAAAACACTTTCATGTGTCTTAAGGACATTTTAAGTCATTTCCCCGTGGGCAGTGTTTTCAAATTATGACTTGAAATCGTTTTTGAGGTAAAGGAATGTTGTTAAAATTTATGTGCGCCATATGCCCCCAAATTTCGTTTTCAGGGGTGCAGCAGGGTGTTCTTGAGACACCCCTGCACCTTTGGAAAAATTCCTAATTTGCGATGAGCTAATTGCTAATCGCGAATTGCACCTTCATTCCTATGGGCCTCCTGGCCCATGGAAATGAATGGGTAATTTGCAATTAGCAATTTGCTCATCGCAAATTAGGAATGGTAAAGAATCGCTATTTATTCCTTAAAATTCGCTATTTAGGAAATGCAAAATAGTTTGATGATACATATGGCGGTTCATCTGTAACAAGATAAGAAGCTTAGGGATACATTTATGATGACTGGCGCAATGAAGTGGACATCACTTACTTCATTGGTAGAGCTTTACATGTATTATCTCCTCTGTATTCTTCATCAAGCGTAACTTTCATCTGCAATCCTGAGTAGGCCTCACCTTAAACAAACCTCTGGATAGGGCACACCTTATCGTCATCCTGAATTAATCATTTAAAATGCTAGGGACAGATTTATGATAGGTGTATGCCTCTTTTGCGCCACTGTGCGTCACTTTTGTGATGCAGCGGCGGTGCAAAAGATTTGCTGTGAGGCGACAAAATTACAAATTGATGCATTTAGGCAGATGTGTCATGGTGTAAAAAACACCGTGCCACATGAAACTGATGCAGCAGTGATGCAAAAGATGCACCATGTTGCAAGACAGGCCTCACTTGGGGCCATATGTATGAAGCTAATTAGCATTTGCAAAGGCCGAAGTTCTGTGAATTTCGGCCTTTGCGAATGCTAATTAGACAAATGGTATGTATCAAACAAGTTTGATGCAAAATAAGGAATAGCAAAATTTGCTATTCTTTATTTTGCGATTGCACTGAAGGATTTGCAAATTTTGTGATTTCTTAAATGCAATGTATCAAACAAAAAATATGCAAAAAATGCCATTAAGGTTTGCAAATTACCACCAACTTCTAGTTGGTGGTAATTTGCGAATTCTTTTCAAAAAGCTTTTTTTCCAAAAAACAAAAGGTGCCATATGACGCCCATACATGCCCTTAGGGCATGTATGTGCACCATATGCCCCCAAATTTCTTTTTCAGGGGCTGCAGCAGGGTGTTCTTGAGACACCCCTGCACCCTTGGAAAAATTCCTAATTTGTGATGAGCTAATTGCTAATCGCAAATTGCACCTTCATTCCTATGGGCCTCCTGGCCCATGGAAAGGAATGGGTAATTTGCAATTAGCAATTTGCTCATTGCAAATTAGGAATGGTAAAGAATCGCTATTTATTCCTTAAAATTCGCTATTTAGGAAATGCAAAATAGTTTGATGATACATATGGCGGTTCATCTGTAACAAGATAAGAAGCTTAGGGATACATTTATGATGACTGGCGCAATAAAGTGGACATTACTTACTTCATTGGTAGGCCTTTACATGTATTATCTCCTCTGTATTCTTCATCAAGCGTAACTTTAATCTGCAATCCTGAGTAGGCCTCACCTTAAACAAACCTCTGGATAGGCCACACCTTATCGTCATCCTGAATTAATCATTTAAAATGCTAGGGACAGATTTATGATAGGTGTATGCCTCTTTTGCGCCACTGTGCGTCACTTTTCTGATGCAGCGGCGGTGCAAAAGATTTGCTATGAGGCGACAAAATTACAAATTGATGCATTTAGGCAGATGTGTCATGGTGTAAAAAAAACGTGCCACATGAAACCGATGCAGCAGTGATGCAAAAGATGCACCATGTTGCAAGACAGGCCTCACTTGGGGCCATATGTATCAAGCTAATTAGCATTCGCAAAGGTCAAAATTCTGCGAATTTCGGCCTTTGCGAATGCTAATTAGACAAATGGTATGTATCAAACAAGTTTGATGCGAAATAAGGAATAGCAAAAATTGCTATTCCTTATTTTGCGATTGTACTGAAGGATTTGCAAATTTTGCGATTCCTTAAATGCAATGTATCAAACAAAAAATATGCAAAAAATGCCATTAAGGATTTGCAAATTACCACCAACTTCTAGTTGGTGGTAATTTGCGAATTCTTTTCAAAAAGCTTTTTTTCCAAAAAACAAAAGGTGCCATATGACGCCCATACATGCCCTTAGGGCATGTATGTGCGCCATATGACCCCAAATTTCTTTTTCAGGGGTGCAGCAGGGTGTTCTTGAGACACCCCTGCACCTTTGGAAAAATTCCTAATTTGCGATGAGCTAATTGCTAATCGCAAATTGCACCTTCATTCCTATGGGCCTCCTGGCCCATGGAAATGAATGGGTAATTTGCAATTAGCAATTTGCTCATCGCAAATTAGGAATGGTAAAGAATTGCTATTTATCCCTTAAAATTCGCTATTTAGGAAATGCAAAATAGTTTGATGATACATATGGCGGTTCATCTCTAACAAGATAAGAAGCTTAGGGATAGATTTATGATGACTGGCGCATCACCAGGGATGTGCCAGTCATCCTGCGCTGCTGTTCCGCCACCCATGGTGTGCTGCATTTACAATGCGGCGCAGCATGGGGCAAAAATGGCACAGATGTGTGACGCATCTGTGCCGTAAAGGTGGCGCATTGCTGGAGTTGTATCGCAAGTGTGATTCAGCTCCAGCAAGGCTCAGGGGTGCCCCATCTCCACAATGTTGCGTCAAGACCTATGCCTGCTTCAAGCAGGCGCAGGGTTTTGACGTAGCTTTCTCCTATCTGATTGTAAATGCGGCACACCATGAGTGGCAGAGCAGCGGTGCACGTTAACTGGTGCATGCCTGGGGATGTGCCATTTAACATAAATCTGCCCCTTTACATTTAAGTATGTGCAGGGGACACAGAGTCGGTGAGGCTTATCCAAGGTTAAGAAGAGATGAGTCCTGTTCACTGAAAAATTAGACATAGGCTTCACCTGCTCAGCATCGTTGGACATGGCTATATAATAGCTGCAAAATGTTACTCTTGTTAAACAATTTTACTATTATAATCTCTGAGATTTGTCTCTTACTCTGCAACATCTCATTGTTGTTATCTTTCTTTAAATATAAAGACAACATCAACATGAGCGACAATCAGCAATCAGTTGATTTTGACCTCATCATTGAACTCGTAATTGAAACATCAGTGGATGTTGATCCCTTGGATGATTTAAATCCTGAGGATGAAGAAGAACGTGATGAGGATGCAGATTTGTCCGAATTATATGACATAGGATGGGAAGCTGACGTGCTTGAGCCTATGGAACTATAAACATTTATTTTAAAAATTTATAATAAATAAAAAGTAAAAATGTAAACCGTTTAATTTAAAAATAAAGACACCTTCAAAAACAGGTTATGTGTAGTGTCTTCAATAAAATATTAAAATATGCTCATAAAATTAGATCAGATTCACATATAAAATAGCGCAGGTAACATGAATATAAATTCCATTTCTTTTCTGCTATTTCTGTATTCTAAATTTGCCAAGCACTAAAAAATCTTCTATGTAAAAATGTCAAGTAGTGTTTTAAGTTTTTGATTACTGTTATTGATTTACTGTTGGGTAATAGTGGTTAATAACATTTTTTATTATATTTTACCACAGATTCAACTGCAGATCATTTCAAGATTTCAGCATGCCAACCAAAGAAAGAGTGAGAAAGGCTGCAAAACGTCAAAGACAGCAGGTTAATGAAAAAAAGCAGCAGTCCTCTAACAAAAAGATTTGTCAAGTCACCAAGAAAGCACCGGGTAAGAGTACAAAAACATTCATAAGAAATATTTGTAGTAAAAAAAATATTACTACAGAAAATGTTTCAGTCCAGAAAAAGAGAAGCAATTCAAACGGAAAGGAAAGGCCAATGAAAAATGTTACTGCTAGAGCAAGAGATAACTCTGTGCATGATAGTAGAAGGAAACAACAGTTTAGGGACATTCGTAAACGAATGTTCCGCAACAGGATAATTGGCAATTTGTTAAAAAATATTAAGAAAGGTCAACAGAAAGTGGTTTTTTATAAGAGAAAAAAAAAAGTTGAGAAAGTTATTGATCAGGCATTTGAAATTAAACGTAAGTTATTTATTTTGATAATCAATAGAATTAGGAAGCTAAACAAGGCAATTTATGATTTCAAAAGAAATAGTAGATGGAAGAGAATAGTTAATCGTAGTAATTTTTGTGAAGTTTTTTCTGGAGAATGGATGCATAGTTCAAGCTGTGAGGCATTTTTTAATGAGGAGAGTTATTTCCAGGATAATGATTTGGTGCATGCAGTTGACACCAGAGGTCGAGCTTATGAAGTGAAAGATGGTTGTCCAGTTGAAAAAGAAAAACTTGTGACAACAGAGGCAGAAGAGGTGTTAGGTAATGAGGTTTTAGGAAGACGTGCTAAGGGTCCTGTGTACACCTGGAAGTGTAGTAGTATTTGCAGTGTGCGACAGGATTCCATCAATTTGCTTTGTGATTTTGTACGGTCATTTAATAAGAAAAGTTTGAAGCAGAAAATGAGGTTGTTGCAAGAATTAGAACCTTGCAGAGTGAGAGAAGTGACAGGTTTGCATGGTCATTCACTGGCTTGTCTTTCCAGGAGAGTATGCCAGAGTGTTTTTCATCATTTCAGGATGCTAGCAGTGCATCATAATAAAGTGAGGAAATTAGTTAGAATGTTGTATTATGCTAAGAGTCCAGCAATTTTGCTTAAACAATTATGCGCTGCTCTTTTGCATGGTTCTGAAATAGATGTGAAGAATATATGTGAAGAAATTGAGTTTTGTTCCTTTGGAAGTAAAGAGGAGAATGTTGAAATTGACCAAGAAGAAGCGGGTAATGTGGAAGATAGTGTACAGGTTTCCAGTACAGATAATATCCAGAGGGAAATTGCGACGTTTCAGGTCAAATCAAGTGAGAGGCCAAATTTCACTTGTGTGTGTTGTCGACGCACTTATTATAAGAATCAGACTAAGTTAGTGGATTTATATGCAAAAAGTGAAAGGGAAAATAATAGTGAATGGAAGGATTTCGCAACATACTTGATGGCAAAAAATTGTTTTGATTTGGGATTGGATCAACGTGTGTGTACTTATTGTTGTTGCAAATTAAATCAAAACCAGATGCCTGCTAGAGCAGTTCATAATAATCTGGAATTGGTTGAGATTCCTTCTGAATTGAAGGATTTAAATACTTATGAATCTATTTTGATTCAAAGTATCCATCCCTTTCAGGCTATTGTAAGAATGGAGCCAAAGACAGGGAAATTGCCTCCATCAGATTTACAGAGAGGATTAAAGGGAAGAGTTGTTTATTTGCCTCTAGATTTGAAGAAAAACATTAACACAATTGGAGTAGAAAAAGTGGAAGAGGAACCTATGGTTATCTTAGTTAATGGGGTTCCGACAAAGAATAAGAAAATATGGCAAGATTTAGTGGATGTTAGGAAAGTTAAAAAGGCAACATTGTATTTGAAAAAAAATAATAAATACTATAAGAATGTATATGTTGCAGAAGAGGAAGTAAGTGAGGAAGAGGATAGCGATTTGTGTGCTGGTCAAATTGAGAAAGTAGAACCCTCTACTAGTGAAGAAATATATGAACATTATAGTGTTCATCCTTTGCATTCCAAGGAAGTCATGGGGAATGCTATTGAGTTGTTTCAAATGAAACAAGCCAAAGGGAGTCCCATTAGTGTTTGGGAGGAAAGTTTGGAAGCTCGGTGTTTCCCACAGCTTTTTCCAACAGGTCAGGGAGGAAGATATGATGAGCGACCTCATCAAATTCCTGCTTCTGAATACCGGACTTTGCGATTGTATGCAGGAGATGCTAGGTTTCGACAATGCATTCCTTATTTGTTTCATCTCCTGTTTGAAAGCGATCTGTCTGGACTGTCATATGCAGTGAACCACATCTTGAAAAGTGGTATACACATGCAAAACATCTCGGCAAGTGACTTTATGGATAAAGTCAATGTCCAAGACAGTATTTTGGATTCTCACCTGATTAATCTCATGGCGTGTCAGCGTGGTACTAATGAGTACTGGTACCGTCGTCATGGTGATTTAAAATGTATGCTGAGGAACTTAGGAACTCCCACATGGTTCCTCACTCTGAGCTGTGCCGAATATGGCTGGGAAGACTTACTTGAATTTCTACGAGAGGCAAATGCTAACGTAGAAAACATCGAATTCAAGACACCCGGAGAACTGTGCTCTTTGGATCCAGTCAATGTATGTAGGTACTTCAATCATAGATTTGAAGCTATGATGTCTTTCATCATGAATAAGAAGAATCCACCTCTTGGAGAGGTGTTGGATTTCTTCTGGAGAAAGGAGTACCAAGCAAGAGGTGCTCCTCATATACATATGTTGCTGTGGATCAAAGATGCACCTAAATTTGGAACGGATCCAGAAGACTCAGTGATGAGTTTTATACAACAGTATTCTACGTGTGCTGTTCCAAACGCAAAGGAGAAGAAAAGCCTAAGAGAAAAAGTTCTGCGTTTCCAAAGCCATCGATGTGGAAAGTACTGTCGTCGTAAATTCCGAAACAAGGACAAGTTCTACACCAAATGTCGTTTCGGCTTTCCACGACCGGTGATTTCTCAAGGAAGAGTAAACAGTTTGATGTCTTCGCTGCGACATAATGTGATGAAGAAATCACCTAAAAACACATACAATTTGAAGAGGAACGAAGAGTCCAAGTACATCAACGACTACAACCCGGTGATTTTGTCCATGTTGAATGCTAACATGGATCTACAGTTTGTGGCTGATAACTGTATGGCTGTGGCTAGGTATGTGACGTCTTACATCACCAAAAAAGAGAAGACAGAATTGAAGGATATGTGGGAGGACATTTCCCATGAAAAGAGCCTCACAAGAAGTTGTACAGTTTCAGTCTGAAGATGTTGTCGCATTGAGAAATTGGAGCGTACGAATGTTCTGACCGGTTGTCTTCAGCAAGTCTCTATGCCAAGTCCAGGAGTATCGTTTGGGCGAGTCTTGGTCTTGCTGCAACGCGTAATCGAGTTCTCAAACCTGTGCGGGAAATTGAGTATTTGGCGGAAAAGGAGCCAAACAGTACCGACATTTTGAAGACCAACATGTTGGATACATATTATCCAAACCGAAGCATTCACCTCGAGAATGTTTGTCTGTATGAGGTTCTTCAAAATTACATATTCAAGAGGAACATCAAAGAAGATACTGAGAAAGGAGTGTATGCTGTAATAGGAAGTGAGGGATGTCTGGTCAAGCAAAGAAAATGCCACTTGGTAAACCATCGAAAATTGAGTGGCGAATCTCCTGAAAAAAAGGAGTTTTTCTATTTAGCACTTTTGCAACTTTTCAAGCCTTGGCGTGCAGAAGAGGAACTGCTTGGAGATTTTCTCTGTTACGAAGACTCTTTCAATGCCGCCAAGGAGACCATAGAATGTCCTGCTTTTCCCAAATATGTAGAAATGATGAATGCGGAAATTGAGCAGGAAGCAATGATTGCAGCCGAGATTGCCAGAGACAGTTCTCAGGACAGTCAGAGTTCTGCTTCATTGAGTCAGGATCCACTAGGAGGACCTGTTATCGAAAATGAAGCTGCCACTGCTATGAATGAAGTGGAAAGAGCCATGGCACATGCTCAGGAGGATGCGGTTAACTTAGAAGAGTTGGAAAGACAACTCAACGTTGAGCAGAGGAAAATATATGACGAAGTTACCATGCAAATTGATCATGGATTAAGTCATGACAAGAAAGAGTGCTCATGTACGTCGTTGAAGCCTGTCCGACTGTACGTGAGTGGAGAAGCGGGAACTGGAAAAAGTTTCCTTATTAAAGCAATTTCATGTTATTTGCAGGAAAGGACAGAGTCATCGCTGTCTTGTGTTGTCACCGCTCCAACTGGACTGGCAGCACATAACATTAAAGGGATTACTTTACATCGTTTACTGATGCTGCCAGTGGAGCATGACAACAAATTACAATATCACAAGCTATCTGGAGATGCTTGTTTTGAAGTTTCAAGAATCTTGAGGAAAATGAAACTTCTTATCATTGACGAAGTAAGCATGGTTTCCAATGTCATGCTTGCCTTTGTGCATTTGAGAATGCAAGAAGTTCTCAAAACAGAGTATGATGTGTTATTTGGTGGCAAACACATCATTGTTTTCGGAGATCTTCTGCAGCTGACACCAGTGAAAGGGCAACCTGTGTTCAAAATGCTCACGCATGAAGATACCAGGAAGTGCCTAGGCAGCATTGGCAACGTCAATATATGGTTAAACTTCAATTATGCTGAACTGCATGAAAATATGCGTCAGGCGAAGGATGAAGTTTACAAGACTATTCTACAAGATGTTAGAATTGGAAAAGTGACCGAGCATGGGAAAGAAGCTTTACATGCACGATTACTGTCAAATTTATATCCAGAACAAGATGTTGTGCCTGAGAATATTTTTCAGAAAATTACTGAGAAGAAATCTGGAATATGTTTGATGCCAACTCTTGCAGAATGTGCCAAATTCAACAACAAAATGTTGCATTTAGAAAAGCAAGAGATTGTGAAACTGGAAGCTATTGACAGAGTAGAGCATATGGGATCAACAATTATTTTGTCTGAGAATCTGAAAACAAAATTGGATTCATTAGAGAAGAGTATATCTAAAACTGCAGGTTTTGAAAAGACTCTGAATGTGTGCTTGAACTGCCGTATAATTTTAAGAAGGAATTTACATGTTGAAAGAGGTCTGGTAAATGGATCAATGGGTAATGTTGTTGATTTTGTAAAATACAGAAATAGAGATGGAATTGAATTTTTAAAAATTAAATTTGATGGCATTGAGGAAGTACAGCTAATTGGTCGTTGTTCTGCTAGATTTTTGCTTGTAAAAGACTTATATGTTCGCCGTAAGCAGTTTCCTGTTTGCTTGGCATATGCGGTGACAATCCATAAATCGCAAGGTTTAAGTGTAGACAGTGCATTGGTGAATATTGGCAGTTCTGTGTTCAAGGAGGGTATGGCATATGTGGCATTGTCACGAGTTAGAACTTTATCGGGATTGTACTTGATTGAGTGTGATGTCACAAGCATTTGTGCGGATCTAGATTGTGTTAAGGAATACAATAGGTTAAGAAGAGAGTATGCGCCACATTTGCCTCAATATCCTTTGTTTGAGAAACGTGTGGTAGGCCGGAAACGAAGAAATGTGACCAATACTGGTGAGGTTGTAGCAAAAAGACGAAAAGTCGATGAACCTGAAATTATAAGCAGAAACAAAAAGGATTCTGTTGAAGATGTTGTTGGTTTTCAATTTGAAAACAGTTCTGGTGTCAACTGCTATGCTAATGTAGTGGTTAATGTTTTGTTTTCTCTAGAAAATGTAAAAGAAGAGATTGTGGTCAATTCTGATCAAAGATTTTGCAGTTTGTTAAATTCTGTCTTAGAAAAATGTAGCACTGATAGAACAAACATAGAAAGTGTGTCTGAAATTCGAAATCTGTTAGACAGATGTTCAGGCCAAACACAATTCTCTCAAAATATTCAGCAAGATTGTCAGGAGTTTTTAATGTATATGCTTGATGTATTGCATGCTGAAGGTGTAGATGTAGATCAGCTGTTTGGGCTTTCTTATCAATGGCAGCATGACTGCGAGAACTGTAGGGTATCAAGTACTACTAGTGTAGACTCAGAAAGATTTATATATTTAACTTTGCCAGACAGTAAATCAGTCTCCTTTAATAAGCTAGTAAAAGCAGCTGATCACAACATGGAGTGTAGCCAATGTAAATCTGAAATGATGTCCACATTATTTATACGAACATATGGCCAGTATGTCATTTTAATGTTCCAACGATGTAGGCCTGATGGAACAAAATTGACAACTTTAATTAAAAATTTTGTGGCTTCGCAGTTGTCAATATCAGGAAGGACTTTTGTAACTGCAGCAATTATATATCATGACGGTCCTTCAACAACATCAGGACATTACACAGCTTATTTAAAGTCTAGAAATGGCTGGTCATTCTGCAATGATTCTGTTTTAATTTTCAAAAAAAAATTGCCGTATGACCTTAAAAACTCTTACCTGGTGTTTTTAAAACCAACATTTTAGGGAAAGAATCTCGGGATGTGCTCTGAGGAATTTCAAGAAGTTCTAATGGCTCCTACACGATTTGGCCTTGAGGATAAGTGTAGTTCAGAGACATAACTTCTAACGATAAGACTGGACGTCATGGAGAAATAAGTGCACTTTGAATGAGTTCAGAAAAACTATTTCTTTTTATAAGCTAATTGAAGCAGCCAATCAAAACATAGAGTAGAGGGAATGTAAGTCTGCAATGCTGTCTACTGTTTTACATTGCTTTGTGATTAAAAGTGATGTAGAGAATTAAATAATTGTAGTAGTCATAGAGGTAGTGTAAGTCTGCTTCATAGTAAGCAGTATCAGTGTCATAGGAAATGTAGAACATGACTGAGGAAGAAGGGGAAGATATTACTAGTCCAGGATTGTGAAAATGATCTTCAACATTTTAATTCTGAAAGTAGCGGAAATGCCAAATGACTGGATTGGCTTACAAGAAATCCAAGAGTTATAAATGGCTCTGACAAGATTTGGCCTTGTGGAAACTTGTGGTAGAGAGCAAGAAGTCATTTATTGTATGTAACATGTTTTTCAAAACGATGGAGGTTTTCTTTCAGAAAGTGGCGGGCTGAAAGTAATAACAGCACAACAGAGTGTAAGCTGTTCATAGGACATCTTTTGACGTCATGGAAAGTAAGTTAACTTTAAGGAGTTCTGAATTCTGATTTGTTATGTTGTATGGGTTTTTTAAACACAATCATTTTGATTGTGGTTTTTTTCCCCGCTGTTATATGATGAATACCTTCAAGTCACTGTTTTTTGTGAAATTTGATACATTCTGAGAACAGCAAAAATAAACCATTTAACATGTATAATTAATTCTGTACTGTTTCCATTTATGATGTACATTTAGAACTGTGTAGGAGGCATGGAGAAGGAGAGGCTTCTGTAAGTGTCAAAGTTCTTGCATACAGTGCTCATATTCTACGTAGTCTTTCAGATGATAGACTACATTTCCACAATGAGATACCTAAGCAAAGGAAACACAGGTCATATGATTGTGGAATGAGCAAAAAAATGTGCATGTTTTTCAATTATATTACCTGTGTTTCCTAACATTACACACCACATTGTGTAGATGAGGTTTAGGCCTGTTCCTGGAGACAGAGGAGGTCTGACATTTGTTCAAGAGTGCAGTGGACATTACTCACTTCGTTGGTAGGCCTCCACATGTATTATCTTCTCTGTATTCTTCAACAAACCTACATTCCATCTGCAACCCTGAGTAGGACTTACCTGAAACAAATCTGTGGATAGGTTACACCTTATTGGCATTTCGAAACAATCATTTAAAATGTTAGGGTCAGATTTATGGTGGCCGTGCGCCTCTTTTGCTCCATTGTGGGTCACTTTTGTGTAAAAGATGCACCATGTTGCAAGATAGGTTTCAGTTCATCTCCAGCAAGATACCACCAGTTTAAAATGTATATAATTAGCATTGTGTAGGGGGCATGCAGAAGCAAAAGCTTTTATAAGTGTCAAAGTTGTTGCATGCAGTGCTGCACTTCTAGGTACTGTTTAATATGCTGGACTACATCTGCACTATGAAATACCTAAGCAAAGGCAACACAGGTGATGTGATTGTGAAATGAGGAAAAGAAACTCCACATTTTTCAATTACATCACTTGTGTTTCCTAAGTTTATGAATGACATTGTGCAGATGAAGTTTAGGTCTGTCCACGGACACAGAAGAGATCTGGCCTTTATTCAAGAGTGAAGTGGACATGACTTACTTCATTGGTAGGCCTTCACATGTATTATGTCCTCTGTTCTCTTCAAACAACTCGAAATTTCATTTGGAACCCTGAGTAGGTCTCACCTCAAACAAACCTCTGGATAGGACACATCTTATTGGCATCCTGAAGCAATCATTTAAAATGTTAGTGTCTTGCGACACTTTTCTGAGACAACAGCAGTGCAAAAGATGCACCATGTTTTAAGATAGGCCTCACTTCATCTGCATCAAGATACTGTTAGTTTAAAATGTATATCTTTAGGACTGTGTAGGGGGCCTGGAGAAGCAGAAGCTCTTGTCAGTGTCAAAGTTGTTGAAAAACTGTTTGTCCTTCAATCTTTTCCCTTGTCTTTTGTAATTTTTAAATACATGTTTTAATATTTTTCAAATGTTTGTTCTCTCTCACAGATTGAAAGTATAAAAACAAAAAGTGAGTAATTTAACGACAATTATAAGGTAAATGTTTTGTATTCTTTTCGTTACATTTCTATCACATTCACCTACTATTAGTTCCACAGCTTCATTTCTTTAACCCTCAGTTTCCTGCCTTTGCTACTTTCCTCATTCCTTTCTCTATTACCTACTTACTCAACTCCTTCCACTCTTTTTCTCAGTCCCTCTCTTCTCATAGTTCCTCACTCTTGTTCACTCACTCCATCTCTATTACTCTTAGTGTCTTTGACTGATCACTTTTTCACTACTTGTTCATAATGCTTTCTCTGTGTAGTTGAAGCACACTAAGGGGCATATTATGAACACAGCCAATAAAATTATTGCTGTTTTTATTGGCAGAAAACTGGTGCAAAAGTGGTTTTAGCGGCAGTTTTCTGCCGCAAAAGCGGCTTTGGTGACATATTTCTGCCGATAAAAGCTGCAAAACTTTTATTGCCTATGTTGATGATATGGCTCTATGTTATTTACATTTCTTTGCTGTTTCAATTAATCTTTTTCTGTTATTTTTTGTTTTCTGTTTTCTATTTTTTCTCTCTGTTATTCCCCATGTTTTAATCTTATTTTGAACATTCACTCACATTCTCCAAGAAACTCTTCTTTGTTATTGTTCTACTCTCTTTTTTTTCTTTCACTTCCTTATCTATTTTGTTTTCCACAATTATACCCTCTTCCGTCTTTTCTTCAGGAAATAGATCTATTAAACAGTATCTCTGGTTTACTCCCTATAGCTGTCTTTCTTTTAACATCACTCTCTGTTTACTTTCCTTATACTTACTCTTCTTTTTTTAAAAAAAAAAAATTTTTTGGTTCGCTCCCGGTTCGCGAACCGGGAAGCGAACTGGGAAGCGAACTAAAAGAAATAGAGCTTGCCAGAGTGCTAAACATTCTAGCAATTTTTTTTGAAAGGGGAGGTAGTTCTGAAAAGAACTGTTTTTTTTAATGTTTTTGTTGTTTTATATTTTTTTTTATTTTTTGAACATTTTTTGTTTTTTTTGTATTTTTTGAACAATTTTATATTTTTTTTGGTTTTTTTTGGGGGGGAAACAACAAAAAACAGGCATTGAAAAGGGCTCAACAGGAGCAAAAAAAAAAATACTGTCTGGGGCGGTTAGGGCAATTATGATTGTTATAAGCCAGGTTGATGGAATTAATACTCATGTTACCACATGATATCAATGCACCACAGTGCAGACAAGTACATTTCATATGCCCAAAATTATCCTGGATGTTTGGCACGGTTTCCCGTGCCTCTGCTGCTGTCAATGATATTAACGATGTTGACCTGGCCACAGGAGTTGCTGTTGGGTTTTGTTCCATGTCACGAATTTCCGCCCGGCTGTAATTGAGTGGATGCCACCTGTTCATGTGCCTATGCATGGTATAGTTCCCATAGCTATACTTTTTATCAGTCCCTCTTGATAATTTCTCTTTGCAAATGAGGCAGGTGACATACCTCGCATTCACTTTCTTCTGCCCTGGAGGGATTGAAATAAACTGCCAAATGAAACTGGCTTTCCTATGGGAAACCCGGGGCACCTCTTCCAAGAACTGTGGTCCTTCTCTCTCCTCTTCCTCTATTTCTTCCTCTTCCTCCTCTGTGTTGGTGATGACCTGGGGAGGTGGTCCACTCTTCCCATGAGGAGGTGGAGGTGGTGATGGGGGTGCACCAGCTGAAGCAAGTACTGAAGCCATTGCTCTACTATGAATAAAGGTCTTCCTCTCACAATGATGAAAGTCAGAGTGAGGAAAGAAGGAGGGGTTTTCATCATTTGGGAAAAACAATAGTTCTAAACCAATGAAAAGTGTTATTTTTAGGTCACCTGACCTAGCCTTACATGATTATGAAACCAAAAGTTAAATGAACCAATGAAAAGTTTTATTAACAAGTCACATGACCTCTCACGCTTATGTTACGCCCTGCGGAACGCGCCCCGGATCGCTTCCGGGTCGCTGCGCTTCGCGCCTCGGTTCGCGTACCGGAGCACTTCCGGGTGCGCTAACGCAGCGCGTCATAAGACGCATTACGCGACAACGTGATACGTCGCGCTTCCGCGACGCGTCACGATGTTGATTTCTAACGCGGCAGTTGCGCTAACGGAACGTTTACCGGTTCGCGGACCGGGTCGCGGCATCAAATTGAGCTAACGGAAAGCTTCCCGGTTCGCGAACCGGGAGCGAAACAAAAAAAATATTTTAAAAAAAAATTATTAATAAACATATAAAATATATTTTGGGATTTAAAGAAGAATACATTTTACAGCTACAGATATTAGCTTTTAAAAAACCAATGAAATTCACTGAAAAAACCATAGGTTATAGACCATATATAGTTAGGAATTAGCATTTACAAAACCTTGAAAATTCACTGAAAAAACCATAGGTTATAGACCATATATAGTTAGGAATTAGCATTTAAAAAACCTTATTTTACTCACACAAAACCATTGAAATTCCATATATAGTTAGTTGCACTAACTATATATCGCGCACCCGCAATCCACTGCTGATGATGTCACATATTACATCATTCATGACATGGTCAGTGACATCACTGATGACATCACTGATGACATCTCAAATGACATCACGGATGACATCACTGATGACAACATCCAGTGACTGTGTGTTTCTGTAAAGTTAAAATATGTCTTACATATTGAAGAATGAGTGGAAGTATAAGTGTCTGGACGAAGGATTTAGTAGGTTCATGACTGAATGTATGAGTGAGTGATTAAATGTGTCTCACTGAGTGCATGGGTTAGTGACTAAACTGTCTTAATTTGTGCATCATTATGTCTGTTGTTCTGTAAACTGCAGCATGTGTTGATCAGTAGCTATATGAGTAACTATATGGGTTATTGATTGATTGCCCAAGTATTTGTATGGGAGACTGAGTGCGTGTATGGCTGGCTGGGAGGTGTGTGACTCTGTGCAGATCAATGTGTACTTGTATCAGTGATTCTATAAGAGAGTAAGTATGTGTTAGTATATGTTTCAAAAATGTAAGGTGTTCTGTGTTTAACTGTATAGATGAGAAAATGGAAGTGTGATTGATTCTTTTCAGGACTGACTAGGTGTGTGAGTAACTCCATGGATGAGTGGCAGAGTGTGAGTGTCTGTATAGGTGTATGAGTGCATATGATAGTGTTGTAAAGATGATTGATTGTATGTATGAATGATTGTATGGGTGAGTGAGTGAATGTGTGTGTAGACGTAGGAATCAGTGAGTGCGTATGTAGTAACTAGTATTGGTGTGTCAATGGTTTCAAAAATTATACTCTGTATTTAACACTGAGTGTAACAGAGGTTATATTAAAATGTGAGGAGATGCATTGTATTGTCACATGAATGATATCATCAGTGATGTGGTCATTGATGTCAAATGAGATGTCATCAGTGATGTCATCCGTGATGTCATTTGAGATGTCATCAGTGATGTCATCAGTGATGTCACTGACCATGTCATGAATGATGTAATATGTGACATCATCAGCAGTGGATTGCGGGTGCGCGATATATAGTTAGTGCAACTAACTATATATGGAATTTCAATGGTTTTGTGTGAGTAAAATAAGGTTTTTTAAATGCTAATTCCTAACTATATATGGTCTATAACCTATGGTTTTTTCAGTGAATATATATATATATATATATATATATTACCTACTGGCGGTCGCCAGTAGGTATATATAGTTAGGATTTTTTCTCTATGGGATTTTTGAAAATTCTATGTCGAATAACTTTGGCGTTTGAGGACGGAATTGGCTGAAATTTTCAGGAAAATGGCACATTTTGTTTCGGAGCAGCCCCTGAAAATTTGGGGGGGTTTCGTCAAGGGGGGGCCGAGAAAAAAGGGGGGTCCCAAAACATGTTTTTCCCATGCAATTTTCCATAGGGCGGTTGGCCTCACTTTTAGCTCGAACGGCTGAATGGATTTTCACGAAACTTGGCAAAATTGTAGGGACTGGTAGCCCGATGTGCCTTTGCTAGGTCTCAATATATGTGTTCCAGTGTATTTTGAGAAATTAACGTTCAAAAAAAAATATATATCTGTAAGCGCGCTCCGGGCAGCGCCCCAGTTCGCGTACCTGACGCGTAACGGAACTTCGCGAAGCGAAGCTGATTGGCTCTTCGGTGTCTGTCAACATTCTAAACAGTCCAGAGCGGCCGCCATCTTGTCTCTCGGTAGGATCGAGAGACAAGAGGAGGCCAAAACAAAGGGGGAAATGACCATAAGGGGGCATAGTAGATCCTTCCTGACCCCCTAGGTTTGATGTGGAGGCTTTAAAAGGGCCCCGCGGGGCAAAAAAATAATAATTTTTTTTTGGTTTTTTTTGCTTGGGGAGCGCCCGGTACGCGCACCGGGAAGCGGTCTGGGGACCGTACTATAAGGAAAAAAGAATGATAGACTATGATATTTTGAAATATTGTATGTTTATTGATTGTTCTTTTTGTTGTTTTTTTTTATTTTTTTATTTTTTTATTGAAGTAGCAGTATTTATGATTATTAAATATAAATGTATTTTTGTGATTGTGCACAGTATACTATAAGTCTGACTTTACATTATAATCAATTTGGTACTAGTTTATGAATTACATATAAAAATGATTAAAGACTCAAACAATTTTTTATTATTAAATATAATTTTATTTTTCTGATTCTTTTTCAAAAACGTCTAACATTTGACTGTCCGATATGACAATTTCAAAGGAAGCGTTCTGTTCTCCTTCCATTTTTGTGCTGAAATTTGCATAAAAAATAAATATATCAGTAGAGATAGGGCACTGTTGGGTTTAAGTTCAGACAGGTACTTTTGAGGCGTGAAGTAGTACTATTAAAAAGTGCCTGTGAAAAAGTCTAAGTAAATTCATAATTATACCACAGAAACCTAAAGCAATCCATAATTATAATAAACAAGCCTTTCTCGATGTCTAACTCTTACAGAGGGATAGTATATAACTATCTGAAAATGTTTTCAAATTTATAAAATAACATCTTACCTTTTAAAAACAAGTTTAAGTTGTGAGTGAAAATGATCTTGCAATGTAGTTCAGGAAGTAGTAGTCAAAATGGCTCTCTTTCTTTATATATATTCAGGTACATAACCAATCAAATGTCAGGTAAAAGAAGTAGAAAATGAAAGTAACATTTTAATTGGTTGTCAATTCCAACACTTCAGATGTGTTTTGTGAAGTAATTTACCTCAGGGTATTTAGAGAGGTCTACAGGCTAAATGGCTAAATGGAATTTCAATCAAATTTGTGAAAATGGTAGGGATTGGTATGTAGTATGAGCTAGTCTATATTTGGTGAAAGTGTCTCCAGTGGTTTTTCTGTGAATTACTTTCCCACCTTTTTTGAGCGAGCGATACCCGGTGCGCGCCCCGGTACGCAAATCGGCAGTGTTACGGGAGTCCTCCATTTTGTGTTTCGGTAGAATTGAGATACAAGATGGAGGGCAAATAATGTTGAGAATGGGTAGAAGGGGGCACGGTAGACGTATCCCGACCCCCTAGGTTTTCTGAGGGTGGCTGAGGAGGCCCATATGTGCGAGAAAAAAAACATTTTTTTTCAAATTTTCGCGCGGTTAGCGTCTGGTGCGCGTACCGGGTAGCGCTCCGGGAAGCGTACTTTGGTGAAAATTAGTGAAAAAAGTTAGAGTAAAATAATAATTGTGAGAGATCAGATGTAGGGTAGCTCTGAAAAGAGCTTTTGGGTCCTGTGGCTGATGTAGGTACCTACAAGTAGGTACCAATGCACAGTCTTAAATTGAGGATGAAAATTCTGTTCCCCTCATCTGAGAAGTGAACTCCATCTGCTCTGTAGATATCTTGCATGTAGTAACGCAAGTTATTGTTGTAGATGGAGCCCATTCCATGGTCTCTCATGTAATCTGAAACAGACTTATTTACATGCTTCCTCGATTTCTCAATTTGTGGACAAAATTCGTTTGACCTCCTCCATTTCTGTCTTTGGCATATATTTGAATATACCGAGGCAGTTTGAGGAAATAGTGCCATCAATTGCTCAAAGGTGTCCTTTAAAAGCATTTCCAGACCTACCCCAGTCAAAGTGCCCAAGTCATTTCCTCCACAGTGCACAATTAACAGGTCAGGTTTTGGCAAATGCAAAAAGGTTTTCACCAATGGTATCAATTGGTGACATCTTAATCCTCTGTGGCCAATCCAGTTGATTTCCACATTTTGTAAATTGAGGTTGTGTAAATTTCTGTTATCAGCAAACCTTTGAGCCCAGTGGATATAACTATGTCCAACAATCCAGACAGAAAACATGGTGAGAGGAGGTTCTGCTGCAGTCAGATGAAGTGTGGTAATGAAATGGCAGTTGAAACAGTAGGAGTATGTAATGAAAAAAACTGTGGAGTTTCTGTAGTAATTAATCAGTAGCAGTGATTGGTGCATTTTGATTGCTGAAAACAGAAAGTTAGGGTGTATGGATGAGTTCTTTGAAAGATGTAATTTGAATGGTCAAGAAAAAATCATTTTATGAAAGATTGCACTGGATACGCAGGTGTACTGAGAGTTCAGAGTTCAATTGAAACATTGTTGTGTGAACTTGCAAACATGAGAGTTCTTTCAGGAGGTGGTTGCTATGGAAAAAAGGCAGAAAGGGCAGAGGGGGGAAGGGTGTTGATTTGAAAAAAGTGAGGGAAGAGTTTTGATTGGGTGACATGAGAGATATGTGTGATGAATTACAGCATTTCTGTGCCATTGTTGGTTGCAGCTTCTGGAGTGCATACCTTTTGCTCTGCTAAAGAAAAATTGGTGTGTGTCTGAGACTGTTTTGAAACTCAAAAAGTATTTGCTAAGGTGAGAAAAGATGCATTTAATATAAATAGAGAATAGTATGTTTTAAGGAGAAAATTATGAAGAAAGTTGTGTATTTAAAATGTTGCTTTGTGTCAAGTGTTTTACAAATAGATTTTGTTTCTTTGAGTTACATAGCCATGTTACATAGGCATGTTAAAAGGGACGCAAAAATGGTGCAAGGGCCTTAAAAAAATGCTTTCATGTGTCTTAGGGCATTTTAAGTCACTTCCCCATGAATGTAGGTATATAATTACTTTACATGATGTGTTTAAAAACGTTTTTTGAAATCAATTAGGTTTCTTGATATGTACAGCTAGAGTTTCATAGGTTGCTTGGGGCATATTTACAAGGCATTTGAGTTCCTTTGATGTTATTTTTCCCATTTTAATTTAAGGCATTTCCTTGTGGTGCAAGGTCCTTGTAAATACGCCCCCATGTGTGCTTGGCAAATTTAGATTTTGATTCTTTGAGTTACATAGCCATGTTAAAAGTGACGCAAAAATGGTGCAAGGGCCTTAAAAAACGCTTTCATGTGTCTTAGGGCATTTTAAGTCACTTCCCCATGAATGTAGGTATATAATTGCTTTACATGATGTGTTTAAAAACGTTTTTTGAAATCAATTAGGTTTCTTGATATGTACTGCTAGAGTTTCATAGGTTGCTTGGGGCATATTTACAAGGCCTTTGAGTCTCTCTGATGTTATTTTTCCCATTTTAATTTAAGACATTTCCCCGTGGTGCAAGGTCCTTGTAAATACGCCCCCATCTGTGCTTGGCAAATTTAGATTTTGATTCTTTGAGTTACATAGCCATGTTAAAAGTGACACAAAAATGGTGCAAGGGCCTTAAAAACGCTTTCATGTGTCTTAGGGCATTTTAAGTCACTTCCCCTTGAAAGTAGGTATATAATTGATTTACATGATGTGTTTAAAAACGTTTTTTGAAATCAATTAGGTTTCTTGATATGTACTGCTAGAGTTTCATAGGTTGCTTGGGGTATATTTAAAAGGCATTTGAGTCCCTTTGATGTTATTTTTCCCATTTTAATTTAAGACATTTCCCCGTGGTGGAAGGTCCTTGTAAATACGCCCCCATGTGTGCTTGGCAAATTTAGATTTTGATTCTTTGAGTTACATAGCCATGTTAAAAGTGACGCAAAAATGGTGCAAGGGCCTTAAAAAACACTTTCATGTGTCTTAGAGCATTTTAAGTCACTTCCCCATGAATGTAGGTATATAATTGCTTTACATGATGTGTTTAAAAACGTTTTTTAAAATCAATTAGGTTTCTTGATATATACTGATAGAGTTTCATAGGTTGCTTGGGGCATATTTACAAGGCCTTTGAGTCCCTTTGATGTTATTTTTCCCATTTTAATTTAAGACATTTCCCCGTGGTGCAAGGTCCTTGTAAATACGCCCCCATGTGTGCTTGGCAAATTTAGATTTTGATTCTTTGAGTTACATAGCCATGTTCCATACAGTGCTCACCTTCTGCGTAGTCTTTGATATGCTAGACTCCATCTGCACAATGAGATATCTAAGCAAAGGAAACACAGGTGATGTGCTTGTGAAATGAGCAAAAGAAATTCCACATTTTTCAATTACATCACCTGTGTTTTCTAACATTACGAATCACATTGTGCAGATGAGGTTTAGGCCTGTCCAGGGACACAGAAGAGGTCTGGCCTTTGTTCAAGAGTGCAGTGGACATGACTCACTTCATTGGTAGGCCTGCACATGTATTATCTCCTCTGTACTCTTCAATTAGCCTAAATTTCATCTGCAACCCTGAGTAGGCCTCACCTCAAACAAATCTCTGGATAGGCCTCACCTTATCGTCATCCTGAATCAATAATTTAAAATGTTAGGGGCAGATTTATGATGGCCGTGCGCCTCTTTTGCGCCGCTGTTGCGTCACTTTTGTGATGCAGCAGTGATGCAAAAGATGCACCATGTTGCAAGATAGGCCTCACTTCATCTCCAACAAGATACCGTCAGTTTAAACTGTAAACATTTAGGACTGTGTAGGGGGCATGGAGAAGCTGAATCTTCTGTAAATGTCAAAAATTTTGTATACAGTGCTCAGCTTCTGTGTACTCTTTGATATGCTAGACTCCATCTGCACTATGAGATACCTAAGCAAAGGAAACACAGGTAATGTGATTGTGAAATGAGGAAAAGAAATTCCAAATTTTTCAATTACATCACCTGTGTTTCCTAACTTTACGAATCACATTGTGCAGATGAGGTTTAGGCCTCTCCACGGACACAGAAGAGGTCTGGCCTTTGTTAAAGAGTGAAGTGGACATGACTCACTTCATTGGTAGGCCTGCACATGTATTATCTCCTCTGTACTCTTCAACAAGCCTAAATTTCATCTGCAACCCTGAGTAGGCCTCACCTGAAACAAACCTCTGGATAGGCCACACCTTATCGTCATCCTGAATCAATCATTTAAAATGTTAGGGACAGATTTATGATAGCCGTGTGCCTCTTTTGCGCCACTGTGCGTCACTTTTGTGACGCAGCGGCGGTGCAAAAGATTTGCTATGTTGCGACATATTTACAACTTGATGCATCTAGGCAGATGTGTCATGCTGTAAAGTCCTGTGCCACATGAAACCGATGCAGCAGTGATGCAAAAGATGCACCATGTTGCAAGACAGGCCTCACTTCATCTCCAACAAGATACCGTCAGTTTAAACTGTAAACATTTAGGACTGTGTAGGGGGCATGGAGAAGCTGAATCTTCTGTAAATGTCAAAATTGTTGTATACAGTGCTCAACTTCTGTGTACTCTTTGATATGCTAGACTCCATCTGCACAATGAGATACCTAAGCAAAGGAAACACAGGTGATGTGATTGTGAAATGAGGAAAAGAAATTCCACATTTTTCAATTACATCACCTGTGTTTCCTAACTTTACGAATCACATTGTGCAGATGAGGTTTAGGCCTGTCCACGGACACAGAAGAGGTCTGGCCTTTGTTCAAGAGTGAAGTGGACATGACTCACTTCATTGGTAGGCCTGCACATGTATTATCTCCTCTGTACTCTTCAACAAGCCTAAATTTCATCTGCAACCCTGAGTAGGCCTCACCTGAAACAAACCTCTGGATAGGCCACACCTTATCGTCATCCTGAATCAATCATTTAAAATGTTAGGGACAGATTTATGATAGCCGTGTGCCTCTTTTGCGCCACTGTGCGTCACTTTTGTGACGCAGCGGCGGTGCAAAAGATTTGCTATGTTGCGACATATTTACAACTTGATGCATCTAGGCAGATGTGTCATGCTGTAAAGTCCTGTGCCACATGAAACCGATGCAGCAGTGATGCAAAAGATGCACCATGTTGCAAGACAGGCCTCACTTCATCTCCAACAAGATACCGTCAGTTTAAACTGTAAACATTTAGGACTGTGTAGGGGGCATGGAGAAGCTGAATCTTCTGTAAATGTCAAAATTGTTGTATACAGTGCTCAACTTCTGTGTACTCTTTGATATGATAGACTCCATCTGCACTATGAGATACCTAAGCAAAGGAAACACAGGTGATGTGATTGTGAAATGAGGAAAAGAAATTCCACATTTTTCAATTACATCACCTGTGTTTCCTAACTTTACGAATGACATTGTGCAGATGAGATTTAGAACTGTCCACGGACACAGAAGAGGTCTGGCCTTTGTTCAAGAGTGAAGTGGACATGACTCACTTCATTGTTAGGCCTGCACATGTATTATCTCCTCTGTACTCTTCAACAAGCCTAAATTTCATCTGCAACCCTGAGTAGGCCTCACCTTATCGTCATCCTGAATCAATCATTTAAAATGTTAGGGACAGATTTATGATAGCCGTGTGCCTCTTTTGCGCCGCTGTGCGTCACTTTTGTGACGCAGCGGCGGTGCAAAAGATTTGCTATGTTGCGACATATTTACAACTTGATGCATCTAGGCAGATGTGTCATCCTGTAAAGTCCTGTGCCACATGAAACCTGCGTCATATTTCATGTGAGCGTTTTGTTGTAGGGTGGCCAGTCATTTGCATGAAAGCCCTGTAAAACTAACACAGTAAAATTAAGAAGATTTCACTGAGTCACATTTATGGCATTGCTGAATCAAATCCTTACGCCTGTTTGAAACAGCATCGCTGGACATGGTTAAATAATATCTGCAAAATGTTACTCTTGTTAAAAAAAATTACAATTATAGTCTCTGAGATTTGTCACTTACTCTGCAACATCTCATTGTTGTTCTCTTTCTTTAAAGAAAACAACATCAAGCATGAGTGATAATGAGCAATCTGTTGATCTCGATATTATCATTGAAATTGTGATTGAAACATCAGTGGAAGTAGATCCCTTGGATGATTTAAATCCTGAGGATGATGAAGAACATGATGAGGATGCCGATTTGTCAGAATTGTATGACATAGGGTGGGAAGCTGACCTGCTTGAGCCTATGGAACTATAAACATTTATTTTTAAAAGTTACTGGAAATGAAAAGTAAACATGTAAACCGTTTCATTTAAAAATAAACACAACTTCAAAAACAGGTTGTGTGTAGTGTCTTTAATAAAATAGTCAAATATGCTCATGAAATTAGTTCAGATTCACATATAAAACAGCACAGGTCAAATGTAGAAGCATTCCATTTCTTTGCTACTATTTGTGACTACTAAATTTGCCAATGCACTAAAAATTATTGTATGTAAAAATGACAAGTAGTGTGTTAAATTTTTGACGACTGTTATTGATTTACTGTTTGGTAATAGTGGTTAATAACATTTTTAATTATATTTTACCACAGATTCAACTGCAGATCATTTCAAAAGTACATAATGCCATCTAAAGAACAAACCGAAAGGCTACAAAACGTCAAAGACAGCAGCTTACTAAATGCTTGCAGCAGTCCTCTACAATAAAAACTCGTCAAGTCACCAAGAAAGCTCCGGGTAAGACAACAAAATCATTCCTAAGAAACATTTGTAGAAAAAAAAGTAGTACTACAGAAAATGTTTTAGTCCAGAAAAAGAGAACCAATTTAAACGGAAAGGAAAGGGCAATCAAAAATGTTACTGCTAGAGCAGGAGATAACTCTGTGCATGGTAGTAGAAGGAAAAATCAGTTTAGGGACATTCGTAGACGAATGTTCCGCAACAGGATAATTGGCAATTTGTTAAAAAATATTAAGAAAGGTCAACAGAAAGTGGTTTTTTATAAGAGAAAAAAAAGTTGAGAAAATTATTGATCAGGCATTTGAAATTAAGTGAAAGTTATTTATTTTGATAATCAATAGAATTAGGAAGCTAAACAAGGCTATTTATGATTTCAAAAGAAATAGTAGATGGAAGAGAACAGTTAATCGTAGTAATTTTTGTGAAGTTTTTTCAGGAAAATGGATGCATAGTTCAAGTTGTGAGGCATTTTTTAATGAGGAGAGTTATTTCCAGGATAATGATTTGGTGCATGCAGTTGACACCAGTGGTCGAGCTTATGAGGTGAAAGATGGTTGTCCAGATGAAAAAGAAAAACTTGTGACAACAGAGGCAGAAGAGGTGTTAGGTAATGAGGTTTTAGGAAGACGTCCTAAGGGACCAGTGTATATCTGGAAGTGTAGTAGTATTTGCAGTGTGCGACAGGATTCCATCAATTTGCTTTGTGATTTTGTACGGACATTTAATAGGAAAACTTTAAAACAGAAAATGAAGTTGTTGCAAGAATTAGATCCTTGCAGAGTGAGAGAAGTGACAGGTTTGCATGGTCATTCACTGGCTTGTCTTTCCAGGAGAGTATGCCAGAGTATTTTTCATCATTTCAGGATGCTAGCAGTGCATCATAATAAAGTGAGGAAATTAGTTAGAATGTTGTATTATGCTAAGAGTCCAGCAATTATGCTTAAACAATTATGCACTGCTCTTTTGCATGGTTCTGAAGTAGATGTGAAGAATATTTGTGACTTTGCAAGTAAAGAGGAGAATGTTGAAATTGACCCAGAAGAAGAAGGTAATGTGGAAGATAGTGTACAGGTTTCCAGTACAGATAATTTTCAGAAAGAAATTGCCACGTTTCAGGTGAAATCAAGTGAGAGGCCTAATTTTACTTGTGTGTGTTGTCGACGCACTTATTATAAGAATCAGACTAAGTTAGTGGATTTATATGCGAAAAGTGAAAGTGAAAATAATAGTGAATGGAAGGATTTTGCAACATACTTGATGGTAGAAAATTGTTTTGATTTGGGATTGGATCAACGTGTGTGTACTTATTGTTGTAACAAATTAAATCAAAACCGGATGCCTGCTAGAACGGTTCATAATAATCTGGAATTGGTTGAGATTCCTTCTGAATTGAAGGATTTAAATACTTATGAATCTATTTTGATTCAAAGTATCCATCCCTTTCAGGCTATTGTACGAATGGAGCCAAAGACAGGGAAATTGCCTCCATCAGATGTACAGAGAGGATTAAAGGGAAGAGTTGTTTATTTGCCTCTAGATTTGAAGAAAAACATTAATACAATTGGAGTAGAGAAAGTGGAAGAGGAACCTCTGGTTATCTTAGTTAATGGGGTTCCGACAAAGAGTAAGAAAATCTGGCAAGATTTTGTGGATGTTAGGAAAGTCAAAAAGGCAACAATGTATTTGAAGAAAAACAATAAGTACTACAAGAATGTATATGTTGCAGAAGAGGAAGTAAGTGAAGAAGAGGATAGCGATTTGTGTGCTGGTCAAATTGAGAAAGTAGAAGCCTCTAAAAATGAAGAAATATATGAACATTATAGTGTTCATCCTTTGCATTCCAAGGAAGTCATGGGGAATGCTATTGAGTTGTTTCAAATGAAACAAGCCAAAGGAAGTCCCATTAGTGTTTGGGAGGAAAGTTTGGAAGCTCGGTGTTTCCCACAGCTATTTCCAACAGGTCAAGGAGGAAGATATGATGAGCGACCTGATCAAATTCCTGCTTCTGAATACCGGACTTTACGATTGTATGCAGAAGATCCTAGGTTTCGTCAATGCATTCCCTATTTGTTTCATCTACTGTTTGAAAGCGATCTGTCTGGACTGTCATATGCAGTGAACCACATCTTGAAAAGTGGTGTACAGATGCAAAATATCTCGGCAAGTGACTTTATGGATAAAGTCAATGTGCAAGACAGTATTTTGGATTCTCACCTGATTAATCTCATGGCGTGTCAGCGTGGTACTAATGAGTACTGGTACCGTCGTCATGGTGATTTAAAATGTATTCTGAGGAACTTAGGAACTCCCACATGGTTCCTCACTCTCAGTTGTGCCGAGTATGGCTGGGAAGATTTACTTGAATTTCTACGAGAGGCAAATGGAAACATTGAAAATATCGAATTCAAGACACCCGGAGAACTGTGCTCCTTGGATCCAGTGAATGTATGCAGGTACTTCAATCATAGATTTGAAGCTATGATGTCTTTCATCATGAACAAGAAAAATCCACCTCTTGGAGAGGTGTTGGATTTCTTCTGGAGAAAGGAGTACCAAGCAAGAGGTGCTCCTCATATACATATGCTGCTGTGGATCAAAGATGCACCCAATTTTGGAACAGATCCGGATGACTTAGTGATGAGTTTCATAGAACAGTATTCTACATGTGCTGTTCCAAAGGCAAAGGAAGACAAAAGCCTAAGAGAACAAGTTTTACGCTTCCAAAGCCATCGTTGTGGAAAGTACTGTCGTCGTAAATTCAGAAACAAGGACAAGTTCTACACAAAATGTCGTTTCGCCTTTCCACGACCGGTGATTTCTAAAGGAAGAGTGAACAGTTTGATGTCTTCACTGCGACATAATGTGATGAAGAAATCACCCAAAAATACGTACAATTTGAAAAGGAACGAAGAGTCCAAGTACATCATCGACTACAACCCAGTGATTTTGTCCATGTGGAATGCTAACATGGATATACAGTTTGTGGCTGATAACTGTATGGCTGTGGCTCGGTATGTGACATCTTACATCACCAAAAAAGAAAAGACAGAATTGAAGGATATGTGGGAGGATATTTCCCATGAAAAGAGCCTCAGTAAGAAGTTGTACAGTTTCAGTCTGAAGATGTTGTCGCATCGAGAAATCGGAGCTTACGAATGTTCTGACAGGTTGTCTTCAGCAAGTCTCTATGCCAAATCCAGGAGTATCATTTGGGCGAGTCTTGGTCTTGCTGCAACGCGTAATCGAGTTCTGAAACCTGTACGGGAAATTGAGTATTTGGCGGAAAAGGTGCCAAACAGTACAGATATTTTGAAGACCAACATGTTGGATACATATTATCCAAATAGAAGCAGTCACCTCGAGAATGTTTGTCTGTATGAGGTTCTACAAAATTACATATTCAAGAGGAACATCAAAGAAGATATTGATAAAGGAGTGTATGCTGTAATTGGAAGTGAGGGATGTCTGGTCAAGCAAAGAAAATGCCACTTGGTAAACCATCGAAAATTGAGTGGCGAATCTTCTGAAAGAAAAGAGTTTTTCTATTTAGCACTTTTGCAACTTTTCAAGCCTTGGCGTGCAGAAGAGGAACTGCTTGGAGATTTCCTCTGTTACGAAGACTCTTTCAATGCCGCCAAGGAGACTATAGAATGTCCTGTTTTTCCCAAATATCTAGAAATGTTGAATGCGGAAATCGAGCAGGAAGCAACGATTGCAGCCGAGATTGCTAGAGACAGTTCTCAGGACAGTCAGAGTTCTGTTTCATTGAGTCAGGATCCACTAGGAGGACCAGTTATCGAAAATGAAGCTGCCACGGCCATGATTGAAGTGGAAAGAGCCATGGCACATGCTCAGGAGGATGCGGTTAACTTAGAAGACTTGGAAAGACAACTCAACGTTGAGCAGAGGAAAATATATGACGAAGTTACCAACCAAATAGATCATGGATTAAGTCATGAGAAGAAAGAGTGCTCATGTACGTCGTTGAAGCCTGTCCGACTGTACGTGAGTGGAGAAGCGGGAACTGGAAAAAGTTTCCTCATTAAAGCAATTTCATGTTATTTGCAGAAAAGGACTGAGTCATCGCTGTCTTGTGTTGTCACCGCTCCAACTGGACTGGCAGCACATAACATTAAAGGTATTACTTTGCATCGTCTACTGATGCTGCCAGTGGAGCATGATAACAAATTACAATACCACAAGTTATCTGGAGATGCTTGTTGTGAAGTTTCAAGAGTCTTGAGGAAAATGAAACTTCTTATCATTGACGAAGTAAGCATGGTTTCCAATGTCATGCTTGCCTTTGTGCATTTGAGAATGCAAGAAGTTCTCAAAACAGAGTATGATGTGTTATTTGGTGGCAAACACATCATTGTTTTCGGTGATCTTCTGCAGCTGACACCAGTGAAAGGACAACCTGTGTTCAAAATGCTCATGCATGAAGATACCAGGAAGTGCCTAGGGAGTATTGGCAACGTCAATATATGGTTAAACTTCAATTATGCTGAACTGCGTGAAAATATGCGTCAAGCTAAGGATGAAGATTATAAGAATATTCCACAAGATGTCAGAATCGGAAAAGTGACCGAGCATGGGAAAGAAGCTTTACATGCACGATTACTGTCAAATTTGTATCCAGAAGAAGACGTTGTGCCTGAGAATATTTTTCAGAAAATTACTGAGAAGAAATCTGGAATATGTTTGATGTCAATTCTTGCAGAATGTGCCATCTTCGACAACAAAATGTTGCATTTAGAAAACCAAGAGATTGTGAAACTGGAAGCTATTGACAGAGTAGAGCATATGGGAGCAACAATTATTTTGTCTGAGAATTTGAAATCAAAATTGGATTCATTAGAGAAGACTATATCTAAAACTGCTGGTTTTGAAAAGACTCTGAATGTGTGCTTAAATTGCCGTATAATTTTAAGAAGGAATTTACATGTTGAAAGAGGTCTGGTAAATGGATCAATGGGTAATGTTGTTGATTTTGAGAAATACAGAAATAGAGATGGAATTGAATTTTTAAAAATTAAATTTGATGGCATTGAGGAAGTACAGCTAATTGGTCGTTGCTCTGCTAGGTTTTTGCTTGTAAAAGACTTATATGTTCGCCGTAAGCAGTTTCCTGTTTGCTTGGCATATGCGGTGACAATCCATAAATCGCAAGGTTTAAGTGTAGACAGTGCATTGGTGAATATTGGCAGTTCTGTGTTCAAGGAGGGTATGGCATATGTGGCATTGTCACGAGTCAGAACTTTATCGGGATTGTACTTGATTGAGTGTGATGTCACAAACATTTGTGCGGATCTAGATTGTGTTAAGGAATACAATAGGTTAAGAAGAGAGTATGCGCCCCATTTGCCTCAATATCCTTTGTTTGAGAAACGTGTGGTAGGCCGGAAACAAAGAAATGTGACCAATAGTAGAGAGGTTGTAGCAAAAAGACGAAAAGTCGATGAACCAGAAATTATAAGCAGAAAGAAAAAGGATTTTGTTGAAGATGTTGTTGGTTTTCAATTTGAAAACAGTTCTGGTGTCAACTGCTATGCTAATGTAGTGGTTAATGTTTTGTTTTCTCTAGAAAATGTAAAAGAAGAGATTGTGGTCAATTCGGATCAAAGATTTTGCAGTTTGTTGAATTCTGTGTTAGAGAAATGTAGCACTGATAGAACAAAAATAGAAAGTGTGTCTGAAATTCGAAATCTGTTAGACAAATGTTCAGGTCAAACGCAATTCTCTCAAAATATTCAACAAGATTGTCAGGAGTTTTTAATGTATATGCTTGATGTATTGCAAGATGAAGGTGTAGATGTAGATCACCTGTTTGGCCTTTCTTATCAATGGCAACATGACTGCGAGAACTGTAGGGTATCAAGTACTACTAGTGTAGACTCAGACAAATTTATATATTTAACTTTGCCAGACAGTAAATCAGTGTCCTTTAATAAGCTAGTAAAAGCAGCTGATCACAACATGGAGTGTAGCCAATGTAAGTCTGAAATGTTGTCAACATTATTTATACGAACATATGGCCAGTATGTCATTTTAATGTTCCAACGATGTAGGCCTGATGGAACAAAATTGACAACTTTAATTAAAAATGTTGTGGCTTCTCAGTTGTCAATATCAGGAAGGACTTTTGTAACTGCAGCAATTATATATCATGACGGTCCTTCAACAACATCAGGACATTACACAGCTTATTTAAAGTCTTGAAACGGCTGGTCATTCTGCAATGATTCTGTTTTAACTTTAAAAAAAAAATTGCCTTTTGACCTTAAAAATTCTTACCTGGTGTTTTTAAAACCAAAATTTTAGGGAAGGAATCTCGGGATTTGCTCTGAGGAATTTCAAGAGGTTCTAATGGCTCCTACACTATTTGGCCTTGAGGATAAGTGTAGTACAGAGTCAAAAGTTATTTTTCAGTTTTAACTATTTCCCGAAAAAAAAGAAGTTTTTTTTACAGAAAGTGGTGGGCACGGATTAGTTAAAGGACAACAGAGTATTTCCCAAAGCAAACGGTGTTCTTACCATAACACTTGACGTCATGGAAAAATAACTGCACTTTGAATGAGTTCAGAAAATCTGTTTCTTTTAATAAGCTAATTCAAGCAGCCAATCAAAACATGGAGTAGAGGTAATGTAAGTCTGCAATGCTGTCGACATATTTTGAACAAACTTTTGGTTATAATGTCATTTAAAAATTCCAACTATATAAACCTGATGAAAATAAGTTTTCAACTTTAATTTCAAATGTTGTGGCTACACACTCGTTGATTTTAGAAAACAAATTCTAACTGCAGCTATTATATGACATGATGGTCCTTTGACAACATCCACTTATTACACATCTTATTAAAAATATTCTTACTTTCTGTTATCAGAAGAAAGAATTTAGGGTAGGTAACTGGCCTATAATGATTCTAGGGGTTGATATAATTTTATGTACTGTTTTAAATTGCTTTGTGATTAAAAGTGATGTAGAGAATTAAATATTTGTAGTAGTCATAGAGGTAGTGTAAGTCTGCTTCATAGTAAGCAGTATCAGTGTCATAGGAAATGTGGAACATGAGTGAGCAAGAAGGGTAAGATGTTACTAGTACAGGATTGTGAAAGTGATCTTGAACGTTTTCTTTCTGAAAGTTGCGGAAAAAGAAAATGACGGGATTTGCTTAGAAGAATTCCAAGAGTTATAAATGGCTCTTACACGATTTGGCCTTGTGGAAAAGTGTGGTAGAGAGCGAGAAGTCATTTATTGTATGTAACATATTTGTCAAAACGATGGAGCTTTTCTTTCAGAAAGTGGCGGGCTGAAAATAATAACAGCACAACAGAGTGTAAGCTGTTCATAGGATATCCTTCGACGTCATAGAAAGTAAGTTAATTTTAAGGAGTTCTGATTTTTGATTGGTTATGTTATATGGGTTTTTTAAACACAATCATTTTGATTGTGGTTTTTTTTCCCCGCTGTTATATGATGAATACCTTCAAGTCACTGTTTTTAGTGAAATTTGATAAATTCTGAGAACAGCAAAAATAAACCATTTAACATGTATAATTAATTCTGTACTTTTTGTATTTATGATATACATTTAGAACTGTGTAGGAGGCATGGAGAAGCTGAGGCTTCTGTAAGTGTCAAAGTTGTTGCATACAGTGCTCACATTCTGCGTAGTCTTTCATATGATAGACTACATCTGCACAATGAGATACCTAAGCAAAGGAAACACAGGTGATGTGATTGTGGAATGAGCAAAAAAAATTGCACGTTTTTCAATTACATTACCTGTGTTTCCTAACATTACGCATCACATTGTGTAGATGAGGTTTAGGCCTGTTCCAGGAGACAGAGGAGGTCTGACATTTGTTCAAGAGTGCAGTGGACATGACTCACTTCGTTGGTAGGCCTGCACATGTATTATCTCCTCTGTACTCTTCAACAAGCCTAAATTTCATCTGCAACCCTGAGTAGGACTCACCTGAAACAAATCTGTGGATAGGCCACACCTTATCAGCATCTAGAAACAATCATTTAAAATGTTAAGGGCAGATTTATGATGGCCGTGCGCCTCTTTTGCGCCGCTGTTCCGTCACTTTTGTGACGCAGCAGCAGTGTAAAAGATGCACCATGTTGCAAGATAGGCCTCACTTCATCTCCAACAAGATACCGTCAGTTTAAAATGTATATAATTAGGACTGTGTAGGGGGCATGCAGAAGCTGAGGCTTCAGTAAGTGTCAAAGTTGTTGCATGCAGTGCTGCACTTCTGCGTACTCTTTCATATGCTGGACTACATCTGCACAATGAGATACCTAAGCAAAGGAAACACAAGTGATGTGATTGTGAAATGAGCAAAAGAAATTGCACGTTTTTCAATTACATCACCTGTGTTTCCTAACATTACGAATCACATTGTGCAGATCAGGTTTAGGCCTGTCCAGGGAGACAGAAGAGGTCTGGCCTTTGTTAAAGAGTGCAGTGGACATGACTCACTTCATTTTTTTTTTTTTTTTTTTTTTATTGATATTTGAGTTGCAAGTTTAAACAGACTATAACATAATTCCTCCATGAAATCATACCAAGATACATGTTATACATCTAATTCAAAAGAAGATAAAGCAAAACAGTTCAGAATATCAAAAAGCAGATAATACATGACTAACCAGTATAGAAAGTTCATTATATCGTTACTTCATCAGTCCACTTCTGAATTGGTGACCAAATTTTTAACCCAAGCTGTTTTTTTTTTCCCCTTGGTAGCATATATTGCTGACTCAAGTTTATATCTAGCAAGGAGACGTCCCCTCCATGTATAAAAAGATGGTGAATCTATACTAATCCAGTCCTGAGATATACATGCCCGGAATTCAGCCATCATAATGAATAACAAGTTCGTTTGTTCCATATCTTTTGAGTCTTTAGAAACACCAAATAATATAAGGTCAGGCGACAAGACAATATTTTTGCAAAGGATATGTTCTATAAACTTCTGAACATCACAAATTAATCCATTTAGTTTTACACACGAGAAAAACATATGTAGAGTATCTGCCCCTCTTAAATTACAGCGATTGCATTTGATTCCAGTAATACTCCCCCATTTCAAAACTTTTGCCGGCGTATAATATAAATCGCACAAGATCATATAATGTTGAGTACGATTACGCCCAGAAAATAAAATAGAGGTGGCCATTTTGATTGATTCTTCCAAGAGTACATCCTTTGTACCTAATTTGTCTTCCCATTTATCCCTCAACTTATTAAGGTCATCCACAAGGTAAGTCATTAAAGTATTATAATAGAACCCAATTCTTCTTTTATTATTTAGAGTATCTATAAGTAAGATTGGGGTTAAATCTTGTCTTTCTATATTGGAAGGTGAATTTAGAAAACTATAAATCTGTAAAAATTTAAAATAATCACAAGAAGGAATTTTAAAGTTACTTTGTAGTTCACTGAAAGAAAATAAAGTTTCAGAATTATTATATAGATCAGAAAGAGCGGTGATCCCCTTATCGTTCCATTTTTTCATCACCTGGTCTCTAAATATAGCGGGAAAACAGTGACTTGAGTTTAGTGGCGTATATCTGATGATTTTTCTGATTCCCACCACTTTTTTAATGATTCGCCAAGCTTTATATGCTGCAGTCAATATCTTAAATTTTGTTTTTTTATAATAGCTTGGCTCAATGAATTTTAACAGATGATAGTCCGCATCAGTGCCTACTACCATTTCATAGATATTTGGATATTGTGCCCAGATGATAGGTATTTTATTGCCCACAATTAAGGGAAACATATATTGAAGTGTTGCAGCTAAATAATAAAATAGAAAATGAGGTGCGGCCCATCCCCCCCTATCTTTCGGTATAATCAGCTTCTTATATGCTCTTCTAATGCCTTTATAGCCCCACAAGAATCTTATTGCGGTTCTTTCAATTTCTTGAAAAAAACTTAAAGGAAATTCCAAGGGGATTGTTCTAAATAAGTAAATAAATTTCGGCAATATAAGCATCTTTAAAACATTGTTTCTACCATGAAGAGATAAATGTAAATGGTTTATTCTCTCCAAAGTTGATTTAGCCTTTTTAAGAATCGGAATATAATTGATACTAGGTACCTTAGAGATAGGTATAGTTAATCTAATACCTAAGTAAACTGCTTCTGTAACTATATTTGTAATAGGAGGTGGGTTTGATCCTGTAAACAAAATTTGTGTTTTAGATAGATTTAATTTATACCCGGAAAAAGATCCGAATGTGCCCGCTAATTCTTCAATCCTCAAAAACGTTCTTTCAGTGTCTTTAGTGACCACTACTAAATCATCAGCATATGCGAGGGCTCTGTATACCGTACCTCGTAGCTGTACTGGAACTATACTTTCCTCCCTATTTAACTGGTTAAGAAAGATATCAATATATATAGCAAAAAGAAGAGGAGAAGACGGGCATCCTTGTCGTGTTCCTCTTTGGATGGGAAATGATGCAGATTTATTATGACCTATTTTTATTACTGAAGCTGGATTTTTATATAATGTCTTAAATGCATTTATTGTTCCTGGCCCGAAGCCTTTCATGGATAACACATCCCATAAATAGGGCCATGCTACTCTATCGAATGCTTTTTCAGCATCTAGGAAAATGATTCCTATTGGTATATTAGAGGCTTCTGACCAGTCCATCATTGCTATAATTCTGCGTACATGGTCCGCCGTATCTCTACTGGGAATAAAACCATGCTGCCAACGAGAAACAATTGTTGGTATAATTCTTGACAGTCTTGTGGCAAGTATTTTTGAATAAATTTTACTGTCAGTATTAATCAAAGATATTGGCCTGTAGGAGGCTGGGTTAAGTGGATCCTTGTCCTTTTTTAAAAACGTCATAATTATTGATTCAGCCCAAGAGTCTGGAGGTAAGCCTTTCTGTGCCTCCAAGAATACAATCAGCATATCATTCTTTATATGTTTGCTAAAGGACCTATAAAACTCAAGCGGAATAAAATCCGGACCGGTTGCTTTGCCCATTGCTAACGACTTTATGGCGAGTTCAATTTCTTCCCATGTAATCGCGGCATCTAACACTGATTTTTGGTCATGAGAGAGGGATGGCAGAAGATTTCCCATGGCAAAATTCAGACATCTATCAGATAAGTAGTTATCATCCTCTTGTGTATATAGTTTACAATAAAACTTACGAAAAACTTCCAAAATTTCCTCTTGTTTGTGATACACTTGCCCTGTTTCATCCTGAATTGTATTAATGGTATTATATACTTCTTTTTGTCTGATTCTATTTGCCAAGATTTTCCCTGTATTTTCCCCTATCTCATATATCTGAGTTCTATAGCTTGCCATCAGTTTTGCTGATTTTTCTGCAAAAAATTCATAACAGATAGATTTACTAATTGCCAACCTTGATTCTATATCCCCGGTTGGTCGTTGATGTGCTATTGCTGTGATTAGTTCTTTCTCCCAAAATAATATTTTCTGAAACACCTTCTCATCCTTTTCACGCATAATTTTCTGTTTTTTAATTGTATATGAAAGGGTCTCTCCCCTTATCCCTGATTTAAACGTATCCCAGACAATCTGCATTGATGCTGTACCTCTATTAATATCAAAAAATTCTTTCATCCATGAAGCCAATGTATTTATATAGTCAGAGTCAAGTAATAATTTGCGATCAAAAGTCCAGGATCTCGTTTGAATAATTATTTCGTCAGTTTTAATTTCAATCAATATTGGATTATGGTCAGATATTATGCGTGGAAATAACTCGAAGTTTGTATCATGAATAAGTGATTTTTTAAGAAAGAAATAATCTATGCGTACAAATTTTTTATGAGGATGGGAGAAGAATGTATACATAGAGGGTAAAGATTTTTTTTCATAAGCTACATCAGCTAAGCCATGATTTAATACCAACGATCGTAATGCCAAAAAAGATTTTTTTTTAACTCCCTGATAGCCAGATATATCAGATATATCTCTATTCGACTCTAGGTGTATATTAAAGTCGCCACAAAGTATCATCAATGGAGACCAATTAGATAGTTCAAGATTTATACTGTCTATAATACCAGGATCATCTACATTCGGAGCATATACAGCACAGATAGTCCATAATACATTATTAATTTTAAACTCTGCTATTGCCCATCTACCATATTTGTCTGCTTTATGTCGAATTAATGTACCTAAGCCCTTTCTAACTAAAATGGAAACACCTTTTGTTGTAGAGCCTTGAGATGTACATACCGCAAGCAGCAAACCTAAATCTTTATATAAATGTCTGTCCTTCCAAGTAATATGTGATTCCTGAATACATAACAAATCAATTTTCATAGATTGTATAATTTCTGCCGCTATTCCCCTCTTCTTTCTATTATTTAACCCGCATATATTCCAAGAACACACTCGTAACTTTCCCATCTATAACAATATTTATAACAGTATAAATTTAACGCATAGGGCAACAGATAAGACATCACTTTGATCAGAAAAAATAGATGTATAACCTTAAAGAATTTCAATTTTTTCTCTCTGACAGACCACCTATCCAAACATAAAAGTGTAACTACAAAAGTTAACAAAACCACCATAATAATATAGAATCTGTTTTTGCTTGCAACTTCGTTTTTTCCCCTCACCCACCCCACACCCCACTCTGAGCTCCCCCTGAGCCCCCCCCACCCCCCCCACCCATCATCCATTGACTGTGTGTTTCTGTAAAGTTTAAATATGTTTTACATATTGAAGAATGAGTAGATGTATAAGTGTCTGGACAAAGGATTTAGTAGGTGCGTGACTGAATGTATGAGTGAGTGATTAAATGTGTCTCACTGAGTGCATGGGTTAGTGACTAAACTGTCTTAATTTGTGCATCATTATGTCTGTTGTTCTGTAAACTGCTGCATGTGTTGATCAGTAGCTATATGATTAACTATATGGGTTATTGATTGATTGTCCAATTATTTGTATGGGAGACTGAGTGTGTGTGTGGCTGGCTGGGAGGTGTGTGACTCTGTGCAGATCAATGTGTACTTGTATCAATGATTGTATAAGAAAGTAAGTATGTGTTAGTATATGTTTGAAAATGTAAGGTGCTCTATGTTTAACTGTATAGACAAGAAAATGGAAGTGTGATTGATTCTTTACAGGACTGACTAGGTGTGTGAGTAACTCCATGGATGAGTGGCAGAGTGTGAGTGTCTGTATAGGTGTATGAGTGCATATGATAGTGTTGTAAAGATGAGTGATTGTATGTATGAATGATTGTATGGGTGAATGAGTGAATGTGTGTGTAGACGTAGGAATCAGTGAGTGCGTATGTAGTAACTAGTATTGGTGTGTCAATGGTTTCAAAAATTATACTCTGTATTTAACACTGGGTGAAACAGAGGTTATATTAAAATGTGAGGAGATGCATTGTATTGTCACATGAATGATATCATCAGTGATGTGGTCATTGATGTCAAATGATATGTCATCAGTGATGTCATCAGTGATGTCATTTGAGATGTCATCAGTGATGTCATCAGTGATGTCACTGACCATGTCATGAATGATGTAATATGTGACATCATCAGCAGTGGATTGCGGGTGCGCGATATATAGTTAGTGCAACTAACTATATATGGAATTTCAATGGTTTTGTATGAGTAAAATAAGGTTTTTTAAATGCTAATTCCTAACTATATATGGTCTATAACCTATGGTTTTTTCAGTGAATTTTCAAGGTTTTGTAAATGCTAATTCCTAACTATATATGGTCTATAACCTATGGTTTTTTCAGTGAATTTCAATGGTTTTTTAATAGCAAATATCATAAGCTGTCGAATGTCAAGTACGTGGTAAGTGAAAACATTTTCGTGTTTATGCACACTGATCTGCTTTGAATGGTGCCCCCCCCCCTCATTTCTATTAGGAGTACTCTCTCTTTGCAGATAGTGAAAGGTAGTTAACGCAGGCCTTTGCCCCCGTTGTAATACGTCGTGCCTGCTTCTGTCTCCATTTGATTGATTGTTATCCAAGCATTTACTGTTTTAGAATTGGTTCTCTTTGGTTCATTCTCTATTTACAAACAGACACAGAGTCGCAATACTCTGTTTAGTCTTTGCAGATAACGAAAAATCGTGTAAAAAAAAAGAAAAGGAATCGAGCAAAATCAGTAAGCCACTAATGGGATCTCTTTTTGACCTCGCTAAAATAGAAACATTAGGAACAACCCCTCATGACAAATACAAAACTAGTGAGATGAACTGAACTCCACACAATGATGGCTGCAAAACAGCTCGGCTCCGCCACCCACCCCGCCCAAAATAACGATAAAGAGCGGCTGCCATGATTGGTTGCGGAATGGCCACGACGGAGCTACGAAATGGTGGTGCTCTCATGCTAACCCCAGCTTCAGTCTGAAACATCCAGAAACACTGTAGACTACCAATTCGATCAGTTCCGGTAGCGCCCCAATGTAACCCGGTAGAGAAGAACTAGCCCTCCCCTCTTTGACTGATGGTTCTTGTTGCCTGTCCCTTCTGTTGTCATTTAACAGAACTATTTAGCCTGCTGAAAGGGGTTGTGTTCCGACCGCTGGTTGGTGGAGACATTTTGACTATATTCTGGACCTGCGTTGTCGCGTAATGCGTCATATGACGCGCCACGTTAGCGCATCCGGAAGTCATCCGGGGCGCGACGCGCAGCGCGTAACGTAAGCATAACAAGTCATGTGACTTGTTAATAAAACTTTTCATTGGTTCATTTTACTTTTCTTATTCTAATGATGAAAGGCTTGGTCATATGACCTAAAAATTACGCTTTTTATTACTTCCGAACATTATTTTTTCTTAAATATATGTTATAATGTTCCAGGCTAATGTACTTTCCCGGAAAATTTACAACTGTCCTGCAAGTAAAATATATTCTTTTTTCGAGAAAAAGAGCGTTTCTTCGTCCCATGACGGAGCCGTTGAGCAAAAGAGGGTCGACCTGCTGTCTTAGTCGCCGATACGCCTGAATATGAGATTCTTATCGATCACTTTATGTTGCAGGAGTAGAAAACACAACAGCCCTTGACCATTTATCTTTACTGCGTTCCTGCGTATTATACCTTTTACCCTTCATGTAATTGGTCTGCTTTATTTCACTTGCCTTTTAATGATTCTAAAACAGTGACTATTGTTAAAAACTTTACCAATGTATATACTACTACCATGTTTTCTTTTAAAAACCTTTATTGTGAAAATTTCATTATACAAATACGAGCCTATAACCACGTGGGCCGGCCACGGAGCAAACTGTAATCGTATATGATGAGTAGACATTTACACTGTAGAGGAACGTAACGGGCGGGCCATTAGGTTGCAAGAACTAAGGTGTCTAACAGTTGCGGAATCGGTGGACGTACATTTTATAATTAAAATACGACAGGGCCAGTTACAATAAAATTATCTAGATATACATTTGCGGGCAAGTACCATGGGTGACGTTAATTCGAACTTTCAATAGTACAGTAATCAATAACACATCAGAACTTAATATCAATAGGGATGTCGAAATATTCAATCAATTCTCGTCCCCGCCGGCCATATGCTTCAAAACTGCATACGTATCTCGTGATTTCAAGGTTCTGCAACCAGTACACAACAAGGAGTTACGAGTCCCATTTATTCCAGCGCCATTTTGGGCGAGGACGGGCAGGTCCAGGATATAGTCAAAATGTCTCTACCAACCATCGACTATGATGATGTTCATATGCTGTATTTATTAGAGTAACACTCATCTGTCCACATGAAATTAATTTGCCACAATCTAAACATGTCATTTTAATCTTTCCAAAGTTCTAAATATTTGGGACCATTTCCCTTGCCTCTGATGCTGTCAGTGCCACTTCTTTGATGAATGTACTGGCAGGTCGGGGGTTCTCCTCCAAATCTCTCTTTTATGCAGCACTATAATTAATTGGTGCCACCTCTCCATATGACGATGCATGGTATAGTTACCATAACTATATTTTTTTTCGGTTCCTCTGGAGAGTACATCGTGGCAGATGAAGCGTGTAACGTACCGGGCATTTACCTTTTTTTGCATGTACAGGAAAGGAAAAAAAAAATCGAGCGTCCGAGTTCTAAAGTGTCCCAGGGCCATTTTAGTAGACCAGGCCCAAATCCAAAGAACAAGCCGCCATTTTGAGAGTCCTGTTGCAGCCGCCTGTCGCTGTAGCATCAAGAGCAGCCGAAACTCAGCTGAATGGCAACTGAAACGGTAAAGGGGCACCCCACTACAGCAGACGAGCCTCCACCTAGGAAGGCCCGTTCACGCCGCCTCCCCCCCCACCCCTTCGGGCACCCCACGCCGTTATTCGGAGCAGTATTGTAGGATGGCCACACCAGTGCGGCAACTTGCTAGACATCACCTCGGTGGTAACCGAATCTCAGCGCCTTGTGGTGTCTTCTATTCAGAAAACATTGTTGTGCTGCCTTCGACCTATTCGCCGCAAGTGCGCACGCAACTCAGCTGCATAGCTTGCTAGACACCACCTCGGTGCCATCCGGATCTTGGAATCTCAGCGCCTTTTGGTGTCTTCTCTTCAGAAAATATTGTTGCGCTGCCTTTGGCCCCATTCGCACATCGGTCCGCTACTGACGCCATCTCACAGGCTAATGGGGCGCCCCACGCCGAGTTTCAGCATTGTAGGATGACCACACCAGTACAGCAACTTTCTAGACATCACCTCGGTGCCATCCGGATCTTCACATCTCAACACCTAGTGGTATCTTCCATACAGAAAATATTGTTGCGCTGCCTTTGGCCCCATTCGCACATCGGTCCGCTACTGACACCATCTCACAGGCCAACAGGGCGCCCCACGCCGACTTTCAGCATTGTAGGATAGCCACACCAGTGCACCTTACTAGACACCACCTCGGTGCCATCCGGATCTTGGCATCTCAGCGCCTTGTGGTGTCTTCTATTCAGAAAATATTGTTGCGCTGCCTTTGGCCCCATTCGCACATCGGTCCGCTACTGACGCCATCTCACAGGCCAACGGGGCGCCCCACGCCGACTTTCAACATTGTAGGATGGCCACACCAGTGCGGCAACTTGCTAGACACCACCTCGGTGCCATCCGGATCTTGGCATCTCAGCGCCTTGTGGTGTCTTCTAGTCAGAAAATATTGTTGCGCTGCCTTTGGCCCCATTCGCACATCGGTCCGCTACTGACGCCATCTCACAGGCTAATGGGGCGCCCCACGCCAACTTTCAGCATTGTAGGATGGCCACACCAGTACAGCAACTTGCTAGACATCACCTCGGTGCCATCCGGATCTCGGCGCCCCACTGCAGGTGAAGTGCCTCTCAACTATGAAACCACCACGGTGCCATCCGGATCTTGGCGCCTTGTGCTGGTTCCAGCCTATTCACACATCGGTCCGCTACTGACGCCATCTCACAGGCTAATGGAGCGCCCCACGCCGAGTTTCAGCATTGTAGGATGACCACACCAGTACAGCAACTTGCTAGACATCACCTCGGTGCCATCCGGATCTTCGCATCTCAACGCCTAGTGGTATCTTCCATACAGAAAATATTGTTGCGCTGCCTTTGGCCCCATTCGCACATCGGTCCGCTACTGACACCATCTCACAGGCCAACAGGGCGCCCCACGCCGACTTTTACCATTGTAGGATGGCCACACCAGTGCCACAACTTGCTAGACACCACCTCGGTGCCATCCGGATCTTGGCATCTCAGCGCCTTGTGGTGTCTTCTATTCAGAAAATATTGTTGCGCTGCCTTTGGCCCCATTCGCACATCGGTCCGCTACTGACGCCATCTCACAGGCCAACGGGGCGCCCCACGCCGACTTTCAACATTGTAGGATGGCCACACCAGTGCGACAACTTGCTAGACACCACCTCGGTGCCATCCGGATCTTGGCGCGTTGTGCTGCCTTCGGCCTATTCGCACATCGGTCCGCTACTGACGCGAACTCACAGGCCAACAGGGCGCCCCACGCCGACTTTCAGCATTGTAGGATGGCCACACCAGTGCTGCAACTTGCTGGACACCACCTCGGTGCCATCCGGATCTTGGCGCGTTGTGTTGCCTTCGGCCTATTCGCACATCGGTCCGCTACTGACGCCGCCTCACGTGCCAACGTATTTTCTCCGCATTTTATACCCTATGCCGCATAACAGGTCATGTGACTTGTTTATAAAACTTTTCATTGGTTCATTTTACTTTTGGTTTCCTAATGATGGAAGGCTTGATCATATGACCTAAAAATAACACTTTTCATTGGATGAAAACTTTTTTTTTTCCCCAAACGATGAAAGCCCCACCTTGTTTCTGGATGTTTCAGACTGAAGCTGGCGTCACCATGAAAGCACCACCATCTCGTGGCTCCGTCGTAGTCATTCCGCGAGCAATCATGGCAGCCGCTCCCCACCAGAAGCCTGCAGGAGTCGGGGGCCCCCAAAACTTTTGATGAATCCTCAAGGCGGAGGGGACGCTTTCGAGAATGGGGTCCAAGACCTAGCAGACAAGCGTCCGATTTCCAAGGTGTCCCAGGGCCATTTCAGTGGACCAGGCCCAAAAAGGAAACAGCCTGCCGCCATTTTGAGAGTCCTGTGACAGCCGCCTATCGCTGCACCGCAAGAGTGGGCGCAACTCAGCTGAATTGCGGCTTTTGACACAGTGGACCAAAAGCGGATGGAATGGCAACTGAAACGGTAAAGGGGCGCCCCACTACAACAGACGAGACTCCACCTGGAGAGGCCCGTTCACGCCGCCTCCCCCGGGGCGCCCCACGCCGTTATTCGGAGCAGCATTGTAGGATACCAAAACCAGTGCGGCAACTTACTGGACATCACCTTGGTGCCATCGTTCTGCTGCCTTGGAACTATTCGCACAACAGTTTGCTACTGATGACCCACCCCCCGCGACGCCCCACGCCGGATGCCGAAATCAGTGAAATCTGGACGTTGTGCTGCGTTGGGACTATTCGCACAGCCGACCGCTACTTCGTTGTTTTTCCCTAAAAATGTTTATATGTTATTACTGTTTTTGTTTTCTTGTATATATTTATAAGTTATTAAAGTTTTATAATCTTACTACTTTGTTGGAGTGCTATATATTTTTAATGTGACACATAATTGTAAAAACTTTGATGTACAAAGAGTCATCCCTGGAATCTTCCGCTTCAGGCTCGGTCCCCTCCCCAATCACAATACTGGATGGTTTTCAGATAATAGGAACGCGTCTGCTGTGACGGATCTCATCGAGTGTGGGCCTTGATCTACTATAACTCCTTTGAAGAGGGGTGATTCTTTACAGCTGGGGCCATAAACTACATCTGCAGGGCTAGCTGATACCCTAGGACCGGCCTGGACAATCGGACACAGAGGAAAAGGAGTGTCAGAGGGTGCGGTAGTGAATAGGGCGAAAGGGAGGTGTCGGGCGGGCACAGGGTGTGATTCTCAGTGAAGAGCAGCGCAGATGGGGGCTGGTTTATTACCCATGCATAAGACAGAGAGCGGGGGTGACCACTGCCTGGGGGAGATGCTTGCGAGGGTGGGGAGCCATGCTAAGGATCGACAGCGTGCAGAGAGTGGGTCTGGTCAAGGCATCTAAAATGACTGCCGTGCACGACAAAAGTGTGGCATTTGAAAAAAGGCAAGATGGCGCAGACAATGTTTTTCAACACTTCCTGATTTCCTTCTAATCGAACGTTAACAGACGTTGGGGCATATTACCAAAGTTAAGCGATATTTATCCCTAACGATGCTTAGCAACAAATTTTTTACCGCTAAGCATCTTCAGAAATTATCGCAGATAAACCTTGCTATTATCAAGGTTTATCGCAAATACGATAAAAAACGACCGCAATGCATTAATATCGCTGAAAACTCAGCGATATTCATGCATTACCGAGCTAATGCTCTTAGCCATGTTATCCACCTCCCATTGGATAACATGGCTAAAAACTGCTCAGGGCAGGTGGTAGCTTTTGGAGATATTCGCGCTTATCGCGAATATTTCCAAAAGTTGGTAATAGGAGATAGCGATGTTAGCGACTGTTTCCAGTCGCTAACATCTTGGCATGCCCACTTTGCATGTCATTAGTGATAAATATCACTCACATGCAAAGTGGGGCCCAAGATGGTCGCTATCTCCTACTAGCCGTCGCTAACTGGTGTTAGCAACAGCTAGGTAATACAGAGATAATTTTATCTCCGCAAAGCGGAGCGCTGTTACAGATATATATCTTGTTTTTGAACGTTCATTTCTCAAAATCCACTGAAGCACATATATTGAGACCTAGCAAAGGCACATCGAGCTGCCAGTCCCTACAATTTTGCCAAGTTTCGTGCAAATCCATTCAGCCGTTCGATTATTATTATTATTTTTTTTTTTGCCCCGCGGGGCCCTTTTAAAACCTCCACATCAAACCTAAGAGGTCAAGGAGGATCTACTATGCCCCCTTATGGTCATTTGCCCCTTCGCTTTGGCCTCCTCTTGTCTCTCGATCCTACCAAGAGACAAGATGGCGGCCGCTAGGGACTGTTTGCAATGTTTACAGACGCCGGAGAACCAATCAGCTTCGCAAACCTCCGTTACGCGAAGCGGAGCGCTGTTACAGATATATATCTTTTTTTGAACGTTAATTTCTCAAAATCCACTGGAGCACATATATTGAGACCTAGCAAAGGCACATCGGGCTACCAGTCCCTAATATTTTACCAAGTTTTGTGCAAATCCATTCAGCCGTTCGATTATTATTATTATTTATTTTTTTTGCCCCGCGGGGCCCTTTTAAAACCTCCACATCAAACCTAGGGGGTCAGCGAGGATCTACTATGCCCCCTTATGGTCATTTGCCCCTTCGCTTTGGCCTCCTCTTGTTTCTCGATCCTACCGAGAGACAAGATGGCGGCCGCTACGGACTGTTTGGAATGTTCACAGACGCCGGAGAACCAATCAGCTTCGCTTCACAAAGCTCCGTACCGCGTAAAGTCCGCGAACCGGAGCGCTGCCCGGTCCGCTGTTACAGATATACATCTTTTTTTGAACGTTAATTTCTCAAAATCCACTGAAGCACATATATTGAGACCTAGCAAAGGCACATCGGGCTACCAGTCCCTACAATTTTGCCAAGTTTCGTGCAAATCCATTCAGCCGTTCGGGCTAAAAGTGAGGCCAACCGCCCTATGGAAAACTCAATGTTAAAAACACGTTTTGGGACCCCCCTTTTTTCTCGGCCCCCCCTTGACGAACCCCCCCCAAATTTTCAAGGGCTGCTCAGAAACAAAATGTGCAATTTTCCTGAAAATTTCAGCCAATTCCGTCCACAAACGCCAAAGTTATTAGACATAGAATTTTCAAAAATCCCATAGAGAAAAAATCCTAACTATATATACCTACTGGCGACCGCCAGTAGGTAATATATATATATATATATATATATATATATATATATATATATATATATATATATATATATATATATATATATATATATATATATATTTGTCCACCAACTTGAGTTATACTCACACTCCACCAGGGTGATTTTCTAAAGCAGGTTTATTGTTAACCAACGCGTTTCAATCTTTCGATCTTGCTCACGGTTACAAACATTTGTCCCTTGTTAGTTTTCACATTTATACCAGATAATCATGCTTGCATTATTAGGATGCATTATGGTACTGGTAGTTGCATTGTTAATATAAGCATATTTCCTTTACCAGAATAATCATACTAGCATTATTATGATGCATTATGGTTCTGGAAGTTACATTTACAATTATTTCATTTGTTTCATATTTACGGCAAAAAACATATTTGTGCACAAGAAACTGGTTTGGATCACTGTATGTGTGTGTATAAAACATTACATAAGTACATTGCGTTCATTCTGCACATGAGTCTGTACTCTCTAAGTGAGAAACATTCAATTGACACTTGCAGTATTTGATATAATTGCAAGTTATGAGACGAGATTAATACTTCACATTCTCAAAATTCAATGTGCTGTTACGTTAGTACGTATTGCGCAATGTTCGTATTATATGGGGACTAAGTGCCCTCATTTTAAAGATCTTTATACTTTTCACATATTAGACCCCTATGTATCTTGTTCTCAACCAGAGTGTCTATTCAGGTCTTCAGGCTCATCAAAGGTGCACATAAAGTTCCTCATCGCCATTTAATCCTCCAGGGATTTTTGTTTTAAATCGAATGATCAGTCTTGACTCTAGTCTACGTAAGGTCATCAGTCTGTTTCCACCTCTTTCTTTTATAGGTACAGTTGCTAAGCCACAATATGTAATGTCCTTCCATGTTTTTTCTCATTTGCATGGGTTAGCATGTGCTTGCCCATAGCATAACTTAAGTCCTTATTTTCAATTGCTCGGATATGTTCCAATATCCTTTTGTGTAGGGGACAAATGGTGCTCCCAATGTACCTCTTCCCACAAAAACATTGCAATAAATACACCACATGTGTCGTTTTACACGTGATGGTATTTTCTACCCTGAAGAATTTTCCTTTGGGATCCTTTATTTTGGATAGGTTTCGTCCAACTTGGCATGCCTTGCATTGCATGCATTTGGTGAAGCCCTGTCGTTTCCCATCCAACCAATTGTTAGTCTTTTTCTTTTCTTCAAAGTGACTGTTGACCAGTTTGTCTTGTAAAGACGGTGCTTTTCTAAATGTCATTTTCGGAAACTGGCCAATTTCTTTTCCTATGTCTGGATATTTTTGCAAGACATGCCAGTATTTTTGTAGTACTTTCCGTATTTTCTGACTTTCTTTTGAATAGGTCAATATCATTCTGATTGGCTCCTTTTTTCCGGTTGTTATTTCTTGTTGTGGTATCAATGTTTCAATCCGATTCTTTTTTCTTTCTCTGTGCTCACCTCGGTCTATATCACATTTTTTATATCCCCTGTTGCTGAATCTATTTGCTGTTTCTTTGAACTTCTTGTTCATTTCTGTTTGATTGGAGCAATTCCTCTTCATCCTGATAAATTCCCCATAAGGAATATTCTTTTTTAGAACCTCAGGATGGAAACTTCGTCCATGTAACACGCTCGCGAGGATATGGAAATGCGCCTGAAATGTGAAGAGGAAATAATCAAAAAACGGAAGGCGTACAAGTTCCAGCGCGACCGTTTGGACTATGAAAACGGTCAGATTTTCACCTTTGCGAAAAAGTATGACAATCTTAAAGCTCGCAAAGCAACCAATGATGCAGCCTCGGCGAAACCTGTGAGGCCAAGCAGCAACAATATTCAAGCTGAACAATCATCCATATCAGAAGACAGCTCACAAATGGACAGCGAATCGGATTCTGAATTGAAAAGAAAAGAAAGGTCGGGGTTTCGCAAGTTCACCATGGGACAGGAACTGGAGGTCATGCAAATGGACAGGAAAATGACGCTCAGGTCTGGTACCCAAGGAGCATCCGCCACCAAATCTGCAACAGGAAACGCGCAGAAAGGCGCAAATGCAACCGTAAGCGGAAACGCAGGAGGGAGGCAGAGAAGACAAAGGGCAAAGTGGCAGCGCAATCAGGTACAAAAGTAGAGAACTCACGAACTGTTGTCAATTTGTCTGAAGTTGCACTAACTGAGGGGGAGACTTCCATTTTATCCCTAGGCCTGTCGTACAGTGCACGTTGTGACTTCAACTATGCGAGTACCAAAATTGACGTATTTAAATATGTTCGTAAACTAAAGTTAAAAAAACACTTTGCTACTACTAAGTCCACTGTATCTGATTCACAGCGCACCCCTGAGCCCATACCTGTAACGGGGATGGCTCTGACACAGGAATTTTTGGAACTACAACGGGACGAAGGGTTGCTTACTCAACCAATTCCCGGCTGGGAGTTAGGACCAAAATTGCAACCGACCCCGTTTAAACCTAAATCCAAATACTGCCCACTTCTGCTCAAAGATAACTTGGACAGTTTTCACGATAAGGTTTGCGCAGATTTAAAAAGCTTGCACATTAAAGTATGCAACACAACCAGGAAAAGGAACTATATGGACACACAATATTTCAAATTGATTAAAAAACTCAAGACAAACAAGAATGTTATTATTCACCAATCCGATAAAGGCAGGAATGTTGTGTTGTGGGCAAGAAATCTATATATGGAAACAGCATTAGGCCAACTGACAGACCGGGATTGTTACAAAAGAACTAGCGCCTTGGAAGTACAACAGGCACATAAAGCCATCTATTCCAGTCTGATCGCTTGGAGAAGCATTGGCCTGCTTACAATGGAGGAATACAAATATGTCAGAATAGATTGTCCAACAACACCGGTCATCTATTTTATTCCTAAAATACACAAGGACCCATTAAAACCACTGGGGCATCCTATTATTTCAGCCAGGAACAGCATACTGGAGAATGTAAGCAGATATATAGACTTCTTCCTACAGGAACATGTGAAATCCCTACCATCCTATATCCAGAATACAGGCGACCTTCTCAGGAAAATGGCCAATTTCAAGTGGCAATCACGATATGTGCTGGTATCTATGGACGTGTCATCACTTTATACCAGCATTAATCACAGAGATGGCATAAGAGCTGTGGAACACTTCCTGATAAGTAGACCGCCATGTCATTTTGAACATTCAAAAATGCTTTTGGCCATGATTTCACTTTGTCTTGAAAACAATGTGTTCCTGTTCGCTAATCAATTGTTTTTGCAGGTCAGGGGTGTTGCCATGGGGGCCTGTTTTTCTCCCAGTTACGCATGTCTCCACATGGGTTAGTGGGAGGAGCAGGTCCTCATGGTAGAACACAATCAGACCATGACCACTAGGGTCAAATCCTGGTGGCGTTTCATAGATGACCTCTTCTTTATTTGGGAGGGGTCTATTGAAGAGGCAACATCTTTTGTACAACAATTGAATACGAACACACTTAATTTACATTTCACCTGTAATATGAGTGAGCAAAGTGTGGTGTGCTTAGATGTTGAATTCTATGTTGCAAATGGTCAATTGCATAGTAGACTCTACCGCAAACCTACGGCAGGCAATACCCTGCTGCACGCCAGTAGTCATCATCCGGCGCAACTGATCAGGAGCATCCCATATGGCGAGATGCTCCGCATCAGGAGGATTTGCAGTAGTGGTTCAGATTGCATAGCAGCGCAGAATGATTGCAAAATCAGATTCCAACAGAGAGGATACTCTAATTCCTGCATTGACTGTGCTATGTTGAGAGCGAACAAACTTGACAGACAGACCCTCTTGACTCCATCTATTGATATTGTGAGGGATGACAGTAAAACTGATGTAGTTCGCCTAATTATTGGGTACAACAGCCAGCACAAAGCCATACATAAAATTGTGAAACAGCATTGGCCACTAATTAAAAGTGACCCAATAATTGGTGACAGGTTGAATGAATCTCCCAACATTACTTTCAAAAAAGCAAGATCCTTGCAGGACAACCTTGTTAGTAGTAGCCCAGAAGTAGCCACGGGATCGTGGTTATTAGGCAGTAAGGGCTTTCTGCGTTGCTCCTCCTGTAAGGCCTGTAAAAACGGTGTCAGTAAATCGGAATATCAGTCTCCACTCTTCCCCACCCCTTTTAAGATGAAACAAAAACTGAACTGTCGATCGGAATACGCGGTATATGTACTAGAATGTCCCTGCGGTCTGAGGTACGTGGGTAGTACCAGACCACAGGTGTACAAAAGAATTTTACAGCATTTAAGGGCTATCACAAATGCTGACCCCGCGTACCCGGTTGCCAGACACTTTAACAAGGTACACGCAAAAAATGCTTCTCTTTTAACTTATTTTGTTATAGACTGTGTACCTCCACAAAGGAGAGGTGGTGATAGGGAGGTTTTATTGAGAAAACTTGAGACTAGACATATAATTTTACTTGACACAAAGATTCCAAATGGGCTCAACACCGGCGATGATTGTTACACGTATTTATAGGTTTCCATTCTCCAAGGAATATCATCATTACTGTATGAGATGGATACAAACCTAGTACAACATTGAATATCAATTTGTTAATGAATTTTATGCTTTTTATGTCCCCTCTGTATAAGTCCTCCATACATCTGGTATTACATGAATTTTAACATCGATTACATGTTTTTAAAATTCACTGGTAGCACTTTGCAGTTTTACATAAAGAAGATATGCTATTTTAGTATTTAGGAGGAGCTGGGATCGCCCCCTAAACCTATTTCTGAATCTTGGCGTCTGGCTGGACTCCAAACTGCCCTTCGCGTGTCACACTAAGAAGGTGGCATCTACGTGCTTTGGCATCTTGCGAGGTTTAAGGCCGATCCTCAGATTTTTCGATGCCCCAATGCGATAGATGGTGATCCAAGCGAGCGTACTATCTAGACTAGATTACGCTAGCTCATTGCTTTTGGGTGCTAACCAGGCGGAAGTCCAGCGATTCCAACGAGTACAGAATGCGGCAGCACGTGCCTTGGTTGGCTTGCCTCGCTTCTGCTCTGCTCGCACTACAATTTGCAAACTGCACTGGTTACCTGTAATCAGACGTATAGAGTTTAAGAGTCTCTGTTTCGCGTACAAAATTTTGAAAACTGATACTCCTGCCATTCTTCAGCATCTTCTGATTTTGTACACTCCATCGCGAAACCTTCGCTCTGCTGGTCAAAATTTGGCACTTGTTCCACGGTTCCAAAAATGTAGATTAGGGGGCCGCTCGTTTATGGTGATGGCCGCCAAAATGTGGAATACCCTCCCTGTCCACATTCGCTCTCTGGAAACTCTCCTTGTTTTTATCTCTGTCAATAATTACCCCCATTCCTGGATATTTATATTTTAGATTTTATGTAATCTAAAGTATTTGATATCTTGCTACTGTTTGCACAAACAAATTTTACAGCATTTTTTTGTTTAAATGGAGAGTTGCACTACGCATCCAAAATAGCATTATGTTACTAAATGTTGAAGTATGTCTTCACTTTTCACTATGTAAAAGCCGAAACGCGTCATGTCGGACTGGTGTTGGGTCAAACAATAAATTGAAAACCTGCACTATCTATGGGTCCTGCCTCGTCATTCAAGATACTAACTTGTTTCTGACGTCTGTGCTTACCGAATATATATATATATATATATATATATATATATATATATATATATATATATATATATATATATATATATATATATATATATATATATATGTATACATTCACTTAAAAAACCAGAGGTTGCAAGCCTGATATAGTTAGGAATTAGCATTTAAAAAACCTTAGAAATTCACTGAAAAAACTGTAGATTTTAAGGGTGTTATAGTTAGCTGGACATTTCACTCATACAAAACCATTGAAATTCCTCCGATATAGTTAGTTGTACTAACTATATCTCGCGCGCCCGCAATCCACTGCTGATGATGTAACATATTACATAATTCATGACATGGTCATTGACATCACTGATGACATCTTAAATGCTAATTCCTAACTATATCAGGCCTGAAACTTATGTTTTTTTCAGTGAATTTCAAAGGTTTTTTAAATGAGAAGGCCTAGGGGGTCTGGGAGTCTCTTCCCTGCCTCCTTTTCACGTTTTTACAAGCTTTTACGAAAATCGGGTAAAACGTCATTTGTGTGCGACGGTCGTGCAACGTGCACGCATACGTGCGCACACGTTGCGTGCACGTAAAGTCATGTGACATGAAAACAACACTTTTGATAGGTTTATAGTAGTTTCTTTTCCAGAATCTTGGAAAACCCCACCCACTTCCCTCACTATCTCTTTTAGTTTCCTGAGAGAAGGATCTCTGCTTTTTTCCAGCTTTTTTCATATTAAAATGGCAGAAGAGCAGCCACAGGATTCGTCTGAGTTTGTGTGTGAGTAACTCTATAGATGAGTGTCCGTGTGTAATAAGATGTATAGGTGTATGAGTACATATGATGAGTGAGTATGTGTATGAGTGCCCATATAGAACTGTTAGTGAATGACTGGATGTGTATGTAGATTTTGGAATTACTGAATAGGTTGTTCTAACTGGAATTGGTATCTCCATTTTTTTTAAACATTTTTGTTTCTATTTTTGAATGTGCGTATCAAGGGTTATATTACGCTGAGAGGAGGTCTGACACTCTTTCACAAGGATGATATCATCAGTGATGTCATTTGAGATGTCATCAGTGATGTCACTGACCCTGTCATGAATGATGTAATATGTGACATCGTCAGCAGTGGATTGCGGGCACGCGAGTTATAGTGAGTACAACTCACTATAACAGGGGAATTTCAAAGGTTTTTTAAATGGTAATTCCTAACTATAACGTGGCTGAAACCTATGCCCCTTTTTACACCTCTCTGCAACGCAGCCCCCTGGCGCATTTGCAGAAGGGCAACTAATTCCCCTTGCATACTGGGGGTCCCTGGGGCCAACTAGCCCACCTGGAACCTCCAGTCTGCACCAGGGGGCTGCATTGCAGAGAGGTGTAATGAGGCCACACCCATTTTTACACCTCTCTGCAACGCAGCCCCAGGGCGTGTTTGCAGAGGGGGAACTAATTCCCCTTGCATACTGGGGGTCCCTGGGGGCCAACTAGCCCACCAGGAGCCTCCAGTATGCGCCAGGGGGCTGCGTTGCTTTGCCCCGGGGGACGGGGGCAGTGTGGGGGGGATTGGGGCCCCCCACACTTCTTTATCACTATGCCCCTGCGATTTGGTCCCCCCGGGGGGGTAATTTGAAAAAAACCAGACCGGGTTTTAAAAAAAAAAATTGGGGGCCTTGGGGGTCCTTGTGGGACCACCTGGGCAGGCCTAGGGGTCAGGGTGTTTCTACCCTGCACCCTTTTTGTGTTCTACACGTTTATTTTTCTGATTTCTTGTGCCTCGGTCTACCGAGCACAAGATGGCTGCCAACACTTCCTGGTTTGAAGTGTTGTAAGCCAATGAGCATGCAGCTCATGCTGATTGGCTGCCACTGACTGTCAACACTCCAAAACAGAAAGTGTAGGATTCAAAAAGGGGGCAGGGTAGAAGCATCCTGTCCCCCTAGGCCTTCTCAGGGGGTCCAACAAGGACACCCAAGGACAAAAATACTTTTTTTTGCGGGGGGGGGAATTGCGGGGTACACGTACCGTACTCATACGGTACGTGTACGGTGCGCGCACGGTGCAGGCTTATAGATATATATATTTTTTCTCTTTTGATTTTCTCAGGAACTACTCAAGGGATTTACACCATTTAAGCAAAAGCGTGATCTGCGAATCAGACTCTGCCATTTTGCCAAATTTCCTGTAATTCCGCTCAGCCGTTCGGGCTGTAGCCGTGTCTAAACGTCCTATGGAAAATAGCATGGGGAAAACACATTTTTCTCAGCCCCCACTTGAAGAATCCCCCCAAACCTTTCAGGGAAGGAGCGGGCCATCTTCTTTGAGAAATTCGCAAAGATTCATCAACCGGCGCCAAAGTTATTCCATATAGAATGTTGTGGATTTCCTTATATGTATATAAGATGTGTATCTGAACAGATCAGTGTCCGCGTAATAATGCAGGGATATGATTAAATGTTTATTGGACTCAAAACCTCTGAAAAAGTGAAAAACATCTATAAGAATCACACAGTGGAATCTACCCCATGAAGTGCTCATTGTTGGCCAGATAGCAGTTTGTGAACATTGGCTCTTCTGCAAGCTTGTTGATGCAATTGATTAATAAAGCCAAAGAGCAGAGAATATACATTTGCCATAGGCCGGCATGTGTTCTTTGTTGTGGCCATGCCTCCTTGCTTACTGTTGTTGTTTGATCATGTGGCTGGCGACCTTTTTGTGTGGCCAGCCAGTGTGCTTTGCCATTGGGCTGCATATATTCTTTGTTGTGGCCATGCCTCCTTGCTTACTGTTGTTGTTTGAACATGTGTCTGGTGACCATTTTGGGTAGCCAGCCAGTGTGCTTTGCCAAAGGGCGGCATGTGTTCTTTGTAGTGCCCAAGCTACCTTGCTTGCTGTTGGTTGACCATGTGTCCGGCAGCCATTTTGTGCAGCCTGCCACTGTGTAAATTCTTTTTTCCAGTTTTTAAAGCCATTTTCTCTAGAGATTGATAGGAGAGAGCTATGCCTTTTTGTTTTTGTTCATTTATTTTACCTTTCCCTGATGTCAGTTTGATATGCTTGTTATTATTTTGTAAATCGTTTTCAATTTTTATTTTTTTCACTCCATTTTTTCCTCTTTCCACCACCTCCTACCAAAGGTTCCTGCTGCATACCAGCATTAATTTTTCAACAATAGCCATTACTCATTTTCCTTTTTCCCCTGGACCAGTGGAGCCCATGCCCAGTGCTTGCCATATTCACTCAGGCAGACATCAGCATTCATGTTTCAAATATTATTTCATTTTCCCCTGCATTCCCTGCCTGCCTTAGGGGCACTGCACACCATCATTAATTTTTTAAGGATTAGTCCATTTCCCCCTAGACCATTTTACAAGCCATAGGTGCAAACCAGCATTACATTTGTAAGTATTATTCCATTTCTCACTGGACCGCCTTGTCTGCCATAGACACACACCAGCATTAATTATTTAAGGATTATTCTATTTCCCCCTGTACCCCCTCCCTGCATAGGTGCACAGTAAACCCCAGCATTCATTTTTTAAGATTATTCCATTTTCCCCTGCACCTCCCTGACTGCCACGTGTCTCCCATAGTTGCCCATAAAGCAAAGAGTTACATCTGTATGTTGTTTCCTGTTTTAAAATTAAATGTTATGGTGGTGTGGTTTGGAATGGATACACTATTTATGTTAATTATTTAGGATAATTAGTAACTACAGTAAATTATATTGCCTGTACTATGTATATTTCAAACCGCTAAAATGCCGCGTTTCACTATCTGTTTTTTTTGCTGCTTGTTGGATTTTAGATGCACAAGAGACATACTCCCACAGTACTATCAGCAAGAAGGCACTTTACAAAGTGATGTGAACACAACATGTGATGTGAGTCCTCCAGTCTCTTACGCATGTGCATCTAAGTGCCACTGTCAACTGACAGCTTCAATGGGATTGACTTTATTCTAGAGGGATTCTTGGCTCCACACCTACATACATGCTAGGTACACTTAGGTACATCTAGTTAGGATCGCATCGTAGAAGTATTGTCATGTATTTTTATACTTGCCTGTATTCATCATTTTAGCATTATGGTAGAAATCTTCCATCCTTTTACTCTGTTGGTGCTTATAACCATTTATATCTGTTTCTGTCTAATGGTTGTTTCAGCACACCAATTTTACACTAGAATGCTGGTTCAAGAAATGCTTATTGAAAACGTCCCCACCATTTATTCTGTGTATATCTCTGAGACAAAGTGAGCACGAGTGACTGAGCGAAAAGTAATGTGCTGTTTCCATGATCCCTGATGGGACAGAGTTATCATGTTCGATAGTTGCCAAGAACTACTCTCTCTTTGGTAAGAGGGGTTTCTAGTGAACTAGCTGGTATACAGGCTAACATACTCAGTGGAGGTGTCTGGAATTAGTCTGAACACCGATCCCACAAGTCTATGTTGTCTAAACGTGCAGATCCTATATAGGTTTATAAGAACTATACAACAGCTGGATTGAAGTTGGACCAGTGTGTAGTGAGGAAGCTTACTCCTTCCCTTCAAGGAAATTGGAGCCAATGCCTGCCTCCATCCCATGCCTATCCCTATTTTGTCTCTCCTAACAAGGCTATCCCAGTAAAGTTCATTTGATTTACAAGACTGCCAATGTGTTGCGTACATCAAAGGGGAGATAAAGTTGTGTACCACGTTGCTTGGATTAGAATAGGTAACTATTGTACCAATGAGTCATATATTACTCAGTGATTGTGAGTAATGGTTGGTGAGTTGTGTGGTGGCAGACAGTGAGGGAGGGTGTTCAACTAATTTTCAAACCTGGTTTCGATCATTTGCCATGTTTGAGACCTGATGAGTGATTATTTTGCCTTAACAATTTCCGTGCTCATGACGAGCTCAGCTCGTCATGAGGCACGGTTGAGCTGTGCTCATGACGAGCTGAACTCGTAATGGCCGTTGGATTGTTCACACATGGCCATAATTTCCCCGCTGTGCTGAACGTTCCAAAACGCGTGTGGCCGTGACGAGTTCCGCTCATCATGAGCACAGCACCACTGTGCACTGTGACGAGCCGAGCTCCTCTCAAGCACGGCAGCTCCGCGCGCACCCCTCCTCACCCCCGCACAGCAGGTGAAAATGCCCCACAGAGAAGGGGTTAAGGTGATTGTATCTCTCACACTTAGAAAGATTTGCTTGCAAGGTCCACCCCTTTTTTGCAGGTCTTCAGAGACCAGACAAGTCACTTTAGTTATCAAACACAAATCTACTTAAAATGCAAATTGTTCTCTTCTTGTTCTTTAACAGAAGTACACTACAGGTGTAACTCTCTTGGGTCAAAACAGAGTTGGGCTGATCCTTTGCTCACAGTCTGGACGGTGGAAAGACTCAGAGTGGGACTATCTCAACAGCCAGGAGGAAGTTATCAATTTGAAAGGGAAACCCACATGATGATGACTCTTAGGCCCGCTCAACTCTGTGAACTGAGAGAGGTGCGTTGATTAGGGAAATGCTGCTGAGTGTGTGTGCAGGCTCAAATATGAAACTCTTCTTATGTGGTTGTGGTTGGGGGGGAGCCTGCTGCTTGTACTAGAGACAGACTTGTAATGCCACATCATCATCACATGATGCACACACTTGGCTAAATGTTATGATGATAGTAGTGGGATTAATCAGCCCAGTGCAGGCAGCTACTTGTCCGTGATTGGTTGCAAATTGATCTAATTTCTCACTTAATCGATCAGCCTTGAGTCATAAAATGAATTATTGCAGCATCCTATACTGTTGCTCTGCCTCTGAGTCTTAGTTCACTCCTCATGAAGCTTGCCTTCTGTCCTTAGCCTTGAAACTACAATATAATTTCTATTTTACAATTTGCAGGCCTTCTCTTCTCCTGCACGAAAGGTGAAAGCTCCATCAGACTCCTGCTTACCTGACAGGACAGGTTCCAACAGGCACCCAAGACTGACATTCTGAGAGGAATTCAGTGGCACAACCCAATTTGGCATTTATATATAGTATCATTTTTCTTTTAACAATCATCATTTTTTAAACTGTGTTCGTTCACTCCACCATAATTTGCAGTTTGCAAACTAGATGAAATAACCTTTAGATATAACTTGGGTCTTTGGGGCTAAAGGATTGTTTGCAATGCATTTAACTGAACTGTGCCATTCATTCATTTTCTTCCACAACAGATTGATAATGATGTTATGTTCATCACCCTAATAAGTATTGCTGTTGTGTAGTCTTTGTTTTTGTCACACAATTCCCCAACACCACTTTCCAATTAAATCATCGAACCCCTAACCCCCTCCCATTAGGTTGTGTCATGTATTGAGGTTTGACCTAATTTACACCACAAATGGTTCACACACTTGGTGAGGCAGATGTAATGAAAGTGAAACCAACTGACAGTGGGATCTTCTATTACCTGAGAAATAGCCTATACCAGCCCCACTTGCCCACCAATGCATAATATAACATCATTTGTCAACATCATAATTTAGGCCATGTATTGTGAACATTTTTAACCTCGTCCATCTCTGACTCTAATTCCACTGATTCTGAGAATTTTGTACATTTCATTTTAATAAAAATACTAGCTCCCCATTGCTCAAAAGAAATTGCTATTGTTTTTGTTAAAATACCAGGTGTTCTTTCTTGTGTCATGGTAGTAGTCTGGTCTTAGTCTTTGTAAAGCTATGTTATAATTATAACCCACAAACTCTGTGTTTCCAATCTAGTTGCCTTTGATGAATATTCCTTTTGATTAATCCAACAGTTGAAGTTCACCTAGGAGGGAGCGGGGCCTTGCTTATGACACTTTCCCTGTTAACATTCTAGCCTCCTACTACTACAACCTCCATTAAGAAGGCTTCTTGAAAACCCTGCAGAGGGGTTTTGGAAGAGTGAGAGAGGTAGCAGCCATCCCTTCATCCATTCAGGTAAGAGAACTATGGAGTGAAGTGAACAAGTTTAGTTAGTAAGTAACTTCTACTGCAGATAAGTGCATTATGGTTTATCTTGGTTGTTGTAGGCAACATAGGCAATGGCAGCATACCCCCCTAATGGTCAATATACTTACAGAGGGTTGTAGTACAAGGTTATAACTAACTATACCCAACTTGAATACACTTCGATATACAGAATAACAAAACATGCAGCGCTAAAAGGCAACAGTACAAAGTAAAAGTAAAACACAAAAAACATTTTCAGGCATGAAATAAAAGAATCATTTTTCCCTTGACTTTTATTATTTTCAAGTTCAATAATAAAAATAAACCCATCCTCTCCACCAACAAAAGGCCCACCAATCTCCCCAAACAAATCACCCTATCCCCAACCAATGTCCAAAATGTCCAGATAAAACTAATCAAAACTCTAAAGTCCTGGTCTCTTCCCAATGGCCACCATCTTCACCCTCAACAAAAGTCCCTCCTGCCAAAACAAAAAATTAAAAAGGGCTTTGGAAGAAGGCATCATAGATGCACGTCTGGAGACTTCTCACTTCATATTCAAGGCCTACCACCTGCTGGCAAAACTGTGCCAACTCGTGTAGAACATTGCTTTGGCAGTGGTCTGTGTAAGCAGGGAGCAGCAGTGGTGGTTAGGGTGGCTCCTACCTGCTAGCAGTGCTGATGGTTTTGTGGCCAGGATGGAGGCACTGGCAGCTGGCAGAAGGAACAGGATGGGAGATACTGGGACTTGGGGAAATGGCAAATGCAACATCAGCCTCCTCCTCCAGAGTCTCCAGCCGATGGTATTGGGCTTGGAAGGCCTTCATCCTCTGCGTCTGCAGACAGGCTGATATCTCCTGCTGAGTAGGTGGTGGTGGTAGAGCAGCAGTAGCAACTTTATGAAGAAGGAAGAAAGGTAATTGTATGCAAGGCTCTGTGCAAACACTTGTTTAAAAGTTTATAGTGGTATAATAGCAGTACTTCGCTGGTCCCCTAGGGCCATTGGTATTTGATGTGATTGAGTCATGGTTTCATTTTCTACACTTACAAGCCTCACATAAAACACACTGCCTGGCTGAAAATAATTAAAACAGAATACCATCAGAGTGACTTTTTTCTTGTAAAGAATTTCCTAGTAAAAAACTAAACAGATATTTTTTGTGTAAATAGATAAATAAATGACTGCTCATAAATGAGAATATTCTTGTTGGTCTGCAGTATGCAGCTGAGGCAGTTGCAAGGGGCAATTATCTTACTTTAATTCCAATGGCCCTGCTCTTCTCTAAATGCCTTTCAATTCTACCCTAATTGCAATGAGGCAGATGAAAAATAATGATTCTACGTGACATGTCACGTGTAAAATACGTTTATCCTGTCTGCCATGAGTAGACTGCGATCCACTGCAGGTCAGGGGAATAAAATGGATATAGATTTTATTTGGCTCAAAGTCAGGGTAAGTTAGGCTGGGTAGGTAGAGGTTTTGCTAATGCATAGTGGGGTGTCACTGATCATCATGTGCTAAGCTTTGGTTTAGTCAGTCACTTTAGCTGACGAATACCAAAAGGGAAAACTTTGAACAGGCATACATTTTTATGGAATGCCATGACATTTATGTATGAATTTATCCACTTTTTTGGTAGGCTGGGACAGAGCCTAGAAAATAATAAATTAGTGAAATACTAGCAGGTGACTGAGTGGGCATTGGGTGGGAAAGACTTCTCATTTTCAGTTTGCAATGCATTGCAGACTTTGTATATGCTGCAATAACTAAAGCAGACACACATTGCACAGCCAACACTGCAGTGCCAAATTGAACCATGCTGCAGTTAGGTAATGGGTGGCGACATGTAATGGGCAGGGAATGATGACGTGTGTGCCTCACTTCACAAATACAGTGAGTAAATTAACAATTTGTAAATAAGGAAGCAATGTGACTTAAAACTGCTCGTCCCTGCCACCACTGGTACTCCCCCTCCAAACCCCTCTGCTGCCACATCTAGCACACTGGCAGTGCTCCTGGCCCCATCACTGGTGGTCTGTGAGGCTAGAAACAAAATGACATGTTTTCAGTGCCAGATATGCCTGGAAGAGGAGTTAATAAAGCAGACTATTAAAAAAAAAATAAACAATGCAACATTATTCTAACTAGGGAGAGGTAAAAGTTAGGGAAATAATTATAATAACACAACTTACAGGGGCCAGCAGATCCATCAGCCACAACTGGTGGTGGTGGTACTTTCACTCACTGCAGCACTGGTGATGGCAGCCCCTTCACTCTGAACTACCTTGGATGGTTCCCTCTTCCTGCCCTTGGGTGCTGATGAAAGAAACAAAGAAGGTAAAAGAATAGATTAGTGGTACAGGCAAACACAGTAACATTGTACTTTTCTAAATCAGATCACATATAGTACTAGTATTGAGTTTACCCATTCCCATTTTCCTAAAACTAAGCCCTATTTCTCAACCCTCTTTGTTAGGCCAACTAAGTCTCCCTTTTCAGTGCATAGATGCATACTACACATCACTTGGAGATGGGGAGTGTATGAGATACATTAAGAATGTAACAGAGCGTAACTCCCTGATATTACTGGTACCACTATCTTAGTGGCAGAACAGAGGAGTCTGCATGGCTTCTTAAATACGCAGCTAAAGTGAGCTCCTAAGAGTATGATCAGGTAACCCTGAATCCCCGGCTAGCTCAAACTGGATCACATAATATTCGTAATGTATTCTTAACTTATCTCTGAGTGTGAATAACATGCTATTCGAAAGTAAAATATTAGCATTGTGGAACAGAACAAATAAATACTATAGCTCCTCATTGAGCCCCATAACCTCCAATCCCAGCAGGTCGAACAGGCCCTCTTCCTGATAAAGTACCTCATTCCAGTTGTTCATCAGCTGCGGTATGGTGCCCTGGACCCCAGTGCTCGAGGGCATGAACTGCCTTATGCCACAGCAGCCGATGCTCCCGCGGGGCATACTACCTCCCAGGCATACTGCCAGCATAGAGGTGCAGTCGTTTGGCACATGAAAAATAAGTGTGACCACCATTGCCTCATATAAAATGGGATGGGGCTGCACCCTTTGGCTTTGCTGGCAAAAAATGGGATGGGGCTGCACCCTTTGGCTTTGCTGGCAACCTGCAAGGTGTGTGGCTAGCAGCTACACTGATGCTGCCACCTTCGCTCTGGCCCTGTTCATTTTACATGGCACTGGATAGGAAAAGAAAGGTATAGGAAAAGTAGGAAGGAAGGAAGAGCAGAGAGAGAAGCAGAAAGGATGATCATAGGCAGCAGAAAGGAAAAACAAAAAAAGTAGAGAAAGTCAAAGAAAACAAAAACATAAAATACACAAACACAAAGACACACACTGATAAATTAAAGGTAAATGAGTGGTGAATGAGTGGTATGGGTGACAATTGAACTAGATATAAATGAATAGAAAAATCAGGCTCAGCACCATGCAGAGATGACGGATGGAATGATAAACATTGTCACACATTCACCCCTGTTCACAGATCTGGCTTAAATCCTTCATTCTTTTGCTCACCATGCCACCTCAGTTCAGACCCAGCCATACGTAAATCAGTCTTGACCCTGCTCCTCATGGGAACATTTAAGCCAGAACTGCCATGCCAGGGCCTCCCTGGACCAGTAAACAAGCATCCCAGGGGCGGGTTTGGGGCATCACCCATCATCAGCCAAACTAGCTTGAATCCAGTGGCATAGCAAGCATGGGACCCCTGTCTAGGCATACCCTTTCCACTATGGGCAACAGTAGTAGAATCACGGACGCAAAGCTGAGCATTGTCACACATTCACCCCAGTCCCATATCTGGGTTAAATCCATTGTTTTTTTTGCTCACCATGCCATCACCCCCATGCCATCCTAGTTTGGACCCAAGCATATGCAAATCAGTCTTGAGCCTGCTCCCCAGGGGAACAGTCCACCCATAACTGCCAGGCAAGGCCCTCCTTAGACTGGCAAACAGGCATCCTAGGACAGGTTTTGAGGTATCACCCCTCATCACCCAGGCCAGATAGAATCCAGTGGCATAGCAAGCACGGGAACCACCTCTGTGCATCCCCTTCCCATTAAGGGCAACAATAGCATCAAAAAAGGATGATGGATGGGATGCTGAACATTGTCATACATTAACCCCCAGTCACAGATCTGGGTTAAATCAAGGACGTTGTTTTTCTTGCAGCTTGCAGGGGACTGGTACCTCCAGTCTAGGAGAGTTTGCATTGGTTTCTAGTGTCCCCTGGAGAGTAGTCCTGGGTGGCAAATTCCTTTCCGCTCGCGGAATTTGCGGAATTCAGGTAATTTGGCGTTCCGCGGAGAACACGAATTTGCCCAAAATTATGCATTCCGTGACTTTGTGAAATTCTTTGCTTGTTCGCGTTCTGAAATGCGTGTTCACGAGATATTTCCCCCCGAGCACGCAAACAGTGATTGTGAACAGTAAAAAAGCATCGCGAACAAGCAATTCCGTTTGTTCGCGGAATTTGTGCGTGTTTGCGGAGATTTTTTACCGTTTTGCGGAGATTTGCGTAACGCGACTATGAAAAATCTGCCCACCCCTACTTCTGGGAGCAATACGCTTTTGCCACGGACACACATCAAACACACGGTTTCAGGATACGTCTCTTCAGGGCACTTAAGTGTCCTATCTTGGTACTGTGGCAGAGTACAAAATAACTCTTCTCGGTGATGGCATCTTCTTGGTGCCTCTTCTCGGATCAAAGTGAGAACTAAGGTTCTGGTGTCAGGTGAGGGTACATTAACGGTGTGAGGGACAGTGACCAGTGGGCTACTGGTCCCTGTGGCTATCCAGACCCTATAGTAACAACATCCTGTGAGTGTACGTCACTGTGCTACTCAGAAAACTCTATTTTGAGGTCTCCCAAAATGACAGAACCATTCCTTGGCTGTAAAAACATCCTAGGCCACCCTTAAAATATGGAACCGATCCATTCAGGAATCACAATCTTAGTCAGGGTAAGTCAGATTCACACAAATAAATTAACCTGTGTTCACCCTCTGGTAGCTTGGTACAGAGCTTGGCTCAGAGCAGTCTGGCCTAACTTGAGAGGCAAAGTGTAAAGTATTTATTCAACACTTCAAATGGTAATGCAGTAAAACCACTACAAAATGAGTCCAATCCAGTTTAGAAAAACAGATTATGATTTTATAAATAAACAAGAGACAAAAATATTGCTTAGAAGCAATAGGCACCTATGGTGTGCTAGACCGGGGCAAAGTCAAGAGTTCCGGTCCACAGCGATGGTGTGTGGGTCGGATACAGGAGCCATGAAAGGCCTCCTGAACAAATTGCTCCTGGTCTCAACAGGGAGATTCTGGGTGCAGACGAGTGATGTCTCAGTATTAATCCCCACAGTTGAGGTGATGCCTCAATTTTCTCCACACAACGATGGCGATACGCCGGTTCAGAAGACGACGTGCTGATGCCGAGATGCCGCGGTTCCGAAGCCTGTGCACCTGGTTTCTCCGTGCAGCTGAGGATGCGTCGTTCTTCTCACACTGCAGTGGTGGAAATTCAGGGGTTCTGATGTATTGATTCTAGAAGTGATGCACTGGTTCAAAGTATGAGGCGCTGCTTCTGTTCCCAGAACAGCAGCGATGCATTGTTCTGCTTTATGCAGCAGAGGAATCTTCAGTTTCACTGGCTCAAGCACCTAGGACCACTTCTAATGGTCCAGGCAGAGAAGCAGGAGGTGAGACTTTGATACCCCGGCATTTCAAAACAGGAGGCAAGCCTTGGAGATCATTTTGGGTTCAAGGCAGAGTACAGCTCTCCCTCATCATGGTCAGAGAGCAGCAGGACAGCTCAGCAGAAAAGACTAGCAGAGTAACAGTCCTTGTAGCAGCACATCATTTCTTTCAAGAGAGGTTATTTACAGGTCCAGAAATGTCTGATGCGGTGGGGTCAGGGACCCAGTACTTTTAACCAGTAGTGTGCTTGAAGTGGTGGTGACTACAACGGCGGGTCTTTGAAATGCACAGAGGTCCTTTCTTCCTAGCCCTGGCTGCAGACTCACTAGAGGGGGATAATCAGCACTTTATGTGGGGCAAGGACACCACATATTAAAGTTCATGCGTCATCTCCACCCTCTCATCCTGCTAAGGAATAGCCTTTATATTGCAGATGGACGCTCAGACCCACCAAGCCTTCCTTTGTGTGTGGTTGTCTGGAGGGAATGCACAAATTCAAGTTGTCATCCATCCCAGATATTTAGTGAAGACAGGCTGCAGGCACACAGAGGTTTAAGAGCAGGGTTAATGCCAACTTTCCAAAAGTGGCATTTCTAAAATAGTAATGTTAAATCCAACTTTACCAGCCAAGAGGATTTATCATTACCGTTCCAGTTATATAAAACATAACAGAGCTACTCCTTCTCAATCAGGAAATTACAGCTTAAAAGTGCAAGAAAGAATTCCCAATGATAACCTTTGAGCGGAGTAGGCCTCACGGTATTGGAAAATAAATGTAGGCTTTTTTCACTACCTGGACATGAAAATCTTAAAAAATACATGTTGTACCTTTTACTTACACAGCACCCTGCCCTATGGGCTATCTAGAAACTACCTTAGGGGTGACGTATGTGTAATTAAAAGGGAGTTTAAGCATTGACAAGGGGTTTTAAATGCCATGCAGTAAAACTGCACAAACAGGCTCTATAGTGGCAGGCCTGAGACATGTTTAATGGACTACGTGTGTGAGTGGCACAATCAGTGCTACAGGCCAACTAGTAGCATTTAATTAAAAGGTCCTGGCCACAGGTATTGCACTCCACTAGGGACTTACACATAGATTTAATATCCAAATTGTGGATAACCAATGTAACCATTTGTAGGGAGAAGCACATGCACTTTAGCACTGGTCAGCAGTGGTAAAGTGCTCAGAGTCCTAAGGTCAACCAAAAAAACAGAAATATACGAGGTAAGCATGCAAAAAGTTTGAGGGAAGAACATCCTAAGACTGGCAAGTCTAACAACAACTGAAGCGGACGCGAGTCCAAGAGGCATCCTTGTGATCTAGAAAATACCTTCCATTTTTATAAAAGCTGTGAGAGGTTTAGGGTCATTATGTAACCTTATCTAATGATAAGCACTCTTAAGAACTAACTTACTAGTGTACTTCCCACCCTTCAGCAACACTATTAACTTATTTATATTGTGTAAAGAATAATTATTAACCCTGGGCGTAGTTCGCGGAGCCGCACTCCGTGGAGCTACGCGAAGATGCACTTGCACTCCGCGAACTACGCGTAGCTCCGCGGACATGCGTAGTTGCTTGCTAGACCCGTTCGCGCGCCATTTTTTGTCTTCGGGAGCGCGGTGCGCGTGTTCGGGCGCTGCCTGCATGCTCGGGATGGCTAGCGCGCTAAGTTACCCAAGAGGTTTGTCCCGCCCGCTTGCGTTCCCTTATTTCCTGTTCCGGGTCACAAGTAACGTGTTCGGGTTGTGCAAGACATGTTCGGGAACTCATCTTCTCGTTCGCACTACAAAAGTGCGTGATCGCGCTAAATATCGCGCGAACCTACATGGTGGCACACGCGACCGGGAAAAAGCGAACGCAGAACCAATGTAAGCCATTGCCGCGCACGCGATAATGTTATTCAGTGCGCGAGAACTACGCTACGCACCGGATCGCGGAGTAATCGACAGCTACGCGTTCTCCGCGGAACGCGGAGTTGCCGAAACTCCGCAAGCTCCGCGAACGGAGCGTAGTTCTTCGCCCAGGGTTAATAATTATCCACTACAATCTCTTGCTTAACCGTGCATAGATCAACACAAAACCTTAGACTTCCGTCAGACTGCTCGGAGAATACCACTGGAGAAATCTACCTTGAAGTTTAAATCTGTTCAATTACACCTACCTCCCCTATATCCCAAATCATCTTGTGGTCTTCCTCACGTGCAGTGATGGGAATTTTTCTCAACTTATGTTGCAAAGAAATTGTGCCATGTTTGGTCATGATCTTGTGTACATACTCCTTCAGCTCTCCCAACTTACCACTGAAAAACCTCTTCAGCCCCTTCCAGGATCTCTTCGACCTTAACATCTTCAACCACCATGACCTGGTTTTGCGTCCTCAGATTTTCTATGATATATACATGCCTTTCCTTCCACCTGTCTTTTGTGTAATTCTATTTTTGTTAAGTACCCAATTATTCTCCCCTTGATAGCCACCGGGGTTGAAATCCTTTGGCAATAAACATACACATGGCAATTCTCACAAAAACATCTCCCTAGGTACAATTGAGTAAAGGAAACCTGAATCCCCCATCAACTGAATATTTCTCCCTTACACTATGAAATTATTAGTTGGCCTAGGTAGGCTATTACATTGTCTAACACTATTATCAATACATAAAGCTCTGACCAATCTTTCATCACCTGCCAAAAGTTTGTCATGTACAAACCCCCCTCTAGACTTGGAATTAACTGCACCTGAGTGTGAAATGTCCTCTCCTTTCACATTTCATATACTCTTTCCCAAGAGCATAACAGGATTAAGATTCTGCATTATGGAAAGTACTCCCACATCTGGTGAACTTTCTATTTGAAGGTTTTTTAGTAAATGTACTTTCTGTTCAATCTGTAAACCCCATTAGCTCTCACCAATACTTCGGCATCATCTTTATCAACCCTGCCAACTTCATTCTAATTTCCTTAATCTCTTCTCTCCATCTCCCTTATGCAGTATTTTCACTGTTCTATGACTTTCGCAATCTCAATGGTATCCTTTAATGACAGGTTTTCAGCTGCTGAACATCTTTTCTACATTTTGTTGTTTTGGTATTGAACAATCAGCGGGTCACATAAGAACTCATCTGTCATGGTACTAAACTGGCAAACTGGCACCTCTTTGTAAACATCCTCAAACTGCTGACCATCTTGTTCAAGCACAACTGATAAACACTTAAAAATATGTTGTACTTCCTGACCTAAAATGCTGAGAATAATAGTTTTTATCCTAGAGGGCCTACACTCTTGTCCATCTAGTGCCTCTAAATAATTATTAAAAATATCTATCCATTCCTCCCAAACAACAGGTGGATTGACTGGTTGTGTTAGAAACAAAGGCAGAGATATAATGCCAGTTGTATTGGTTGAGGTCATGTAGTTGATAGACTAAATATTGTGCAGATGTGAAGTCCTCTTTCAATCTCCAGAAGATGAATAGAGGTCTGTTAGTCCTACCTCTATTCCTGAAGCTATGTGGTGGAATAGTCCTTCCTTTATTTCTGGGTTCTATGAGGGTGGTCACCAGGGTGAGAAATTTACAACTTGGCCTGCTTCAATCCTATGCACCTTGAGTTACAATCTGATCACTCCTGTGGCTGCAGTGCAAGCAATGCGGCCATGCCAACACGTTAGTCCTTTGAGCAGGTGCACGCGGTCGCTTGTGAAGTTTCAACTCATACCCAGTGGGTTGAAGGAAGCAGCGTGAGAACACTGTGTGGACTGACAAGCACATGCCTATGTCCATCACCAGTAGGAAAACCTGAGAAACCGGTCTGAATGATTGAAAACAAAGCAAAGAAACAATAATGTCTTGCCTCCTCTTGCTTCTTCCAAGCAATTTCAGGAAGCTCCTCTTTCTTTCTTCTCAATGACTTTCCACAATATCTCAATTTCACTCCCAGCCCCAGTGCACACTGGAACATGCTCCAAACGCTGTGTTCCCCAAGCCGCTGGAGATCGTTGCTGTAAGATATGCAGAGAATAGACTGTAATGATGAGTTGATGCCCAATTGAAGATAGATCAATTTGTTTATTGGGAAATCCATCTGTGTATGCTAAGGTATGGGGGTCTGCCAGTAACCTCAGAAATATTTCATTTAACCATTTAGCCTTAGTAGCAGGGGATGGGGGTTAGGTCTCTCAGTCCTATAAAATGACAGGGCTTTTCATGGTATATGGATTTTTGACCATGCTAACAGCATTTTTATAATATATTTGTTTTCTAACTGTGGCATGTATTCTGCATTTGAGAGCACAATACTTTGAATATATATCCTAAACTTTCTTTGTGTCTCCTAGTTATCTATTTGTGGACAAGTACGAGTGAGAGAGTGAAAGGGTGAGTCCTGTTACCTTGTCCCAGAGAGGGTTGTGTTCTGGGGGTGCCAATTCACTTGTTCCTCTGGTAATATTAGGAGGGGCAGTGAGGCACTATGGCTAGTCGGACAATGGCTCATAGATACTGAAGTGGTATGGTGATTAAGGCCCTACATACTGATAGGCTATGGTCTAAAGCGTAGTTCTGTTCCAGAGCAGAATCCTTGCAACATGGCATCGCCAACGTTTGGTCTTCTACTTACTTGTGGCAACCCGAAGCAGTGCTTCTCCACAATACCCTGTTACCTTTTTCCCAGAGTCATCCTTGGTGTTCAGGGTCTTTCCTCCACAGTTTTTACGCAGCACCTAGTTCTGTTGATTTTTCAAGCTTGAATGTTAAAAGGATTCTGCCCGGTTTGTGCTACACTTTGAATAATTTTCCAATTAGCTATGGTTCAACCAGTAGCTATTAATGTTAATTGCCACTTAGCAGTTTCTCAACATTTCATTCAACATGGAGACCCTAATGCTGGAGCTCCTGTAATTTTTGTAGTTGAGGCAGATGCTGCGTTCCGATTTGAGGTTTTTCATTCATGGGTCACCTTTCCGGCTGTGGACACTAATGATAACACTTTTCATGACTATTCAGTCTCTCACGCACCCACTGCATATCGTCTATAAGAACTTCTTGAAATTCTTCCTACGGTTTGGAAACACCAAACATTGTTTAATGGTCCCTTTCCTCATGTCCTTGGTACTGTTTGAATGGGCCGTTTAAGTAATGATGGGGTCACATGGTCAACATTGGCGGGCTATACCCCACATTCAGATTTGAATTCACTGAATTTAGTTCAGACACATGCTTTATATAATATTCTAGTTGGCCTATATAGATGATTAATTTCTGATACCTTGTTAGCTGTTACAGCCAGGATACGTCTGCAAGCATAGGCATAGCAGCCTGTTGGGCCTGTAATCAGTCCTGTAGTTGTTAATTCAGTTATGGGCGAAAAACCCACAAATCGTTAAGAAATCCTCTTTTGAATTGCCCGGACAATAGATCAACTGGTTTGCACAATGGCTGAATGCAACACCTGGGGGCTATTTTTTAGGCCTGGGCAGAGTTTGGAGAGTTTGGCACAGTGGAACTCAGCAAAATGCCAAAAAAACTCTGCTGCATTCCACCAGTGGTGGAGTCTGTTAAGTCGCACTGCTCGCACTGATTTGTAGCACTGACTTTCTGTCAGCACAATCAGATATTCTATTCGAGCAGCATCTACCTCAAAGCAAATGGCAGATTTCTCAAAGCGACCGGTCGAGAACTGCCGCGACTGCCCATGAAGAGAATTCTCACCGGGAGAAGATCTAAAGCACGATTCTTTTGTCCTGCATGTACTCACTAACTTACCAATGGTAAACCGCGAGAGAAAAAACTCGGCTCCGCTTCACTTTGCAGAGTTTTTCAGAACTCCACAGAGTGGGCAAAACTCCATGAACTCTGCTGGCAGAGTGGAATTCTTTTCCCTTCGCTACTATTGATGCCACTGTTTACACTCTGTCAAGGCACTCCCTTCAAGGCTGTTCTACTGAACGTCCTCAAACAGTTACAGAATGAGCATGGGATAGGTCCTGCCCTCTGTTTCGGGATGAAATTAGTAGGAAATGTTCCTGCCGTCTAACACATGATTCTTTCTAATGTGAAAGGTAAAGCATTATCTTTTTTTCAAATGCCATCAACTTGTCATGATGGCGATAGCAGACTGCAAACGCAGGTTGCCTGTCATTGTTGCTAATGTGTATACATCTTTGGGATGCAACAGTTTGGGGAGCAGACCTGCAGTTCCACCTCTTGGCAGGCATAGTTTTGACAGGGATGCCCAGCCAGTTCATCGTGGTTACAAATGATCCTTGAATTTATAAGGGCGTCAAAGCAGCCCATGTGCATATTTTTTTCTTTGACGTAGTAAGCTGTGATAACGGAAACAGTATTTAATACTTTTCTTCAGGCGTGATATTTGTCAATGCACCACTGTCAGTTATGAATGGTATAGGACATCCATTTTTCGTTATAGTAATCTTCAGACAATGTTTGAATGTGTTTGGTGCTTTTTCATGTCGATTTGTCTTCACTTTGAGTTTTTCTTACATTTAACCAGTCTGATATGTGCATGCCTTTCTGAGGTAAACATTGGCATCACACAACTATCATTGTCACATTCACTGGAAACTGAAACTGAAGCACTCCCTGTCAATGATTTAGATGATGATTGACCTCGTTTGGTGTTGATTTGCCTCTGTTAGTGTGACCACTTGGCCTTGTGGGAAGGAGTCAAACATCACTGATGTAGCGTTCTGTCAGCTATTTTGTCATCATACTTTGACACACTTACTTTTCTCTTTACCCTGCAAATCATCCAAAAATGGTTAGCTTTATTACAACCAAGGCATGTTTATCCAATGGGGGAACATTTAGCTTGTGTGGAAATAATAATCCACATTTGTAACATGTTTTCTTTTTTGTGGTTAGTAAGAAAAGGGAGACACCCCTATGTTAAACAAATGGGACCAGGGTACAACTCTCAGCCAAAAGCACACACACAAGAGTTCCTGTATTTCAATATTTAAATGGGAAATGTGCCTTACAGGGGCAAAACAATGTAAAGAGAGTATTAACAGATCATGCTTTGAATCATTCAATCTAAAATAGACTGTGCCTATTAACCAAGAGCTATACTTTCAACTATGCTATAATAAAAATAGGGAATACGTCTGCAAAAATATACTTCTATTTGAACCCCATATGATATAAAAAGATATTTTATTTAAAAATAAGAGTTAATAAAAAACACAGAAATACATGACATAATCAATCTTATTTCCTAAATTGTTTTCCTCCCACTACGGGTTACAATCTTATTTGTGTCATCTACACAGTTAAAACAAGTTGACGCAGCGTTTCGGTGTTTGTTCAATACTTTCGCCTTCTTCAGGACTGAAATGTTGATAAAATCTAAACATTAAAAAAAATACATATATTTAGTGACCTAGGGCCAGATGTAGGAGCCCAAATACCGGTCGGTAACGGCCGATTTCGGCCGTTACCGACCGGTATTTAGGAATTGGCATGTAGGGGGCCAATTTTACCGATTCGGTACATTTACCGAATCAGTAAATTTACCGAATCGGTAAAATACCGAATTGGTATTTTTACCGATTTGGTAACTTCCAGATGTAGGTGGGACTCTTCTGAGTCCCAAAGGCCTTTCAGATTCGGTATTTTACCACCCAATCCAATTGGGTGGTAAAATACCGAATCCAGATGTGCATGCACATGTGTGCATGCACACCTATGCCATGTGACAGACAGACATGCCCTTAGGGCATGTGTGTGTGCCACATGGCACACATGCCTGTATTCGGGATGCTAGAGGGTGTCAAAGTGACACCCCCTGCACCCTTGCTGGAGTCGGTATTTACCGAATCGGTAAATACCGATTCGGTATTGCCCATTGATTCCTATGGGCTTCAAGGCCCATAGGAATCAATGGGCAATACCGAATCGGTATTTACCGATTCGGTAAATACCCATTTTTACAGAATCGGTAATTCAATTTCCGATTTTACCTAAATCTCCCTCCTTCTATTTTACCGATTCATAAATACCGAATCGGTAAAATTCGGTATTTATGAATCGGTAAAATAAAATTACCTACATCTGGCCCCTAGTTACATATAAAAAAAAACTGTGCATTGTGGATTATAAACTCTTGTCTTCCTATTTGAATTATCTGCCACATTTTCTAAGCATTACTAAACACTCTTCCTCATCAAATACGATGGTATTATATCTGTATGTCCTAGATTTGATCCAAACAAAGACATTTTTATAAAATTCATCAATACATATAAAACATTCCCTTTCTGAGATTCGTCCTAATACGTTCATGTTGGATAACTATTCATGTAATCCTACTGGCTATTATCTAAAAGCACTCGACATATCTTGTAATGCATTCTTTTGCATACCTTAATATTAGGTGGATTATGTTTATTCATTTACATAATCAGCAGTGTTTTAAAATCTTGCCACAATGAATATTTCCTTGATAGGATTTCCAGATGAAAGAAACAAACATTAGAATTTCTCTATTTCTTCATAACATCATATCTTTAACCGTGCTTCCAGAGTTTGCTATCATCATTGGTTATATACATTTCAATATACCTCTTATTTGGAAAAAGTCTTTTCTAATCTGCCGTCAGAGCCTCTGAATTCTATAGGTTGGTGTATGATAAAACCTCTCTTCTTCTATAGCATTTCTAAAAACAAAAAGTTTTTTAATCAAAAACTAATCTTTGTGGAACATTTTTATTATCATATTATGACGTATTTAAAAATCAGCTTGCCCAATCATATGGGGGGACTGTCCTTTTAATCCTTTAAGGCCCCATTCACTTGTTAATTTGTGAATTTACAGTATGTTGTTAGATTCGGCTGAACGGCCAGCACAATGTGCATGTGAAAAGTCTCTATGAACACGAACTTTTCATCAATAAAGCAATAATACGGCATGCACAATATAGTTGTGCTATAGGCAAAAATGTTAAATATGAATGTGTACATTTAATGAAAAATCGCTGACACATATTGCATTGTATATTTAGGATCATTCTTTCTCCTTCATAGATTTTATGTTTTCCTATACCAGAATCATTGAAATTGACTGGTAGTACTTCTGCTAAAAGCCTCAGTATTGTAATTCGCGAATTAACAAGTGAGTGGGGCCTAAATGGATTAAAAGCTCAGTCCCCCCATATGATTGGGTAAGCTGATTTTTAAATACGTCATATTTTGATAATGAAAATGTTCAACAAAGATCATTTTTTGATAAAAAAATTTCATTCTTAGAATTGCTATAGAAAAAGAGAGGTTTTATCGTACACCAACATATAGAATTCGGTGGCTCTGACGGCAGAGTAGAAAAGAGTTTTTTCAAATAAGAGGTGTATTGAAATGTATATAACCCATGATGATAGCAAACTCTGAAAGCACGGTTAAAGAGATGATGTTATGAAGAAATAGAGAAATTCTACTGTTTGTTTCTTTCATCTAGAAATCCTATCAAGGAAATATTCATTGTGGCAAGATTTTAAAAGACTGCTGATTATGTAATTGAATAAACATATTCCACCTAATATTAAGGTATGCAAAAGAATGCATTTCAAGATATGTCGGGTGCTTTTAGATAATAGCCAGTAGGATTACATGAATAAATATCCAACATGACATTTTAGGATGAATCTCAGAAAGGGAATGTATTGATGAATTTGATAAAAATGTCTATGTTTGGCTCAAATCTAGGACATATAGATATGAGACCATCGTATTTGATAATGTAGAGTGTTTAGTCATGCTAATAAAATGTGCCAGATAATACAAATATGAAGACAAGAGTTTATAATAAGCAATGCATTGTTTTTTTTCCATATGTAACTAGGTCACTAATAATATGTATATATATTTTTATGTTTAGATTTGATCAACATTTCAGTCCTGAACAATGTGAAAGTATTAAACAAACACCAAAACGCTGTGTAGACTTTTTTTAACTGTGTATGTGACACAAATAAGATTGTACCCCGCAGTGGGAGGAAAACCATTTAGGAAATAAGATTGATTATGTCATGTATTTCTGTGTTTTTTATTAACTTTTATTTTTAAATAAAATATCTTTTTATATCATATGGGGTTCAAACAGAAGTATATTTTTGCGAATGTATTGGCTTTTTTTATTATAGCATAGTTGAAAGTATAGCTCTTGGTTAATAGGCGCAGTCTATTTTAGATTGAAGGATTCGAAGCATAATCTGTTAATACTCTCTTTACATTGTTTTGCCCCCTGTGAGGCACTTTGCCCGTTTAAATATTGAAATACAGGGACTCTTCTGTGTGTTTTTTAGGCTCTTTTTTGTGGTGATATCGCCTTGTGTCCCTCAGCCTTGTACAGTGGTTTACTTTTCATGGTCATGTCTAACGCACTTTGGGAGCCTCCGGCATCCATGTCAGTCACTTCACGATCAGCATGCTCTTCCGCGCAAGCAGCCTTGAGGACTTATTCTATGCTCAGAGTTTCCTTCAGCATTCATCATTGAAAGAATTCTGACATACATTTGTATATAACTCTGTGAGTAGCTTCCTCATTGCTAAACTTATTAAATCTACAGTGCTACACTAGAACATCCAGTCTCTCAACAAATTCATAAATTGTTTCAACTGGTCTCTGGTGTTCTTGACTGAATATGTATCTTTGTAATCGACATTGGGCACTGGATTAAACTTGACATTCAAGGATGTTTTGATTTGTTCGTACCTACGTCTCTTTCCTTTTAATGGCTTCTTTCACTCTTTCACCAGCTATCTTCCTTTGGTACTTTATAATCTTTCTATCACCTTTTTCATCCATTGCATCTATGACATCTTCAAGTCTCTATCCAGACAGTCCATCTATTGCCAATATTGTGTTTTAGCAGTATCAAATGCAGTTGGCAGCTTTAAGAATGCAGCAGCCGTATACACATTTGTAGATGGTAGATGGTAGACGCATTGAGTGGAATTTGATCAGGTATATTCAGTGTATTCTACTACTTCATGAAAGCAGATAATGTTTGGTTGGCTTTGTGCTTAAATGTTTCTTCACACATACCTTGTTAATTTCTGCTTCGCATTACATGAATTTCAATATAATTTGTACTGAAGTATTGATGTGTGCCGATTTTGTTACCTGGATGCATACACCTTTACCGTTCCTACTCCATTTAGCATGTGGCATTCATTTGCGAAATGGCGCAGTACCTTTTATTTCCAGCCATTTCATTCAGTTCCTAGCCACCGACATGTAGACTTTCAATGTTGCTTTCTTTATTTTCAAGCATTTTATACAGGCTGGCATTGTGCTGAGACTCCACCTGTGCCAGCTTCAATTTTACACTTCAACTGCAGCACACTTGGGGCGCCCAGGAAATTTGCTGGACCAAGGTAAACTCTGGAAAAGTGCTTTCAGTGTATGGGCTTTGGATCCCCTATGTCATTAGCAGCTGTAGCATCCTACCAGCCTAGGCATTCCCCAATACATACACACATACAGATAGTAGTTTTACATGTTTTTATTCTGCTACACATAGGTCAGAACTCAACATTTCTAGGCCTGCCTTCAACTTATCCCTTCAAAACGTATGTCTCAGGCTTACGGTATACAGAGGGAACCAAAAGAGTTCCAGCATTCTTTTATTACAATACACTATACACAGGACCACAGCTGGGCTGATGGAGCACCTTCAGGCCCTCTTCCAAGGGTCCTGGACTGGGATGGAACCACTTGGAGGGCAAGACTCACAGCAGACATTCAGGTGCTGTGTTCAAGGTGGTTGGAGCCTTTTTTGTCCCTGAGAATCAGGAGGCCAGCCATTGATCCCTTAGAGTCACTCTGGTGGCCCTGGGTTCAAGATGTAAGTTGAGTTCTTTCCACTCAGGCAGCATGGCAGCAAAGTAGCAGTCTTTCTTGCAGCAGAGGAGCACAGTAGTCCTTCTGAGTCTTCCACATATCCACACGTGTACTGAAGAGTTGGGTCTGAGGGACCAATACATATTTTTGGCACCAGCTTTGAAGTTAGAAAAGGTTCTGGAGGTTTCAAATCCCAAAGATGTTTGGAATTTCCTGCCTCTCTGACCTTGCCCCGGCTTGTCTGTCTGCAAAAAAGACTAGTTTGAAATCCTTTGTGAGTATGCTGAAGTAGAGCCTTTGTGATGTGTAAGTGTGGTAGATGACAGCTCCTCTTTAATATCAAGTCAGCGATGTCCCATCCTGCCAACTTCAATTCCCCCTTTGTCTTACTATCTAGGAGTAACACCTAAAGAGCAACTGCCATCTACACCTAGTCATGTGACCCATGATACAGGCTGCAGTCACCAAATGAGTGAGATAAACAATTGCAACTTTTTTAAAGTAGCATTTTTAGAACTGTGATGTAATCAGACTTTTCCATCAACAAGACTTTTAAATTATATTATTTGGACACCAACTCGACATTCCTATCAGCTTCCAATTTAAGTTATCACTTATTTAATGCAATTAGATAACCCATTGTTATCCTATGAGAGAGGCGGGCCTTGCAGTAGTGAAAACGAATTTAAGAGTTTTTCACTACCAGGACATGTCTAACATTTTAAATACAATGCACCATGCCCTATGGGCTGTGTAGGGCTTACCCTAAGGGTGATCTTTATATATTAAAAAGGGAGGTATAAGGTTGAAATGGCAATTTAAACAGCACTCACCGGCTGCATTGGAAGGCCTGAGACATGTTTTAAGGACTACTTCAGTGGCTGGCACAGTGACTGCTGCAGGCCCACAGTAGAATTTAATTTACAGGCCCTAGGTATATGCAGTACTACTTAACTAGGAATCCACAAGTAAATAATTAAATGTGCCAATTGGGTGTAAGCCAGTTCTACCATGTGTTAGAGAGCAGGCACTCATATTTTAGCACTTGCCAACAGTGGACACAGTCCAAAGGGCAACAAAAATTAAAGGAACAAAAATGGAGGAGTAAGGTAAGACATTCAGGGATAATCTACCCTAAGGCTTATAGGTCTAACAGGTACTCATTTGTTCAGCTACATCTTATTCTGAATGCTTGGCTGTAGATGATGTTTGTTGAGTTGTGTGGTGTAAGTGACATGTAGTCTAGTTTAGGTGCAAAGGAACAGCTGTAGGTCTGTGGTACAGATCAGTTACAACTTTTTAAACAAATGATGAGTATCATACCCCGAATCGGGAGTTGTTGCTTCTGATTAGTATTATTGCAAGGGAATTTATATGGAGCTTGTTGAGGTTCTACTGAAAAAATTAAGTATATTTAATAGTGTTTTATTGATCTTTGTTAGCATGTATGAGTGAATCTATAGGTAAGTGTTTAGATGTGTGTGTAGATGTGGGAATCACTGAGTGGGTTTTCAGAAACTTGTATTGATGTGTCAATGGTTTCAAATATGGTACTCCATATTTTATTATGAGTGTTGAAAGGTTATGCTAGTGTATGATGAGATGTATCAGATTGTCACGTGGATGATATCATCAGTGATGTCATCAGTGATGTCATTTGAGATGTCATCAGTGATGTCATCAGTGATGTCACTGACCATGTCGTGAATTATGTAATATGTGACATCATCAGAAGTGGATTGCGGGCGCACGAGTTATAGTTAGTACAACTAACTATAACGGAGGAATTTCAATGGTTTTGTACGAGTGAAATGTGCAGCTAACTATAACACCCCTAGAACCTACGGTTTATTCAGTGTATTTCTAAGGTTTTTTAAATGCTAATTCCTAACTATAACATGTCTGAAACCTATGGTTTTTTCAGTGAATTGCAAATCTTTTTTAAATGCTAATTCTTAACTATAACATGTCTGAAACCTATGTTTTTTTCTGTGAATTTCAAAGGTTTTGTGGATGACAATTTTTAAATGTATTAATTGTTATATGTATTTTTTCATACTGCTTTACTACATTTTTTTAAACTATTTATTTTTAGATATTTTATTTTTTAAATTACATTATATATTTTTAATTTAAATTGAATTTTTTTTTTGAAAAATATTGAAAATATAATATTGTTTTATTTATTTAAATTTTTTTAAAATATACTTATATATATTTTAAATAGCAGGCAATGATATCCTATGGAAGGATATTCAAGTTACTGGTAAGTACGGTTAGAATTACTTTTCAGGATCAGTACTGGGCTCCAAGATGCAGCACTGAGATCTCTCCTGATAATAGGTGAGTAAATCGAAATTCGTAGTTTGGCTGATTTTAGAGGAATATTTGTAAGTTTCAAAAATCGACACTTAGAAACTTTCTCACCAAAAAGCAGGCAATGATATCCTATGGAAGGAAATTCAAGTTACTGGTAAGTACGGTTAGAATTACTGGGCTCAAAGATGCAGCACTGAGGTCTCTCCTGATAACATGTGAGTAAATCGGAATTCGTAGATCAGCTGATTTTTTAGGAATATGTTAAAGCTCCAAAACTCCACACTTAGAAGAATTTCCAAGTGAAACAAGTCAATGTTAGCCTATGGAAGGAAATTCAAGTTACTGGTAAGTACAGTTAGAATTACTTTTCAGGATCAGTACTGGGCTCAAAGATGCAGTACTGAGGTCTCTCCTAATAACAGGTGAGTAAATCAGAATTCATAGTTCGGCTGATTTTAGAGGAATATTTGAAAGTTTAAAAAATTAACACAAAAAAACGTTTTCAGCAAAAACCCGGCAATGCTATTCTATAGAAGGAAATTCAAGTTACTGGTAAGTACGGTTAGAATTACTTTTTAGGATCAGTACTGGGTCTCCAAGATGCAGCACTGAGGTCTCTCCTGATAATAGGTGAGTAAATAGAAATTCGTAGTTTGGTTGATTTTAGAGGAATATTTGTAAGTTTCAAAAATCGACACTTAGAAACTTTCTCAGCAAAAAGCAGGCAATGATATCCTATGGAAGGAAATTCAAGTTACTGGTAAGTACGGTTAAAATTACTTTTCAGGATCAGTACTGGGCTCAAAGATGCAGCACTGAGGTCTCTCCTGATAAGATGTGAGTAAATCAGAATTCGTAGTTCAGCTGATTTTTTAGGAATATGTTAAAGCTCCAAAACTCCACACTGAGAAGAATTTCCAAGTGAAACAAGTCAATATTAGCCTATGGAAAGAAATTCAAGTTACTGGTAAGTACAGTGAGAATTACTTTTCAGGATCAGTACTGGGCTCAAAGATGCAGTACTGAGGTCTCTCCTAATAACAGGTGAGTAAATCAGAATTCATAGTTCGGCTGATTTTAGAGGAATATTTGAAAGTTTCAAAAATTAACACAAAAAAAGTTTTCAGCAAAAATCCCGGCAATGCTATTCTATGGAAGGAAATTCAAGTTACTGGTAAGTACGGTTAAAATTACTTTTCAGGGACAGTACTGGGCTCAAAGATGCAGTACTGAGGTCTCTCCTGATAACAGGTGAGTAAATCTGAATTCGTAGTTTGGTTCATTTTAGAGTAATGTTTGTAAGTTTGAAAAATTGACACTTAAAAACTTTTTCAGCAAAAAGCCAGCAATGATATCCTATGGAAGGAAATTCAAGTTACTGGTAAGTACAGTTAGAATGACTTTTCAGGATCAGTACTGAGCTCAAAGATGCAGCACTGAGGTCTCTCCTGATAACAGGTGAGTAAATTGGAATTCGTAGTCCGGCTGATTTTGGAGGAATATTTTTAAGTTTCAAAAATTTACAGTTAAAAACTTTTTCAGCCAAAAGCAGGCAATGCTATCCTATGGAAGGAAATTCAAGTTACTGGTAAGTACGGTTAGAATTACTTTTCAGGATCTGTACTGGGCTCAAAGATGCAATACTGTGGTCTCTCCTGATAACAGGTGAGTAAATCGGAATTTGTAGTTCGGCTGATTTTAGAGTAATATTTGTAAGTTTCAAAAATTTACACTTAGAAACTTTTTCAGCAAAAAGCCAGCAATGATATCCCATGGAAGGAAATTCAAGTTAATGGTAAGTATGGTTAGAATTACCTTTCAGGATCAGTAGTGAGCTCAAAGATGCAGCACTGAAGTGTCTCCTGATAACAGGGGATTAAATCAGAATTCGTAGTTTGGCTGGTTTTAGATCAATATTTTAAACTTCCAAAACTCCACACTTAGAAAAATTTCCAAGTGAAACCAGTCAATACTAGCCAATGGAAGGAAATTCAAGTTACTGGTAAGTACGGTTAAAATTACTTTTCAGGATCAGTACTGGGCGCAAAGATGCAGCACTGAGGTATCTCCTGATAACAGGTGAGTAAATCAGAATTCGTATGTTTGTCTGATTTTACTTCGGTCCAGTATATATAGAGCCACTTTCCTACCCTATCCCCTCCCTTCACCACTGTGCAATCATGCCCTGTGGTGTGTTTTAAGTTGGGGAAATAATTCCCCTTCAGTCCTGAGGGTCCCTAGAGTCCAACTAGCCCACAAGGTACATCCAGTAAGCGCCACAGAGCTGCGTAGCAGAGAGATGTAAAACGGGAAACGGCTTACACCACCTCTCTGCAATGCAGCGACGTGGCGCTTCCTGGAAACATCTGGTGGGCTACTTGGCCCTCAGGGTCCCTCAGGATTGAAGGGGAATTTTTTCCCCAACTTAAAACGAGCCACAGGGCGTGTTTGCACACATCACCTCAGGCCCTGTCTCCTCCCTTCACCACTGTTTAAATGCGCCCTGTGGCTGTTCTAAGTTGAGAGATTAAGTCCCCTTGAATCCGAAGGGTCCCTAGGGTCAAACTAGCCCACTAGGTACCTCCAATAAGCGCCACAGAGCTGCGTTGCAGAGAGGTGTAAAAAGGTGCGTGGCCTCTGAACACCTGTCTGCAACGCAGCTCCCTGGTGCATACTGGAGATACCTGTTGGGCCATTTGGCCCTCAGGGACCCTCAGTTTTGAAAGAGAATTACTTCCCCAACTTAAAACGCGCCATGGGGTGTGTTTGCTCAGTGCTGAAGGAAGGGGGCATGGCTTGAGGTGACATGTCTGCAAACACACCCTGTGGCACATTTTAAGATAGAGAATTAATTTCTCCTCAATCCTGTGGGTCCCTGGGGGCCAACTAGCCCACCAGGTACCTCCAGTATGCGCCAGGGGGCTGCGTAGAGGCCACGCCCCTTTTTACAACACTCTGCAACACAGCTCATAAAAAAAATACAAAACAACAAAAAGAAAAAAAAAGTTATTTTCAGAACTAACTACTCTGGTTAAAGAAAGAGCTAAACTAATATGCTACTGTGTGAAAGTTTAGATGAATGTATGTGTAGTGTATAATTGACTGAAAAAATACATTTGTGATGTGTGGTGAATGCATAAGTACAGAATTATAAGGAAGTGCTGCAGCATGACACTGTAAACTGTTTAACTACAGCATGCTGTGGTACTTCCGAAGCACAGGGATGCAACATATGTAAATAAATATGTTGCTGGTCTGTGTTTCCCTCTGTAAAGCTGCTTAAACTGTACCATGTGGTAACACAGGCACCCTTGCACCATGGTGCAAGGATGTCAGTGTCATGTGGAGATTGTAAAGGCATTTTTCTCTTTAATATATGCTGTGCATTGTAGCATATATTGAAAGTGAAAAAATAAGGACAAGTGAAAACAATTCTCCTTGTTGTGCTTTGATACACCAATTGGAGGATGGTGCAGCATTCACAAACATGTCCAGATTTATGATTTATGATAAATCTGCAGATGTGTCTTGTTCCATGAGTGTTTTGTGCAAACACGCACAGAAAAGCCTATAGATAGCCTTTTCAACGCAAAGTGGTGTGTATGATGAGATTATATTTACATGGAAAACAAAAGGTATACAAAATGCCTTTTCCTCGCCTTGTAAATAAGAGAGTTAATGGCTAGGCCAATTCTTATTATAGGAGTACATTTCTGTACTGCTAACAGAAAACAAGATACATTTATAAGTACTTATGTTTTAGGAAACATACAGCACATATTTATATATGACTTAAGAGAAGGGATGAGGCCTACTGTCACATGTGGAAAACACTTAGTGATGTGCTTTAAGTTAAATAGTTTTATTTCCTATAATTCTAAAATTACCAAGACCTACAAGATCACCATGTGTGTCTATTATGTACTATACCATGTATTTTGCAGACAGGTGTTCTGAAGCTGTCCCCTATTTCATACCTGTCTGTAGTGGAATTCTCTGGCACAAATCTTGTCCAGCCATCTTCCTTTTTTTCAACTGTGTGGAAACACAGGGGCATATTATCAAGGGGGTTTATCTCCGCTTTTTTTGCTTTAAAAGCCAAGAAAGCGGAGATAAAATTATCTCCCTATTACCTAGCTGTCGCTAACACCAGTTAGCGACAGCTAGTAGGAGATAGCGACCATCTTGGGCCCCACTTTGCATGTCAGTGATATTTATCACTAATGACATGCAAAGTGGGCATGCCAAGATATTAGCGACTGGAAACAGTCGCTAACATCGCTATCTCCTATTACCAACTTTTGGAGATATTCGCGCTAAGCGCGAATATCTCCAAAAGCTAACACCTGCCCTGAGCAGTTCTTAGCCATGTTATCCAATGGGAGGTGGATAACATGGCTAAGAGCATTAGCTCGGTAATGCATAAATATCGCTGACTTTTCAGCGATATTCATGCATTGCGGCCGTTTTTTATCGCATTTGCGATAAACCTTGGTAATACCAAGGTTTATCTGCGATAAAAATCGCCGCAGCTGAGCGGTAAATTTTTGTCTCTAACCAAGCAATAGCGATAATTATCGCTATTGCTTGGTAATATGCCCCACAGTCCATTGTGCATTTTAAGACTTACTTAAACGTACCTCAGCAGTAATACGTCTAAAAAATGCTATACATTTTATTTAGTTGTTTTTTATAATGTAAAATATACTAAATTCCATATTTTAGAATTAGGATCTGTAAAAGAAAAGAAAAAATAGTTATAACATGTAATAATACATTTTTAACAGCACAGCATAATTTTGACATTTTACAAAGAAATTTCTTTGCCTTTTTTGCTGTTCTCAGTATATATTGAATTTCACTAGAAATCAATCAATCAATCATGGGTTTGTTAAAGCGCGACTACTCATCCGTAAGGGTCTCAAGGTGCTAGGGGTGGGGGGGTGCAGGTTCCATTCCATCAAGGAGGGGGTCTGTCGAAGAGCCAGGTTTTGAGGTTTCTTGCGAAGATGGGGAGCGATGTTGTCTGTCTGAGGTGGAGCGGAAGGGCGTTCCATGCTTTGGCCGCGAGGAAGGAGAAGGAGCGGCCTCCGGATCTGGTCTTTCTGGTGTGGGGGACCACGGCGTAGGAGAGCTGGGCTGATCTTAGGGTCCTTTGGGGTGCGTGGAATTTGAGTCGGCTGTTCAGGTATGCTGGTCCGGTGCCGTGGAGGGCCTTGTGTGCGTGGGTGAGCATCTTAAAGGTGATTCTCGCCTCGACGGGGAGCCAGTGGAGTGTGCGCAGGTGCTGGGAGATGTGGCAGTGTTTTGGCAGGTTGAGGACCAGTCTTGCGGCGGCGTTCTGGATGTTCTGTAGCTTGCGGATGAGGTTTTTGTTGATTCCGGCATGGAGTGCGTTGCCGTAGTCGAGTCTGCTGGTGACCAGGGCGTGAGTGACTGTCTTTCCGTGTTCGAGGGGGATCCATTTGAAGGTCTTACGAAGGAGGCGGAGGGTGTGGAAGCAGGAAGATGAGACAGAGTTGATCTGGCAGTCCATTTTGAGCTCGGAGTCCAGGATGATTTCCCAGGTTGCGTGCGTGGTCTGTGGGGGTTGGCGGGTTTCCGAGGGCGGTGGGCCACCAGGTGTCGCTCCAGGCGTCGGGGTTTGGGCCCATGATGAGTACTTCTGTTTTGTTGGTGTTTAGTTGTAGGCAGCTGTTTTTCATTCATTTGGCGACGGCTTCCATGCCTTCTCGAAAGTTGCGTCTGGCGGTGTTGGGCTCGTTGGATAGGGAGAGGATGAGCTGGGTGTCGTCTGTGTATGACACGATGTTGAGTCTGTAGGTTCTGACGATGGGGGTGAGTGGAGCCATGTAGATGTTGAAGAGCGTCGGGCTGAGGGAGGAGCCCTGGGGGACTCCGCAGGTGGTAGGTGTGGGGTCCGAGAGGAAAGGGGGGAGTCTGACCCACTGCGTCCTGCCGGAGAGGAAGGAGCAGATCCAGTCGAGGGCCTTGTCCTGGATTCCTGCGTCGTAGAGTCTGCGCATTAGGGTGCGGTGGGAGACTGTGACGAACGCCGCTGATAGGTCGCGGAGGATGAGGGCTACTGTTTCTCCTTTGTCCAGTAGGGTGCGGATGTCATCTGTTGCGGCGAGGAGGGCAGTTTCTGTACTGTTGTTTTTTCTGAAGCCGGATTGGGAGGAGTCGAGGATGTTGTGTTCTTCAATGAATGTGGCGAGTTGGCTGTTGATAGCTTTCTCGATGACTTTCGCTGGGAACGGGAGCAGGGAGATGGGTCTGTAGTTTTTGAGGTCGGTGGGGTCCGCTGAGGGTTTCTTTAGGAGGGGGTTCAACTCGGCGTGTTTCCAGTCATCGGGGAACGAGGCGGTCGCCAGGGAGTGGTTGATGGTGTGGCCGAGCATGGGTGCGATGGTGTCGGCGGCTCTGTTGAAGATGTGGTGGGGGCAGGGGTCCGTGGGGGCCCCTGAGTGGATTGACTTCATTGTCTTCAGTGTGTCTTCGGTGGTGAGGGCTGTCCAGTCATCAATCGCTGGTTTCCGGGTGTCGGGAGTGGTTGGTGAGGGTTCAGTGTGTTGGTTGTCTTCGGCAAAGTTGTCGTAGATGCTCTTGATTTTGCGGTGGAAAAAGGTGCTGAGTTTGTCGCAGAGGTCTTGTGAGGGAGGGATGTCGATAGACTCGCTGGTGGGTTGGACGAACTCCTTGATGATGCTGAAGAGTTCCTTGCTGTTGTGTGCGTGGGTGGAGATTCTGTCTTCAATCGCTTTTTTCCTTGCTTCTCTGATGAGTTGATGGTGGGCGTTGGTGGCGGCTCTGAAGTTGTTGTGCGCTTCTGTGGATTTGGTGTTTCTCCAGGCCTCTTCGAGGCGGCGGCATGTGCGCCTGGATTCTCGAAGTTCGGTGGTAAACCATCTGGCTTTCTTGGCATGGGTATTGTTGTTTTTCTTGAGGGGGGCTATGGTGTTGGTGCTGTCCGAGATCCATCTATGCAGGGTTCAGGCTGCGGTGTTGGGGTCGTCGTTTTCCGCGATGGTTGGGGTGGAGTTGTTGAGTGAGGAGGTAAGCTGGTCGTCGGTGATTTTGGTCCAGTTTCTTTGTGGAAGCAGGTGCTGGTGTCTGTGGATGGTGGGTGTTCTGAAGGTGAAGTGGACGCAACGATGGTCGGTCCATGGGAGTTCGGTGGTGTGGCTGAAGGTGATGGAGTTTCCTGTAGTGAAGAGGGGGTCGAAGCGTGTGTCCTGCTGAGTGCGTGGGCTCGGTCACGATCTGGCGGAGTCCAATGTTGTGGTGTTGGGGTCCAGTTGATTGTCGAGGTGGAAGTTGAGGTCTCCCAGCAGGGTGTAGTTGGTGGATGCGATGGCCTGCGGGGAGATAATGTCTGTGATGGAGTTGGCGAAGGGTCCGCGGGGTCCAGGGGGTCGGTAGATGAGGGTTCCTCGGAGGGCGGCGGTGGGGCTGGCCAGTATCTTGAAGTGAAGGTGTTCCATCAGTTCTGTGGACTCGTCAGGGAGTGTGCACAGGCGGATGCTGGATTTGGGGACGATGGCGATTCCTCCTCCTGGGTGGGTGGGGCGGTCTTTCCTGGAAAACTTGTATCCTTGGGGGATGGCGATGGCGATGTCCGGTCCCGAGGTGGTGTTGGTCCGGGTTTCGGTGAAGAATGCTACGTCCGGGGTGGTGCTGTCGAGGAGGTCCCAGATTTCTGTGGCGTGTTTGTGGAGGGATCGGACATTGAGGAGGATGCATTGCAAGGTCTTCGGTTCGGTTGTGTTCTTGTGGGCGGGTTGTGCTGGATCCGTGTTCTTGGCGGTGCTGCAGGTGTGCCGGCAGCGGTGACATCTGAAGGGTCTATGGGTGTCGGCTGGTGATGCTAGCTTGCAGTTGCTGTTGCAGCCTGGGTTGAGTGCGTGGAGTGCTGCTGGGTCGTAGCGTTGGCGGGGCGGAGGTCCAGGGTTTCAGGTGCTGGTCTTGGACGGGTCGCAGACTGGCGCAGACTTTGACGCGCCGTCGGTGCACCAGCGGCATGCTGTGGCCGCCATTAAGTAGGGGTCGGGGAGGGCTGGACAGCTGGGAGGCTGGAGCGAGGAGGGGAGCTGGATAGGGCCGGTCGCGCTGGGGGGGAGGGGCCGCGGGGGCAGCAGCGGCGGGGAAAGATAAAGGGAGGAAAGAAGGGATAAAGAAAAAAGGGAAAATAAGCAGAAATAAGGCACAAAAGAGCTGAGATGTCGAAAAGAGCAGAAAGGTGAAAGATAGAAAGGGTAGAAAAACGAGTGAGAACGAGTGAAGGAGCAGAGGGAGAGAAAGGGAAAATGGGCAGAAATAAGGCATAAAAGAGCAGAGGTGCAGAAAGGTGAAAGATAGAAAGGGTAGAAAAACGAGTGAAGGAGCAGAGTGAGAGAAAGGAGACAGAGGTCCACTGGACCACCAGGGATGAGGCGCAGGGAAACCTGCGGGTGGAGGAGGGCCTCGATCACCAACACTCAAGAGTGCAGGGGCAGGGGCACCTCACTTAATGGTGGAGCTGCGAGGGAGGGAGAGCAGTTTCACTGACAATGAGTCAGTGGTCTTGCTCCCTGTCCCCGCAGTGGCCGCCATTAAGTAGGGGTCGGGGAGGGCTGGACAGCTGGGAGGCGGGAGCGGGGAGGGGAGCTATATTGAGCCGGTTGCGCTGGGGGGGAGGGGCCGCGGGGGCAGCAGCGGCGGGGAAAGGTAAAGGGAGGAAAGAAGGGATAAAGAAAAAAGGGAAAATAAGCAGAAATAAGGCACAAAAGAGCAGAGATGTAGAAAAGAGCAGAAAGGTGAAAGATAGAAACGGTAGAAAAACGAGTGAAAATGAGTGAAGGAGCAGAGGGAGAGAAAGGGAAAATGGGCAGAAATAAGGCACAAAAGAGCAGAGGTGCAGAAAGGTGAAAGATAGAAAGGGTAGAAAAACGAGTGAAAACGAGTGAAGGAGCAGAGGGAGAGAAAGAGAAAATGGGCAGAAATAAGGCACAAAAGAGCAGAGATGCAGAATGGTGCAGAAAGGTGAAAGATAGAAAGGGTAGAAAAACAAGTGAAGGAGCAGAGGGAGAGAAAGGAGACAGAGGTCCACTGGACCACCAGGGATGAGGCAAAGGGAAACGTGCTGGTGGAGGAGGGCTTCGATCACCAACACTCAAGAGTGCAGGGGCAGGGGCACCTCACTTAATGGTGGAGCTGCGAGGGTGGGAGAGCAGTTTCACTGACAATGAGTCAGTGGTCTTGTTTGCCTGTCCCCGCAGTAGCCGCCATTAAGTAGGGGTCGGGGAGGGCTGAACAACAGGGAGGCGGGAGCGGGGAGGGGAGCTGAATTGAGCCGGTCGCGCTGGGGGGGAGGGGCCGCGGGGGCAGCAGCGGCGGGGAAATATAAAGGGAGGAAAGAAGGGATAAAGAAAAAAGGGAAAATTAGCAGAAATAAGGCACAAAAGAGCAGAGATGTAGAAAAGAGCAGAAAGGTGAAAGATAGAAAGGGTAGAAAAACGAGTGAAAATGAGTGAAGGAGCAGAGGGAGAGAAAGGAAAAATGGGCAGAAATAAGGCACAAAAGAGCAGAGGTGCAGAAAGGTGAAAGATAGAAAGGGTAGAAAAACGAGTGAAAACGAGTGAAGGAGCAGAGGGAGAGAAAGGGAAAATGAGTAGAAATAAGGCACAAAAGAGCAGAGATGCAGAGAGGTGCAGAAAGGTGAAAGATAGAAAGGGTAAAAAACCGAGTGAAGGAGCAGAGTGAGAGAAAGGAGACAGAGGTCCACTGGACCACCAGAGACGAGGCGCAGGGAAACCTGCGGGTGGAGGAGGGCCTTTATCACCAACACTCAAGAGTGCAGGGGCAGGGGCAACTCACTTAATGGTGGAGCTGCGAGGGTGGGAGAGCAGTTTCACTGACAATGAGTCAGTGGTCTTGCTCGCCTGTCCCCACAGTGGCCGCCATTAAGTAGGGGTCGGGGAGGGCTGGACAGCTGGGAGGCGGGAGCGGGGAGGGGAGCTGGATTGAGCCGGTCGCGCTAGGGGGGAGGGGCTGTGGGGGCAGCAGCGGCGGGGAAAGGTAAAGGGATGAAAGAAGGGATAAAGAAAAAAGGGAAAATAAGCAGAAATAAGGCACAAAAGAGCAGAGATGCAGAAAAGAGCAGAAAGGTGAAAGATAGAAAGGGTAGCAAAACGAGTGAAAACGAGCGAAGGAGCAGAGGGAGAGAAAGGGAAAATGGGCAGAAATAAGGCACAAAAGAGCAAAGGTGCAGAAAGGTGAAAGATAGAAAGGGTAGAAAACCGAGTGAAAACGAGTGAAGGAGCAGAGGGAGAGAAAGGGAAAATGGGCAGAAATAAGGCACAAAAGAGCAGAGATGCAGAAAGGTGCAGAAAGGTGAAAGATAGAAAGGGTAGAAAAACGAGTGAAGGAGCAGAGTGAGAGAAAGGAGACAGAGGTCCACTGGACCACCAGGGATGAGGCGCAGGGAAACCTGCGGGTGGAGGAGGGCCTCGATCACCAACACTCAAGAGTGCAGGGGCAGGGGCACCTCACTTAATGGTGGAGCTGCGAGGGTGGGAGAGCAGTTTCACTGACAATGAGTCAGTGGTCTTGCTCGCCTGTCCCCGCAGTGGCCGCCATTAAGTAGGGGTCGGGGTAGCTGGGAGGCGGGAGCGGGGAGGGGAGCTGGATTGAGCCGGTCGCGCTGGAGGGGGAGGGGCCGCGGGGGCAGCAGCGGCGGGGAAAGGTAAATGGAGGAAAGAAGGGATAAAGAAAAAAGGGAAAATAAGCAGAAATAAGGCACAAAAGACCAGAGATGCATAAAAGAGCAGAAATGTGAAAGATAGAAAGGGTAGAAAAACGAGTGAAAACTAGTGAAGGAGCAGAGGGAGAGAAAGGGAAAATGGGCAGAAATAAGGCACAAAAGAGCAGAGGTGCAGAAAGGTGAAAGTTAGAAAGGGTAGAAAAACGAGTGAAAACAAGTGAAGGAGCAGAGGGAGAGAAAGGGAAAATGGGCAGAAATAAGGCACAAAAGAGCAGAGATGCAGAAAGGTGCAGAAAGGTGAAAGATAGAAAGGGTAGAAAAATGAGTGAAGGAGCAGAGTGAGAGAAAGGAGACAGAGGTCCACAGGACCACCAGGGATGAGGCGCAGGGAAACCTGCGGTTGGAGGAGGGCCTCATTCACCGACATCCACAACAGCTTCGGCGCCCCACCCACGCACCCAACCGTCGAACCAACGCCCCCACCGCCACCCTTCGCACATGGACCACGGTGACCACCGAAGACACAGCCCGCACGATGAACACCATCCACTCCGGATCACCGACCGACCCCTGCCCACACCACGTCTTCAACAAGGCCGACTCCACCATCGCACCCCAACTCCTGGAACATCATCAACGCCTCTTTCAACACCGCCACCTTCCCGGAGAGCTGGAAGCACGCCGAGATCAGCGTCCTCCTGATGAAACCTACAGCGGACCCCATCGATCTCAAAAACATCCGCCCCATTTCGCTCCTCCCTTTTCCTGCTAAAGTCATCGAGAAGATCGTCAACAGACAGCTGACCGCCTTCCTCTAGACGAACGGATCCCTTGACCCCTCGAAGTCCGGCCTCAGAGCCAACCACAACACCGAGACCGCCCTCACCGCAGCCACCGACGACATCCGGACCCTGCTCGACAAGGGGGAAACAGTGGCCCTCATCCTCCTGGACCTCTCCGCTGCGTTCGACACGGTCTGCCACCGCACCCTAGTCCAGCGCCTCAGCAACATCGGTATCCAAGAGAAGGCACTGGAGTGGATCATCTCGTTCCTCGCCGGAAGAACACAAAGAGTCCGCCTCCCCCGTTTCGCTCCGAGGCCACCGAAGTCATCTGCGGCGTCCCGCAAGGATCTTCACTCAGCCCCACCCTCTTCAACATCTACATGAAACCTCTCGCAGCCATTGCACGCCAGCACAACCTCAACATCATCTCTTACGCCGACAACACCCAGCTGATCCGCTCCCTCACCAGAGACCCCGACACCACCAGAACCTGCCTACACGAAGGGATGAAAGACGTCGCCAAGTGGATGAAGGACAGCCGCCTGAAACTGAACTTGGACAAGATGGAAGTCCTCATCCTGGGATCTTCGCCCTCCGCCTGGGACGACTCCTGGTGGCGCCCAGCCCTGGGCACCGCACCCAAGCCAAACGACCACGCACGCAACCTGGGCTTCATCCTGGACCCCTCCCTCTCGATGACCAGACAACTCAACGCCGTCTCCTCATCGTGCTTCAACACCCTGCGTATGCTTCCAAGATCTTCCGCTGGATCCCGACCGAGACCAGGAAGACTGTCACCCAGGCACTCGTCACCAGCCGACTGGACTACGGAAACGCCCTCTATGCCGGAACCACAGCCAAGCTACAGAAAAGACTCCAGCGCATCCAGAACGCCTCCGCCCGACTCATCCTGGATGTCCCCCGACGCAGCCACATCTCCAGCCACCTGAGGAACCTGCACTGGCTCCCCGTCGACAAGAGGATCACGTTACGGCTCCTCACCCACGCACACAAGTCTCTCCACGACCTGGGCCCCAAGTACCTCAACGACCGCCTGACCTTCTACACGCCCACCCGCCAGCTACGGTCCACCAGCCTCGCCCTCGCAGCCGTACCACGCATCCGAAGAGCCACCGCCAGAGGAAGATCCTTCTCTTACCTGGCTGCCAAGACTTGGAACTCCCTCCCCATCCACCTTCGGCTGACCCAGGACCATCTCGCCTTCAGGAAACAACTCAAGACCTGGCTGTTCGAGCAGTAGCATACCCCTCCCCCCAAGCGCCTTGAGACCCTCCCGGGTGAGTAGTGCGCTATACAAATGGCATGATTGATTGATTGATTGATTGATCACCAACACTCAAGAGTGCAGGGGCACCTCACGTAATGGTGGAGCTGCGAGGGTGGGAGAGCAGTTTCACTGACAATGAGTCAGTGGTCTTGAAATAGTGATTTCAATCATACTCATCACATTACATCGGGCAAAAAAAAGCAATCAATTAGATTGTTTAAAAAAAACAATAATCCATCTATAGTAAAATACCAGATAATACAAATCACACATATATAAAATGATTATTGCTAAGAAAATGTTATAACTTAAATTTATATACATTGTAAATAATGTCAGTTAAAATTAAACACAGAAACAATTTGCAACAAAAAGTCTATAATTCAAAGAAATACCTTTCCTTGCGGCCAAATTGTATTTTTGCAGTCTTTTTTATGTAAACTGTCTAATGGAAATCCTATTAAATCATAATAATAAATTCCTCAGAGGCTGAATTATCTTCCTAAAGCTTTGGCTTTAAAAATATTAGGTAGGAAGTTGGTAATTCGAAAGGCAACCAATGTTTGAAAACCAACTCAGCATCATTACAAAGAGTCCAGCCTTTCTCACTTTTTAGATAGGCAGTGTAATGTCCAGATGTTGTTGAAGGACCATCACGGAAAATTCTTGCTACTGCTACAAAAGTCCTTCTTGATATTGATAGCTGTGTAGCTACAAAATGTTTTATTAAAGTATCCAATTTTCTTCCATCAGTTGTACAGTGTTGCATCATTAAAATTATATATTGTCCATATCTTGGTATAAATATTGTTGATAACATTTCTGATTTGCATTGGCTACACTCCACGATTTGATTTGCATTTTTAACTAATTTATTGAAAGACAATGATTTACAGACCGGTAATGTCAAATATAGAAATCTTTTAGTGTCTACATTAGTGCTACTTGTATACATACAATTCTCACAATAATGATCCCATTTATAAAAAGGCCAAAAATCCTCTCTATGTATACACCTTCATTTTCCAATACAGTAAGCATATACATCAGAAATTTCTGAGCATCTTGTTGGATATTTTGTGTAGAACCAGAACATACATCCAAAAGATTACGAATATCAGAAACGCTTTGTATTTTACTTTTATCAGTTCTCAATTTTCATAAACAGAATGCAAGGAACAAATTCTCCATAATTTGCTGTTGCAAACCTTCAAGAAAGAACCACTACATTAGCATAGCAGTTGACACCAGAACTATTTTCAAACTGATAACCAACAATCTCTTCAACAGTGTCCTTTTTTTCTTTTTGCTTGCAATCACAACATTATCTTGTTTTTTCCCTTCTCTACACCTTCAGTACAGATATTCTCATACCAAACGCTTTTCAAATACAGGATATTGACCTAAATTAGGAGCATGTTCTTCTTAATCTATTGTACTCTTTGACACAGTTGGCATCTGCAGTAACCTTTATATCATCAAAATCAATCAAAAACAAACCAGATAATGTACTGACTCGCGACAAAGCAACATATGCCATACCCTCTTTAAACACAGTATTTCCAATGTTCACCAAAGCACTGTCAACACTTAATCCATGGGATTTATGAATAGTCACTCCATATGCCAGAGAAAATGGAAACTGTTTTCTAAGGACATATACATCTTTAACAAGCAAAAAACAAACTGAACAATGGCCAATTTCTTTAACTTCTTTAATCTGATCAAATTTCATTTTTAAGAATTCAATACCATCTTTATTTTGATAATTAACAAAATGCACAACTTTGCCCATTGCTCCATTAACTAAACCTTTTCTACATCCAAATTACGCCTTAAAATTATCCGACATTTTCTACATGGATATAGATTCTTTTCTAAACCAGCAGTTTTAAATATTGATTTTTCTAAAGAATCCAATGTTGTCTTCAATTGTTCGGTCAAAATAATAGTGATTCCTTCATGCTCTATTTTATCGATGGCTTCAATTTTTATTATTTCTTCATTTTCCAGTTTCTAAAGTTGTTCGTTGAAGATAGAACACTCACGCAGTGTTGGCATTAAGCAGATTACAGATTTGTTTTCTGCAATTTTCATGTATAGTTTCTCAGGAATTATGTTTTCATTTGGAAACAAATTGGAAAGTAATCGAGTCTGCAAAGCTTGTTTGCCATGTTCAGTCAGAAGTCCATTTATTATATCTTGGAGAATAGTTCCATAATCAACATCATTTGCCTGTCGCATATTTGTAATAAGTTCTTTGTATTCAAAATATGACCAAATGTTCACATTTCCAACAGTACCCAGAGACTTTCTGGTGTCTTCATGCACAAGTGTTTTAAATACTGGTTGTCCTTTTAAAGGCGCCAGTTGCAGTAGATCTCCAAAAACTATGACATGTTTTCCTCCAAATAACACGTCGTACGATGTTTTAAGAATTTGCTGCATTCTTAAATGCTCAAAGGCAAGCATTAAGTTTGATACCATGCATACCTCATTAATAATGAGAAGTTTCATTTTCTTCAAGACTCTTGAAACTTCACAACAAGCTTCTCCAGATAGCTTGTGGTATTCCAATTTGTTTTCATGCTCTACTGGTAGCATTAGTAAACACTGTAAAGTAATTCCTTTAATGTTGTGTGCTGCCAACCCAGTTAGAGCCGTTACAAGGCAAGACAAATGCGACTCAGTTGTTTTCTGTAGATAACTTGTAATTACTTTCCTTAAAAAACTTTTTCGTGTTCCAACTTCTCCCCTCACGTACATTCGGATAGGTTAAAATGACGTGCATGAGCACTTTTTCTTTTCATGAAGTAATCCATGGTCAATCTGTTGTCTCACTTGCTCATATAATTGTTTTTGCTCAACATTTACTTGTTCTTCCAAGTTTGCTAAGTTTGTTACATCTTCTTGAGCTTAATGCATTGCTGTTTCCACCTCATTCATGGCGATTGCTGCTTCATTTTTAACAATTGGTTGTCCAAGTGGATCTTGACTCAACGCAGCAGAACTTTGACTGTCTTGAGAACTGTCTCTAGAAATCTCAGCTGCAATTGTAGCTTCTTAATCAATTTTATCGTTTAACATTTTTACATAATTTGCCAAAGCACTGCATTGTATGCTATCTTTACAAGCATTAAAGAAATCTTCATAGCTCTGGAAATCTCCAAGTAATTCCAGTTCTGACTGCCATGGTTTGAATGGTTGTGAAAGGGCTAAATAGTAAAATTCCCTTTTATCAGCAGTGTTGCAACTCAGATTTCTGTGATTAATCAAATTTATTTTTGTTTGTTTCACCAAACATCCTTCAGAACCAATGACTCCATATTTTCCATCATTGATGTTCTCTTTAGTATTCCGTTTAAAAGTGTAGTTTTGCAGCACTTCATAGAGACACATGTTCTCAAGATGATAACTTCTGTTTGAGTAATATGTGTCCAACATATTTGTTTTCAAAATATCTGTACTTTCTGGATCTTTTTCTGCTAAATATTCAATTTCTTGTACAGATTTTAGTACTCGAATTCGCATTGCTGCAAGATCTAGACTCACATAAAGGATTCTTCTAGATTTGGAGTATAGACTTGCAGATGATAACCGATCTGAGAAATCTCTTCCCACATTTCTTTCAATTCCATCTTTTCTGCTTTTGTAATATAGGACTTTACATATCGAGCAACAGCAATGGAGTTCTGGAGGAATAGCAGCCAACTCTAGATTAATATGAACAGCTCTAGCGGGCATTTTATTCTCATCTAATTTGTTATAACAATATTTACAAATACGCTGATCAGAACCCCAATCAAAACAATTCTCTACCAACAAATAAGTTGCAAATTCTTTCCACTTATCTTTATTTTCTTTTTCACTTTTTAAATACAGATCAACACTCCTAGTCCGATTTTTGTAGTGTGTTCGGTGACAACAAATACAAGAAAAATTTGGCCTTTCACCCGAAATCACTTTAAACTTTGTAATTTAATTTTCAAAAATTTTTGTACGACTATATTTAACATTTTCTACAACATTTTCTTCTATTAAGTCTGACTTTCTTCACTGTCTTCTTCAGGACCAGAGTAACAAAACTCAATATCATCCCAAACCTTTTTCACATCTGATACTGACCCACGCAAAGGAGCACTGTTCAACTCATTTAACTTTAGTGCTGGACTTTTTACATAATACAATCTTCTCACTAACTTTTTGAGTATGATGTACTGCCAATATCCTGAAACGGTGAAAAACCTAGAAAGACAAACCAGAGAATGACCATGCAAACCAGTATGTTTTCTCACTCTGCAAGGGTCTAGTCCTTGCAACATCTTAATCTTTTGTTTAACACTTTTTTACAATATGCTTGTAAGAAATTGCGTAATTTATCAATAGATTCTTGTCGTACACTACAAATACTACTTCAATCCCAAGTGTACACTGGGGCTTTAGGACGTCTGCCTAGAACTTCATCAACTATCACTTCTTCTGCATTTCTAGGAACCATTTGCTCTTTCTCAATTGGACAACCATTTCTAACCTCATAAGCTCGACCACTGGTGTCAACTGCATGCAACAACAAATCATCGGTCTGTAAATAACTATCTTCATTAAAAAAGGTTCAGAACTAACCCTGGGCGTAGCACTTTGCTACACCCACGGAGTGGGCGTAATGTTGCCTACTTCGCCATTTGCGAAGTAGGCGTAGCAGGCAACACTACGCCCACTCCGTGGGCGTAGCGAAGTTGCCCGCCACCCGCCTCCCTCCTGCCCTCCCTAAATACATGAATAATTATTTTAAAAACAATAAACACCACTTACCTTTTCCGCTGCGTCTCCGGGGATCGCTCATCTCACGAGAAATGCGCATGCGCGGGCGGCCGCGCATGCGCATTACTATCCATTATGGCGGCGCGGTTACCAGAGGGAGCCCCGGAGACGCAGCCGACAAGGTAAGTGGTGTTTATTGTTTTTAAAATATTTATTTATGTATTTAGGGAGGGCAGTAGGGAGGCGGGTGGTATTTAGCGAGGGCGGGAGGGAGGCGGGTGGCGCGTAGTGGGGCTACGCGAAGTGCGTAGGTGGACGTAGTTTCTGGTCCACTTCGCGTAGCTTCGCGTAGCCCCACTACGCCTACTACGCCCACCCTTATTCAGAACTTGAACTGTGTTTCCATTGCCGTAAGAAAATATCACAAAAATTACTTAATTACTCTTTTCCTCTTACTTTTGGCCATCATTAAATGGATTGGTTTATCTAGTGATCAAATTCTCTTTAATACTAAAATAAATAGTTTCCACTTTACTTTAAAAGCCTTTTCAAGAATGGATTCAATATGCTTCTTTTTTTTATATAAAATACTGTTCTCTTTCTATATTTATTTGTATCTTTCATCAAATTATGGACTACTCTGTTGTAAAATATTTTTTTGCGGATTTCTTTATATTGATTTTCTCTTCTTTTACTATAAGTTGTATCCTTTGTATGTACATTGCTTTTTTTAAAATTTCCTATTCTTTGCACTTTTTTATGTGTTTGGAATATTTTCACTGCTTTGCACATTTCCATTTTTTTTGTGAATCTAGTAATATGTTTTATGAAGTCCTTTGTGGTCTTACCAGAGCATTTTCTCTTTTTAGACACATTATGTTGGTCTTCAATACTTGTGGATCCGTTTTTTTCAAGTAAGTATCTTTTTCTGACCTTTTCTTCTTCTTTCTTTCTCCGGCATGATAACTTTCTTTTAATGATGATAAACAGTATCTGTACAAAATTATCATAAATAAATATGTATTAATAATGTTATAAATTATACCTTTTTATTACTATACAAACACATTTCATATAAATTCTGACTAAAAAAATTGTAGGCCTGTAGCACAACTATGAAAGTGGTAAGAGCACTACATACATAGTGCATAACAGTTTGAAGCACTCCATAACACTAAAACCTGAAGCACTGTATGAGTACATGCATATTTACTAAATGATCACAATACTGTAAGGAAAGAAACTGAGTGAATTCAGAATTGGTTCACTTTTACTTTAGTAAAGCGATTACTACATGGTACATACACACTCACTATGGTTTTACAACAGTAAAGATTTAGAATTTAGAGTAGTGCAGTGTTGTTTGTTTAGTGTAAGGGGTCGTGCTGTGGTAGTGTTCTAGGGTAGTGCAGTGGTGTTTGGATAGTGTAGGAGGTAGTGCTAGGGGTAGATTTAGGGTTTAAGGTAGTGCAGTGGTCTTTGTATAGTGTAGGGGGCCCTGCTGGGGTAGTGTTCTAGGATAGTGCAGTGGAGTTTGGGTAGTGTGGGAGGTCGTGCTGGGGTAGATTTAAGGTTTAGGGTAGTACAGTGGTGTTTGGGTAGTGTAGGGGGACATGCTGTATACTGTTTTAGTACTTAGGGTAGTACAGTGGTGTTTATGTAGTGTTGGGGGTCGTACTAAGGGTAGATTCAGAGTTTAGGGTAGTGCATTGGTGTTTGTGTAGAGAGTCATGCTGTGGTAGTGTTTTATGGTACTGCAGTAGTGTTTGGGTAGTGTACGGGGTCATGCTGGGGTAGATTTAAGGTTTAGGGTAGTGCAATGGTGTTTGGGTAGTTTAGTGAGTCGTGCTAGTATAGTGTTTTAGAGTTTAGGGTAGTGCAGTGGTGAATGGGTAGTGTAGGGGGTCATGCTGGGGGTACAGTTAGAGTTTAGGGTAGTGCAGTGGTGTTTATGTAGTGTAGGAGGTCACGCTAGAGTAGATTTAAGGTTTCGAGTACTGCAATGGTGTTTGGGTAATGTAGGGCGTTGTGCTGGGGTAATGTTTCAGCGTTTAGGTTAGTGCAGTGGTGAATGGGTAGTGTAGGGGGTCGTGCTGGTGGTATATTTAGGGTTTAGGGTTGTGCAGTGGTGTTTATGTAGTGTAGGGGATTGTGCTGAATTACTCTTTTAGGGTATTACAGTGGTGTTTGGGTACTGTAAGGGTTCGTGTTGTAGTAGTGTTTTAGGGTTTAGGGTACTGCAGTGGTGTTTGTGTAGTGTAGTGGGTTGTGCTGTCATAGTGTTGTATAGTAGTGCAGTAGTGTTTGAGTAGTGTAGGGTGTCATGCTGGGGTAGATGTAAGGTTTAGGGTAGTGCAATGGTGTTCGGGTTGTGTAGGGGTCGTGCTGGGGTAGTCTTTAGGGTTTAGGGTAGTACAGTGGTGAATGGGTAGTGTAGGGGGTCGTGCTAGAGTAGATTTACAGTTCAGGATAGTACAGTGGAGTTTGTGTAATGTAGGAAGACGTGCTGGAGTAGATTTAAAGTTTAGAGTACTGCAATGGTGTTTAGGTAGTGTAGTGAGTCATGCTGGTATAGTGTTTTAGAGTTTAGGGTAGTGCAGTGGTGAATGGGTAGTGTATGGGGTCGTGCTGGGGGTAGATTTAGAGTTTAGGGTAGTGCAGTGGTGTTTGTGTAGTGTAAGAGGTCCGGCTAGAGTAGATTTAAGGTTTAGAACACTGTAATGGTGTTTGGGTAGTGTAGGTGGTTGTGCTGGGGTAGTGTTTTAGCATTTAGGTTAGTGCAGTGGTGAATGGGTAGTGTAGGGGAACATGCTGGGGTAGATTTAGGGATTAGGGTTGTGTAGTGGTGTTTATGTAGTGTAGGGGATCGTGCTGAATTACTCCTTTAGGGTAGTACAGTACTGTTTGGGTAGTGTTAGGGGTCGTGCTGGGGTAAGTGTAAGGTTTAGGGTAGTGCAATGGTATTTGCGTAGTGTAGGGGGTTGTGCTAGGGTAGTGTTTTACAGTTTAGGGTAGTGCAGTGGTGTTTGTGTAGTGTAGGGGGTCGTGCTGTGATAATGTTTTAGGGTAGTGCAGTAGTGTTTGAGCAGTGTAGGGTGTCATGCTGGGGTAGAATTAAGGTTTAGGGTATTGCAATGGTGTTTCAGTAGTGTAGGGGTCATGCTGGGGCAGTGTTTTAGGGTTTACGGTAGTGCAGTGGTGTTTATGTAGTATAGAGGGTCGTACTGGGGGTAGATTTAGAGTTTAGGGTAGTCCACTGGTATCTGTGTACTGTAGGGGGTCATACTGAGGTACTCTTTTAAGGTAGTACAGTGGTGTTTGGGTAGTGTAAAGGGCCATGCTAGGGTAGGTTTAAGGTTTAAGGTAGTGCAATAGTATTTAGGTAGTATATTGGGGTTGTGCTGGGGTAGTGTTTTAGGGTTTAGGGTAGTGCAGTGGTATTTGGGTAGTGTAGGCGGTTGTGCTGGGGTAATGTTTTAGGGTTTAAAGTAGTGCATTGGTATTTGGGTAGTGTGAAGGGTCATGCTGAAGGTAGTGTCACTGCAAGATTATACGTCTGCAAACACATCAACCAACCAAATTATTCTCACTCAATTTTCCCAAATGGACACTGACTCACAGTATGATTTTAGACAAATACCAGTATTTCTTATAAATGGATTATATAGATACTGACTGGGGAAATGCAGGCCTAAAATACAAGTGTGAAGGGGATTACACTACTACTTGCATAGTACATAGGAGTTTCAAGCACTGCATGCCATAACTCCTGGCTCACTGCAAGATTACATGTACCTATATGTCTGCAAACACATCAACCAACCAAACCATTCTCTTTCAATATTCCCAAATGGACACTGATTCACAGTGTGATTTTAGACAAATAACAGAATGTCTTATCAATGGAGTGTATAGATACTGACTGGGAAAATGTAGGCCTGAAACACAAGTGTGAAGAGCGTTAGACTACTACTTGCATAGTGCATAGGAGTTTCAAGCACTGCATACCCTAAAGCCTGGCTCACTGCAGCAGCACATGTACTTATATATCTGCAAACAGATCAACCAACCAAACCATTCTCTTTCAATTTTCCCAAATGGACACTGATTCACAGTGTGATTCTAGACAAATACCAATATTTCTTATAAATGGAGTAGTAGGGTAGTACAGTGGTGTTTGGGTAGTGTAAGGGGCATGCTGGGGTAGGTTTAAGGTTTAGTGTAGTGCAATGGTGTTTGGGTAGTGTAGGAAGTCATGCTGGGATAGTGTTCTAAGGTAGTACAGTGGTGTTTGGGTAGTGTAGGAGGTTGTGCTGTGGTAGATTTAATGTTTCGGGTAGTGCAATGGTGTTTGGGTAGTGTATGGAGTCGTGCTGGGGTAGTCTTCTAGGGTAGTGCAGTGGTGTTTATGTAGTGTATGGGGTCATGCTAGGGATAGTGTTTTAGTGTTTAGGGTAGTGCAATGGTGTTTGAGTAGTGTAGGGAATGGGGGTAGTGTCACTGCAAGAGTACATGTATATATATGTCTGCAAACAGATCAACCAACCAAATCATTCTCTCTCAATTTTCCCAAATGGACACTGAATCATAGTGTGATTCTAGACAAATAACAATATTTCTTATAAATGTAGTAGTAGGGTAGTACAGTGGTGTTTGGGTAGTGTAAGAGGTCATGCTGGGGTAGGTTTAATGTTTAGGTTAGTGCAATGGTGTTTGGGTAGTGTAGGAGGTCATACTAGGATAGTGTTCTAAGATAGTACAGTGGTTTTTGGGTAGTGTAAGCGGTCGTGCTGTGGTAGATTTAAAGTTTAGGGTAGTGCAATGGTGTTTGGGTAGTGTAGGAGGTCATACTGGGGTAGTGTTCTAGGGTAGTGCAGTGCTGTTTATGTAGTGTTTGGGGTCATGCTAAAGATAGTGTTTTAGGGTTTAAGGCAGTGCAGTGGTGTTCGTGTAGTGTAGGGGGTCGTGCTGGGGTAGTGTTCTAGGAAAGTACAGTAGTGTTTTGGTAGTGTAGGAGGTCGTGCTGGGGTAGATTTAAGGTTTAGGGTAGTGCAATGGTGTTTGAGTAGTATAGAGGGTCGTGCTGGGGTAGTGTTTTAGGGTTTAGGGTAGTGCAGTGGTGAATGGGTAGTGTAGGTGGTCGTGCTGGAAGTAGATTAAGGGTTTAGGGTAGTGCAGTGGTGTTTGTGTAGTGTAAGGAATCGTGCTGGGGGTAGTGTCACTGCAAGAGTACATGTACTTATTTGTCTGCAAACACATCAAGCATCCATTCCATATATTTCATAACTGCATTTTACTATTAAAGCTAAACTCATTTTGGAGACACATAGCCAATGAATATTTTCTAATTCTACCAAAATGTGACAACACAATACGTTTTAATTCAATTACATATCAGGAAACACATGAAGTACCCAAATGCTTCTCTCAGGGTGATTCCGAAATGCACACAGACTCACTGTGTGATTCTACACAAACAACTTTATCCCTTGCATTTTACCAAAACACATTTGGGCGCAGTGGATCCGCGTACCTATCCGCGTACCCTAAGCGCAGCCTACGCACATCCTGCCGTACACGAGCTGTATTTTAATTGGCTGTCAACACTCCAAATCAGGAAGTGTTGGCAGACATCTTGTGCCTCGGTAGTACTGAGGCACAAGAAACGTCCCAAAAAACGCCTAAAAACGTAAAAAGGGTGCAGGGTAGACACACCCTGACCCACTAGGCCTGCTCAAGGGGTCCCAAAAGGACCGCCAAGGCCCACATTTTTTAAAACATTTTTTAAATCGCGACATGCGCGTAGGTTCCGCGCATCCTGCTGCTGGAAAAAAAAACGAAGCTTGGGCTCCCGCGCTTTAAAGGTTATTAGCCTTCCGGGGGGGGCAAATCCCGGGGGCATTTTCAAAAAATAGTGTGGGGGATCCAAATCCCCCCACACTGCCCTGGAGACCGGCACACCTCAGGCTCTAAGTTAATATATGCGGGGAGCTCACAGGGGGTCCCCCCGCAGCCCCGGGAACCACTACTCCCCGGAGTTTCAAAAGATTACGTGAGGGGGGCTCTGAGGCCCCCCCAGCCCCAAGGACTGCAACCCCCGGGGCTTCTTCAAAGTGTGAAAGATTCCTGTTTTCCTGCTCCCACCTGCTGGGAGCGGAGCTCTCATTTGGCGGTAGCTGTCTTCGCTCCAACCAAGTGAAAGCAACCTGCTATCTTCTGAGGGTGGGTACCTTGGGAGAGAGCAGGAGCTAAAGCAGCGATAAGGGGCTTGATAATATGCCCTATAGAATTTCAATAGAAGCCCAGGTTTGAAGTACTTCACACCAGAACCTGGGCTTCTATGGGAATTCTATAGGGCATATTATAAAGCCCCTTATCGCCGCTTTAGCAGCAGTTTCCTGCTGCAAAAGCGGCGATAATGTTTTTGCCAATCTTGATAATATGGCCCTCAGATCCTCTGTGGATCCTCATCGGATGCTCAAATTCAAGCAACGATGCCATGATTAGCTGGCTTTAACCTGAGTGGAAAGTTGTGGCTGCTATTTTGTTCAGTGGGACTTGGTTCCCAGTTGGAAAAATAAAGTTAAAAATTGATAAAGGGGGTCAGAGTAGAGGTATCCTGACCCCATGGGACTAATGGGCGGGTATATATACACATTTGATATGTAAAGGAGGTTTACATGTTGTGCTTATCTTAAATGTACTGATCATGCCTTGCAAAGGCATGTGTGGTAAAGGCATCATTGTTGGAAAAACATGTGTGGTAAAGGCTACATGGAAAGGCATGCGTGGTAAAGATATTCGTTGCTATATCAGACAAACTTCCATGAAACAATACTGCCATACCTAAGGATTCCCACTAATTCAGCAGAAGCACATTTTCCGAAATGAATGCCGAATATGTCATATTGTTATGCCAGTGCCCTCTAAGTAGTTTGTTTACAGTTTCCCGGACGTGCAGGGAGTTCTTCACCTGCTCATTGGAGCTATTTTTGATTTTCCCTTCTTGGCTCCACCATGACTTGGTGAATCCGTGTATGGAAAATCTGTGTTCGCAGGCCTGCACTTGATAGGGCAAGCTTTCCAATGCTGCAAAGGCGGTCACCATTTGAAGGAAGAGCCACTGCCAGTGCCTGCACAGGAAGAGCATCAGCCTTTTCGCCAAACCCAAAATGGGATGGGTGGACTATGGATTTGGTCGGGAGAGAGCCCTTTCGATGTATTGGAAACTTCACTCTTTCAAATACTGAAAGGCTCAATCAACCTCAAAAAATAATTTTGAATTTCGAACGGTCAAGATGAGTGAAACGTTTCAAATTCCAACAATACCAGCTACATAAGCCAAACATGCCCCAGCAAATCTTTTCATTAGACATATTTCTGAACATTTTTCCTCTTTTCAAAATGCTGGCTCATTTTAACATATGCATTTACCTTTGTAATTGTGGGGGGAATTTGTTGCCTTGTCAGCTAGGGAAGGACCGAGTCTTCCTGGGTTTAAAAAAGAACATTGTTCTTTCTCTGTATGCCAATTTTCTCTTCTGGATTAAATTATGGTTTAGGATGTAGGCACACCTCTATTGTACTTCCTTTGAATGAAGGTTGATAACATGATCTCACCTGATACAATACGAGCACCGGTCAGTGAAGAAATCAGGAAGTATTATCTAAGGTCCCATCCTGATGATAGTGACGCTAACATTGAGCATTTAAAACGGTGCAATTCTGCAAACCAGTTTCAGAATTCTTTTCACGGTTTTGCTTATTTATTTAATAAGTACTTCTATGATTATTTCCGTATTCATTTATTGACGTACAACGTGGGATACAGACAGTTCTCACTACTTTCCTCCCCAGGGTGAAACCTGCAGCTGAACTGATGTTTAGAAGCTGTTTTTATTTTGTTAAGGTCTGCATGTCAGCTGGCACTCAAGGAGAAGACAGCAACTCCCTGTGCAGTATGAGGTGATACTAATCAAAAGCTCCAGCAGCAATGAGATAATATCCCCTTCTTAGGTTATCAGCCGTAAGTATTATTGGTGCTTCTTGATAAATGTGTTCTTCTGCCATCAGAAAATATTCAGCCAAATTGCATCGCAATACAATCAGAAACACACACCCTTCACCTAGTTGGGTCCAGGTACTAAATGTCAATATAGATTACAGCATTAGAAAACTCTGTGCCAATTCACGAAACAGATTTTTAAAAGTCCAATATTCCTCCAACATACTGACTTTCAGGGGTGTCATTTACAAATCTATGATTTGTTTCTAAAAATCTTCACCAGTTTTAGTTTTTCAAAAAAAAATCCAACTGGTGCCAACTTTTCTCATGCAGAATTTTAAGAAGGTGGAATATCTGCAGGAAAGATTTCATTTTCTGAGGAGAAATTCCCTCCAATAAAAATTTAAAACATGGGGTGCTGTCTTTCTTTTCTCGTTTGGAAAGGCTCTTACTCGTGACAGGTGTGTTGCTGTTGCTCGCTGCTTTTAGCCCAACCAGTCACGCATAATACCACCATTCCTTGCCCCAACCCTAAATTCACAATGAACAACTTGCCATATTGGATGGCTAAGTGCTTTTTCTAATCCTGAAACTCTCCCAATCCAGAAACGTTGAACGACTACAGCGATATTTGGCTAATAAGGATAACTGAAGCGACATATGACACTAACTTGACCTTGGTAAATTTAACAGGCTGCATTTATCACATCCAGGATAAAATAATGATAAAATGGAGTGCATTTAGCCACCATGGCCTAGGCTTCTTCAAGGATTCTGCGTGGCCCTGAGGACAATCAGTCCTAGTTCAAGCCAGGACTCTGAGAGAAATGCATGAAGCATAATAGCACTGTCTAGGAGAACAAGAGAGAAAAGTATCTGGGTGTATGTAAAATGTGCCGAGATAGACACTTTAGGCTCGATTACAATGTCGGGCAGACGTCGCAACTATTACTATGCGACTGCACATGGTGCGGTTGCATACTCTCATTTCTCTATAGGACCTTGTGTTGCAGCCGTAAACTGACCGCAACACAAGCTCCCATAGATAAATGGGAGATTGTGTTAATCCCTCCACACCCGTGGTAGGTACCTCAAGGTGCCTGCCACAAGGTGCAGGGATCAACCAGGGGCCGCAAACATAATGGGGCCCTGATAGGGGCACCTATACACGGTTTCCGACAGGCTTTCCATGTCAAAAAGCCTGGCATCGAAAGCCTGTCGGAAACCATGCATCGTAATCCAGATAGCGTATAATATCGTCCATGTGGATTACGGACCGGTTTCTGACTGATCGATGGGCTCCTTGAGCCCATTGGAATCCACCTCGAATGACTGGCTGGTTTCAATCCTGACTGGCTGTAGTATAATCAGCAGGTTAAAATTGAAATTGATGATCTCAGTCGGAAAGCCTCTGATCAGAGGTCGGAGGCTTAATGACAGAGATCGTAATAGGCCCTTGAAAGTAAGCATTACGTTATTTCATACTACACAAATAATTGAAGAACAGTATTCAATTTCCGCACATGAAAATATGAAAAAACATATTTTTGCTCACCACTATATTCCAGAATGTGGCTATGACAAGCATTTGCCACTTAGAATTTAAATTTGCCATTCACCCATAATTATGAACACAAATGTGTCTTCTAAAGTAGCATTGATACTACCTGCATTTCATTGATCTCTTTAATTTCTCTTTTGAATTCAGGTTGCGCCCCTTACATCTATTAGGATAGCTCTATGAGTTACATGTTTTTACTGAGTTATGCAGTTTGTAGAGGGGTTGGCGTGATAGATGTCTCAACCAGCGGCAGAAACTCATTGGACAATAAATTATGTGCATTAACTGCAGAGCAAAATTTTTAATCCAAAGTGACCAAAAATGTATCAATTGCCACCACAGGTGGCTCAGGTGCAAGGATTAACATAAGACTCAATTTGGCCATATTTTGCCACCCAACCAGATTTCTAGCTTTTAAAGCCACATGAACGTTCGCAATGGTTGTTCTACCTAGGCAAGTCACAGAGTCATTGAAAAATCCGAATAGATCAATATCTTGCTCTCCAAAAGCTTTGGGGGTTACACCCAGCTGTTGGGGAGAAAAACCCTTACCCCAATGCTGATAGAAACAAACATAAGATAAAAATGGTTATTGGAGCACCTGAATCAGCCAACATTTTAATAGGGGCCTTTCCAATTGAGACCGTACACTGAGATCCTTTAATTTAGCGACTAAGGTTAGAAATGTTGTTGAAATTATTGCATGCCTGAATTTTAAGAATAACCTTAGATAAATATGAAGTGCAATCATCCACTTCAATATCCACATTGCTAACCTTGAGGGCCAGCTTACCACCTCTACAAACACTCTGAAAATGGTCCAATTTCTTGCATTAAACACATTGTTTACCCAAGGTCAGGCAATTTGTATTATTGAATTCACAAAAAGAAGCTGCTCTTGAGTAAAAGCCGCAAGTAGCGGCGAAGTCTCCCCGCTACTTGCAACATCTAGCAAGCCAGGGCATTCACCTTCACTTGGGAACACAGCGAGCAGCGGACCTAGCGCTCTCTCGCTGTTTGAACATTTCCCTGCCACAAACGCCAAGCCGGCGAGAACTCAGGCCACGCCCTCTTAAGGCCACGCCTCCCTGCCCCCTACATCATTTGCTGCCACCGGAAGCGCAGCGGACGAGCGCAGCGGGAGCGCCATTTGCGCGCCGAAGGCGCGCCTAAGGCAAGCCCGTCTGCGCCCGTCCGCGCACAGCCGGGCCTAGGGCCGGAACCCCTGCCGGAACTGGCTGCCTCTGTGGTAAACTATTCACGCCGGGACCTCCTTAGCCTTAGACCCCCCACTGACACAGCATGCAATTATATACATGATCTTGAAGGACCATAAACTACCTGCACTCGCTGCCGCCCTGCCCAGCTCATACTCCCCAGCCGACCTGCTTTGCCCACAGCTCTTAAACTAGCCACTTTGAACTGTCGTTCTCTCCCCAGACACGCACTGCTAATTAACCATCTTATAGAGGATCATGAGCTTGATATCCTGTTTCTCTCTGAAACATGGCTTACAGACCACTCGGACTCAGACGTCATTCTAGCTACTCCCCCAGGCTTCCTGGTGCAATCCCAGCCCCGCCCTTTGGGTAGAGGAGGAGGCTTGGCGATTATTCACCGTGACCACCTCACCTGCAGAATCAACGACGCCCATATCACGGACTCCGAAAGCCTCCAATTTACCATCTACGTAGGTCCGACCCACACACTAGCTGGACTCCTAATCTACCGTCCCCCCGGCCATACGAGCACTTTTGCTAGAGCACTCCTTGAGACTATCGCATCTCAAGCACACTCCACCCCCAACTTCTCCATACTAGGGGACCTTAACATCCATTTCGATGACCCCCTAGACATAGGAGCGGTCGACTTGATTGGAGAACTGGCGGCTTTTGGCCTCCACCTAACTAACTCCGGTGCTACGCACTCCAAAGGCCATCTGCTTGATCCAGTGTTCACGAATGACATCACTCTTCAAGTCACGGAGTCCCTTCCTCTCCCATGGACGGACCATTTCATGGTTCCTTTCTGACTCCCAGGAGTCCCCAAGAAACTCCACAAACCCACCACCTATATTAAGGATAGAGCATGGGCTAGAATATCCACAAAGGATTGGGCCAGAATACTGAACTCATCTATCCCGACCCCCTCGGAAGACCCGACCACTGCGGACAGTAAATTCAGAGCATGGATTACCACTTCTCTAGACTCCATCCTCCCAATAAAATCCTGCGAGAATAAGAACGATAAACTAGGATCTGCCCCGTGGTACACTCCGGAACTCCGGACCCTCCGTAAACACTGTAAAAAAGCAGAACGGATATGGAGGAAAGACTGGCAGCACGCAAGCAAAGTTGCGTATCAGCAATCGGTGAGAACATACAAAGTTTCTCTGAAACTCGCCAAAGCCTCTCATTATGACACCAGGATTAAAAATGCTACTAACTCGGCTAGGGAATCCTATCTCACCGTTAAAGAGTTACTGAAAAAACCTGTTCCACCCTCGTCTAACACACCCCCGGTGGACAGAAGTAATGAGCTGGCCAACTACTTCAATGCTAAAATCGACCGCATCCTAACATCTTTGCCCCCTCTTAGCCTACCGAACAACATGAACACTGAGGATTCCACTAATTACTCAGAAAACAGTCTCTCCCCAGCTCACCTCCTTTAAAGCAGTAACAAGAGACGAGGTAGAATCCACTTTGATCAAAATGAAAAGCGGATCCCCTTTAGATCCCGCTCCGATCAGATTTCTCAAAACTGTAGCCCCAGTCGTAGTGCCCACAATTACGGAGCTCATTAACATATCACTCTCCCAAGGCTCGGTCCCCCCCAGCTGGAAAAGTGCAATCATTAAAGCACTTCTAAAGAAACCCCAACTTGACCCCACAGACATGGCGAACTACCGACCCATTTCACTCCTCCCCTGTATCAGCAAGGTGGCCGAGAAATTGGTCAATGGCCAACTGTCACGGTACTTAGAAGCCAATAACATCCTACGGCAGTCCCAGACGGGTTTCCGCCCAGGTCATGGCACGGACTCCGCTCTCCTCGCCGTCATCGAGGAGGCGAGATGCATCCTGGATTCAGGAGGATCAGTGGCAGTGATCCTCCTGGATTTAAGCGCAGCCTTCGACACAGTTAACCATCGTGTCCTTCTTCATCGGCTAGCTGCGGCAGGGATTGCAAGTTCGGCGCTCAATTGGATAGAGTCTTTCCTCTCAGGGCGCTCATTCCAGGTGTGGGATGGCAACTTCCACTCTGCCACCCTCCCCCTCACGAGCGGGGTCCCCCAGGGGTCCTCATTAAGCCCAACTTTATTCAATGCTTACATGGCTCCCCTTGAAGATGTGGTCACCCCCTTCGGGATTAAAATAGTAAGCTACGCAGACGACACCCAACTAGTCGTCTCACTTTCCCAACTGGACAAACACCCTGACAATCTACAAAACTGCCTTAAAAATATTCACACCTGGATGTGTGAATCAGCACTAAAATTAAACGGGTCAAAGACCGAGGTCATGTTGCTGGGCAAGCAGTGGTCCACCATCCCTCCTTCGGTTTGGCCAGCCGTCTTCGGGGAAATCCCCACCCCGAAACAGGAAATTAAAACCCTAGGAGTATGGCTAGAGCCCGAGCTGTCGATGAAGTCTCAAGCTACCAAGACAGCGGGGACCTGCTTTGGTCTAATGCGCTCCATCCGGAAGATCCTCCCACTACTCCCGCCCCTATCCAGGAAACTCCTAGTCCAGGGCCTGGTGCTCGCACGGCTGGACTATTGCAACATGATATACCTCGGAGCTCCAGATGCTACCCTGTCCAAACTCCAGCGAACGCAGAATGCAGCCGCCCGGCTACTTTGGAATCTCCCCTCCAGAGTATCAGCCAGGCCAGCAATCCAGGCTCTTCACTGGCTTCCAATCCGCCAAAGGGTCGATTTCAAGACCCTCTGCACTGCGCACAAGCTGCTTAATGGTTCCGGCCCAAATATCCTAAGAGACCTGGTTACTCCTTACAAAGTCCCCAGGTCGCTCCGGTCGGAGAAGGAGAACCTGGCCATTGTCCCTAGATATAGGAAGACACGTACGGGAGGCCGCCGCTTCTCGATCAATGCATCCACGAGATGGAACGCTCTTCCCCGTACCCTTCGACTGGAATCTAATCACTTGATGTTCAGGAAGAAATTGAAAACGATGTTGTTCCCTAAATAAAAAAAATAAAAAAAATCCCCCCTCTGCCCTCAGGTTCGCCTTCAAGATTACAGCGCGGGGATGCCCTCGGGTCACCAGGCGCTTTACAAATCGCTAAAATAAAAAATAAAATAAATAAGTCCCTATCTTCCCGCCTGCACTCTCCGGTCTTCCACCCAAGAGAAATTCCAAGTCCCTAAAGTTAGACTTTCTTGTATGGGAGGGCGCTCATTTGCCTACGTAGGCCCTGCCTCATGGAACGCTCTGCCATTGCCTCTCCGCATGCAACCAAACCTTCTCTTATTTCATAGGTCTCTCAAAACATTGCTTTTCAGCCAATAGGTCTAACTTCTGCTGTTCCTCACAGTGCCGGGAAACACTTGTGGGTAGCTGTGCGCTGATATACAAATTTAAACAAATAAATAAATAAAAAATAAATGAAAAGTGATCAAAACTAAATTTGGCAAAAACTACTTTGTGGACGCTGGCATCTCACAAAAGATGAAGGACTGTCCTCACACACCACCAAGTGTCATGCTTTATCATCGGCAGACCTCGCACTCTAAAAACCTAAGTTTGATAGAGAGCGGGCCTTCACCTAGAGACAGGGAGGCACTTCTAAAGCTAAGTGGTGGCCAGTGAAATGTGACTAAAGTTCTGAAAACCAGATTATTTGCCTAATTAACATTTATTCAGAAAGGCAATTATATGATATTTAAATAACAGAAACGGTGAAAGGAGGGGAATTATTACCCCATCACCATAGTGGCAAAATTTGTCTACATGTTTCTGCCTATATGGTCCAAAGACTATGTGGCATTCATATGGACAAAATAATTTATCTGGGCTCCTTTCTTACCAAATTTATTCAGTATGACGTTACCACTAGGTAGGCTGACCTGTGTCACTCTACCAACCAACAGAAGATTTTCATAAAACCTGCAAACATAAGTGAAAAGAGAAAATTGCCATTAAAACATTTGGTCATTTAGAAGTAAAATTGCCATACATGCACAAAATAATACATATAGTGGTTATTTGTGTATAACACGTGTCACTGCAATCATGAATACACATAATCCCATTGGGGAAAACATGTGAGATAAACTCACAACCTTACCCAATGGTGGTTTACTACAGGCCCCATGGGAGGAGAGTGGAGGACAGACCCCTGTAGTCAAACTCTGGAAGAAGGGAAATAGAAGCATAAGGTGAGCAAGCTTCCATCCAACACCCATTTCTTACTCATTGTCCGATATCCAATACAGCTTTGGGTCGAGTCGGGGGGACAATCAAACATAATCTTAATCTCTATTTTCTGATTAATAAATATAAAACTGTTAAAAAGGTCAGTATACATTTGGCCTTCAAGGACCTCAGCAAAGCATTTGACGCAGTGGATAGATCTAAACTGTGGGCTGTGATGAGAGACATGGTGGTGGACAAGGTCCTTGTAGCCTTTCTGCATCATCTGAACATTGGCCTAGAAGCTGCAGTGAGGCTTGGCCCCACAGGAGAATGCTCTTCCCACTCTCAGTTTAGAACGGGGGTCTTATAGGGTTGTATTTTGGCACCCAGATATTTTATCATGTATATTAATAGGATAAACCAATTTTTAAGAGAGCTGATGGAATGTGCCAATGGTCGGAACTAAAATGGTCCCGGTATTATGGAATGCTAATGACTCCATTTATATTGCGTGGACATTAAATGGTACGCAGTTATTATTAAATCTGTTTTATGAATTTATCAGTGGCAGCTGGTGACATTTCAAAGATTCATTTTTGTGTAGTGTGTGAGTTTGGGCGACATAAGAGCGTTCAACCCAAGAATCATTCACTGAATCATCTCCCAGTAATTCATCCATGTTTCCATCAGCCACTGCATACATCTGTTCATGCATACATACATACATCCTTCTAGACTCTCCCATTCCCTCATCCACCTTTCCATCCATCCATGTATCCATTCACTAGAAAATCATTGATTCATTTGTCCATCATATGGAGCATTCATCCATTCATGTATACATCCACTAATCTTTCAGACTTACTCTCCTCTAACTCTTCGCCCACCCATCCATTTATGTATACTTTCACCACTGGTGAATCACTAGAGCATCCAATCATCCATCCATCTTAAAAATTGCATTTGCTTGACTGTATTTGAACCATGTTCTCTGTTCGAATAATGGTTTTGAGGTGAGTCATTAATAGTAATTTTCTCCATCTACATCAAAGCTGGATGAACATGCCTTCCTTAACATAAAGTAATTCAGGTTAACAAGGGGCATATTAAATTGTTTTCTCTTCTTACACCCAGAATAGGTTAAACTTTGCAAGAGAAAATTGACTGTGACAGAATGCAGACTGCCAATGCTGAGCCTAAGGCGAAGCTGTGGTTAATTCTGATTTGCAATTAACTGATGACAGATATTTCCTAATCTGCTCAAAAAGAAGGTTGTCCATCTAATTTCTCAGAAACAAGCTAACTTGAGCATTCTTAACATTTAGCGCATATATGTGGTTGATAAGAAATAAGGGCCTGGTAGGGGAATATTTCAAGTCGTATTTTTCAGGTGCTTAGCACCTGAATCATTAAGCTCATTAAACCCTGCTCCCTCTAGTCCCCTTTTCTCCGTACTTGCGAATGATCACACTTGCAGCCTGGGATATTTGCTGCCTGCCGTGCTTCTGATCATGGCTGCTTTGCCTTGGCATGGAAGAGGGGGTCAGGTGAATTTTCAGATTGTACCTAGGTCTGTGCTCTTTGGCCTCCGTTTTACCTCCGCACTGATGCTCCAAACCCTGGACTCCGCAGCCGCCATTTCTCATTTAATGACAGTATGTATGCATGCATGGAGGCCACACACTGCACCTTATAGGAGGAGGTTTTTAAATATAAAAAGGGCATTTTCCCGAAGGAGCTTCTCTTTCATTTCAACAAAGGAAGACAAATATACATTTATTTTGTGTGTCAAATCCACAAATGTACATTTCATACTAGTGTGCAGTAATGTGGCGGCTGTCATTTTCTACTTGTTTCCTGCGTCTTTGTACATGCAGTGAGGTGAACTGAAAATAAAAAGTTGGGATCTATTTCTTCTGTGCGGGGTACCCCTGTCTGTCCTTTACAGCAGACTGGTTGCTTTTATCGTTCAGGGATAACGTAGACAGCCAACCTTTCTCAGCTCCTCCCAGTGTAGGTGGGGTCATGGAGGCTTATTCCCACCCTACTCTGTGATGTTAGAAAATAGGTGGGCTGCAGCAGTACACAGCCTTGCTGAATGACAGAAAACCTTGGAAACCCAGGGCTTATGCTTAAAGCGCCCAGTCTGTTTTCAGTCAGGGAGGCTGCAGTGCATCATAAGAGGGACGTGGCGTGCAGTGTTGTAGGTTGCCGGAGGCCAGGGCTGAGCTCAGGTAAGCCCTGTAAATACTGCAATGGCCTGGCCAACACATGCGCTCTAGCACATGTGCCTATTGAAAGTACCAGGTTTTGCCTGACCCACGCTCAGAGTGAGAGTCAGAGTCACACTCTGAAAAGTTTAATTAAACATTTGTAACAGGATAGCATTTGATGCAGACATTGAAGCGGGGGCGTAGCCCTGCGGCCCTAATGAAGAAACCGCCCCTGGAATTTATGGAGAAATTAGAACTGAAAATTAATTATCTTAAGTCTTATACTTCGAAAGTCGGTCCAAAAAATGAGAAATCGAAAACTCACTATATAAAGGACCATTGTATAGGGAAAGCAAATAGGTTTTGTTATTTAGGTATTCTGCTGGATAATCAACTAAATTAGGGACCTCTGGCAAGAGCGCATCAACAATATTTAAACAGAGTAGCCCATGGTATAGATTACTGTGCTAAGCAACTAGGGCATAGCCACATCAAATCTATTTTACATCTCTATAATGCACAGTGCGTCCCAACCGTGGCGTTTCGTGCAGAAATCTGGGGATATAAACTCTGTCATCCAATACATACTTCTGACAATACATTTTTTAGGAGGTTTACGAATTACCCAGAGTGTCCCAGAGAAAATTGTGCACTGAGATATTGGAGCAGGTTTTATTTCCGATTGCATTCAAATTCACCCAATACTTCTTTGGTTCTCTACATGGCTTAAGAGGGAGCTAGAATTTAATTGAAAGATTGTGATCGACTGCATGAATATGGACCTGAGCCACCGAATACCAAGTCTAAGCTATGTCAAAACAACTCTAGGGGCATTGGCAAACCTCATATGTTCAGCACCTCAAAGTTGATCTGTCAATCAGACATAGCTTGGGCCAAAAAGACCATTAGGCTAATCACTAGAGAAGCAAGATTCCAAGCTGCCCAACATACAGAGAGTTACAAGAACTTTATGATGGTGATATCCACTAATAAAATGGAAATGTATTTAACTCTGGAAATGTCAGCCGAGCACAGAAGACTGTTAACATACTTTTGAATAAACCTGTTCCCGCAGTTGTTGATAGGGTGACATAAACCTTCAGATCGCTCTTTTTGCACATGTGATATGACTACTGCACTAGACACTTTACAATGTTGTTTTTATTTGTCCTAACTGGTCAGCCTTAAGACAAATGTATGTTATCCCTCTCTTTGCGCCTTTGAATTTGAATCAAGTGAGACTAGGCTTATTGTACTTGCTATTATTAGACAAACCTAAAGTCTGCTGCTTTTGATCCCCGTTTCTGGCAGGGGTGTAGTTTGCTAATTTGTGATAATGATTTTAATTCTGTGTTATAGTGTCATTTTAATAATGCGTTTTCTTATTAATGTACTTTTCAAGACTGTATACCCAAATTGTATAACTAATTTACGATGATGATGATTAGATTAATGGTTTTAGGTGGCCCCTATTATTTCTCACTAACAAAGCGGGCCCTAACATTTTGGTTTTTCTTTGTTAGTTTTTATTAGGGTGAACCTCTACACTGTTCACACACAGCCATTTCTCTCTTTTGATTAGACGTCTCTCATTTAGCAATTTTTTTGATAATTGTAATGTATGTTGCTATTCATCTAGATTTTTACAAGGGGTGTTTTATGTTTATATATTAATTTGTAGTCTCTGGATCCCCCAGGTATGACTCACACATTTTTAACTAATATACTTGTTTCTACTGTGCTTTTACGATTGCTTTTGCAAATTGAATACAGACATATGATTGATTGATTATTCACAAGACTTTGATTCTCATACTAGATAGTAGAGGGTACAAGAACGCCTTCTCCTAGGTTTGTTAGGCTGTTAGCATGTCTCCAGGAGTTTTCATTCACATTACTGGTCATAAGACTGTTTATCAAGAATTCCTTTAGAGTTGAATTCTGCAAGGGATCTAGAGGAAGATGTTGAGTATGTGGTTGCCTTTGTGGGTGACATGTTGAAGGGCCACGGAGAAGACTTTAAAATTGACTTGCTGAATTCATTGAACTCAGATGTAGATTAAAAAAAGTTCTTGAGTTTATCAAGAAGGATTGGCCCAAAGAAAGGAATTTGGATTTGAGTTTTAAGCCACTTGCCAAGGATTCTGAGGAATTGTCAATTGTCAATAGCCTTCACATGCACCTTGTTGATTGGTTTAGCTCATGAGAGTCATTTACGGCTAAGGATTTACCACTTTTAAAAACATCCAGCCTTGACCCCACTAATTGGTCTAGTTTTAGAACAATCTCAATGCAGCCCACCCTCACCAAGATTCTGGAGAAGCAGGTAAACTTGCAGTTCACTACCTTTGTGGATGATCACAATGGTCTGCATCCATTGCAGTCAGGTTTCAGGGAGGGGCACAGCAACGAATCTGCTCTCCTCGGTCTCACGGAACATCTCAGGTGGCTCCTGGATGAGGGCGATAAAGTTACACTGATCTTATTAGATCTCAGCGCTGCTTTCGACACTGTGTCCCATCCCCTCCTCCTGGAAAGGCTAGTGTCACTGGGCCTTCAGGGTACAAGGCTAACCTGGATGTCTTTGTTCCTTGAAGACTGCTCATTTCAGGTCTTCCCAGGAAGTGCTAGATCAGAACTGCCTGCCATCACTTCTGATGTTCCCAAGAGCTCCGTTTTAAGTATGATGCTCTTTAATATACATGTGCTCCCCTTGTGGAGGTGGTAGGAATCTGAGGTCTAACTTTGCTCTCGTATGCAGACAACATGTAGATCATCTTCGCTCTGTTGTCTGCACTGGGAAAGGGCACCTAAACACTAAACCTAAAGTTTAGCAGGAACTCCACATGGATGTGTGCAAACTAGCTCATGATCAACAGAGAAGACTAAGGTCAGGGTCTTGGGGTAAAATCCCCAATTATTGGCTCCTCAGCACTGGCCAGAGGCTCTGGGTAGCCTTCCATATTTGTCACCTAAGGTAAAGAACCGCGCCTTCTGGATGGATAAGAGGCTAACCATGATGCTGCAGGTAGCCAAGGTGGCACATAGGGGGGGGGGGTGGGCTTGTCGTTACCCGAAGCTTGACCAAAGCTATGGAACAACCTTCCAGAATTATTGTGAAGCTGTTACGCCCTCACAGCATTTCACAAGGGATTGAAGACCTGGTTGTTTTAAATTGTATGCTGATTTCAAGTTAACTATGTTTAGCGCTGTAAAAACCCCTGGGTAGCCGAGCGCTTAACAAGAAGTTTGAAAAATAAAATAAAACGTTTTACATATCAGTGGTGCGTGCAAAAAATTGAAACAGTATTGTTGGTGGCCTTAAATAGATGCTCAAGTGATCAAGTGGATAAAGTTATGTAATATTTGTCTCCATTCTGATGAGCATTGAAAGATAGTTGAGTCACCCTTGCATCTGGTTTCATTACCTGACAATCCTTGGGATATGGTTGCATTGGACTTTGCAGGGCATTTTTATGCTTTACCTTCTGATAAAAGATTTCCGTTAGTGTTTCGATTATTTTTCAAAGTGGCTATGTTTTGATTTTGGTGCAGTACAAGCAAATATAATATATGTGTTTATACTTTCAAAAGGCTGATTGCCTCACGCAGTGCCTCTAGTAGCTCAGGGTTTTCCTTGGGCTCATATTTATATAGTTGATACTTTTAGGAAGCAGGACACGCCCCCTTATAACTGGAGAGCACGCAAAAATTGTTTACATAGTGATAACATTTGATTAACTAGTGTAATTAGGTGTGCAGGTCCACTCCTACACAGATTGATTTTGGTGCAGCCATTGCTTTTGCTATGGTGATCAAATTTCTTAGGAAAATATTTCAAGTTGAAGGCGTCCCTTCTGTTCTGGTTAAAGATAACGGTACACATTTCACTTTAGTTTCTGTGAGACAGTTTGTTGATTCTAATAACATTCCTCATCTGCGTGTAGCTTTGTATTCTCCGACCTCAAATGGTTTGCTGGAAAGAATTAACAGATCTGGTCTGGATGTGGAGTTTTTCTGACACAAAAATTATGGCCGTATTCCATTGTGCAGCATAACATTACTAGAGTTTGTCTTTTTAAGCTTCTGAGAAAGAGTATTCTCTGGTCCAATTTGTGCCCTGATTGATTGAAGACTAAATATTCTGCCGAGTTTGATGAGGCAGGGACAGGTGATAAGGTAACACATTCTGCGCTGTCTCATCACAGTCAGTCAAAAGAGTATTTTGATAGAAAGCATAATGTTCAAGAACTTGTATTAAATATAGGTGATTGGGCACTAATTAAAAAAACCTCCAAATGTGGAAAGGGAAATTAAAATTTATACCACCCTTGAAAATTGTCAGAGTTTCCAAAGTTGCTGTGCTGATTGATGCAAAGGGTGGTGGAGCAAACAACGACGTTTGGTGAAACTGATGCAGGAACAGGTGGTCATTTTGTTAAACTGACGAGTAGAGTCTTCTGACTCTCAGGTGTCATCTAGTCAACTTGACTGTTCATGATGGTTGCACACCACTGTGGAAGATGTTGTTCCCTCTGTAGAACCTTCTACAATTTCAAGTGATGATTGCTCTTTGGAATATGGGTCAACTAGGCAATTAGTTCCAGCAGTAGATCAATCTAACAAATCTCAATGTTCATTCTTATTCTGATGTGCATCTTCGCAATGAAGGTAGAGCTGCTTGCAAAGTTAATCTAACTGCAAAGTTTAAGGAATTTTGTATGAAATAGATTCATGTTGTTTTAATGCTATATTTACTTATTCGTTTCTCTTGCTATGGTGTGTTCTTCTTTTGTTTGTTTTGCAAAGGGGAAAATGGTGTAATCTGAGACCAAGCATTATTTGCGGAATGGTTCTTATCCTTGTTATCTAAATTTGCTGATCTCGTGCACCGTCCTTGTGCACTGTTGCTTTTTAATGTTGGTTCTACGGTCTGCCCTGACATTCCGGGAAGTACTTAACCGCCGCCCTGGTGGCGAGCAGTGAGGGGAGTAGGCTCCTGTATTCATAAATGGACGAGGTTTTTCCAGTTACCTGCCGCCTCATTGCGCCTTCCACATACCTGCTTTTCACTGACCTCATTAATTCCTCTTTTTAATTCAGGTTGCACTCCATGCAGCTGTTAGGATAGCTCCATGAGTTACACATTTGCTACTGAGTTATACAGTGCTTTATTTTTCACAAGTTTAAATCTCAGCAAGGCTAAATCTGGTACATTCAATACCATTAATCTGGGTAATAATAAAACCAGCAGTGTGGTGTGCAGCACTCTAGAAAATAAGTGACTGCTATTATTTACTATTTTTAATAATGATATTAGGATAGTGGGCTTTCTCGGGAACTTGAGACATGGACATTTTGGATATTTATCCTATGGAGCATTTTTTGGGGGTTATGAGGGCGATGGAGTGTGGTGAAGATGAATGTACTCGGAGGAAGCAGGGGTAGACCAAATGGAGGTTGGATTTTTAGGACCAATTCCACTGGAGCAGACAAAGTGGTAGTATAATTTGAGGTAGAGAGAAATTGTGCGATACATTTGAGAAATTGTGGGGCATATTACCAACAACTAGCGATAACTATCGCTATGTTGGCTTAGCGGCAATATTTTTATCGCCGAGCTGCGGCGATTTTTATCGCTTAGGAACCTTGCTATTATCAAGGTTTATTTCCTAAGCGATAAAAATCGGCCGAAATGCATGAATATCGCTGAGAAGTCAGCGATATTCATGCATTACCGAGCTAATGCTCTTAGCCATGTTATCCACCTACCATTGGATAACATGGCTAAGAACTGCTCAGGGGCAGGTGTTAGTTTTTGGAGATATTCGCGCTTAGCGCGAATATCTCCAAAAGTTGGTAATAGGGGATAGCGATGTTAGCGACTGTTTCCAGTCGCTAACATCTTGGCACGCCCACTTTGCATGTCATTAGTGATAAATTTCACTGACATGCAAAGCGGGGCCCAAGATGGTCGCTATCTCCTACTAGCTGTCGCTAACTGGTGTTAGCGACAGCTAGGTAATAGGGAGATAATTTTATCTCCGCTTTCTTTGCTTTTAAAGCCAAAAAAGCAGAGATAAACCCCCTTGTTAATATGCCCCTGTGAGCCATTTCCTAACGCTAACCTTAAGTTCAGCATGCACTGCCTATAAACAAAACACAAAGGGTTAAAACAAGTGACATGATGTGGAATTCGAACGGCTGCTTCCCTACATCATATATATTTAATATGGGGTGATGTTTCCAGGAGATGTAAAGGTCTGATCTGCTTGTCGAACGCCCATGTTGAACTTAGTAAAGTGTACTTTGCCTGCCAGTGTGTGATAGTTTCTCAGGGGACCCGGATGAAATTAAGTGCAATTCACACACTTAAAATAAGGTCTCATTAACAATTTATAAAGAGTAGGAAAATGCATTAAAGCAAGAAAGCAATGCAAGCAGTGGGAAAAGGAAGATGGTCACTCTCGGTCTCGAACAACTCAAAACAAGCCGGTGTAGCATCCCAGCTCCTTAGAATATTTACACTTTTGAAAAATAAACCAACAGCTATTTGTTTCCCTTAAAAAGAATATATGCACTGATTTTTTTTTAACTGAGTTTCGCCATTTGATTGTATAAATAAGCTAACGGTCATTTATGTTTGGGTGAATCCTGAGCAGCAGGAGAAGAACATCGAACTATCAATAAACGCAATAAAATATTTCAGCACAAGCATCATTCCTTAAGACTAGTTACTTTATCATCGCTAACAACAAACTATCGTTTTGCAAAAAATGTGCACTAGTGAAAATATGCAGAAAAAACTCGTTAGAAAACTTATTTTTGTGCTGGTCAACAGGGAGAAAAGTAAACAGATTTCGATCAAATAAATCCATATTACGTAAACATATTTGCTCCACGTTCAAATGAAGAGAGAGATAGTAAAACAGTCCTAACAAAGTAAACGGCTTAGTAAGTATACAACAAGTATAAAACAATTTTGATATATAAAGAAAAAGTCGCCCCTGCTCGACCACACAGACAATAACCACATACCGACGGGTAAAGGGGGAGTGCAACGCAAGCTCTGTGGGATTTTAGCACTGCTATTTCCTATTCTGTAATTAGTCACCATATACATTCGAGTGGCATCTGCAAGTCGGCTCACACGTAGCTCTATTTTTTCTTTGAACACCTCACTCAGGGGCATATTATCAAGGGCTGGCGATAACATTATTACCGCTTTAGCGTATGTTTTCGGGCAAAAAATGGCAATAATTTTATCGCTTTATTAGCAAGGACACGCTAGCGCGTGTTTCTATGCCTTAGCGCTCGTTGTCAGCACGCATCGTTATTGAGATGCAAAGGAGGCGTGCCTGACAAAACTCCACGGGAAAATATCGCTAACTCAGCTTCGCGATATTATCAACGAGGGGTAGCGATATTTGAAATCGTGTTAACTATGCCTTAACGCAGGAATTTAACGTCTGTTAAATTCCTGACTAAGGCATACCTAACATGGGTGGTGGATTGTGGGGTTAAGGCCAAAGGGCCTTATCATCAATGTATCGTTGTTTTCTATGGAACATCGCTGGAAAACCAGCGATGTTCCATGGAAAACCCCTCTATCGCTGGAATGTTTATCGCCATGACGCTAAGCGTTGATGATACAGCGCTAAGTTGGCGATATATTCCAGCGATAGCCGGCGATAATTTAAAGCGCGCTTAGCGATAATTATCGCTGGGGCTTGATAATATGCCCCTTAGTCCTTTTTTTTTAACATTTCACTCTCTTCCTAAATCTATTGAGTGTCAGGTATCTAAGCCTGTATCTTTCCCCTTTGGCTCATTTCCTGCTTAGCTTTTGGCGTATTCTTGATGCCATATGTAAATGATTTGCAGATAATTGTGTCTCTTGCCAATCAGACCTCTAGACCGCTCACACATGTCACGCTTACCTCTCCTCTTTGCCAGCTCAGATGAAGACCTATGCCCTCAAGCCAAGTGGTGATAACACAGAGTTGTTGCTGTTTGGTGATTCCTCCCTCATATGGTTCCCACGTGCATGGCCGTTTGAATGCTCCCAAAAATGTGGGATCGCTCTGAACACATTGTTCACCTTTCTGGGATACTCTCATTCTTTTGATTTTACTGTTTGCAAAGATTAGGTAAAATAGTAATGTTACCCCCTCCTTACCAACACAAATCAGTGTTTCAAGTCATTACTGTATCCTATATGGACTACGGCAACTATTTTTGCTAACGTCTTCCCAAATTTCTCACTCAGCATGTACACCTTATTTAGAATGCTTCTAATAGGTGGCTACTAGGTCGTCTTCTTTGTCGGTGTCTCTTTCATCTCTTCAGGGCCCTCCACTGGCTCATAGTGGGAAGACATCTGATTTTCAAATCCATGTGCATTAATCACAGCACTGCAGGCCTTATATTTTTTTTCATTGGCTTCATAATTTTATATCACATTCACAGATGGAAGATGTGTTTAGCTGAAGAATCTTTGGTCCTACCATCACCCTGGCTTTGTCTTGCTTCTCATCACATTTTTGAACAATCTAAAAAAAAGAGTGATTTGTGCCTAGAATTTAGATCCACCTTTCACGTTGAAAGTAAAGAATGATGTGTTTGTTTTGTTCCTTATTGCATATCCACCAACAAAGAGAGAGCAATTATTATCTGCGTACACAAATATTTATTTAAAAGCAAACCTTGGTTGATTCATTCAATTGCAGAAGGATCAAAACTGCGCTAATACGCATTTTCTACATTTTTAGATCACTTCCAATTTGAATCATTTGATCCATACTGTTAGAGGTCCCAAATCTCATCCATCATCAGGAGCATGTTAGGAGAATTTCCGACCATAGACTGCCTCACCGTATTAAAAAGCTTCAAGGGGGCACCACTTTATTTAAAAAGGTTACCGAACCCTGGACAGACTATGCTATTGCTGGTAAGCTTGGAAATGTACCTTTAACACCTAACAACATTTTGAAACGAAAATAATCTTCATAGGTGTCGCAGTACTATGAATAGCATAACAAGAATGCTATTCACTCGATACCCATTGTCTTGTAGTACCGATTTCAACCAATCAACAACCAACTGTGAAGTTTTTCGATCACTTAACACAAATGTCTTTTTGGGTTCATTTGTTTTGATAAAATTCGAAGCAGTTAAAGCAATGACATGTTAACAGCAAACACAATTTTGAAAATGCCTATGGAACTTTGCTTCACAGTTTGGTCGTAGAAGTTAATAAAATCTGACATTCCACCATCCTTCCCTTCATGATTGTGACTGAAATCAACAATCGCTTGATAGGGGCCTATTCCCTTGAACATATGATCAATGGAATTCTGCATCCAGTACATTGTCTGGCCTTTACTTTATGTCGTAGTAGCAGAGATCTCTGGAGTTGTTGGGTAGGCAATATATTTGTCTTGTCTGACTTCATCAGCCCACACGCCCTCACCTCCGAGAACTACATTTTACTGGGAGACCTCAACTTCCACCTGGAAAAGAACAACGACAGCAACACCACCACCCTTCTGGACAACCTGACCAATCTCGGACTCAAACAACTTGTTGACACCCCACCCACTTAGCCGGACACACGCTCGATCCTATCTTCACATCCAGCAAATACATCTCCTTTGATCACACCACAGCTCTCCATTGGACGGACCACAGCTGCGTTCACTTCAGCTACAAAAAGACCACGACCCACATCCCTCCGCAACCTATTCCTCGAAGAAACTGGAACAAAATCACCTCTGACCAGCTCTTCACATCGCTTAACCAAAACCGCCCCACCTTATCATCGGACCCAAACCAAGCTGCCACCAAATTCACACAATGGATCACCCACAGCACTGACGAATTAGCACCCCTGAAAAACCACCAGATCAAACAAGGTAACAAAAAGGCCCCCTGGTTCAACGATGACCTTAAGAAATCCAAGAAGTTATGTCGTATCCTCAAGAAAACCTGGAGAAAAAACCCAACCACTGACAACCTGACCACCTTCAAAGACGCAACCCGCAAACACCACCAATTAATCAGATCCACCAAGAAATCAGCATTCAAGGATCGTCTCGACAACAACGCCCAAAACAGCAAGGAACTATTCAACATCGTCAAAGAATTCACCAACCCCACCGCCGGCACCAACGACATCACTCCCTCCCAAGACCTCTGCGACTCTCTATCCTCTTTCTTCCACAACAAAATCGCCGACATTCATAACAGCTTTAAAAACCTGTCTGAAGAAAAACCCACTCCACCCACCTCAGAACCAAAACAGCACTCTCTCAACCTCTGCGCCTGGAACCCAATCACTACCGAAGACACCATCCGTCTGATGAACTCAATCCACTCAGGTTCACCTACTGACCCATTCCCCCACCACATCTTCAACAAAGCAAACTCCATCATCGGCACCCCACCTCCACGATGTCATCAACTGCTCCCTCAACTCCGCTACCTTCCCAGATAGCTGGAAACATGCCGAACTCAGTGCTCTTCTGAAGAAACCCACAGCGGACCCCTCTGAGCTTAAGAACTACCGCCCCATCCCTCTCCTCCCCTTCCCGGCCAAAGTCATCGAGAAAGCCGTCAACAGCCAGCTCGCCGCCTTCCTTGAATCCAACAATTCTCTCGACCCCTCACAGTCCGGCTTTCGAGCCAAACACAGCACCGAAACCGCCCTCATCGCTGCTACAGATGACATCCGAACGCTATTGGACAACGGAGAATCAGTCGCCCTCATCCTACTTGACCTCTCCGCCGCCTTCGACACAGTCTTTCATAACACCCTCATACAACGCCTCAACAACGTCGGAATACAAGGAAATGCTTTGGACTGGATCATCTCATTCCTCGCCGGAAGAACTCAGAGAGTCCGCCTCCCCCCATTCAAATCAGAGGCCACCGAAGTCATCTGCGGCGTACCACAAGGATCATCACTCACTCCCACCCTCTTCAACGTGTACATGAGTCCCCTCGCAACCATCGCGCGACAACACAACCTCAACATCATCTCCTACGCTGACGACACCCAACTTATCCTCTCCCTCACCAAAGATCCCAACACCGCCAAAACCAACCTACACGAAGGAATGAAAGAAGTAGCCGAATGGATGAAGAACAGCCGTCTAAAACTAAACTCTGACAAAACGGAAGTCCTCATCTTAGGATCGTCCCCCTCTGCATGGGACGACTCATGGTGGCCACCGCCCCTGGGCACAGCACCCATACCAACGGACCACGCACGTAACCTGGGCTTCATCCTAGACTCCTCCCTCTCGATGCCCAGACAAGTCAACGCCGTCTCATCATCATGCTTCAACATCCTGCGCATGCTCAAAAAAATCTTCCACTGGATCCCCACCAAAACAAGAAAAACAGTCACCCACGCACTAGTCACTAGCTGACTAGATTATGGAAACACCCTGTACGCCGGAACCACAGCCAAACTTCAGAAAAAACTCCAACGCATCCAAAACGCCTCAGCCAGAATCATACTGGACATCCCCGTCAAGCCCACATTTCCAGTCACCTAAAAGACCTCCACTGGCTTCCTGTCAACAAGAGAGTAACGTTCCGTCTCCTCACCCACGCACACAAGGCCCTCTACGACCTAGGACTAGAATGCCTCAACAAACGACTGTCCTTCTACACACCCACCGGCCAACTACGATCATCTAATCAAGCCCTTGCCGCAATTCCGCGCATCAATAGATCCACCATGGGAGGAAGATCTTTCTCCTACTTAGCGGCCAAAACATGGAATGCCCTCCCCACTCACCTCCGCCTTACACAGAACCACCTCTCCTTTAGAAAGCAGCTTAAAACCTGGCTATTCGATAAGTAATGCACCCAACCTCTCACAAGCGCCTTGAGACCCTCTGGGTGAGTAGTGCACTATACAAATTTCTAAACTTAAACTTCTAAACTTAAACTTATTTCCTGAAGATTTAGTGGGGTATGTCCCACCCCTGGAAGAATATGGGATCACACTGAGAGAATTTCTGATTAACCTGCATCCTTCTGCTACAATCTCGCTAATGTCTTGGTTAGAGCTGCAAGATTAGTGACCTCCATGTTCAGTCTCAGTTTAGAGTTTCAGGTTTAGTTCTAAGAGTTAGTCTCTATTTACCTCCTTAATGTCTCGGTCAATTTGGTTACGGATGCAGTTGGTTCCGAGATGTGCCGAATCGTCTTAGGTCTTAACTGTAAGAGCTAATGCTCAAATTCTTCAGTCATGAATGCCTGGTCCAGGCTGTAGGTGTCTTTTGACCCCAAACCTGTTGGTCTGATTTGGGTATTGGGTCGATTAATTGCACGATTGAGACCAGCTCTTCTGACTACTTTTCAAAAGCATATTTGGTATCTACAAGAAGTGATCTTATTTCACAACAGTCACTGTCTGGCCATGCAATAGTATTGGTACTAACCTCTTGGTGTCTGTGTTGCCGCCAATCATTACATAAATAAATAATGTATGTACTTATCTATTTATGTATCAGTTAATTTATTTTTATTTTTATACATTGCTGCTCAGCACAGCGAGGTGTCAGTGCAAGTTACAAGTAAAACCAAAACTAGAGAGAAGGCAATTTCCCTGAATGAAAAAGAAAAAACGCAAAACAATTAATTGCTACATTAACCATGTCATCCAGAAGGAAGAACGAACGGTAGTAAAACAGTTGAATAGAACGGACAGATAGAATACATTGTACCAGGGTGGAAAAGTGGACAGGTAGGGTGAAAGAGCAGAAAAGTAGGGAAGAGGTTTGATAGGAGCGAAGAAGGCAGAAGAGGGTGGAAGAGAACAAAGAACTGACAGATAGGAGAGTTTGAAACAAAGGTCAGTGATGAAATGAAAGGATAAGAAATGGCATGACTAGTCATAGACTTGGTAATAGGGGACCATTAATAGAAGAGAGACTGTAGAGACTAGGCAAATAGGTAAGAAATGTTAGTAAGAGGTTGATCAGACATGAGGCAATGAAGGGAGGCTATAAAGGAGGATTAGAGAAGGCAGTGGGATTTACATTTTTTGTGAAACTGCAGAAAGTCCATGGGGCATAATATTAAGAGATATATTGCTGCTTTTTCGGCACATAGTGCTGAAAAAGTGACTTCTTTAAATCTCAATATCATCAAGGACACGCTAACAAGCATTAGCGCATGTTTGTTTGCGACTGCATGTCAGCAATCAATATCGCTAATGACATGCAAGTAGGTGTTCCTGAGCTAAACAAAATGGGAATGCACGCTAACACGGCTTTGCGATATTAGTAAGCCATGCAGTATACCCACGAAGCGATAATAAAAGTCATGCTAACCGCGATTATCGCTGTCTTTTTTTTAACAGATTTTATTTGATAGATTGCACATATATTGCCACCCCCCACATGTCGGAAGCAGCCGCCAAGCAATACAAAGCATCATTTTCACAGCAATCTGTATATCATTTTATACGGTAACAATATCAAACTGAAAACAGTGAAAATCCCGCCTTCCCCTCCTTCCCCCCCGGCCGCCCACTTTCCTGGAACACCCCCCCCGGGTCACACAACCTGTCCCCTTTGGTCAATACTTGGTGGTTCAGGCCAGTATCATCTATAGATCCACAATTATAGCTCAGCACACATTCCCCACTGTAACCTCACGCTTTACCGGAGGGTCCAGCCACAAGCCCCTGTAGTCGGCCCACCTCTTCCACATCCGATTGAGTTTTCGCGGGCAGCCCGGGACCTCAAAAATTGGCTGCTCCAAACCCATGCAGAAGTCCAACCCCCTCTTCCTCCCCGGAACAGAGGGAGCTGGAGGATCTTTCCATGCTTTTGCTATATCCCTCTTAGCGAGGGTCAAGCATAAGACCAATTAATGCCTCTTGTACCTATTCCCCCCACCATCACATGTAGCAAGCCGAGTCATGCCGTTCGTGGGAGTTCCCACCCCAGAACCTCTGCCAGACAACCCCACACTCCTCTCCAGAATCTAGTCAGTGAGGTGCAGTCCCACACCGTTTGAAGCAGTGTCCCCACTTCCCCACCACATCTCAGGCAGTTCGGGCTCGCAATAAGACCTGCCTTCCACAACCGCTCCCTAGTATAATAAATTATGTGGAGATATTTAAATTGAATAAGCCTCAATGTCATTGCTATCGCCGCACCTCTAGGGGCCCCCAGTGCCTCCCGACAATCCTTCTCCTCCAGTGCCCCAACATCCCCTTCCCAGGACTCCCTAAGCTTCTGTAGTGTCGAGGAACAATGTGTGGTGAGAGTCTGGTAGATGCATGATATCTTTTTTTTCCCCAAGTCCCCCATGAAAACCTTGGCCTCCATGGGACTAAACTCTGGGATCATAATCCGAACCCACTATACTCGGTGTAATGGCGTGACAGAATTGCAAATATTTGAAAAATTGGGACCGAGGCATACCGTATTCCACTCGGAGGTCCTGAAAGGATTTAAGCGTATTACCCAACATGACATCCCCTAATCTCGAGATCCCGATTTCGTCCCAACCCCTTAATCTCCGAAGGGACTCCAGAGCCGGGAAGCGTCCATTCTGCCACAGCGGGGTTTCCGCAGTCAGTCTGCCCCACCATCCCATACGATGCAATGTCTGCCTCCAAATCTGGAATACCTGCTGAGTTGCCGGCGGCAGCCCCCTGCGAAGGTGCGCCACGTATAATATCTGATGTAAAGAGATGTTCCCCATCAGATAGCGTTCCAGGGCATATGCTGGGTCGCCCCTGTCCCGTACCTCCAGTCATTTAGAACCAGGAGATGAGAGGCCTGATAGTACGACAGGACATCAGCGGAAGCAAGTCCCCCACAGTACGTTGAGAGAAAACACGTCCGCAACGCCACCCGCACCACACCCCCCTCCCACAGGAATTGTCCCAGCGCTGAATTCTCCTGGCGAAACCACTGGGGAGATATAGGATAGGGATAATTCTGCAGTTGATAGAGTAATTGGGGGAGTGCCACCATTTTAAAAATGGCAGACCTGCCGTATATAGTGAGAGGCATACGGGACCAAGTCTTCACGTCAGTCCGGACCCTATCCCATACCGGTACCACATTGCGCTCCCAGGAGACAGCAGGGACCTCAGAGAGAAACACTCCCAGATACTTGATACCTCCAACCGCCACCTGCAGCGCCGAAGCCCAGTTGCCTACTCCGGCTGGATCCCCCAGCACCCACAGCGTCGATTTACGGGGATTAAGGTATAGGCCAGAGGTCTCATTGAAGATTTGCATTATTTCAAGAATACGAGGTCCCAACCTATTTAGGTTAGTGAGAAAGAACAATACGTCATCTGCATAGAGGGCTATTCTATCAGATGGACCCAGTTCCCATTCAAAACCTCTGAGTTGGGCGTCCATGCGGACCCAGGCCGCCAACGGCTCCATTGCCAAAGCAAATAGACATGGCGAGAGGGGACAGCCCTGCCTGGTTCCCCGCCTGATTGCAAACCTGGTCGAGATGTCACTCGCTACTCTCACTGAAGCCGTCAGGTCAGTGTATAGCAGCCCTACGTAGGACAGGAACCGAGGCCCCAAGTTTAGCCTGGGCAGCAGCGCAAATAAATAGACCCATCATAGGGAATCAAAGTCCCTATCAAAATCGGCTAGGAGAAGAGCTGCCTGCACCCCGAGGCCCCAGACGGCCGCCACCGCCACATGTGCCCTACGGATATTGTGCCTAGTGGCCCTATATGGCATGAACCCAGCCAGGTCAGGATGAACGAGGCCCGCAATATGGGGCAGAAGACGATTGGCCAGTGCTTTGGCCAAGATTTTGGCCTCCACGTTCAATAGGGAGATTGGCCTATAAAAAGCATGTTGGTCCGGTGGCCTCCCCGGCTTCTGGAACACCATTATTTCTGCATGCCTCCAATCTGCAGGGAGGCGGCCACGGTCCCGTGCCTCCTCCAGCGCCGCCCTGTAATGTACGCCCAATTGAGTGTGGTATTTCTTGAAAAACTCGCTGGGAAACCCATTCGGTCCTGGAGCTTTCCCGGTATTCAGTTCACCTAAGGCCTTCCCCAGGTCCTCCATGTTCAGTGGAAGCTCGAGATCTTCCTGGACCTCATCCGTCACCGCCCGAGGCGGCAGGTCCGCTATGAACTTTTCTACCATCTCCGCTGGGAGACATTCATTCGGGGCATATTGATCCGCATAATAGGATGCGAAGCTTTCGGCCAGCGGCCTCGGGTCCATAAGTGGGCCCCCAGCTGCATCCAGAAGCCCTGGCAAAGTCTGAGCCTGGAGTGTGCCCTGACAAAGCCAATGCAGCATCGTTCCAGACTTGTCCCCCCACTGATAAATTCTACTGCGCGTCGCCAGCCAAACCTGGCGAGCCTTGTCTAGTAGCAATGACGAATAGGATTGCTGAGTCAGTAGAAGTTGTGCCACCATCTGACTCTCTCCCCCAACACTACAGCGCCGCTCCAGGGACTCTACTTCTGCTGCTACGCGCTGCAAGTCTACCCTATGCTGTCTGCGCGCTGCCGCACACCACGCAATGTCCACTCCCCGCAGCGTGGGCTTCAGGGCCTCCCACACTGTCCCTGCCGCCGGGACCGATCCAACGTTATCAATCAAAAAGTGAGTAATGGCCTCCCCCATGTGTTTCTGATAATCCACCTTGTGCAGGTGCCAGGTGGACAGGCGCCACCGAAACGGCTGCCTTGCCCTACCCAGCTGGAACTCAATACGCACCGGGGAATGGTCGGATAGCCCCCGCGGCAATATGGCCGCCGAACCTACCCTGCCAATAACTGTTCGAGGGACGAAAATATAATCCAGCCTTGAGAAGGAGTTATGGACTGCTGAAACATAAGTGTATTCCCGCTGAGTCGCGTGCAGATACCTCCACGTGTCTATCCAATCTAAGTTGGTAACCATACCCCCAATCTAGTAGCTACTGCTGACCCCCGCACTCCTCCCGGCCTACACCTACCCACCAGGCCATACATGACTTCATTCCAGTCTCCTCCCACCACTGCCAATGACTCGGGAATGTCGGCCCAAAGTGTGAACAATCTTTCTATCAAGGACCATTGTAAAGGGGGTGGGGCATACACGCTGCCAAACACAAAAGTCTCCTTCCCAATCGTACCTCTGATGAATATGTACCTGCCCTGTGGATCTGCCCACTGGGTGAGGTGGACGTACATGAGCCTGCGATGCACTAATATGGCCACCCCCCCGAGAGCCTCTAGTGAAACCTGCATGAAAGACTTTCTGATAGCCAAAGCGCTGCAAACAAAGGGTCTTGGTACTCATCTGATGAGTTTCCTGCAGCAATAGAATATCCGCGCGCTCCCGCTTGGCCTGTCGCAACACAGCGCCCTCTTTATTTGATCCAGCATACCCCTCACATTCCAACTGAGGCTACGAAGGGCAGCCCCAACATCACTCACATTAGCTTCTGCGCCCCCATCAATGAACCACAAAGGGGAATGCCCTTGCACTGAGCACCACTCGCGCATGCATACCAACCAACCCACCCCCCTGTGCACCAAAAAACTGCCCCCCCCCAACTCCCGGATCCCGACCCCATACCTCAAGAACATTGAAGTATCTATTGCGGCGTAGGTAGCCCATGGTCCAAAACAGAGGACCCTAGCCCAACCCCACCAATGGATCCCCCCCACACAACCCATCCTCGAACCTCCCCCTTAACAAAACCCAACCAGGAGTAAAGACCGCCCCCCACATTACCCGCCCACCCTGCATATCACAAATATTACTTCACCACATACTTTCACAGTCCGTCCTGGCCAGGTATTCTACTATAGCAACAATAGTCTGGCCTCGGCTGAAGGAGCCAAACCATATTCTCTATACCCACTGGACCCGTAGTTAGAGCGCAACAATAGGAGGATCCACCTCACTCCTAGAGCCCCCCTCCGCTCCCCCCCCCCAAGTCTGAGCGTTTCCGGGACCAGGAGCGCCAGTTCCCCCTACTTTTCAGCCCTCGGGCCGTCCGCGGCTGTTCTCCACTTTGCGAGGCGTTGGAGTCCCTGCCCGGCGGGGTATGGGCCCGCACCTTAACTGTCTCGTCGGTCCATTGGAAAACCTCTTCAGGAGAATCAAAGAAGTGTGTGCGAGACTGGAACACCACTCTCAAATGGGCTGGATACGGTAGAGCATATGGAAGTTTGAGGTCCCGCAGCCGAGCTTTGGCCACCATAAATGATTGGCGCTGCTGCTGCACCATCCTTGTATAGTCAGGAAAGATAAGTATCCGCTGGTTCTCGTAGAGGATAGGATCACTTGCTCGAGCCTGTTGTAAGATAGTATCCCGGTCATGATAGTTCAACAATTTGGCAATCACCGGCCTGGGGCGGGACCCAACCGGCGACTTCTAGATCAGGGCGCTGTGCGCCAGCTCAATGATAAAGCAAGTGGAAAGAGAGTCCGGAGGGAGCCAGCTCATTAGCCATTGCGTCAAGAATGTCTCCATACTACCCTTCTTGCAGCCCTCCGGGAGCCCCATAAAGCGCAGGTTGTTCCGGCGGGCCCGGCCTTCCACATCCTCGGCCCGATGCACCAGGATGCTCTCCATGTTAGCTACTTTACGCTTCAGGGTCCTCACATCGTCCTCCACGCTCGATATCCTCGTTTCGGCCTCCCCGATGCGGGCCACTGCGTTGCACAGATCTTGATGCAGCAGGGTAACGTCCGCCCCCACAGCCCCAATTTTGGCATCTAGTGCATCCCGGGATTGATTTATAGCGGCCAACAGCATTGCGTTACCAGTACCAGGGCCCGGGGGCCCACCCGCTGCCCCGGCCCCTCCATTTGGCTCCTTATACTTGTCTATGGGCCCATGCTTCGTGGCGCCCTCTCCGCTCCCACCATGCGTCATCTCGGTACTCTGGGGCACTCACCCGCACAAATGGTCTGCCGACCAGGGCCCCACACCGCTTGTCTCCGGAAAGGTCAGAATGCAGGATCACCCCTCCGCAGCCTGCGCTAGGCCCCTCTCCAGCACCAGAGGCCAATACTCCAAGCCCCACTGCTCCATTGGCAGGGCGCTACTATGGTCACGGGCCCCTCACAGGAGCCGACTGTTTCTGGAGCAGATATGCCAGGCCCAGCCACCAAACCGCGCCCCACAACACTCAGTCCAGGCCCTCTCCACAGGCCTCAGCCCCCAGGATCTCTCCGCCTCTGGTCAACAACTCGTCGTTGGGCGGGGGGGCCACCGCCACCACCTTCAAGGGCCTTACTCCACGGGCAATGAATCACACATGCAATGAGCCCAGTACTGTAGGTGCTGCACCAGGCACAACCAGCCCAGGGCCCCAAAGGCCCCCACCTACTATGAGGGCGCCCCCAAATGCTGGCACCCTGTCGGCCTGCAGACCCCCCCCAGCCGTGCTCCGCAATAGTGTCCAGTGCCTCCCCGGTCCTCACGGGTCCTAATACGGCACCAGCACACGAGGGCAGACCTGCCTCCTGAGCCCCCACGGAGTCTCGCCCCACCAGGAAACCGCCTCGGGTGTCACCAAACTGTGGTTCCCGGCTTTGCGGCCTACCTCCGGCCGGGCAATCATCAGGGTCCAAATGAAGATCTTAAAGGATCTGGCCACCACACAGCTGTCCATGCACCTCCAGTCGCCACCAGGGAAGGCTTCAGGACTCTGCTCACATGGGCCAGGCGCCAGCCCGCCCGCTGAGACTCCTCCTCCGGCTGCCGTCGCTCGTGTACCGCGGCCGGGGACCCGAAAATCGAGGCACCAGCTGCCGCAGGATGGACCAGGCATCAGTCCGGAGCTCCTCGCTACTGGCCGCCCAGCCGCTCCCGAAGTCCGCAGAACCGCACCGGAGCTGCACCAGCAGTCTATGCACCTGTACCCCACCTCTGAACTGCACAGGGGCGTGGGGGAGCAGGATAAGTGAAGGATGTATAGCTGGCGGGACGGAGCTATTCTAAGCTGCATCCGCCATGATAGCCGGCTAGGCCACGCCCCCATCGCTGGTTTTTAACGCCTGAATAAAACCTGACTTAGCCATTTTTACAATGATAGGAGGATTGTGAGGCTGAATCCACACCTGCCTATTAGCAATCTGTCCATTAGCGCTGTTAAATCATCGCTGGATTTCACACGCTATTCCTGTGAATCACCCTCTAACACTGGAATTATATTGCCTGTTAGCAAAACGTTGTTAATATGTTGCTGACACGGCGATGTAATCCAGCAATGGACTAAATCGCGCTAAGCGCGATTTGCGATAATTATCGCATCTCCTTGTTATATGCACCCATATTTTTGACAGAAGTCTTTTAGTAACGAGTTCCAAAGAGATTGGGTAGTATCTGAGACAGACATGGCTTCATATTGGATGTGAACCTGAAAACTTTCCTACTCTTGAGGCTTATACATCCAGAGATTTGCAAAGAAGATGATAAGTAGGCTGAATTTTGCTGCTGGATAGCTTAAAATGTAATGCAGACACATTTGAATTGTATTCATTCTTCAGCAGGGAACCACTGTAATTCCCAATAAATTCTTGTAATGTGGTCACGTTTTTTGTGCCATACATGTGACTGGCAACAGAGTTTTTCGAAGCTATATGTAGTGCCAAGGTGGATTTGTTACTACCTGTCACAATGGAGTATTCATAGTCAACTAGAGAATGGCTCATGAAAATTTGATACCGTGCTCAATGTCTGAACCATTTCACCTAAACTGTTTAATGGACATTTTCAGAATGATTGGCATTTAGCGTTTAATAGAACCCAAATCATAGAATGTGTTTTTATTCGAAAATGTCTTTTACATGTTTATTTTCTAAGGTGTAAACTCAATAGTTAAAGGCCTTACTTTCAGAAACTGTTTTATCTGAGTTATCTATTCAGTTATTTACTTCAGGAAACATTATTTCCCATTAATATCTTTCACATTGTCAAACAACCACTTTAAATACTTCTAATTGGCTGATGCCTCACCAACCATAAACCCCATCATCCGTGACTACTCAAAACCCCTAAATATGTTCAGTGCCTTTCCTTAAAACACTTTCACCCCACCTACTCTACACCTGTTCCCGACTCCTCAAAGTTCTTTCTACCTCTAAACTCCACCCATCCCAGAAACCTAAAAACTCTTCACTGCACCGAATCTCGACCCATTACTGAACGGTAAAAGCCATTTCTACCCCTATACTCAACAAATCCCTGAACTGTAACACCACTCACTACCCCTAAACTCTATCCATTTGTGAACTCTATAAACCTCTTACTGTCAAATTTTTCCATCAGGCACATGGCGGAATTATATTCCCGTTGGTGCATGCGAGGCTCTGTAAGTGCACGCGAGGCTCTGTAAATGCATGCTCACCTTTTCTTGGTCACCGTTGTGTGACGTCATCAATTGCGAGCGGTCGCATCTCAGCTTCTTGCATAGAGAAACAGGTAAATCAATTCGAAAATAGTTTTCACGTGAATAGTCTACTTAAACAAATTGCTCAGTTTGTTTTTTAGTGTGAAATGCATTTTTTATTTTACTTTTTTTCTTCTTCAGTAGGGAAGTGTCTCAAAGACTTCAACTTCGTTTGTCTGTCCAGAAGACTTCTCCCAGTGCTGTGTTCATCTCCTGGTTGCTCTGAGTTTGGATTTTCAAAGTGAAAGGATCAGTCTCTCTTGGTCTGCAATTCCTGCTGCACATATACTTTTGGATTTTAAGGACTTGTTTTTGTGACATAACTACAAGTAAGTTCAAAAACTGTTGGATAAGGTTGTTTCATGAGGCAAGAATGAAGGACAAAACAGTGACCTTTTATGTGAAGGGGAGGGAGAGAAAAAGAGGTGGCTAAATTTCAAAATTTGAACCTACATAACTTGGAATCAATCCAGGTTCCCTGCCTTTCCAAACTGTGTGGACTGATTTATTTCACAGATACCCCTTTTTCTTTATTACCACATATGAGCACACTTTAAATACTTGAATTCAGGATGTGCGCATTACAAGCACCTCTTATATTTGATTTACTAGACTGTAATGTTGCTCCTTCTATATTAAGAATGTCTGTCATGTTTAGGGTTTATATGACTACTGAATAACATTGTAATTGAGGCGGTGAACCATGAATGTTTAGAAGAAACAGTTTTAATAAATGTCTGTCTGTTCAGTAATTTAATCTGTTATACTAAGGTGAAACATTTCCCGCATGTAAAGGAAATACACTTGTTTGGATTTGGAAGAGAGTATCATATGTTTGCATTAAGGTTGTTGCACTATACACATGGCATGTACTATTGGAGTCATATGACACACATGGCTCAGCTCTGCTTGGCCCACTCTTCTAATTTGCCCATGCGCCCTCCTCTCTTTGTGACTTGGGCTCAGTACATGGGGCTATCAGTCATTTAATAAAATGATTTGCAAAAGGTGAGGGCTTGAAGCATGAAGCTCTACCCATATGCACTGATTTGACAACTTTACCATAAAGGCTTCTTGTAGCAGAGACTAATAAGAGTGTGTACAGTGAAAATACATTTAAAATAAGTGATCCCAGGGCTGGGACACCAGGCTGTTCTGTTGTATGTCACCTTAGTCATGAGTTCCCGGGAAGACTAAAAATGCCTGTTGAGACAGGCATGGGTGTAGCTTCAGCTGGAGTGTATGGGGTGTGACTTCCCCCAAATACATTCTTAGTTTGGTGGTTGGGTCTCGGTGCCCTAAGTCAATCTGCTATATATGTGCCGGTTTTTCTCACTGTTCTCTTTTCACTAAGAGATTTTAACTTGTTTTTTGGGTCAAAATGTTAAATATATTAGTGACTAGTTATCAAAAAAGTAGTAAGTCTGCACCTACAACAGTACTCCTTGAAGGAGTGCAAATGTACTACTTTTTTGAAATTCACAAACATTGGCATTAGTAGGCTTGGAAAGCTACACCAATCTGAACTTTCCAAGCATACTGCCGACAATCATATAACCAAAAGGTGACGCAATGAATGCTTGCAAATAGTCTAGCCAGTGCCAATCGCTATGGGTAGCATCCCAGCCCATCATTTTTTGCCCATTGTGCAACTCTGGAAAGATGCTCACCTTGGCAAATCAGTACTGACCCTGTTCCTCATGGAAAAAGTCCACCTCAAACCTTGGTTATCTCACCCCTCCACCCTGCAGCTGACTGTTTTTCAGTTGGGAAATTTGCGATTCACACCTCAAATCTCACTGACTAAGCTACGCCCCTGCACTCACCACACCACAACCTTGCCAGCATATATATGTACCACCTCCTCAGAGCAGGTGGAAAAGGTATGCATAAAACAGCATGGGAAGGCGAATTCGGTGTAGTTTTACAACTGGAAAAAATCGACCTACATGGTAATTCCACATTTCCTAGGGTTTCGCTCAAAGCTACACAGTAATTGGGATATTTTATTTGGTGGTAATCTGATTTAAAATGTGATTTTACCACATCTATAGTACTGAGTCTAGGAGGCTTAACTACAATCACAAGTCTGTGTTGGGACATTTGCAGCACAAACCCAGCCACCATACACCCCATCTTGCTTTTCGATGGTCAAATGCCACATTTTACCCCAAACAAAATACATCCAAAATCCATATCTCAGTTGTGGACTTGGCCCTCTCTGCTGGGTCCTCCCAAAACTTGTTGCCTTCACTTTAGTTTTTGCTGAATTCGTTTTTGTTAGCCAAAGGACTCTGTGTACTTTACCAATGCTAACCAGTGCTAAAGTGATGGTGCTCTATTCTCTAAACATGGTAAAATTGTCTTACACGCAAGTGGCTAATTTAGTTACTTGTAAGTCTCTAGTAAAGTGGTACTACATGTGCCTAGTGCCTGTAAACTAAATGCCACTAGTGGGACTGCAGCCCTGGTTGTCACACCCACTTAAGTAGCCCTTTAACATGTCTCAGATCTGCCAATGCAGCCTGTGTGAGCAGGTTTTAACTGCTATTTTGACCTAGCAACATAAACATTATGCCAGGGCAAAACTTTCCTTTTTAATACATAAGGCAACACCTCAAACGAAGACTCTAACTTGTGCAGAGCGGTTACACCGCCCTGCGCGCTAAAGAGAAGTATTGTGCTTGATCTACAAGCGTTTTTAATAATTCCTCGTTTTTCATTTTATTTAGCTTTTTAATTTATTATTCCCCTGTTTTTAAGGGCTGCTCCCCCATACTTGCACAATAATCGGTTTTGCACCGCATTTAGCGGGTCCCTGATCCTTTCTTTCTGCCCTTGGGCAGTTGAATTGTTTGGCGGCCATCTTTGGTGAGGGAAGCTCGCCAGTCGGGCAGTGCTCGTTCTAGCGCCCTAGGACGCTCGACCCCCTCATAAGGAGAGTAAACCCAGGGCTCTGCCTTGCTGGCAACACCTCAAACGAAGACTCTAACCTGTGCAGAGCGGTTACACCCCCCTGCGCGCTAAAGAGAAGTATTGTGCTTGATCTACAAGCGTTTTTAATAATTCCTCGTTTTTCATTTTATTTAATTTTTTAATTTATTATTCCCCTGTTTTTAAGGGCTGCTCCCCCATACTTGCACAATAATCGGTTTTGCACCGCATTTAGCGGGTCCCTGATCCTTTCTTTCTGCCCTTCGACAGTTGAATTGTTTGGCGGCCATCTTTGGTGAGGGATGCTCGCCGGTCGGGCAGTGCTCGTTCTAGCGCCCAAGGACGCTCGACCCCCTCATAAGGAGAGTAAACCCAGGGCTCTGCCTTGCTGGCAACACCTCAAACGAAGACTCTAACCTGTGCAGAGCGGTTACACCCCCCTGCGCGCTAAAGAGAAGTATTGTGCTTGATCTACAAGCGTTTTTAATAATTCCTCGTTTTTCATTTTATTTAGCTTTTTAATTTATTATTCCCCTGTTTTTAAGGGCTGCTCCCCCATACTTGCACAATAATCGGTTTTGCACCGCATTTAGCGGGTCCCTGATCCTTTCTTTCTGCCCTTCGGCAGTTGAATTGTTTGGTGGCCATCTTTGGTGAGGGAAGCTCGCCGGTCGGGCAGTGCTCGTTCTAGCGCCCAAGGACGCTCGACCCCCTCATAAAGGAGAACATGCTGACGCGCAGCAGTCACGCGCAGCAGGAACGCCGGATCACTGCCGGAGTCACGCCAGAGTCCAGCCCGTCTGCGCCCGTCCGCGCTGAGGACGGGCTGCAGGACGGGCTGCCTATCGACATCTCGCATTCCAGCTCAGGTTGGTTAAATCATGACCTTTCTTCCAATCGTCTGAAGTACTCCGCACTTACTTTAGCATCCTTGCGATCCCGTACACCCGTCTCCTGTACTACCTGTACTCTGCCTACCCATTACTTCACCTGTGCAGGCTGTGGCTTCTCTACCGGCAAAATGTCACTTTCTAAGACACAAATTGCTAAGGCACATCATCGGGGCAAAAGGAAGGCCATTAAGAAACCTCAGCCTTCCCCTCCTCTCCAATTTTGGAGTATTAACTGCAGATCGCTCCCCAAAAACAAACTAAATTTGTTTGACTTCATAAATGAAGAGTCGCCAGACGCATTGTTTTTAACTGAGACCTGGCTTCACGAAAGCTCTGGACCTGACATTGCTATAGCGGTTCCTAACAACTATATGATGGTACGTCAGGACAGGGCTTCCGGGAGGGGTGGAGGGATCGCTATTATCTTTAAATCCACTTACCAATGTAAGTTGGAGTTGTTTACCCTCCCTGGATGTGAGGCCGCTCTATTTAAATTAACGATTGGCCCTCAACTAACGCTTACACGTCTTTTAATATATCGGCAATGCTGGCCCTTGGATATCGTCTCTGGCCGATATTATATCTCCTGTATTACTTAAATCGGCTAATTTCACCATTCTTGGTGACCTCAACATCCATCTTGAGGATGTTGAAGGTACCCTCAGTCAGTCGTTACTGTCAGATCTCGAAGTTTTTAACCTCCTACTTCGAAACTCTGGGGCTACCCATTCAGCAGGTCACCTGTTAGACCCAATCATTTCCAATTTACCTTATGATTGTTCCCATAGGGCCCGCCCACTAGAATGGACTGACCATTTTGCGGTACATTTCATGTTACCTCTTTATCCATCTAATGCTAAGCCTTGTGCTGGTAAGAGCAAGCCTTCTTATCGGTGGGACAAGCTTAATATGGCGGCATTTAATCAACATCTTTCTGAATCTATCCCGATTCTGGAAAAATCTGGATCAGAATCCAATGCCGCAGTTTCCCAGTGGCTAAGGGACGCTGTAACTACACTTCTCCCTCCTATATCTAATAACCACAGATCCCTTCATCCTCCCGCACCTTGGTTCTCTGAGGAGTTAAAATCACAACGAGCCAAGTGCAAGGCATTAGAAAGAAAATGGAGGCGTTTCTATTCAACCCTCAGTAAGGCAGCTTATAAAGAAGCACTAAAGAGCTACCATGCTAACTCTAAATTGGCCAAGGCCACTTTTACGGCATCTGCGATCACTCCGGCTCAGAATTGTCCGCGAACTCTTTTTACAATGGTAAAGAAGCTAACAGGAGCAGATACGGTACCTTCTCCTCCGGCCCTGGACAAACCACAGTGCGATGCCATTGCTGATTTCTTTATTTCTAAGGTGGAGTGTATTCATGAAATTTTGTCAACCTCCCCGCCATCTGCTGAGTTCTCACTGGCGGCTACTTCTGGCAGTCTTCCCCTCCCTTCAACGATCATCAACGACTGGTCTTTGTTTGATGACACTACCTTTCTATCGTGCCTGAACAGTATCAGGTCAGGCTCCCCTCGGGACCCTGTCCCTCTGAAAATTCTAAAACTGTTGGACCTCGAGCCACGGAGAGTCCTAATGAGACTTTTGAATACATCTCTTATAAAGTCTACGATGGCACAGAAGTGGAAGCATGCCATGGTCGTTCCCTTGTTGAAAAAGACCGGCCGGGACATCACGAACTTAGCCAATTTTAGGCCCATATCCCTGCTGCCTGCATGTTCTAAAATTTTAGAACAACATGTGAACACCCAGCTTAATTCGTTTGTCGAAAATGTGGGATATCTTCATCCATCCCAATCCGGGTTTCGCGCACATTATTCCACTGAATCCGCACTCCTTGGGGTGACGGAGAGGCTTCGGCACGGTGTCGATCGCGGGGAGACCTTTGCACTCATCCTTTTGGATTTGAGTGCAGCGTTCGATACCGTGTCTCATTCCATCCTTCTTGACTCTCTCCGCTCCCTTGGTGTTGCTGGATCTGCGCTGGCCTGGATTGCCTCCTTCTGAGGCGGACGCACCTTTCAGGTGTTTTCGACAGAAGCTGAATCTGCTGTCTATTCATCAGCATACGGCGTCCCCCAGGGGTCGATTCTCAGCCCTCTGCTGTTTAATATCTATATCAGACCCCTTGCCACCATCGTGGAGGACGCCGGCCTAACAATCTATTCGTATGCTGACGACACGCAGATTGTGTTCTCTCTCTCTAGCAGTGAGGGCCATGAGGTCTCTGCCTTGAAGTCTGGCCTATCACGCGTTGCTGCCTGGATGCACGACCATCTGCTCAAGCTCAACGGTGATAAGACCGAGGTTGTTATTTTGGGCAAGAATAAAGATCTGTGGGGCCCTCGACACTGGCCCTGTAATATGGGTCCTCAGCCGAATCCAGCCCCCGTAGCCCGCAACCTCGGTTTCCTTATTGACGATAAGCTCTCAATGAGACCGTAGGTAACAAAGGTCGCTGCAATCTGTTTTTCCACCTTAAGATGGGTGCAGAAGATCTTATGGATGTTACCTTGCTCTACTCGGAGAACTGTCGTCCAGGCTCTTGTGATTTCCCGCATCGACTATGGGAATGTGCTTTATCTTGGGGCCGATAAGGCCACAATAAACAAACTCCAGGTGGTGCAAAATTCGTCAGCTCGCTTATTGTGCAATGTACCCCGGAGATCTTCCACAGCTAAGGCTCTGCGTGACCTTCACTGGCTTAAGGTCCCGAACCACGTACAATTTAAAACATTATGTCTTCTTTTTAAAATTCGGCATGGTTCTGCTCCTAAATACCTGCAGAACCTGGTCCAAGTCTATGAGCCTGGTCATACCTTAAGATCTTCTACCAGTGGTAATCTCTTGGTCCCTAGAATTAAATTGGCCAAAATGGGTGGCCGCTCATTTTCTTATCTTGGTCCAAAGATGTGGAATGCTCTTCCGCCGGCTTTGAAAGCCGAGACTGATCTCCTCTTATTTCGGAAAAAATTGAAGACTCTTTTGTTTAATTGATCCTTCTGCACTGTCTGTTCTGTTTGGGCTTTTGCTTGCTTTCCTTCTCTTGTCTGTCCCTGGCGCCGGGAAACCCATTGAGGGTAGCTGTGCGCAATATAAGTTTAGATAAATAAATAAATAAGTGACCCCTAGGGTAGTCCCTAAAAAGCCCAAATGGGAGGGCACAGTGTATTAACAAATTGAGACATGTACTTTTAAGTTTGACATTTCCTGATAGTCAAAAACTCTTCAATTCATTTTTCACTATTATAAGACCTACCTCTTCCATAGAATAACATTTGAGTTACCTTATAAGTATAATTTCCAAATTGGAACAGGTGACCAATTCATGTTTCATGTCTTTGGAATTGTAATGAAAAATGCTAACGTATGGCGATGCCGGATTTTAAATTACAATTTGAAAATGCCACTTTAAGAAGCTTAGCATTTTCCTGCCTTGGCCATTTGTCGCCTGTCTCTGGGTCACATGACTAGATGCAGTTGACAGGTGGGCTTTGTGTATTCCTCCTAGATAGCCTTGCAATGGCGAGCTTAGATGTGCCTGGAAGATCCATCACTGGCAAGATGAGAGGGAGGAGCTGGACTCAGCCCCACGTATACTTGAATAGGCTGTGTCCTGCCTCCACACTGAGGGCCCCATTCCCCCTGTGCTTTGTTTGGATCCAGGGCCAGGAAGGCCGGCACCAGTGCACTTCAAATGCCTGCCTCTAGCAGCTTCTCCTCACTTTAAAGGCACAACTAGGCATAAATGCTGGACCTCAGACAACAACTCTGCAGTACATTCCTACAAGGAAGAAGGACTGCTGTGCTGCTGAGAGGACTGCCACTCTGTTGAACTGCTGTTCAGAATGACTGCTACCCTGCTGTTCTGACCTACTCCCTGCTGCCCTTTTGCCTGGCTGAGAAGACATGAGTATCAGAATGACTCCAAAGGCAAGGTGACAGGCCTACTCATCTGAAGCTCCAGGGACACAAGCAGCTTCCAACAACCTTATACCTTCCCTTGGGCTCCGCCATTTTTGAGTTTACCCTGCGAATTGTGACTACCCCAGTCCTGGATACTTGGAAGTGGGTTGAGGTGATCTTCCAGACCCTGTGATCCAGCGGAACTAACACATTTCATCTTCAGCATGGTGCAAGCCCGAGCAGAACTGATGCATCACTGCTGCTGCCTGGATTAGATCTGTCGTAAAGACCCGCATCGCATTACAGCCCATCAGCAGAGCTACGCGCAACGTATCCTCAGTGCAAGCACTCGCATCCCTCATCAATGGCAGCCTCCTCAATGACTGGACTCTGCATCGCAGCCTTGCAGCTCCTCGGAACCGACGCATCACCTCGACTGTGCGATGTATCCTCAAAGCCAAACTTTTCATTGCAAGCTCACATCGACGGGATCTTTGACGATATAGGACCTCGCATTGCAGTGTTGCTCAATTTCGGAATAAATAGAATTGTATCGGCTGCACAATGTATCTTTGATGCAGATCCTCACATCACTCTGCAAACTATGATTTAAGGTACTTAACTGGGTCTCTGAAGCCGGCCCACACTCCATTGCGGTCTCCCTGAACTTGTGATTTGGTCCCGGTTGGAGAAACCAGGTATCAAGAGTTAGAGCTATGTGGTTTTTGATGCTATTTTCACTAACATCTTTAAAATTGCATATCTCTTGTTCTACTGGTTGGAGATTTGCAATTTGGGTTGTGTTTTATTCATTAGAGAGAGTTCTATTTTTCTAACTTGGTGTTGGATCCTTTTTGTGTGGTGTTTTTTCACTTTATTACTGATGAAGTGTTGAACAAATACTTTGCACATAGCTCCTAAGTTAAGCCTAACTGCTCTGTGCCAAGCTATCAGAGGGTTTAACACAGGTTAATTTAGGATTGGCTTGTGTCTCACCCTGACAAGGATTGTGGTTGCTGCTTGATGAAGTCTCACAACCCAGCCAACCAACCACCCAATGTCTTACACTCATCTACTTCCTTACTGAGTAGAACTCCAATTTATCATAGCCACACCACTTTGTTAAGATGTGTTCTTTATCTATGGGATGGTTTAAATAAAGTCTTATTATTTGCTTTCAAAATCTAGCCCTACTTCCATGTGTTTACATCGATGTATTTGCACATGCATTTAACCTTTTTCGATGTGTCTATGGTGGATGTGTGCATCGGACGGCTGGGTGCCGACCGATCTGCACATGCGTCGATTCGGCCACACCCCAGCGGAATGTCCGCCGTGGTGAAGGGGTTAAAAACGATTTGCATCATTAGGTAATTTCATTCAAAACAAATAAAACGCCTTCTATATCACCAGTAGAAAGATATTTCAAATATGTTTCTGGTGAGTGTAAATAATGGTAGAAGAGGGTTAAATATGCCAGGTCCCCACAATTATTGAGATTTGACTATAAAGTCACGATATATATTTCTGAGCAATAAGCTGAATATAGAAGATTTCAAATTGACTTTTATAATACATAGTAACCTGCAATTCCTATATAAAAGCGTGTATCTCATTTTCTTGTTACAGTCTACGTGTGGTGTCCGAGTCAACTGTGATAATGCACTTAAACAGCTTCTCAACTGAATTAGCTTATTTACCTTTGAGTTGTGACGTCACAGTTTTAACCATTCATCCCATTCCCTGATCTTACTCGATTTGGAGCAGTTTGCATATGGACTTAACTTATGGATTTAAATGTTGAAGGTATGTTTGAAAATACTTTAAATTCTTTATGCAGAAATGAATTGCTAGGCAAAGAGGCCATTGAAGACCGTTGCATTTTAAATAGTGACGTCACAATGCCTGTGATCACGGATAGATCCAAAACTAATTGCCATTGATCTTTTTTCCTATATGCACCTTCATATTAAACTCAGGATCATATTTCTGATGTGAGTAAATAACTAGGATTATTGACGATCTCAGTACCCAGATTAACTAGTCGCCATTGTCAGTTCACATACTTAAGTTTCTGTTAGTATTTGAAGAGAATAATTGCTGTCTAGATATATTTTTCATGCTCGTCTTTACGGTACACTTTTTCAAAGTGTGCAGGAAATTATAGGTTCGGATATTTTAACCTCATTTCTATACTCGTAAGTGCTGTGTAACATTCATCTGAGTAGAAATGTAGGCGAAGCACTTGTCAAGCAAGATTTGATTGCATTTCAAAATGGGAGTCTGGCAATTTTATAATTGGATAAAAGAATACTTAAGCCGTGAATTAAAACACAACTGTTTTATGAGTCAAAGGTTTCGGTTTCTGCTCTAACATAGCTGGAAAGCAAATGAGGGCATTTTAAGGTGAACTACAGTTAACTGCACACATGAAAGTTTAATTAAAACAGATATACATGAGTTGTAAAACTATATTACTAAAATGTCATAAGCACAATTTATGACCATTCTATAATTTCATGAATGGATGATTTACAATTATCATGGAAGGTTAGCCTGGCGAGGTGCATCTTTATATAATGCTCACTCACATAATCCAAAGTACGATTTCCAAATTAGATTTCTAGTTGCGATACACCAGTAATTCTTTTCAAACATGCAAATTACTTGCAATTTCAATATGCGCTACTATAAAAAACATAGGGGCATATTATCAAGAACAGGCGATAAAATTATTGCCGCTTTTTCGGCAGGAAACTGCCGCTAAAGCGGCGATAATGGGCTTGATAATATGCCCTTGTGAATTCCCATAGCAGTCCAGGTTAACACCAGAACCTGGGCTGCTATGGGAATTCACAAGGACATATTATCAAGCCCATTATTGCCGCTTTAACGGCAGTTTCCTGCCGATAATGCGGCGATAATTTTATCGCCTGTACTTGATAATATGCCCCTTATTTTTGGATGAAATTGAAAAATATCACATCCAAGTGAAATCAAAAGATGTTTTTCTCGCTACCATGGTGTTAATTATAGAATTTATTAAACCCTTTTATGAACAGTATTATGTGCATATATGTCAATAGCTGGTCTGCTAGTTAGGCAGCTAAGTAGTCGAATGATGGCATTAAAACATTTTAAAGTGCCCTGTTAATGTTTGCCTGCTCTTAGAACATTTTGTGACATAAACTTCATTCTTTCAGGAAAGCTAGACATCAAATAATCATGGCAAATTAGGAGGCCTCCCTGTTTGCCCTTGCAGTGCTTTATCCGGGTTCACAGCACTGACAACTTTTGATCACAGGATCATCTGTTCTGCTTTGGTTGCATTTACATGGAATGCAGCATCTGGGATAGTCAGGGCCGAGCCACGTATGCCATTTCCACGCAATCTCAATCACGCATGCCCTAACCACGTATGTGCCTTAACCACACATATGGATGGGTAAGGCAGTGTTCAATCTAGATGCCGGGATGGGCAGGCCCAGGAAAAGGAAGGAGCGGAGTGGACGTAGTGAGGTAAGTAGGTCTGGGGTTGGGTTTTGGTGGGTTAGGCGTAGATTTTAAGGGTTGGGGGAGTTGTTAGGGCTTTGGGGGGTAGGATCATATTTAGGGCTTGGGGAGGAGGGTCAGGGCAGTGTTTAGGGCTCAGGGAGGTCTGGTAGTGTTTAGGGATGGAATGGTAAGGGTAGTGTTAAATGTCAGTGGTTCGGGTGGGGATCGTTTTTATGGCTCAGGGGCATATAGGGGGTAGTTTGTAGGACACAGGGCAGGGGTTGTGGTGTGATCTTTACCACACGTCCCTTTACCAATCATGCATTTAACATGAACTTGTTTGGTAAAAGTATGCATGGTAAAGGCATGTGCTGTAAAGGAATGCATTCTTCAAGCGCATTAATTGTTGAGACCGCTTAGTAGTACATACTTGGCGCCATTGCCGGCGTGCGATTCGACCACGCCCCCTTGGAGGCCACGCCCCTTCTGCCCAGGTATTTAAGCGGAAACCACTGCGCTGCCTGCCAGAACCCCGAACCTCCTGAGGCGAAAAGCCGGGAGTTAGAGATAAAAAATTGTTTTTATACTTTGTGTGTCACTCTGTTATCCTGCTGATTTTAAAAGCACTCTCACCTGTTACACAGGACTCGCTACCGCTAAAATCACCGCTCAGCTGCCCCAGCGCTGACAGCGGGTTTTCTCCAAAACAAACATACTTGGCGCCATTGCCGGCGTGCGATCCGACCACGCCCCCTTGGAGGCCACGCCCCCTTCTGCCCAGGTATTTAAGCGGAAACCACTGCGCTACCTGCCAGAACCCCGAACCTCCTGAGGCGAAAATCCGGGAGTTAGAGATAAAAAATTGTTTTTATACTTTGTGTGTCACTCTGTTATCCTGCTGATTTTAAAAGCACTCTCACCTGTTACACAGGACTCGCTACCGCTAAAATCACCGCTCAGCTGCCCCAGCGCTGACAGCGGGTTTTCTCCAAAACAAACATACTTGGCGCCATTGCCGGCGTGCGATTCGACCACGCCCCCTTGGAGGCCACGCCCCCTTCTGCCCAGGTATTTAAGCGGAAACCACTGCGCTGCCTGCCAGAACCCCGAACCTCCTGAGGCGAAAAGCCGGGAGTTAGAGATAAAAAATTGTTTTTATACTTTGTGTGTCACTCTGTTATCCTGCTGATTTTAAAAGCACTCTCACCTGTTACACAGGACTCGCTACCGCTAAAATCACCGCTCAGCTGCCCCAGCGCTAACAGCGGGTTTTCTCCAAAACAAACATACTTGGCGCCATTGCCGGCGTGCGATTCGACCACGCCCCCTTGGAGGCCACGCCCCACCTCTCATCTACTTACTGCATGTGTCATTTCCGTACGCGCAGCGGACGGGCGCAGCGGGCGCGCCGTTTGCGCGCCGAAGGCGCGCCTAAGGCAAGCCCGTCTGCGCCCGTCCGCGCCTGGACCGTGCCCAGGGCCAGTCCCCCTGCCCGTCCGGCTGTCTCTGTCCGCACCTGCTGGACTAAACCCCAACTACTCCTCCTAAACCTCACAACCTGTTCTACTTCTATACGCTGTAGCCCTGACCACTTGGAGGACGCTCCTTTTCACTGCCCTCACTGTAATTTTACGCTTCCGCCTTGGAGCATTCGTCCCCCTCCCCGCCCCAACATGCCTAACCGCCTGTCTCATCCCCTGACGCTGAAAGCAGGCCTGGTTAATTGCAGGTCACTGCCCCGCCATGCAAATGACATTTGGATGTCTATTATCTCTGACGAATGGGACATTCTATTTCTCACTGAGTCTTGGATCACAGACTCCTCTACCCCTGATATCCACCTTGCCACCCCGCCAGGTTACACCATAAAGGGCATCAATCGAACTGGGGGCAAATCAGGAGGCAGTTTAGCCATCATACTCAAATCCCATCTGCATCTGACCACCACCAAACTGACAAATATCGGGATAATTGAAGCTATGTACTTCTCTGTCTCGGACTCCGCGGCAGTAATATTAGCGGGTATATTAGTCTACAATCCCCCTACCGCTTCCACTCTCTCACTTACTGCACTTACTCACCAGTTGGCCGATCTCTCTCTCAAACACCAACACTTCTTGGTGTTGGGTGATTTCAACCTTCATGTTGATAATTCTCTCTGCCCGAAAGCTAGCAACCTGACGGAAACTATGCAGAGTCTGAACCTACTACAATTAGTCAAGGGCCCTACTCACATTGCTGGACACACCCTTGATCTAGTTTTTGCCAACTTCCCCAATATCACAGTCCTCCCTTCCCTCCCTCTCACCTGGTCTGACCACTATCTTATCCCTTTTTACCTTGCATTGGGCTTGAAACCCTCCCCTTCGGTACCCAGAAAGGAGCCGAGGAGAAAGTGGCATAAGGTCACATGTGCCACCTTAGACCCTCTATTCCACTTTCAACCGGACCCCCTTTCCATTGACATTGACGGTAATGTTTCCAGGCTCAATACCGCACTAATCCAAGCCATTGACTCCATCGCCCCCCTCAAATCCATCTCCTCCGCCAGGTCCCGGCCTTCTGCTCCTTGGTTCTCTACCACCCTCCGTGAGGAAAAAAGTAGATGTAAGGCACTCGAACGCAAGTGGAGGCAGAACTACGACCCGGAAGCCAAAGTCATTTACAAATCCGCTCTGAAAAATTTCCTTAAACAAAAAAAAACCACTATGAGAGACCACTTCTCACTTCAAATTGCTAACGCCAAGAACTCATCTAAAATCCTCTTCACCATTGTCAAAGACTTCATCAACCCCCCCGCTAGGGCCACGCAGAACTCCGCTAGCCAGGCACTCTGTGATGGACTCTCGGACTACTTCCTTGAAAAAATAAATAAACTCTGTGCCTCATTCCCCAGTGGGTCAGCCCCCCAGTTCCCCAACACAAGGCCCCCTGTATCCGCCTCCCTACAGTCCTTCAATAAGCTGACTCTTGAGACAGCACTCAGGCTATTCACCCAATGCAGATGGGGTGCCCCTTCCGACCCTATCCCTGCCAAACTCTTGGGTGAGTTGGCCCCCTCCCTGACCAACTCCTTCCTCTCCATCTGGAATGCATCCCTCCACCATGGCTTCTTCCCAACCACGTGGAAGGAAGCACTGGTGGTCCCCATCTTGAAAAAGCCCGATGCCGACCCCACCATATTCGCTAACTACCGTCCCATCTCCCTCCTCCCCAAACCCGCCAAAATCCTGGAAAAGGCCGTGCAACTGCAACTTACGGAGTATTTGGAGAACAACTCTCTGTTGCATGATTCACAATCCGGATTTAGAGCAGGTTTCAGCACTGAGACGGCTCTTCTGGAAGTGGCTGAGACCATTCGTGAATGTGTGGATAGGGGCGAGGAGGCCATGCTTGTCCTCCTCGACCTATCCGCCGCTTTTGATACGGTCTCCCACTCTATCCTTCTAGACCGTCTCAAGCAGGTCGGCATCGGTGGCACTGCCCTCACCTGGATCGAATCCTTCCTCTCTGGAAGAAGTCAGAGGGTGATGCTTAGGCCTTTTAAATCAGAGGATAAACCCCTGCTGTGTGGGGTGCCGCAGGGTTCTGCCCTCAGTCCTCTGTTTTTTAACGTCTATCTAGCACCCCTGGCCGCCGTGGTGGAGGCCTGTGGAGTCAGAGTGGTCTCTTATGCTGACGATACTCAGCTGGTATTTTCCTTCAGAGACCACTCGGACTCCACATTTGCCAACTTCCGCCAATGTCTTGACAGCATTCGTGTCTGGATGACTAACAATCATTTAAGACTCAATGCGGATAAGACAGAGGTGCTGTTTTTTAACCAGAAAAATCCTATCCCCCCCTCACGGTGGTGGCCCACTGCACTTGACCCCGCCCCCTCCCCTGTCCATTCAGCTTGCAACCTAGGCTATCAGTTCGACGACTCTCTCTCATGTAAATCCCAAGTCAACAAGGTCACATCTGCCTGCTTCATGAAACTACGCATGATCAAGAAGATATTTCCCTACCTCCCCTTGGACGCCCGCCGAACAGTCACCCAGGCCCTCATCACGTCCCACCTGGACTACGCCAACAGCTTATACGCTGGCGCTCCTCAGTATCTGATCGATCGACTCCAGATCGTTCAGAACGCGGCGGCCAGACTGATCGGAAATATCCCATACCACCAGTCAGTCACCGCCTACCGCAAAGAACTCCACTGACTCCCCATCGCTAGCCGCATTCAGTTCAAGATCCTTACGCTCGCTTTTCGAGCTATCAACGACCTTGGACCCAACTACCTGAAAAAGCGAGTATCCATATCTCATTCCATTAGATCCCTGAGGTCTAACAACCTACGCCTCCTGGTTTCTCCTCGCTTTCGACGCGCCAGAATGGGCGGCAGAGGGTTCAGCGTTATATCTGCTAAACTGTGGAATTGTCTCCCTATCGATCTTAGGTTCTGTCCTTCTGAACCCATCTTCCGTGCTAGATTAAAAACCTGGCTGTTCTCCGCACTCTGATCCCCTTCATGTTGCTTCCTTCCCTCCCCTCTTCCCTTGAGGCTCTGGTTCTAGCGCCGGGACACCCCTTCGGGGGTAGCTGCGCGCTCTATAAACTACAAAAATAAATAAATAAATAAGTAGAGGCACGAGTGGTTTACCCTTGCATGCCTCTGTCATACAAACCTCGATCTCATGCCCTAAACAACAATCAGGGTCAAGGCTTGCTGTACTCAGGCTGTTCATAGTGGGCATGCATGGTCTCAATGTGATATGCGTATCTTGAAAACTAGGGGTCAAAAGTAATATAAATAGTGTCCATATATAGCGAACAGATTATGATAGTTAAATCAGTTTTTGTATATCAGGATATCAAAGGAAGGAAGTGCTATTAAATAAATAGATGCTTTTGTGTTAAATGATAAAAAGAGCAATTGGCTACATCTCTATTAAAGACTACCCTGGGATCCTTTCCATAGTTATATCTCATAGAGTGAATAGGCTTTGCATAGGTTAATTAAGAATTGTCAAGAGGAATGAAGTAGATTCAAAAGTAAGAGAATTATGACTTTGGAAATAGCTATTGCCATTCCATTCCATTCAACAAACTTTATTTCGATCATTGTAGACCATAAAAAGTAGATGATACAAATACATATAAAGCTACATTTGAACATTATAAAAAATTAATCTGCAATAAGTTATAAAATATAGCCACAATGCATTTTTGGTTTATCCAATATCATTACAACAGTTAAGAATAAGAATGACTAAGACCAAGTAAAAAATATTAAAATGTTAAAAAGGTTCAAATGAGACACAGTGCAAGAAGAAATATTTATGGTTGCGGTGGATCTAGCAATACCCTACGCCTAAGCCACATAGAATTGAGGAATCAGGACACGGCAAAAACTATGGGAGGGTGTGTGTCAAATCTTAGTATTCTATATACCTCCAAACACTGCCTGCAGCCCAAATTTTGGCAAAGTGGTATGCCCCAACGCCGTCTAGCTGTTTTATAGCCAGGGCAAAAGAAGAAAACATGAGTGTTGGACTCGGCAGGGCTATTGCAAGCAGGACCATTTCTTTGTGAATGCATGAACCGGGAGGGTCCCTATTCTAAACTAGACATACAGCTTCCTTACCATAGAAGCCGGTATATCATCCAGAAAAAACTCAAGGGGATACTGGGCTTTAATAGTAAGAAACTCAGCTGTTAGGTGCCCAAGTTTAGTGTTCCCCTGTAGATCAGCTAATTTGAGCGATCTCTAAGCTCCAACTAGTGTAAGTTGTGGAATTGTCGGGGACGCATCCTCAGGATAGCTCCATAGGTTAGGCATACCTATTCTAACGCATGCGTCTTTGATATATATTAAAATCATGGTAGTTTTCCGGCCCCGTGAGTCCCATAATCCCTTTGAGTTCAGATTGGTAGAATGCTAATTCAGGGGTCGACCACAGTCTACGCCAAAAGGTCAATGGTCTGGGTCCAATCTCCTCTGCAATGGGTTTAATTCCTAAATACAGTCACAGGGGGATGAGCGGAGTGCTTGGCAGTAGAGCTTTCTCAAAAATTGATTCTCTATTTTGGCCTGTCCACCAGAGGGACAGTGGCCCCATAATTCCGCCCCATACATTACAGCGCTCCTAACTTGTACAATATATATCTGAGCCACCAGTCAGGCTTTATGTAAGATGAGTTGCTAAAAGTTTTAGTGATTCCCTCAACCATCTGCGCTAGCCTCAAGCCTGCATAGTCTAGTTGTGGGCCCCATTCAAAGGTTTCGGAAAACGTGACACCAAGTTAGTTAAAGACAGTCACCCTTTTCAAGCAGGGTGCCATTTAAGGAGGGGTTTGGGCGATTGTTTTGCTGGGTTAAAGACAATAAATTTGGTCTTTGAAATGTTTATCTCCAGCCCCCCACTTTTACAAAATAAAGAGAAACTGTCCAGAATCCTTTGGATGCCGATAGCTGACTTAGATAACGACAAGGTGTTATCCGCAAACGTCATTGCTGGCACCTTGCCATGCACCTGCTCTGGGGCGTTGATGTCCACTATCTCATTTAGTTGGGCCACCAGAGCGTTGTTGAAGAGACAAAACAGGGTAGGGGCCAACACACACCCCTGCCTTACTCCTCTGTTAACTGGGAAGAGGGGGTCAATTCCCCGGATTTCTCGTACCTAACCTAGGTAAAACTACCTGTATGCAGACACATGAACAATGACAACAGGTAGGACGGGATACCCAGTTGTTCAAGAACCTCCACACATTGGCTCGGTGGACCAGATCAAAGACCGCTTTAAGGTCAACGAATATCAAGTAGAGGCTGCCACCCTCTATTGACACCGTCTTTAAGTATAATATTTGAAGCCTAAAGATTTGGTCAATGGTGGAGATATTCTTCCGAAAACCAGCTTGGTACGCACTCAGAATTTCACGCTCTTCCATCCAAGAGTGGAGACACTCTAGGAGAATCCTAGCGAACATTTTCTAGGTGACGTCAATCAGGCTGATTAGCCTATAGTTGGAGGGCAGGAGGGGTGAACCCTTCTTGAAAACTGGGAAGATTTCAGGCCCTAACCAGGTATCGGGGATCTTCATGCCAATCAGAATGGCATTGAATATTGCCCAAAGATAGGGTCCCCAAATGTTAGGTTCCTCCCGAGATAAGTCCCCTGGTATCTTGTCTAGTCCAGGGGCCTTTCCGAGGGGTAGCTTCCTGATTGCATTTAAAACTTCTGTTAGAGTGAACCATCAGGGGTCTTCAAGGGAAGTCCCTAGGATTGCTAAAGTTGTTTCAACTTTGGGTTCTGTAGCTTCCTTGGTTGAATACAGAGCTTGGATGTGCAACTTCCATGCGGCTGCAGCAATGTTTGGCCTCAAGGCTGAGTTTTTTATACTGCTGTCTATGCTCACTAGTGACCAGAACGTGTTCATGTCCCTGTTAGAGAGTGCTGTATTGATAGCATCCCATCTTTCAAGCTCCCATTTCTTCTTGGTTAACTTGATACTATCTCGATAAAGGGCCCTGCTTAACATGAATAAGGGTCTATCCTTATTTTAGATGGCAACTAAGAGGGCACCCTTTGCCTTGCAACAAGAATTGTTAAACCAAGTTTGTTTGGCACCCATGTTCACCTTGGAGTGTCGGAGGATTAAAAATATTAGTTAGGCTAGTTAACAATTCTGTGTAGAGCCTCAAGTCTACTAACGGTTTGAGGAGTATTAAGTGACGTGGTAGCCACCTCCCTTTCAATTAAGGGTGAAATGATTAGAGAATATAATGCGGCTGCCTTGCCTGGTGGCTGCTTTAGTGTTCCCCATCTGATTTTCCTTCTATTGTTGGCAAGTGTTAAATTGGTACTTACTGCGGTATCAATGGCCAAGGGATTGTAGAGTTCTGGAGGCTCCAGCTATACTATCAGGGCGTTGTGATCACTGTCAAGTCTGAGAATGACAGCGAAATAGACCACCCACTGCCATATACTTGTCTCCAATAGAATATTGTCCTGTTCTGTTAAAGGTTAGCTTACCTGGCTGGTCTGACTTGGTACGGCCGTTTCCCGCCCTCACAGATTGGGTTAGTGTTTCTGCATTTATCTGTAGAGCCAGGGGAGTCCAGGTCTTTACAGGTGGGATTTGAGGATCGGGGCTTAGCGAAAGACAATCCTCGTCACTAGAGGGATCATCAGCGGGGGCAGCGAGGGGCTCGTATTAAAATGTCCTCCTATTATCAGCCTTGCATTCAGGGGTGCTGAGTCAATAAAAGTGTGGAGTAAATCTGTAGTCGGGGATTCCTGTGTGATACTTCCAGGACGGCAATAGATGTTAATGAAGGCTAGTTCAAGTCAAGTCAAGTCAAGTCAAAAACAGCTTTATTCGATTTTGATAATAAAAAATCATAAAAGCACAATAAGACAATAAATATACAGTAACATCATTAATTCAATATATAAATGGGGTTAATAAGATTTAAAACACAATTAAAATCGTCATAACAAGGGAGAGTCACAGAGATTAGCACAGAATTATGTTAAAATTAATTCATTGTAATCCTGGATTTAATTATAGATTTTAAAAAAGATGAGACAAGGTACATAATCAGTTCGTCTTCCAACATTTTCAGTTTCATCAAAGCGGTCCTACATTGCCTAGGACCCAAGTTTTTTAAAAGTGGTCTCAAAAATCTTTTCCTGGGCAGGGTGTAAAATTTGCATAAAAGTGTACAGTGTAGGGTGGACTGTTTTGATACATTGTCACAAGGACAAAATATCAAGTTTTTCGACCAGCAGTTTAGATCCGGTAATGTTATCATTCTGAAAAAGGTGCCCCCCCTAAATCTTGTCAATAGCATGTGTGAATAGTAGCTTTGCACCATAATTAGATATTGCTAAATACCCTGCCCTTGGAGAATCAAATGATTCTCCATGACCGATGTTTTGCTTTTCTCATCCATCCACCGTTTGCTCTCTAGGAAGTGCAAGCATATGCGCTTCAGCTTCTTCCTAGGGACTGACGCTAAGCATTCTGGGGAATCAAAATATTCTATAAGCCCGATGTCAGTCAGAAAACTCTTAACGTAACTAAACCAGGGGATCCTAGAAACACCCTCTAGGCTTAAACAATCCAATATTGCGCTCCCTGTTCAGGCCTGTCTCCTCAGTTGACCACACTTTATGCCACAATAAGATGGGATCAACTTTGATTAGGTCTGAAATGCAATGTATGCCTAGTTCTTGATGGCAAACAAACGTTGAAGTGTTCACAAAGCTGTATGGTATTGGGATCAGTTATCCCCCAAAGACCTGCGCCATACATTGCTGTGGACACACATTTGGTTTTAAATATGTCCATTAGTACTGGAATTGGGCGACCCCCCAGTTTATTCGCAAAGCTTCGAACAGCCCCAATCCCTCTAGAGAGCGCCAGTTTTCTTGTCTCCACTGCCAAGGACCAGGTCCCCTTTTTGTTAAAATTAATTCCCAGGTATGAGAATATCCCTGCCGTGGCTATTTTGGAACCTGAAAGGAAAATCGTACATTTTAGGGTCTTCTTTGTGGTGCAGCACATGGTGAAGGTCTTAGCTATGTTTACCTTTAGGCCTCTATCGCTCATGTACTGGGAAAATTTAGTCATTGATCTTTGAAGGCCAATTTGTGTCCTGGCCATAATTACTGCATCGTCTGCATATAAGAGTATGGGGACTGGGGAATTATTAATTCTGGGATATTCATACTGATCTTCCATAAGGTGGGATGCTACACTATTTATATATAAATTGAATAAAAAGGGTGCTAGTATGCATCCCTGCCTTACCCCCCTTTTGTATATCAAATTTAGTGGTGCATTCACCCTTATTTCCATACCGCACCCTAGCCCCAGCCCCCCTATATAGTTCCTTTATGAAGACTAGCAGTTCTGGTTCAACTCCCAGTTGCAATAATATGGACCACAATTTGTCGTGGTTCAAACAATCAAAGGCCGAACTTATATCTACAAAACATAAAAATAAGTTTTCTTTTTTAGTCATAGTGTACTTAGAAATTATCAACGCTAAATGCAAGCCTTGCTCCATAGTTCCGAGTCCGGCCCTGAACCCATATTGAAATTGTGAGAAGACACCTTGGTCTTCCACCCAGGTCTGCAGTCTGTTAAGTATGACTCTCCCGGCGACCTTCATCAGTGAGTCCAATAGAGAAATTGGTCCTAACATTTTGGGTCACAGCGGTCGCCTTTCTTAAAAATTGGGATCACTATGGCCTCTTGCCATGTGTGAAAAAACCCATATCTATTACAGCTGTTTAAGACATTGGTTAAAAGTGGGGCCCATAATTCTATGTTAGATTTGAATACATCTACCGGTACCCCATCCGGTCCAGGCGCTTTCCCAGCGACACTAAAATTGATAGCCGATTGTACTTCTAATAGAGAAAATTTAACGTTTAAAGGGAAGGTTTTTTGAGCCATATCCGGAGTTCCGAATATTTGTTCAGTGTTCTCGATTTCATTTAGGGCATCAGCCTTATAAAGCTCACTAAAGTATGTTACCTATGTACTTTCTATAATTGCCACTTCTATTGAGTTTGATTCTTTATCTACAAAGAAAGGGGCGTTTACAGCCTTCCAAAACCCAATGTTATCTTTGGTCATACAGGCTTTATGTAACGCCTGCCAAGCTTATTGCTTCCGCTCACTTTCACTATTTTTTACTGCCAGATGGTAAGCAGTTCTTGCAGATCTTACAGCTATTTGATTTCATGGCAGACTTTTTAAGGATAACATTAGATGTGCATATATTTTACTGCACTCTGAGTTAAACCATCTTTTTTCAATAGTCCTGTCATGTCTCTGTGGCCGGGTTAGAAGATTTCGAATTTCTCCCGTAATTGTGAGGAAGGCCTCACAGACTTGAGAATCAGGTTTTTCCCCAGAGAGACATTATTCAAACTCCCTCTGTTTGTTATTGATAAGGTTTGTGAGAAAGGCTACTGGTTCTATTTTGTTCCATTTCAAAGAATATCCGTTCTTCTTTGCCAGGGTTAATTTATAACTATATAAAGTCTCCGTTAAGGTATTTGTTTTGCCCCGCGTCCCTGCAAAGAAGAGGGATAAACTCCATGGATGATGGTCACTCATGGCTATTTTGCATAGAGTATAATTAAGAATGCGACTAGAATGCCGTTTAGATATTAGGGCATAGTCTATGATAGATTGACATCCCCTCCCGATAAAAGTTGGCTTAAAAGGGACCGGTGGGGAACATAGTTCATTTATGAACCCCAGATCTAACTGAAATATTATATCATTAAAATAATTACCCAGAATTGTATGGGAAAAATGTGCACTGACATCCTCTCTATTAAAACCCAGACCACATATATTCAGGTGGCTATGTGGACACAGAAGGGAGTTAAAATCCCCCACCCAAATGACACAATTGTCACCTGTCTGATTTTCTTCGATACTGCTCAAATTTTGGGAAAGATCCACTAAAATATTTGTAATCTCTAGTTTGTGGGATATTATTATAAAAATTTACCAGAACTATTTTTTGATTTCTCCCATCAGTCATCAACAGTATCTGGTAATATTCAGACCTTGGTTCAAATTTTACCGTTATGCCATCCAAGAGGTTTTATATGTATGTGCAAAGGACCCCCTTGTTCCTGCCCCTTATCGTGTAAGTAGCTGGTGTATGGAAAGTACGTAAACCATTTATATGAATGGCATCCGTAGCCCAAGATTCCTGTAGGCATATAATTGAACATTTATGGAAGAGAGTTAGACAGTCAGGGTCATCAATCCTGCCCGATAACCCCGCAATGTTCCATGACATCAGTCTAATACTATCAGACATTTCTACATTTTTGTCAATTGTCCTGTCCATTTTCAGCTGGGAAATATCGGCTAGTATTCCTCCATTATCTGTCTCTATGGTCTCTACCTCTACCACAGACACTTCCAGCTCATCCTCAATACTAATAACTTCAATGCTACTGTCTGAGAGATAATTACTAAGGTTGTTATGATCAATATTGTTTTCTACACACATTTTACCCAATTTATTTGGTGTAGTAATATTTGTAGGCAGTCAGTCCACCATTTCAAGTGCACTGTATCTGTTGCTAGTTTGAAAGACCATTACCTGTCCTGGGTCTTCAAAAGCTATTTTATTTATGGGGTATCTAGTTCCTGTGCAGACCGCCAGATGGTTTCCCTGTGAAGGAAAATTTGATGCGCCCGTTTCTAGACTGTAGAAATATGTAAGGTCAAACAGCTGTATCCTAGTATCAGTCATATAGTGCCACTCATTACATATATATCGAGGAGCTTGTCTATCTCCAAAGTTTATAATAATGCAGTCTCCCTGGATGTTTTTTCTACTTCTCCCTATCCAACTAACCCTCCGTACGAACAAAATCTTACTGTGGATGTGTGGGGGTAAAGGTCTATTAGTGTTGAGCCAATGTGTCGTCTTGTTTTTTAATTCTACAAAAGATTCTATATTGCCTTTCCCTAAATCAGGGACTCCTGTCAGAACGACGACATAAGGGGTAGATTCTGAGGGCAAGTCTATAGTTGGTAACAAACAGGCTTCTACATCAGATTTGCCTCTACGGTTTCTCCGCTTAGGTGTGACATTCAAGTTTCCCCTGCCCGACAAATGCCTCGGGTCCTCTTGTTCTGGAGTTTTTTCGGCATTCTTTGTGCGCTGGACACTTTCCAACCTTTTTTCTGATATGTCTGTTGTTGAGTCATATCCAGGTAGTTTAGATGTTGCAGGTAAGGCCTTCATTTTTCTTATCTCTTTTGATACAGCAGGTTTCTCATTGGTCACTAGTAGAGTTGTTGAGTTAGACTTTTTGTTTAACTCGAGATTCGATAAAGTCAGCTGCTTGAGTTTTTTCAGTCGCTCCTCCATGTGCTTTAATCTGTCAGTGTTGGGTCTTATAGAGAATGTCAAAATCTTGCCGAGCTTTACCCAAAAACTTTCCCCTTGAAGCGCAGAAGTACAGACTGTCATGTTTGCTGGAATAGAATCCGATCCCACTATGTGTGTCTCAGCGATACAATGAGTAATAAATATAGGGTCATTTTTGTCAGCTGGTAGAGTCTTAGGTTGCCTATCCTTTTTAGTTGCCCCTGCCCTCTTCTGTTTGGGTATTGCTCCTGACGTAATACTCATTGAAGGAGTGGCACCCCCTTTTTCTGCAAATGTTTGTGCTCTTGTTGATACTCCTTCAGGTAAAGTTATAGCTGGGGTTTGTAGTTTAAATGGCTTCATTAGCACTGATACTAGTGAGATCATCAGCTATATCACTGATTAAATCCATGGCAACTGAGTCATTAGTTGTATTATTATCTACACGTCCCTCTGGGCTGTTGGACAAAACAATTTTGCCCAGAGAGGACCGTTTATTAAATAATGGATTCGGAGTAAGCCGGCGTTCAGTTAAGTCAATTTCGCGGGCCAGAACTGATGAAGCTCTAATGATGAAATTATCTAAGGTTCCAGTCACAGTGCCCCCACGTGTAGCAGTGTTTACTCTTACTGGGTAATCAGCCATGGTGAATTGGGTTAGACACGATCAACAAATACAGGTTTAAATAATTACACTTACTGATTGTATTTGTCCATCCAGAAGTTAGGGGGGTGGCCCAGCCCAGCCTCTCAGGCCTCGAACGGGCTCAAGCGGGCCCGCCCTTGGCCCGGGCTTCACCCGGCGACGCCCGCGCACGTCCCTCGTCGCGAGGTTCCCCCTGGTTTTAATCGCCTCCGGACGCGGACAGGGCGTCGGCGGCTTCCTGCCGCTTGGGCTGCTGGGACCTGTAGTCCCCCCCACACCGCGGCCACGCCAGATGTCAGGAGGCTTGCGGCAGCGGGGGGAGACCGGCCCCAGGTGCAGGGAGCAGAGAAAATGCAGTGTCCTCTGGTGCCAGGTGAGTAAGTTCTCCCCAATAACGGTGTGGACAAGGGCAGCAGCGGTAAGAGGCTAGTTTAATCCTGGGAGAAAGGGTGAGTACAAGACAATGGATGTCATCAGATGGGGTGTTCAACTGCTCAACGGTACAATCCAAGTGGGTAGGGACCCAAGTGCATAAGCCCCCGAGGGTCTACCTCTTCCCCCTGTCATAGCCAGCACATTGAAGAATGCATAACCCCTCCTCACTATGTCCTCTCTTGCCCATGTCTCCTGAAACATACACACATCATGGGTGCCTACAAATTGTCCCCAATCTGGCAGTGCAGTTTGCTTTTCATTCCAGAGATGTTCCATTACAGAATCCTTAACTTATGGCCAGGAGTAGGATTCCCACCATGTGCATTATCACTGTTATTGCTAGGGCTTTTAAATAATATTTGCCTGGACCATTGGGGTTACTTCAACATCATCCAGTGAAGGGGCACTCCTAGCCGAACTAGAGGTTAAAAAGTCCGGAGAAGTTCGGAGTGGGTTATTAAGCAGGTCTACACCTATCCTGTCATAATCTGCAAGTCACACAAGACAACAGAGTGGAGAAGGGCCCGAGGGGAAATATTATTATAGACCTAACAGCATCTTGTCCCCCAACTTAACATACTGAACACACGGAAGATGCCACAGGTCTTCAACAGAAGCCAGACATTCTAAGGAATCTATAAAGTATTCCGCAGGAAGAGCTGGAGTGACAGGATAGATAAAGAGATACAGAAAGTGGAAAAAGAACCCATCAGCCCACTCAATAGTGGAAGCTCGTCATTTGGGATTTCAAGTTTGAAAATCTGGTGTCCAACAGGCACTTCCTCAAGTGAACATTGAGGCTAACCTTGGACCCAATGGTTGAACCCTCAACCAGAACAAATGATAGCGTATGAGGCTGATAGGACTTAGTTGCAGTGCTCAAAGAAATAAATATGTGGAAAAGAAGGAAAATGATCCAAGTGATTTAAAAATGCCTATCTTGACGTCAACAAGGAAACTTTATTAAGTGTGCCCATCAAGATGGTATGGTTAAAACAGAGTGATAGTAGCAAGAAAGATGGTTTGCTAATTACCATAGATGTTCTCTGGTCGACATGTTTCAGCCTTCAACGGCTTTCGTCAGGACCTATGTATCACTACTGCAACACTTACTTCATGTTTTGTGAAAAAAGAAGAAAAAATACCAATACTTTCGTGAATGGTGTATCCCCTCCTGTCAACAGAGAAAAAGAAGAAGAAAAAAGGAGAAAAACAGAAACATACAACAGCGAATTATGTACATTTTAGTAACATTTGTGTGTATGTACATTTGAACAGTATGCTCTGTTTAACAACTTACCCAATTTTATGGGATCAGGAACCTCACCTCACCTGGCGACAGCTCAGGCTAAACGAGGCCACGCACTAGAAGAGATTCATTCAAAGTGGTGTTATAGTTTATTTAGGTTCATTTTTCAAATAGTTATCTTCCAGATAAGATACAGGTGGGTGACCAAGGCAGCCAATGATGAGAGATGTATAATAAAAACTCAACAAATTTTTTTTTCTAATTTTGGATCACTCCGTCCATGCAGGTGACCAAAACACACCTTAACAAAGGTATGTATTTCTATGTGTAATATGTTGGTTTACCTCAAGTGTTTCTTTCTATATTGCTAACAAACAAAAATGTTAAAAACCAAAGATTGGCACACATTTTTTACATATGTATCTGCACAGAAAGTCATTAACAGCATACTGGTATAGTGTGCCTTTAAACTCAGATTAGAGGTCTTCTTTAAAAGGCCCATATTAACCCAAGGAACAGGCATACTTAAGTGCTGTCATCATGACTAAGGAATCCTGAGTTTCTCCTTAACAAATCCCCCACATAAACAGGATGAACAAGCAACACAACGCAGGAAACTATGTTCACCTCGACCCTTCCTGGACACCTACCTCTCCGTCGTTACCTCTGGCTTACACTGAGCCGAGGGGGAGGTAGCGTGTCAGTGCAGATCGTTGATTTTAAGAAGGGACCCGGTGGACCAGAGAGAGACACATCCTCTCTGCTTTATGATAGGTTAACAAGAACGTATTAATGTCAGCCAATCATATGCTCTAACACGGCAAAGCCGCGCATGTAAATATCAAGGTGTCCAAGTGTGCGCCATTACCTCTAGAAAAATAGCAGCAGCCAGATAGCGGACCGCTGTGGGACCCAGGCCAAAGAACGGATCTGATTGGTCCGTGAAAACAACAGGAAATGCTATGAAAAAAGTGCATATCAACACAAACCCTGTTTCCTGTTTGAAACTAAGCAGCTCCCAAACAACGGACCGCTGTGGACCCGTGCAAAGGAGCGGACCTGATTGGTCCGCGTTCAAAACAGGAAATACTCGGCAATGCAAGTAGATGACAAATTGCGCTCCGTTCGTTGTTAAGGAGGAAGAGCTCATAACAGGCGAACCACAAAGGAAAAAGGGACCAAGGAAAAAACCTGATTGGTCTGAAGTGATCGCGAAAGCACAATTAAGATACAAAAACAGAAACTCATGTGACTGAGCTCCCTCAATATTTCCAAATACCGAACTTTATCGTTTAAGTATATATTTAGCGTAAAGTATGATGTAGCCATACAATTTGTGTTGGATAGTGTCATTTATTTATGCAAATGTGTACATTATGTTCACAATATCCTCAGTTACATTCATAAGGACTAGGTATACGTAACGCACAGTGCGCAGTATGTGTATCGTTAATGTCAACCCACTGGATGAAAATAACAGCTTACAGATACGTCCTAAATGGGACAATCTAGAGGTCCTGTCAGTTGATAATGGTTGGGACTGTGTCTTGGCAAATGGTCGATGGTTATTGGTACTGTGTCTTAACAGATAAACACAGTGTCCTAGTCCAACTAATAAGGACGAAGAAAATAAAGTACACAATGTGGGCTCAAGTTATGGCAGCTAAATAGATGTTGATGACTGCCTATGGACGTATTATAAGTGGGACAGTATGATGGTCCTACCGGGGACATTAATATCTCCCAATCAGACGGCTAATCAAACTATAGGACCTAACATGTTCCCAGAGTGACAACCATTCTTCAGTAGCAAATTCTCGAGTAATAACCCCTAGGCCTCGAAGATACAAAAGAGACAGGAATGCACACCAGGATAGTATTGTGTAGACCAGTAAGTTGATCCCAGTGACTCATAAATAGACACAGCAACAGACGCTGCGGGCCCTATTTCTCCTTTCCTCTTATTTTTCTAGGTTCATGAAGGCAATATAGTATATCTTGCCTTATAGTTTATCTTTTTCCAGTGATACCATGGCAGACTTTGGTGGCCTAGGTTATGATGATGAGATCTTATCATCCATTCTAAGTGAGAACCCTAGCATGCTAGATCAATTACCAACCACAACTCCAACGATAGTAGGAGATTGGGAAACAGTACTCAATCTCAAGAAAAGTCTTTCCCGTACATCAGTGCATGGCCAAATTATGGCAGAGTATTTACATGGTAAATGCGCACCCACAGGACTAATAGTAACCAACGCACCGAGGCTTTTCCTGACGGATAAAGCTTTTATTAAAGACTGGTCACTAATAGTGTGGCGTTGTACTAGAGACTGGCTCATTCTTATCATTACTACGGCCAAAAGAATAGCAGATGCCATTCTAGTTGAGATTCAAGTCTTAGAAGGGCAGATGAAGACCACTCTCACGATTAAGAAGTTTGAGAAACAACAGGAAGACTCAAACAAGGCCAACAAAGAATACAGAGATCCAATATTCTTTGCGAAGATAGAGAAGTTTAAGAAGGATCTAGAGAAGTTCTCACATGAGAAGATATATCCATATACGAGCGAGAACTATAATCCCAATGATTTAAGCAAACCGAGACAGACGACTGGTTCCTCTTATGCCACTTCTTCAGATTCTGAATCATCTGATACTGAAAAGGGCAACACTAGTCAATGGAGAGGTAAAGGCCGACAAGCTAGAGCCAATCGTAGATACAATGGGCGAGGGAATATGTATCAACCAGGACCATGGTGGCCACCAGCCCCATGGAGCTACCCCCAATTTCCCCCTCCAATGTCACATTATCCGATGCAGCCTCAATATTTTGATAGCCAGGCTTTTTTAGGGCAGGGCCGAGGCTGGAACCGGGGCAGGCGGAGAGGTCAGAATCAGGTCCAGTGGGCAGACGAATCAGAAAACCCAACACCTCGCAACAAATGAGGTCAGACACAACAGGTACTGAGCCGGAAGAAGATCTTGTGGTGAACCTGAGTTCTCGATCACTGACCGTGAATGAGTGCAAGTTGCTTAATAGAGGCCTTGGATACGTACCCACTAACAATGGAGACTCCTTCCAGATTCGAGGTGAAATTGAGAGATTTTTCAGAACTGTAAGGCTTCACCACCTCTTCAGAGATAAGGACTCCGAGGATTCAAACGCTGACAGGAACACAGGCTTGAGGGTTAAATCCACCTTCATGCCCCTACTCCAACAAATACCTGCCAGAGTAGGCGCTTTCGAAGCAGCAGTATTACATGATTTGAAGTCACTTGATTTCGCAAAAGGAGACAACTATCAGAATCTGTGCAAGGCAGAGAGGAATGCTCTCGTTACTTTGTCGAAGGACACCAACATTGTAATAAAGCCAGCCGACAAGGGGGGTGCCATAGTGGTCCAGGATGCGACCTCATACAGGACTGAGTGCCTCAGACAACTGGGCAACACCCTCTTTTATGCTCCTCTGGATGAGGACCCGACTTTGAGATTAACAAATGAGATCAAATGTCTAGTGGAGGAAGCAAGCAGTGAGGGCTGGATCACAGCACATGAGGCTGTTTTCCTAGTCACTAAATTTCCCGTCATTCCATCTTTCTATACCTTGCCCAAAATACACAAACCAACGAGACCACCATTAGGGCGTCCGATTATTTCGGGCATAGGGTCTCTTCTTGAACCCTTGTCCTCCTTTGTGGACGTGTTTCTTAGTCCATTGGTAAAGAAAATGCCATCGTACCTGCAGGATACGAAATACGTACTTCGCTTACTGCCTGAGGTACAGTTTGATACAGACACAGACATCCTGGCATCCCTGGATGTCGAATCTCTGTATACCTGTATACCCCAATTGGACACCCTCGAAACAGTACGAGAACTTTTGGAGGACTCATCCCCAGATACCATAACACCGATTCCTTTTATAATGGAACTGGCGAAGTTAGCAATGACAAAGAATTTTTTTGCCTTTGAGGATGATCTGTACTTACAGATATCAGGTACCTCAATGGGTAGCAAATTTGCGCCCAGTTTGGCGAATCTATATGTTCACCAATTTGAAACTCAATGTGTCCTTACCACCACCAATCCACACCATCAGCAGTTGATGGTGTGGAAAAGGTACATTGATGATATTTTGCTAATATGGCGCGGAGATGAACAATCTCTACTTTCCTTCAAAGACTGGTTGAATGGCCAGAATCCGTACCTTAGGTTCACCCTGGATTACAGTAAGACGACACTTCCGTTCCTGGACCTTCGGATTTTCCCTAAAGATGGGGATCTAGCCAGTTCATTGTACCGCAAACCAATGGCACGTAATTCGCTGTTGAGATTTGACAGCCATCATCCTCGGTCTCTTCGTGAGAACCTCCCTTTTGGGCAGTTCCTGAGGGTCCGCAGGAACTGCTCAGACAAAATGGATTTTCAGTCTGAAGCAGGAGACCTATCGATGAAACTGCTCACACGGCAATACCCAGGGACTTTGATTAGAAAGTCCAAGAAGCGGGCAGAGAACAATCATCGAGAGGCACTTCTAGCAGCCCCAGTAACAAAACCACCCCTGGAAAGACTGGCATGTGTGACCACCTTTAACACCTCGTCATCTAAGATTCAGAAAATAATACGACAGAGATGGCGTATTTTGAATAGCACCGGAGAAAACATCCCACTGCCCCTTTTTGCGTTCAAGAGGGGGAGCAATCTCAAAGACGATCTGGTGCACACAAGACCACGAGTGACCGCTGAGACACCTACTGCCACTCTGTGGGATCTTCCACCAGTGCAGGGACATCATCCCTGTGGGAACTGCTCAGTCTGCCCACAAACGAGAAAGACTCTACAGGTTGACATTGGCACCAACAAACCGTGGGTATTAAAACGCCATACCAACTGTAACAGTGAGAGAGTGATCTATCTTATCTCCTGCCCGTGCAATCTGAGATACGTAGGAATGACTACGAGGAAGATCAAGCTACGTATACAAAAACATAAGAGTACGATCAGGCGTAGCAAACAAGCGACTCGCCTCACTTCACATTTCCTCACTGAAAAACACCAACCAGATGAACTACAGTGGGTAGTACTAGAACAGCCCTATATATCCCAGCATGTCACAGATGTCTCCCAATTTCTACTACGGAAAGAGCAAAGATGGGTCCACAAATTGAAGTGTGATTCAGAGGGACTGAATGATGACATTCCCTGGTTACAGCTATGAGATGATCATCTGCGTATCTGTAAATGCTTAAATTTCAGGGTCTGTCCGTGCATTGGGGGTATCCAGACACGGTGCAGCGTCTGTTGCTGTGTCTATTTATGAGTCACTGGGATCAACTTACTGGTCTACACAAAACTATCCTGGTGTGCATTCCTGTCTCTTTTGTATCTTCGAGGCCTAGGGGTTATTACTCGAGAATTTGCTACTGAAGAATGGTTGTCACTCTGGGAACATGTTAGGTCCTATAGTTTGATTAGCCGTCTGATTGGGAGATATTAATGTCCCCGGTAGGACCATTATACTGTCCCACTTATAATACGTCCATAGGCAGTCATCAACATCTATTTAGCTGCCATAACTTGAGCCCACATTGTGTACTTTATTTTCTTCGTCCTTATTAGTTGGACTAGGACACTGTGTTTATCTGTTAAGACACAGTACCAATAACCATCGACCATTTGCCAAGACACAGTCCCAACCATTATCAACTGACAGGACCTCTAGATTGTCCCATTTAGGACGTATCTGTAAGCTGTTATTTTCATCCAGTGGGTTGACATTAACGATACACATACTGCGCACTGTGCGTTACGTATACCTAGTCCTTATGAATGTAACTGAGGATATTGTGAACATAATGTACACATTTGCATAAATACATGACACTATCCAACACAAATTGTATGGCTACATCATACTTTACGCTAAATATATACTTAAACGATAAAGTTCGGTATTTGGAAATATTGAGGGAGCTCAGTCACATGAGTTTCTGTTTTTGTATCTTAATTGTGCTTTCGCGATCACTTCAGACCAATCAGGTTTTTTCCTTGGTCCCTTTTTCCTTTGTGGTCCGCCTGTTATGAGCTCTTCCTCCTTAACAACGAACGGAGCGCAATTTGTCATCTACTTGCATTGCCGAGTATTTCCTGTTTTGAACGCGGACCAATCAGGTCCGCTCCTTTGCACGGGTCCACAGCGGTCCGTTGTTTGGGAGCTGCTTAGTTTCAAACAGGAAACAGGGTTTGTGTTGATATGCACTTTTTTCATAGCATTTCCTGTTGTTTTCACGGACCAATCAGATCCGTTCTTTGGCCTGGGTCCCACAGCGGTCCGCTATCTGGCTGCTGCTATTTTTCTAGAGGTAATGGCGCACACTTGGACACCTTGATATTTACATGCGCGGCTTTGCCGTGTTAGAGCATATGATTGGCTGACATTAATACGTTCTTGTTAACCTATCATAAAGCAGAGAGGATGTGTCTCTCTCTGGTCCACCGGGTCCCTTCTTAAAATCAACGATCTGCACTGACACGCTACCTCCCCCTCGGCTCAGTGTAAGCCAGAGGTAACGACGGAGAGGTAGGTGTCCAGGAAGGGTCGAGGTGAACATAGTTTCCTGCGTTGTGTTGCTTGTTCATCCTGTTTATGTGGGGGATTTGTTAAGGAGAAACTCAGGATTCCTTAGTCATGATGACAGCACTTAAGTATGCCTGTTCCTTGGGTTAATATGGGCCTTTTAAAGAAGACCTCTAATCTGAGTTTAAAGGTACACTATACCAGTATGCTGTTAATGACTTTCTGTGCAGATACATATGTAAAAAATGTGTGCCAATCTTTGGTTTTTAACATTTTTGTTTGTTAGCAATATAGAAAGAAACACTTGAGGTAAACCAACATATTACACATAGAAATACATACCTTTGTTAAGGTGTGTTTTGGGCACCTGCATGGACGGAGTGATCCAAAATTAGAAAAAAAAATGTGTTGAGTTTTTATTATACATCTCTCATCATTGGCTGCCTTGGTCACCCACCTGTATCTTATCTGGAAGATAACTATTTGAAAAATGAACATAAATAAACTATAACACCACTTTGAATGAATCTCTTCTAGTGCGTGGCCTCCTTTAGCCTGAGCTGTCGCCAGGTGAGGTGAGGTTCCTGATCCCATAAAATTGGGTAAGTTGTTAAACAGAGCATACTGTTCAAATGTACATACACACAAATGTTACTAAAATGTACATAATTCGCTGTTGTATGTTTCTGTTTTTCTCCTTTTTTCTTCTTCTTTTTCTCTGTTGACAGGAGGGGATACACCATTCACGAAAGTATTGGTATTTTTTCTTCTTTTTTCACAAAACATGAAGTAAGTGTTGCAGTAGTGATACATTGGTCCTGACGAAAGCCGTTGAAGGCTGAAACATGTCGACCAGAGAACATCTATGGTAATTAGCAAACCATCTTTCTTGCTACTATCACTCTGTTTTAACCATACCATCTTGATGGGCACACTTAATAAAGTTTCCTTGTTGACGTCAAGATAGGCATTTTTAAATCACTTGGATCATTTTCCTTCTTTTCTACATATTTATTTCTTTGAGCACTGCAACTAAGTCCTATCAGCCTCATACGCTATCATTTGTTCTGGTTGAGGGTTCAACCATTGGGTCCAAGGTTAGCCTCAATGTTCACTTGAGGAAGTGCCTGTTGGACACCAGATTTTCAAACTTGAAATCCCAAATGACGAGCTTCCACTATTGAGTGGGCTGATGGGTTCTTTTTCCACTTTCTGTATCTCTTTATCTATCCTGTCACTCCAGCTCTTCCTGCGGAATACTTTATAGATTCCTTAGAATGTCTGGATTCTGTTGAAGACCTGTGGCATCTTCCGTGTGTTCAATAATCTGCAAGTCCCCATTGAGATACGAGTTTTTGGTCCCCAGGTTCTTCTCTGTTGCTACTGAGGATATACTGTGTCTGCAGCCCACTGATGCTTGCCCCTGTTCCCTCTTGGCCCCCCAAATCCTGGGATATGACCACCTTGCAGCGCGAGTCAATCCACCTCCTCAAGGGCCCCATATCTGTTTGCAATTAGCTATTGCAATTAAAAGAACATTGCCATATTAGCCTATGGGTTCATTGAATAATCAACTGTGATGCTGGATACTATACCCAATCAGTACTGTTACTATGTGGAGTGCTATATGATAACTATAGAGGTCAGTGATGAGGGAGAGAAAAATGAAAAATACAGTGGTGAGTAGTTCAGTTTCCATGAAAATCATATACGTATTCATACAAACCCAGCAAGTCTTCACAGTCAACAATAAAATCATTTTGAAATAAAAATCAATACATAGGAACAACCTAGGAACAAAAATAACACAACCGACTTTCAAAAGGTGTAATAGTGTCACAATAAACAACCCCCATAATTAAACATTTGCTCTAAAGATGTCTACCAGAATCCTGGATATAAGAAAACACAGTTTAGGGGTGGATACAAACTGTAAATATAAAAAGAAGGGCCTAACCTGTCTAAAGTTTATTTGCAACGGAAGTGGCCTGATATACTTGGAGTGCAGGGAAGAGAATCTGCAGCAGATAACCACAAGGTGCATGGTATCACACAATGAGACATTATCCCAGGCACAAAGAGGCAAGCACGTTTGATTAAACAATTGCCTGTTTTGGAAGAGAAGCTGATGAAAAATACTTACTCTATAATAAGTTAAAAGACGTTGATGATGTTAAGACAAATACAGGAGGGCATACAGCGTGATGCTCCTCACTGATTTAACTATGATATATGTACGCATGGAGCAATTGGATAGAGCAGCTGACTACCGTACAGCTGTACGAAGAGGAGAACGCTTGCCTCCTTTTATATTATGGTTTTAGGATCCGAAAATAAACTAGACCTCCCAAGGTGTTCAAAGTAGGATGTTATGTACTTAAGCCAGGAAATATAAAGGGCATTGACTAAAGACAAATAATCCCAGAGAATCAAACGATTCCAATCTAGTTCCTCCTTGTGCCAAATTGAACACCAAAATAAAAGTGGGTGCAATCAAATAAAACTAGAAATAAAATTCATGCTCAAATCTTCATGAATAATTTCAGGCAGACTGCTTTGTTCCACTGACAACAAACCCCTAAAAAATGTATTTTCTGTAACCTGGATAGAGTGAATTTATGCAAAGCGCCAGATCTCACTCCCAAATGTTGCCATAGGAAACATTTTCCTCTATATACGTCTAACATTAAGTTTATAGGCCTGCACCACAAACAGTTAACAAAATCATTCAGACCCGAAATAGCCCTCTTTCAAATCCCAGCCTTTTTTTAAATCAGGGATTGCCAGCTAAGATTTGAATTGTAATAGAATCACAGGTAGGGAACATTGTCCACTCTACTCAAGAATTGTCCCTGAGTTACAAAGTTAGCTGTTTTTCTATTTTAAGGGTCAACCATCATTCATAAAAGAAACAAATGTATCTAAGAGCTGCTATAAACTTCTGGCAGTGCAAGCACTTAGAGCAGAGTCATACCAAATAAAGCACAGGAATGAATCTAAATTTTATCTTCGGAACGTCTAAGCCACCAGTGGACAGCACCCCTTCCAGGCAATTAATGTACATTATAAATATAAAAGGGAGGGAATGCAACTCTGTCAAACACCTCTTTTTATGTTAAAAGACTGGGTGCATTGCCCATCCATTCCATATCTAATCACTCCCATCAGGTCCAAATGAAGATCTCTCAGGAAGGTATCCAAGACCATGTCAACCCCCATGAACTCCAACACAGTCCATAACCTTTGTACCAGGCCCCGGTACACCACAAAATGCAGACTATGACGAGTAAATCACTTAGAGATCATGACAAATACAATAACAAAATACATACTTGAATACTGTCAAGTTACCCTGCCATATTTAGACTGGGACGGAATTATAACCACCCAGAAGGCACATAACAATTCGCTCAGATATTGGAAGCCCTGAGGAAGTCGCGGGTGTCTTGTCCCGATCGACGAAACACGTGTTGGCTGAAGTCAGAACAAGAAAATAATATTAAATTACGTATTTTGTATTGTATTTGTCATGATCTCTAAGTGGTTTACTTGTCATATCTGCATATTGTGGTGTGCCGGGGCCTGGTACAAAGCTATTACAGATCTATGGATCTAAATGGGGAGGTGTTGGATGATTACCTCCACCCTTGGCACCTATTACTGATACATAACTACTAGATACCAACCAGAATTTGTGAGCGCCACTCCTAGCCAGGGTACAATCATCCCAACAAATAACTACAGTCCATAACCTATCACGATTTACCATGTCGAAGGCTGAGATGAGATCCATAAAGGCTAGACGGATCGAACCCTTTCTGGCCACAGTATATTTGGCAATTAAAAGATACAAACATAAGTTCTGTTCCATTGTGTCTGAAACCCATAATGAAGTTTAGATAAGATATTATTCACATTGGCCCAGTAAGAAAGGTCCAACCTGAACTGCCAAGCCAAGTTCTCCCTGGATGGGAAACAAGCATTCTAGGATAGGTCATAGGAGAGCTAGAGGACGAGCTGGGTGTCATCGGTATTGGAGATAATGTTGAGTCTGTCGGCTCTGACAATGTCTGTGAAGGGGGTCATGTAGATGTTGGTCAAAGAAGTGGAGCTGAGAGATGATCCTTGGGGCAAGCTGCATAGGATGTCCTTTGGAGCTGAGGTGAAGGGAGATAGGCAGATTCTCTGTGTGCATCCTGAGAGGAATAATATGATTCACTTGAGGGCGTGTTGCTGAGTGCTGATGCTGAGGAGTCTGTCGATGAGGTGTTGTGGGAGACGGTGTTGAATGCTGCAGAGATGTAAAGGAGGATTCTTGGTCACCGTTTCTCCTCAATCTAGGAGAATTTTTATGTCGTCAGTCGTGGTGATTAGTGCAGTTTCAGTGCTGTGGTTGGCCCAGAATCCTGATTGTGAGTTGTTGAGTTGGTGGTGCAATTCAAGGTAGTTGTAGAGCTGCAGGATGATGGCTTTCTTGAGAACTTGGCTGGGTATGGGAACAGGGAGATTGACCGGTAGTTTATTTAGGTCGCTAGGGTTTATCGAGGGTTTCTTTAGGAGGGGTCTGACCTCTGCGTGTTTCAATGCATCTGGGAAGGTTGCTGTGGAAATGGAGGCATTGAGGGCGGTGGCCAGTTCAGTGTTGAATATGTTGGACCAGAGGTTGTAGTGAAGGTGGGGGCAAGGGATCGGATGGTGCCCTGGAGTGGATGAAAGACATGAGGGTTGTGGTGGTCTGAGTGTTGAGTGGAGGCCAGGTTTTTATAGCTGGGCAGGTGTTTGTTGGTTGGGTTACATTGCTGCAGCTGCTTGTGGTGGTTTAGGGGTCAAAGGAGTTGCAGATGTCGGCACTCTTGTTGTGGAAGTAGTCAGATAAGGTGTCGCAGAGTTGTTGTAAAAAGTGGACCATATTTTCTGTGGCTGCCAGGATGGAGAACTCCTTGATGATTTTGAAGAGTTCATTCATGTGGTTAGCCACGGAGTCTAAGAGGTCAGTGACGGATGCTCTTTTGGCCTTCTTAATGTGCCTGTGGTAGTCACTGAGTGATGCTTTGAACGTGGCTCTGTCAGAGGGGTCCTTGGTGATGCGCCATTGATTCACCAGTAGGAGACAGTTGCACTTAGTGTCTCTGAGCTCTGGAGTGTACAAGCTGGCTTCTCTTGAGGTTCTGTTGGTTTTGCTGGTTTCAGTGTGGCAATTCTGTCGGCACATTTGCTGATAAAGGTGAAGAATTTGTGGATGGCTTGGTTGAGTTCAGCTGATGTGTCGGGTGGTATGGTGCTGAGATTCTGCATCCATTGACTTTCGGTTATTTTGCCCCAGCTGTGGTGGGTGGTGCTTGGTGATGGTGTGCTGGGTGTAGGAGATGGTAAAGTGGATGATTGTGTTGTCAGTCCAGGTGAGTGGGTAAATCTGATTCTGTCACTGGAGGAGAAGATGGTGTTGAGGGTGTGTCCAGCTATGCACAAGGGTTTGGTGACTAGTTAGGTTAGTCCAGTGTTGCTTGAGGTTCTCAAGTAGGGAGGTGGAGCTGATGTCCTTGGGGTCTTCAATGTGCAAATTGAGCTCACCTAGCAGGACGTTGTGGAGGGAGTCGATGGTGAGGGGGGCAATGACATCACAGAAGGTTGATCAGGGACCCAGTGGTTTGTATGCAAGGATGCCTCTTATAGTTGTCTTGGCATCGGTTTGTAGTTGGAAATTGAGGTGCTCCAAGAGAAGTGCTGAGCCGTCATTTGTGGCGGTGCATCGGATGGATTTCTTGAATATTTTGGTGATACCTCAGCCTTGCTTGTTGGGGCGGTCTCGGTATATCATCTTGTAGCCAACAGGAGTGGTGGTGGCAAAGTTGGGGTTCAAGGTGGGGTTGTGCCACGTCTCAGTGATGAAGGCTAAAGCTGGGATGAGGGTAGTGATGATGTCCCTGATTCTCGTGGCATGTTTGTTCAGGGATCATGCAGAGAATGGCAAGGTGGGCTGGGGTACTGGAACCTGGGAGGAAGCCTGCAGTCTGGCGGGTCTGGCTCCTTAGGTCAGGAGCAGTTGGGTAGTCAACTGCAGTAGTGGGGAGCTGGCAAGACCTGCTCAATAAGGGATGCACTGCGGCCTTCATTAAATAGGCCTTAGAAAGGAGTGAGAAGTTCTGGGGAGGCAGGAAGTGGGCAGAGTGGGCAGCACAGGAATTGCAGGAAAATACAGAGAGGGCAGAGCGGGTAAAAGGGCATGGGGAGAATGGAAAGGTGGTCTGGGGCACTGGAACCTGGGTGGAAGTCTGCTGGCTGGTGGAACTGGCTCCTTAGGCCAGGGGCAGTTCCGCAGTCAGCTGCAGCAGTGGGGAGCTGGCAAGACCTGACTTGGTTTTCTCTTTTGGGACAGAACAGAGTGTGTAGTAATCAGACAGACATATCCAGACTTTCTGTGACCTAGTAAGGTAGCTTACTGGGCTCGCCAAATTTTGCAGTAAGTATAAGCATACTACTGACATGGCTGACATGGCTTAGTCCCCCTTTCAGTCTCCTCGGGTCGACAAGATCAGTATCATCAAGTAGGATTAGAATATCTATTATTCATACATCTAGAAATGGTGCACTTTGCATCATGTGCTGCTCCGCACCTTGTTAATTTCTACTGACCACACCCCTTGTCTGTTGTAGGCCTTGGTGGTCTCTGCTTTCCTCTTACACCCTTTTTCACGAGGTGCTTTCACACATACATCCTTATTTATTACAGAACAATGACCCTGTCAAGGCATTTCTTTGAGATTCTTGCTCTCTGGAAGGTCAGTTGTGTTAGGACTGAGTCTGTCATATAGGCGGGTCTTTCTCTTTTTAAGGGAAGTAAAATTTAGATGAAGTTTATTCTCGTTTTGGCTTCTATCATGATTTATGTACATATGGGTCCTCAGGCCCCAACAGTTGGGGCACTGCTACATTGTGTAAGAAAGGGTGAGGTAAAGAGCTTACTGACCAAAAAGCTCATTTATTGTTAAATTGGGAGTCCATGTGGGGAAATGCATCCCTTACCTGCTCTCTTCTCAGGAGCACCCTAGCAGCCTCCAATAAAAAGGGTCCATGTGGGGAAATGCATCCCTTACCTGCTCTCTTCTCAGGAGCACCCTAGCAGCCTCCAATAAAAAGGGTATCAGTGGGTTCTGGTGGTCCAGTCTGTTATTAAGACCCCATTATCACCAATCAGGAGCAATTGGTCTCTACCTGGTGGGGATTCTGACTATAGCCCTCTTTAATCGGCTATTGCCTTCACTCTGTCAGCCCAGCCAGGGGGTTGTGCTGAATTTCAGAGCCCTACCTACCCCCATTGCTCCATTCTCACCTCATGGTCTGGAGCAGGAATGGCAGGTGATGAGATTTGATTTCTATGAAACCATGGGCTTGGGAAGGCACCTGGCAGTTAATTTGTAGGAAACCCTTGTGTTTTTTAAAATTGTTAAACACTTTTTGCTTAGCACATCTGCTCTCAATGGCAGGTGCTTCTTGGTGATCTGACAGTCGAACTGTTAACACATAACTGCCATTTTTCAGAATGCTCATGTGTGACATCTCAACAGTATTGGTGAACTTCTGAGTGACAATCTATAACCTTATATGACACTTCGGTTAACACTTATACAGTGTATAATACAATTTTAGAATAATGACATACTGTACGCTTTTTTCTCACTCACGTGTTGGGACCTCGTAACACTGTAAATACAGAAGTCTCTAGTCCCAATACGCCCTCTCCAAGATTCAATTATATTTTTTTCTGGTTCCAAACAGATGTCTTCAGTGATTACATTAATCAACTGACGTTTCAAAGCTTAAAGGACTTTCCTACCTATCACTTTAACTTGCATGTGCTTTTCATTTACGTTGAGTGCTCAGTAACCTATGCATACTACAAAAATATATACATATTGCAAACACTTCTTTTATACTAAACAATAAATCTCTTTGCCCATTTTGTGGCACTCCCCCTGTGCGTAATACAATTTCAAAATCGTGGCTTGCATATTTACAGAGCGTTCTGAATTGCAGGCTTGAACCTTACTCTACAATAAACTCACAAGTGACTATTCTACATTTTGCCAACCAAGATTCTCTGTTTCTCTCTGGTCTATCACAGGCTTTTACGCTGATTGTGCTAACCGACAGAGGTTTCATAATGTAACAAGTGCATTTCCCATAGATTGCTTTAACTTGCATTTATCAATAGTCAAGGTGTGAGTGCTATCTTACATGTAGTCACCAAAAGATGAAAGATCCACACAATAGCTACAAACTACTTTGTCCTTTTTAACCAAGTCTTCAACCCAGACCCCAGGCTTTGGCACCACCCCCATTAAAATCACAATGAGTTCAGTGTACTGGCGTTTTTTCTTTTCACCACTTGCCAATTTTATTTTTTTATTTTCTGGGGGTGGGGAAGAACCCTTGCAAGCCCCCTTATGTTGCTCGAGTTCACTTGCTTTGCTCGCAACAATCCATTCACCTCAATTTTTTAAACCCCACCACTTTGAAATGTCACTAGCTGTAACTGTAGAGAATTAAATGTCGGCAACACACAAGTACTAAAAACAGAATGGAAAAGCAGGGAAAGGATAGACAAACTATCACAAGTGATAGTTTGTCTGCTTTGTCAACTCCTTGCAAATTATCTCTCTGGAAGGTAAAATATCTTATATGAAAGCAAGAAGCAGTTTAGGCTCACAGAGTTCTGGGAGACACTCAGTAGCTCTTATGGAGAAAGAGTACAAAGTGGTCCTCTGTGCAAATACACAACCCTTGGAGTTTAATCAAAATTCGTTGTCACTAAGACAATCAGAATTACAATTTGCCCACAAGACAGAACAACAGTGAATAGAACAAGGAACATCAAAACCGTATTTGGGTTTAGGGAAAAGCAAGACTGAAATCAGAGTCAGGAAATGCTATTTTTAATATAGGTACCCTAATATAGGCCCAAGGAACCTGATACCCTTTTACCTACATCTCCTCCCCTACATTACACAGTAACAAGTCTTTAAAGGATTTAACACCTTTAATGGACTGATCCTTTTACTGAGTTCAAGGCCTTGGTGCAGAAGGAGGGTTTTCCCTGAACAATAGTGTTCTGTGACTTCATCTTTAGACTGACACTGCAGGAATGAATATTCATAAGGCTACTTGGAAACAAGGCAGGGGCTATACACCGCCTTCCTAATATCTACGCACAAGATTCATCACATACATCATCCTCATACCTAACAATGGCTAACTCAAGAACAAGGGACAAAAGGACTCTATATACGTTTCTGTATAAATACAGCACCTCTTGCTATCAGTAGTCAGAGGGAACCAAGACGTTTAGGCTGACACACTGACCAGAGACACTGAGGCTCCTGCATGCAGACGCTGCAGCTAACAGTGGTCTGAACATCCCTTGTGGGGGGTCCAACTTGACCCAAGAAGGGCTCTGACAATCACACACTTCAGGTAATGGGGTTTGACTAAATCCTAGAGGGATTCTTGGCTTTACACCTACTCACATGCTAGGTACACTTAGGTACATCTAGATAGGCATCATAGGGGTACTCACACTTTTATCATGCATTTTATATTCATGTATTTATTCATGCTTATTGCAAAATAGTAGAACTGTACTATCCTTTTATATTCATAGTACTGCTAGTCATATATCTCTGCCACTGTCTAATGGTTGTTGCAGTTCATACATGTTACATGAGAATAACAAATGTTCAATAAATCCTTATTGAAACGCCCAGACTGTTTATTCTCTGTACCTCTTAGATAAACGAAAAGAGCACGAGTGACTGAGCAAAAAGGAGTGCATTGTTTCCACGATTTTGAGGGATCAGGGTTGTCATTATCTGAGGTTGCCAGAAACTAATCTCTCCCCGATAAGAGGAGACACTAGTGGCACTGGGAGCTAGCTAATGCAAAAAACCGGCTAACATACGCGATGGGGGTGCTCAGAGTTAGTCTGCCACCAATCCTACAGTTTATGTTATCCAAACGCGCAGGTCCAGCAAGGGTAGTATAGGAACTACAAGACAGAACAGGACTGTAATAAACAGAGCTGAAATTCTGAAAACAAGGCAAGGAAAGATCTACACTCACATAAGTCAAGACAGAAATATGCAGACAAACAGGAAAACAAAACACAAGGCAAGGATTCTGAAAACAACACGGCAGATCAACTAGAGTTCAGACAGGAGATCAATGGCTAACACAGGAACAGGGATGCAAGAAAACAAGGTATAGAAACAAATACTACAAATAGACACTGTTAGAAATGGGGTCTCTAGTTCGAGGTGGTATGGACCTCAGCCAGCCACTACACACCTCTCCAGACAGCGTAAGCTAGATACACAGTTTAGATAGCCTGTGCTCACCCCTCAAGCTTGCCACAGAGCAGTCAAGTTTATCTACAAAGGGAATAAATAAAGTATTTGCACAACACACGCACAGTAACACGATCAATATACACAAAAAGAGACTTCACACAGGATTCACAAAAATAACTTATTGTACTATCAAACACTATAAGGCAAAAAATGGCATGAATGTCACATGCAGTTTTTTAAGATCTGCAAATGTAAACATGAGGCTCAGTTACCTGATTAAAACAAGTGCACAACTAAATAAAGGCAATAATTATATCAAGAGATGTACAATTTATGAATATCGGGCAACAGCAGTGCTTAAAAAAACGTTCCTCTTTTTAGAAGGTTTATAGTGATGTTCTTTCAATAACAGTGACAACTGGGGTTGCCGGAGCGCCTCAGAGGCTTGTAGGAAGTTTTGAGGGAGACGGTAAATGCGGCCTCACGAGGTCACCACACTGCCTAACTACGGCAGCACCGGTTGGCAAGAGCTGCGTGCTCCATGCGTTCCAACTTACACATACTGCGGAGTGACAGTGAGCCCAGCTGTACTCCTTTGTAAAGGTAGGCTCTGCACTCTCCGCCTCTGCTAAGCGGCGAAGAGTGCTGTTTCTTCAGTGCTCGGACCATGGCCCTCGACCATCTGGTGATGCTACTTGTGGGCTGACCATTGCTCCTTCGTGCTTTGCTCACAGACAGTCCGCTTCACACTACTGATTTTTGAGGTTGTGGTAAGCGGGAACTGCTGCTCTTCTGCTGCGAAGAAGGGGAGAATGTTTCAGATACTGAGGAATTGTAGACAGAGAAGGAGCTTCTCCTCGAGCTGGGCGGAAGCGCTGGGCTGGAACCAACAGCGATTCACTTGAGGGAGGAAAAATGCTGATTTGTCCTCACAAAGCCCACAACACATGCTGGTCTTGAAACAGGCAGATAACGGAGCTGGAGATTCGGGCTCCTGATCACAATACACTGCTGCTGTGGGTGAGATTGATTATGGCCCTGGCATCTCGCGAACAGGGGGCAAGCCAACAAGCCCTTGGAGAACTCTGGTAGCATAGGTAGCAGTCCAACACATGACACAGGTTGCAAAGTGGCCATCTTTCCTGAAGCACAGCACGCAGCAAGCAACAGACCAACCTAACAGAGCAGTTAGCAAAAGTGGAAGTCCCTCTTGGCAACACAGCAAATCCTTCTGACAAAGTGAAAAATGTAGAGCCAAAGATTTCTGGTTACAGGTCCTAAAGCTTCCCTTAGATGGGGGCGAAAACACCAGTACTTATACACTAAAATGCCTTTCAAGTGGAGGTGACTTGAAAGGAATGTCTTTGAAGGGTACAGATCCCCTTTCAGTCCAGTCCTCTCTGCTAGGTTAACCCAGGAGGTTGGTCAGTACTTTATGTGAAGGCAGGACACATCCTATAGAGAACTAGTGTAAACTCCTCCCCTACCCTCCTCCCCATGAAGATCCATCAGAATGCAGATGAATGCAGATACAGCGGAGTGCCCTGTTTGTGTTGCTATCTAGAGGGAATGCACAAAGTGTAGCTGTCACCCAAACACATACCTGTATTGGAGAATTTGGGGGTTTATAACTACCAGGACATGTAAAACATACAGATACATGACCTACTTATTACTTACAAAGCACCCTGCCCTTACGATCACTAAGGGCCTCCCTTAGGGGTGACCGATATGTATTAAAAGGGGACTTTAAGGCTTGGCAAGTCATTTTAAATGTCAAGTTGAAGTGGCATTAACTGTGCACACAGTCCCTGCAATGGCAGGCCTGAGACAGGTTTGAAAGGCTACGTATGTGGGTGATACAATCAGTGCTGAAGGCTCACTAGTAGCATTTGAAATATAGTCCCTGGGTTTATGGGATACCCCTTTACAAGGGGTTTATTCAAATATGCCAATTAGGTGTAAATCAAATGCAAGCATGTTTAGGAAGAACACATGCAAAGAGTCCTGCGCCAACAAAAAGAGAATCTGCAAAACAAAAGGGAAAAGGCAAAATGTCTGGGGGAAACACCACCCAAAGGATGCCAGGTCTAACAGCAATCAACAGGAAACTCGGTACAGGGAATAAGGGAAACATAATCAAAAAATAAGGCTGTAGTAACAACAGCAGGAATGCAACAGAGCACAAGGAGCCTTAACAGAAGGCAGTTTTAAGCCGCTTCACTCTGTGCTAACAGGGCTGAAATAGCTAAAGGCTAAGGGTAGGAGCACAGGTGCAAGGACATAACTAGATGCAGGTAATCATGGAAACACCAATAAAGGGAATGCTGAAGTGAGACCTGGAGAAGAGATGGCCAGGGGAACCAGGAGACAAAAGACAGGAAATAGGAAAACTATTAACAGAGTATGGAATGGAACACATGGAGAGAAGGGTTCAGAATGCAAATATAAAGGGATCTAGCAACAAATCTAGGGCCATATTATCAAGAAAGGGCAATACATTATCACCGCTTTTATCAGCAGGAAACTGGCGCTAAAGTGGCGATAATGAGCTTGATAATATGCCCTTGTGAATTCCCATAGAAGCCCAGGTTAACACCAGAACCTGGGCTTCTATGGGAATTCACAAGGGCATATTATCAAGCTCATTATCGCCGCTTTAGCGGCAGTTTCCTGCCGATAAAAGCGGCGATAATGTATCTCCCTTTCTTGATAATATGGCCCATAGTGAACAGAAAACCACCACCAGAACATGATCTAGAAAAGGTCAGAAGAGAACTACAAGTAACATAATGCATCTGAGAAGGAGAACAAAAACGTGGACTAAAAGGTGAGGCAAAAATATGTATGGTATGTGTTGATGTATTTATTGACCTATACTAATATAAATACAGGTTATAGTGGCAGGATGGCCGTATCCAGACAATATTCCTCCCTCCCCCACTCAAGGGGCCAAATGTAAAGGAGAGTCCCTACTGAAAATACAGTCACAACTGTTTACAACCTGGAAAGGTTTTGTGGAATGTTGCAATGGTTTCCTGAGGTAGGAACTTGGAGGATAATACTGTCTAATCCAGATTCTGTTCTTTTCAGGATTCTGGATATTGGTCGGTTTAACAAGATCTCTTGGATGTTTTATTGCTAGGAAGGTAGGCTGAATTTTGAACAAATGGCAGCTTGTCAAGAGGGTTCTTTTCACAATGCACAGCCTCCATGCAGCCAAGACATAGGTCAGGAATGGTCGCTGGCCTTGTAGAGTTTTGCTTCATATTACCCAGGCTTTCTACATGCAAGGCACTTGCATTGGTGTGAGCTCCTTGGTAGCCATGCAATCTGGCGAAGAGGGCACAGAAGTCAAACTGATCATGTTGTTTGAGCTCAGATGGTTTTCTGGAGAAGTCACAAGCATTCCAGCAAGCACGTTCTTGGTGACCAGGCAGCTCTAAGGAACTGTAAAAGGCAGTGGCACAAGTACCTGCTTCTGAGCTGAGAGCACTGGAATAAAATATGAGGCAGGATTATTTTCTGTGATGGGAACACTACATTTGTTTACTGCTAAGGTTACATAAATCTCTCAGTCCTGAAAGGCCATTTCAATATAATTCATAGTCTCTTTAGCATTTGTCAACGGAATGCAAGGCTGGTTCATGTATACTCAGTACTCTCATTTAGCAGCACTGGGGAGGTTTCTATTGCAAAAACAATCATTTAAAGAAATCTATTGATATCTTATTTGGAGATCTTGGTGAAGCTGTGAGCAAGCTGTCAGTGTCAGTGTACATGTTTGGAAGCCCTTCTTTACTTCTTCCTGGATGCCCTTTCGCTGACCCACAATGTCATGCAGCAAGATTCTGAACACAGTACTTAGGCTTAGGAAGAATGGCTCCCTCGAAGACAGACAAGTAACTGAATTCAACTGCCAAGTTCTTTGTTAACCCCTTCCGTGCGGCCGTGATTCCCCCCGTGTGGGGCCGCGGAACGAACAGGGCGGGGCCGTGACGAACCCCAGCCGTCATCAGCACACGAGCACCGTGCAGCGTGACGGCTGGGGTTCGTCACCAGCATGGAAGGGGTTAAAGGAAGATTCAAAACAGATTCTCGACTGGACCGTTTCAAAAGTCTTGTACTGAATGGTTACTGGATTGATCTTGAAAACACTGTCAGATTCACAAGGGGGTTCAATGTTTCTCTTCTCGGAATTAGCAAGAAGCACATGCAAAATAACTAGTGGAGTTTACACTGTGCCTTCTTTCTATTTGTATATCAGAGGGAAATCCTCTGCTCCAAAACAGAACCAACCATGATGCTTTCCTACTGCTACCAATGTTTGTAGTAACAATTCATGTTTATCTTCCCATTCTCCTACTGACATCAGCTCAGGGGTAGAGTCACAGATGGAATGAAAATCTAGCAAGTAAGGATCAGACAACCACAGGGAGTAATATTCACCATTTAAATGTCCATTTCTTTCATGACTTGATCTTTCAAGCAAATGCTCTTTCTAACTGGAAAAAATAATTGCACTGCTCGTGCAAAGGGTGTCTACCTACATAAGTAAGCTTCTTGGTTTTTAATACACTAAACATCTTGACAAGAAGGTTCTGGCAGGGCTTTCAATCTCCCAGGGGTCTAGCAGTGCGATCTGGCAGAGGGTTTGCTGAGTGAGACTGAGGCAAGACTGGATAGTGGAGTGTAATATAAACAAGAGAGTACCTGAATTCTGAAAGGGAGGCAGGAGGAGTTGAGAAAAGAAGCAGGTTGAAACAGGCAGTGAATAGGGAACTGAAAGCCTGCAGGGAAAACACAAGTACTAACAACAGGAAGGAAAGGCAGGGAAGTAATAGACAAACTATCCTAATTGATAGTTTGTCTGCTCTTCGAAAATTATCCTGTGGGGTTAAAATTATCTTATACAAAAGCAAGAAGCAGATTAATCTCACAGAGTTCTGGGAGACACCGTAGCTCTTTTAGAGAAGAAGTACAGGGTGGTCCTCTGTGGCATCGAAACAATCCTGTGAGTCTAACTGGAACCCTTGGAAGTTAAGATTATCAGAACTATAGTATGACCACAAGACAGAACAAGAGGGAACAGAATAAGGAACACCAGCACCGAAACTGGGCTCTGGGAAAAGCTGGACTGGAACCAGGGTCAGGAACATATATTAATCACCAACTTACCATTCTTTTTGTGGAGTTTGGCAACATCCATAAATTCTTTTGAGCCAACTAAGTATGGAGAAGCATGTTGCAGCCACCTTTATAGCGTGAGGCCTCATCGAAAGATGATCATCGATGATAAATCCCAAGTTCCAGGCTTGTTTAGTAGGCTGAGGGGTGGCACCCAATTGATGGGGCCAATGTTGGGGGCCCCAAAGCTCTTTGTTCTTCCCCAGGATGAGCTCCTCTGTCTTCTTCCCATTGAGTAGTCAAATTTAGCTGCAATAAACACATTTAGATGTGTATTTATTCGGAATATGAAAACAGTGGTGAAAGCAACTGCTATGTGCCTATTTATAATTGCAAAAGGCTGACTAGAGTGTTAATTTGGTTTAATAAAGTCAAACAGGAGCCAAATATAACTTGCAGGTTCTTTACACATTGCAATAGAGTCGGTTTCTCACAGAAAGAGGATAGCCAAAGCAAAAGATCCTAAACTAATGAAGCTATACAGGGGTTCAGAGTTCCTCTTTTCTCCCTTTCATTTTAAGATTGTTCTGGCATGTCCACAATTCTATGCTTTATAGACAATCATGCAGAGTGCAGGTCCTCTGGACAAATAAAGTTCTGTCTAGAAAGAATGCTTCAGTGGTAAAAACACATGAGGTAATATTTTAAGTCATGTCTTTAGCCATATATTAATCAATACCAAACATTAAATAATGTTGTAATGCATCATTTATAAATTAAACTGGTGACATACAACATTTCTGATTTGAAAGTTACTAATAAAATTACCTTTTTCTTTTAACACTTTACCATTCAAAAGTGCAGGACCATGTGTATTCCTGTGAGGAAATCAAAACCTCCTCCAGACTGCCATGCCTGCCACCTCCAGGGCTCAAGGGGAGAAGGAGGAGATTGCTGCACCCACTCAGAACACCATGTGCAAAAGGTCCCCAAGGCTACCTAGCAGTCTCCCTCTTCAGCCGCTCTCAGCCAACAGGTACCCCAGTTGTATCCCATTTCAGCCTTTAATGCTGATTCTAATCAGGTCTTTCATATTTTAAGGAAGAAGAAACATCTGGTGAGAAGGGCTTCTATGCCATTCAAAAATGTCCATTCCGCACCCTGTTAGATGTCAACACTCAATGAAATGGAACAACCTCCTGGCATTGTTTAGATGACCTTGTATGCAGGGTGGGGATTGGTGTGTACAAATCTTGTCCTCTGGGAAGATTTCCTAGTAGCATTCATCTCTGCAGGAGGTGGGTTATTCATAAATAGGGCCCTAGGTTTTATGGTATTTATTTTTTTGCCATTTCCATCTGTATTTATCCATATTTATTTTGTGCTCATTTTATCTGTATTTATCCATATTTATTTTGGGTTTTGAGGAAAAACGAAGCTGAAATTAGTAGATTTCCACATTTATTTAACCAATCAATATGCACTCATTCTTGAATGTCTGAAAGGTTTCAGTGCTGTGAACACCCACAAAAGTCAGTATCAGCCTTGTGCATATCTACAGCTGTTAAAGTTTCTTTACTAAAAATCCTTTCTTTTGTAACCCCTTTATCTATCAATCCACACATCTACTGGCCTGGCAGTCATGGCAGACAGTATTTAGAATTGCTCAAAAAGCAACCCAATATCTGTTTTTATCCACATTTAAAAATAAATACAGAAAAGAAAATGAATGTTTTCGGTCTGTATTTATCTGTAAAAATCAGTAAAAACGGAAAACAGGGAGCCTTATTCATAAATGGGTGAGACCCGGCACACCAAACTAACTCCCCAGGTAGAGGTATCAGTGTTGATGGACTTACATTACAACATTTCTCCAATACATTGCAACGTTGCCCCAGGAACCCCTTTAATTTTTAAGGGAGTAGTAGGCAAAGGGACAAGTATACAGACCATATCACACGGGGGCCTGTGTCAATCCTCAGGGCAAATGTATGTGTATCAGGGACTGGGCACAAGAGGAAGATTTAAGGCTCATTCTCCTACAAACCTTAACAACTCACCCACATCACCTAAAAGGTCATCGTGTCTCAATCCACAACCACAACCTGTACCTCACCAACATGTCAACTCTGGTGCCTAACTATGAATATGTGGATATTAGAAGTATGTATTGTTATGTGTCACTGACTGCAGAACATGTAACAATAACCCTTATAACAACACAATTGCATGCATCTGCAAGGAACCCAGACACCCATACAAAAGAGCACAACTACTCAAAAGTTTGAAAAATTAAATAATTTTATTTAAAAAATATGAAAACATTGAAAATAAATCTTTAGCTTATGCATAATAGAAAAGTCAACTATCGTTTAAAAGGGAATAAATAACAAAAATAGAGCATAAGTCAACAAAGGTATCTTCAACATAAGTGGATCAATCTATGTACATAGTTGAATTGGGATATTTTTTTTTACAAAATCTAAATGTTCCAAATATATGCACTCCCAAAACAATTTCAAAAGTCCTAAATCCATGCTCAATTTCCAAACAAAGTTCCAAAGTCACATAAATAAATTTGCCAACCCAGATGGAGTGTTGAAAAAGCTTTCCTAATTTGAGGCTCAAAATTCCTGTCAGGCATCTTCTCCTTCTCCTTCGCTGACCTGAACCAACTAGCCCTTATCTACCAGTAAAGGCACTTTGGGGTTGCAGGACTGGACACCATGTGCAAATCTTCATACACTAGAGTAGGTTTAGGAACTAATGGGGAAATCATCCTGGGGGACACAAAAACCCCTCCAGGGAAGGATTGGGAGACATAATGCATACACATAGATGAAGTCTGGGAGGACAGAATGCAGCAGAGATCCATGTGTTGTTTATAATTTGACTCTTGGTGTGCCTTTGCCTCTGGTGCCACCTCTTCAAAGCACAGAGAGATCCCCTGCTAAGCAGACATCACCTCCTTCATGACTTGCTAGTATCTCAGAGTAATGGTGGGAACATCAGATGAGGGCTCAGAAGGAATGAAGCTAATATCACCTTCATCCACAGATCTTCCAGGTGAACAATAGAACGAAGCAGGGGGCCGTATGAGGTGAGCAGAGGTACCAATATTGAGGGAGAGTATTGAGTGGAGGTGGGGTGGCCACAGCCCTGGATTATGGAGGGGTCTGTTACCAGCTCATCAAATATCTTAGTTCATGCAGTCATGGAGAGCTCTTATAATTCTCCTCTTTTTGGCACGTGGTGTCCAGATCAACCATTCCCCAGCTTCTGCTGGGAATCATTTTGCCTGACCGAGCGACTCTCTTGGTAGGTGGGTTCTCCTTTCTCTTCTGGTGTGGGTTGAGTGGAGAGATGCAGATGGCATACCAGTGTGCAAACCCCAATAGTACAAAAAGCTATGCAGATAAAAGAAAACCACTTTAGTTCGAAAATGGTATGGCAAGGAGTCTTTTAAATGTATGTTTTACAAGATATAATTAAAACCTATAGACAACATTTTTAGACCTAAGTATGCAAAATACAAGTTCCTTGATACTGATAGCATCACCAAAGAATCCATAAAGAATAAAGTTACCCTGGAGCAGTACATACAGGAGTTAACCCTAGCCAGGCAGAGAGGGGTGAAACAGTATCTCAATTCAACTTTGTTTAGGATGGTGGACCTGGCCTATGCATACTAAGGTACTTTTATCAAAAGAGGAGTCCCTGCCCTGATGCATTGTAAATTAGGAAGAAATAGGTTAGGAATTAGTCCACCAAGTACTGATCATTACCTAGGAGAAAATAACAGAGGATGGGGACAGGCTAGAAGTTGGGAGATCTCAGAGGGTTGACTTCTAAGTAGGGGTTGGCGATATTTTGCGAAAATGTTGAAAATCTCTGCAAACACGCGGAAATATCGCGAAGACGCAGAATCTTTTTTTTCCGCCCGTTTGTGGTATTTTCTGAGTGATCGCATGTTTGAAATGACATGTTCGTGTCCTCACGCTCTCGCTCGTGGTGGAGAATGACGTGTTTGGGTTCCCTTCTCTCACTCCTTTTCACGTTCGATATGACGTGTTTGCGTCCTCACGCTCTCGCTCGCGGTGGAGAATGACGTGTTTGAGATCTCATACTCGCGGTGCATGATCGCGAGCCAAATGTAAAATGTAAATGTAAATGTAAATGTCATGGTACTTATAGAGCGCACTGTCACCAGACGGTCACCTTGCGGTGTCGCCTATTCGGCTTCCTGGCGCTGATACTCATACCGCTGTGGAACCCCTCCTGGCTTACCCTGTGAAGTGTCCACTCCTGGGCACCCCCAGGGTGAAGCCAGGCATCCTTAGCGCTGTTGGGGCCGGTGTGGCCCAAATGACGTGATCGCGGGCGCGATCTCTTGCGAGATAGCGCAAAATGGCTACCAACAATCCAACATCTCGTGGAGCACGCGACCGGATCAGGAAAATGTACCGGCGAACGCGGGGATGCAGGTAAGGCGATTGCGCGCGCGAGAACCTATTTTTACAGAGCGAGCATGAGAAAAATTTCAGGTTTGCTGCGGATCGCGGTAACTTTGGTATTTTCGCGATCTCCGCGGAACGCAAAATTGTCAAATTATCGCAATTTCCGTGAGCGGAACAGAATTTGATGCCCAGGCCTACTTCTAAGAGCAAGCAGTCTGCCAAGTTTGAGCCACATAGCTTGAATGAGTCCCCTGAGAGTGAAATTTGAGAATAAGGTATAAATCTAATGGGCATATATTATGTGTATAGCAGGGTTTATCATCATTCTTACTGATATCATATAGAGAGTGAATAGGCAAAAGGCACATTGTCTAGTTGATAGTAGGTATTTTCAGAAAGTAGAAAGACCTGAGATATGTCCTCAGTAAAGGAGGGCATGCTATTCCCATCACGCAGACACTAAATCTGACCTCAAAATAAAAATCTTCTTAAAAATAGACTCCCATATATATAAAATGTTGTTTGGGATACTTTGTAATTTTTTTGAGCTGGTAATTTTAGGCACGGACAAACCTAACTTAGACTTTTGAAAATCCCCAAAAGGAACTCTTGTGGTTGAGGGAAGAACAGTTTGCAGAAGCGAGTGTGAAAGAGAGAACCCTACATATAAAACATAGTCAAAGCTAAGTCGGAAAGTGAAAAGAAAAGGCACTTCAGATTTTGGCCAACCAGATAAAAAAATTTTTTAGCAACTGGAGAATAGATGGATCTTCTGCCATTAGGGGAAAACAAAGACAGCAAAAACCTGATATTATGCGATCAAACAAGCAAGAAAAGATAGAGATAACAGCTCACATCCAATGGAACCTAATTTTCAAACAGATCATGATCTGATATTTAGATCCACTGTGCTACAATTAGCCAATAGCCCTCTTTTGGGAGTCCATTGTATTAATACTAAAGCAGGAACTCTAGTGAAAGTGAAACTATATTGAGTGCCAGAAACACAAGGAATGAGAGAAGAGAGAAGAGAAAGCAATACATTGAATTGCAGAGCTGGTTATCAAACCATCACATAGTTAGCTATGGTTATCAATGCACGGAACACACACCATACCTTGTGCCACTTGCCATTTAATAACACTTTTGAAATGACACAAACACACAAAGTTGATAGATAACCATAAATGGGGACTTTCTGTGGGTTTAAGTATTTGAGCCAGAACCATAACTGACTTTTTAATTGTGATTTTCTTCAGCAATTATATATGAGGGGTGTCCATAGTGCCAATCAGAAGAAGTCTTATCCATTGCAAAGCATACCTCTCAACCTCCTGGCTAAAAAATTGCAGCTCATTTGAAGTCTCTAAAAGGATGATCACATTAAGGTGAAGAGAGTATGAACTCTTTTTACGGTCCGACTTGACAGCATAGCTGTCGCCAGCCAATAATATAAGCATCACCAGAGAGGAGATTGTGCCCCTCACCCCCACATGTTGGGAGCCATGTTTTGTTTGAGTTGATGTATGCTTCTACAAAAACAAATGCATGCCCGCAATGCAGCTGTGATTGTTATGTTTTTTATGCAGCTACGCTAAGCTTGAACTTCCAGGGGTACATACATGACATTGGGATGCTATTAAAGTTTCTAAGATAACTAAATAATTTGTGTTGTTTTCCTGTGACAGCAGCACACATGGGAGATGGGAGATGGGAGAAGGAATTTCATTAACCTACATGGATTTCCAGGTATGGTTTGTCAGTGTCCCCTGACATTTAAACCTGCACTAATATTATTCTGCAATTCTTTGCTTCCACACTAATACATGTATATTTCCATGCTATTTGGTTTTAATGCTTCACATTACCAAACACAAGTTCTTTAAATCAGACCTTTTGGCATTACCAATTCTTGTTTGTAGTGTGACTAAGGTTTAAAAAGGTCAGTGACCCCATTAAAGTATCTAGAGGCATTTCTGTGTGTTAGGTGGGTGAATACCAGTCAACAGAGAGCAGCATGCACCAGATGTAGGTGATTTGAAAGATTTGCTATGTGACCATAATGTGCTCAAACGTTATGTACATTATCACTAAATTGGTGATAGAAAATTGGCCACAGGTTTAGGATTTTGAATTACTTGAATTCCACAAACGCTATAGGGTGCCGACACTGGCCTGCTACACGATACCATCAGTAATATCATGAATGCTGTACTTTAATGTCATGATTGATGTAAAATGTGCGGGCAGAAGCATTTTGTTTTGGATTTTAAATTAATTTCAAAGCTTATTTAACTATAAGGTCACTTTAACCTTTGTTTTTTTCAGATAATGTATATATACACTGTGCCAGTAATTGAACGATTTGCGAAATGTCGCAAAATAGGTAGTCAACAATGGCTGACATACAGGACTATCCTGTTGGTAATATGCAACCCGGGTTATATTCTTGAGTAATTGTGAAAGTAAAAAATATTTAGGTAATTGTGATGGCATATACTCATGATTGTAATGGTATATTCCTAACGGAACAATATATATTGTTGTTGTTTACCAAACTACACATATGAATAGTAAAATAATTAACAATTTAATGTTTCAAACTACCATATCCATGATGCATCATAATGTGCTAATGGGCATTTCTGGTATAAAAATAAGAAATGAAAGTAGGACAATTGTTTGAGAACGTGACCAAGACCTGCCGGTTGAAACGCGTTGGTGTGATGGAAGCTGGCGATGGCAATGGCCTTGAAATAAATCTTTATTGATAAACCGAATCTGGGAGAGTGCAAGCGTTTTCTGTGTTGTTAGTGGATTAAACTCGGGGATAGTCCATCCCCACCGCATGCACCAGCTGTGCAACAGTGGGCCCTCCACTTCTGGACTGCTTTGGTGAAGAATTCAAATATATGGAGGAATGCCCGAATGCTTTCCTTGCAACAAAGCTGAGATTTAAATCTTGGCCTTGAAACGTCTGATGGTCTGCCATGGTACCGCTACAATGGAATGCAGTATACTGCAGGCGTGCTGGTCTATCGGAAATCGGAAGTGACAATGAATTAGGAAAGACTGTACGGAGTATCACCCTACTCAGTAGATGTAATATCAGGAATGAAATAAACGCCGTGCCTCCCCGCGACGAAAGAGGTGAGAGCGGGAGGCGTTAATAATCAGTGGATTTGCTCAGCAGGGTCGCAGTGAGTGTAAGACAGGAGAGTTTGAGCACACGGAGTGCCTCACAGACGCTCACTGCCTATTTCATGTAAACACACTGACCAGATTGCTAAAGATAAAATGACAAGGAGCCGTGAATAAACAGCCTCTGCTACAAAAACATTACAAGTCCTGATTAAAGATACAGTTACAAGATATGCTTTGAACGTGTATAATTGGTAAACAATAGGAAGTTGGCTCACAGCATATATGGAGGAAAGAGCTATTAATCGCGCTCAAAGAGTGGAAGTAATGTTCCAAAAAGGACATAGAAGTGAAGCAGGCAAAATAGATGATACCAAACAAATTGGCACATGGGAATTGACATTGAAACAAATGTTTATTCAACTTAAAAGACTGCTTAAGAAGGAGATTACTAAAAGCTGGGAAATCCTCACCCTAGAGAAATATATAGAATGTGAAAGGGTCCCTAGAGGACTCAGGATTTTCACACTTCCCAACCACACAGACCCAGGCCAGAGATGTTAGCTGAATGGGATAAGAACAACATGCAGTGTTCACACAATATGATGCCCATAATAGTCAAGTATGCCAGAATGGATATTGAAGATCTCCATAAGAAAATAGTAGAATTAGAGGCGCGCATATCGGCCTGTGAGAGGGAAGATGAATCAAAGAAATTGAGAAAGGAAATGGAACATAATCTTGAAAATGAAGTCGAAGAACGTAAAGAGCGAAAGTTCAGAAGAGATGAACACGATTATGAATGTGGGACAATATTAACATTTGCAAAGTGCTTTGAAACCCTAAAACAACAACTGTGAACCAATAAGAATCAACCACCAGAGTCTCTAAACACGACGGCAAGTGAATCAGACTCTGATTTCAATGAAGGAGAGGACCAGACACTGCCGGAACACCGAACGTCATTTTTAGACAAAATTAAATTAGTGTATCTGGATCAACAACTTCCAAGAGGCAGAGGAAGAGGGAGAGGTTGGGCATTCTTGAGAGGGAGACGAAGAGGGAGAAGCCAGCAAGGAGCCAAAACAAGCAACAGAAAACAAGAAGAGGTTCAAGAAAAACCAAAGGTGTATCATCTACGCAACTGGGTGACAAAAACTTAGAAAAAACAGAATTGACACATCCATATCTCATCAATAATCTTTCAAAACATGTATTGACATGAGCCTAGGAGAGTCTACTCAACAAGGGACTAACATTTTGTCCAGAGAAGCATTTTGATATAGTTGAAACAAAAATAGACCTCTACAAATATGTTCGTAAGCTTCAATTGGCCAAATTCTTTAACAAACAAGGAAGACAAAGTGTGTTGCCAAATGAAACACAGAAGCAGCCACTGGAAGCCAGACACAACAACTGACTATTGCAGAAATTTCTGGCTTACGGACAGCGTATGGCTTAGTGAATGAAATTGAAGAGGAGAACATCAGAGACACACAAATTCTACCTGAAATGGGCTACGGAACACATGAACATTTGACTACTAAATTCAGGAATAAATCCAAATTCTGTCCCACGTTACATCCGGGAAACAGGGTAGATACTTTTTATGACTTAGTGACCACGGAGTTGGAAAAAAATAGAAATGTCAAGCATGGTGCAAAGAAAGAAAATTAAACAAAGGAAGAACGTATTGCATTAGAACCACTTATATATAACAACGCAATAGAGATAAAGCCAGCCAACAAAGGAGGGAACACAGTGATAATGGAAAAAAAGACTATGTAATGGAAGCCATATATCAACTGAATGATATCAACAACTAAGAGAAGCTCTAAAAGGAATCCCATGAACGATTTGATTATGGATCATCTAAATAAAAAATTGGAAAAATGGCATGATCGAGGTCTATTGAATGACCGGGAAGTAAAATTTCTCAGCAACAATGAGCCAATACCACAGAATATTTTCTTTCTCCCGAAGGTACATAAAACCTTAAAAAAGCCACAAGGGAGACCAATCATCTCGAGCTGTGGATCTCTCTATGAGAATATTTCCACGTATGTGGATTACTTTATAGCTCCATTGGTTCCGACATTAACATCATATACCAAGGATACCGGTGATTTCTTAAGAACACTAATGAATATTGGATGGAGTAAAGATTGCCGGCTGGTAACCATTGTCGTGGTGTCATTTTATATGTCCGTCAATCATGATATCGGCTTGAGAGCAATCAAATACTTCTTGAAACAGAAGCCTATAGAACAGCTCCAACATTCTGAGATGGTCTTAGAAATGATAGTACTATGTCTAAGGAACAACATCTTCCTTTTCAATAAAACCTACTACTCCCAATGCTGTGGTACTGCCATGGGAGTTTCCTTCTCTCCAAGCTGCACCAAGCTAGTAATGGGTTGGTGGGAAAAGATGGCAGCTTGGAGAGAAGAGAATGACCAACATGTAGCCAAGGTGGTACGCTGGCTGCGTTTCATAGATGACCTCATTTTAATTTGGAATGGGACAGAGAAGGACTTCCTAGAATTTTTTGATGTGCTGAACAACAACGCGGTTGGTCTAAAATTCATTCATACAATTAGTGCCAGTGAAATTGTATTTTTGAACACAAAATGTATATGTAAAAGATGACTAGATTAAAACAACTGTACATAGGAAAAGCACAACAACAAAGAGTGTATTGCATGGTAAAAGCTTCCACCCAGAAACTGTAAAAAGAAACATGCCATATGGTGAATTCATCCGGATGAAACGAAACTGCTCAAACAACAGAGAGATGAATAAAAAATTCAAATATACAACCAAACGGTTTCTAAAAAGAGGCTACCAGCATATTGATATGAGACGAGGGGAGCTAAAGGCAAGAAGTATAACCAGGGCGAAACATTGATAAACAAAAAAGACCGGAACGTGGAGGAACCACCAAAAGAACCCATAAGAATGGTGTTAAACTATACCAAAGAGAGCTATAAAGTACGTAAAGATTTTAATAAGTACTGGAACATTTTAACGAAAGACCCAGACATTTGAAAAGAACTAGGAAAACATCCACAATTAACGTACAGGAAGGCACTATCACTGTCTGACATGTTGGTTAGAAGCCACTTTCAAATAAGACAACCCAGCATGTGGCTGCAAGACATGCAAAAAGGATTCAAGAAATGCAGCCAATGTAAGGCCTATAAAATTGGACGAACAATCAAATCAATCAAGGACTCACAAGGAAAAACATTTAATATCAAAAACATCATAACATACAAAACCACTCATGTAGTCTACCTATTGGAGTGCCATTGTGGGAAACGGTACATTGGGAGTACGATCTGCCCATTAAATAAACATATCCTTGAACATATACGGGCCATGCAATACAAAGATCAGACGTATGCCATAGCAAAACATATGCTCATGTATGAGAACAAAACATGGCTGTATGTAACTTACTGTGGCCTGGCGACCATACCCATCAATGAAAGAGGTGGGAATAGAACCCTCATGTTGAGACGTCTGGAATCAAGGCTAAACACACACGATGATGGACGGAATGTTGCACAATGGCAAAACATTCACCCCCGTCACAGATCTGGGTTTAATCCATCGTTATTTTGCTCACCAAGCCACCCCAGTTCAGACATGGCCATATGCAAATCAGTTTTGACCCTGTGCCTCATGGAAACAGTCCAGCCCGAACTGCCAAGCCATGTCTTCCCTGGACCGGAATCAAGCATCATAGGACCGGTTTCTGGCTATCAGCCGCCTTCAGCCAGGATAGCTTGACTCCAGTAGCATAGTGAGCAAGGGACCCACGTCTGGGCATACCCTTCCCACATAGGGGGAATCAAGGCTAATCATCATATTCAGGACCAAAATCCAGATGAGGTTGAATGGGGATGAGGAACTGAACATTCATTTATAAAGAAACAAGGGTCGGTAAAAGAAATAAAGATATCTCTCAAAATGATTATAACGAAAAAGGATCGTAAAAAGGAAAAAGAGTGTATAAGAATCCATGATGCAAAGGAGAGACAATCAATAGAAAATTAATCAGCAATATAAGCAGTAAAAGAATTGCTAAGGACATACATGAGCAAGGAGGACCATCACAAGCACCTATGGGCTGCAATGAAGCAAGGACACTAAGTCCCTGAATAAGAAGACCGTTAAGAGTGATAATTCCAAGTACGTTCATAAATGGACACTGTGCCAGTAATTGAACGATTTACGAAATGTCACAAAATAGGTAGTCAACAATGGCAGCGTTACAGGACTATCCTGTTTGTAATATGCAACCCGGATAATAATCTTGAATAATTGTGAAAGTCAAAAATCTTTAGGTAATTGTGATGGCATTTACGAATGATTGTAATGGTATATTCCTAATAGAACAATATATATTGTTGTTGTTTACCAAACTTCACGTATGAATAGTAAAATAATTAACAATTTATTGTTTCAAACTACTATACCCATGATGCATCATAATGTCCTAATGGGGTTTTCTGGTATGAAAGTAAGAAATGAAAGTAGGACTATTGTTTGACACCGTGACCAAGACATGGCGGTCGAAACGCAGAGGTGTGGTGGGAGCTAGCAATGGCAATGGCCTTGAAACAAATCTTTGTTGATAAACCGAATCTGGGAGAGTGCAAGCGTATTCTATGTTGTTGGAGGATATATATAAATATCTCACAAGAGGTCTGGACGTCCTGGCCTGCTCTGTCGAGCATATTTCATTTGGATTGTGTTAGTAATCAGGCCCAGTACCCACCACGACGCCAGGAGGAGACGGCGGTTAGGAGGTATTCATACCTCCTTCTTGGGCGACCTGGATTCCTGTGCCGGCCCCCGCGATGGATTCCTGGCGGAAGGGTTGCGGCGGTTCTGAGGGGGAATTGAGGGGGCACCGGACTGTTGAACTGCTTCACCTCCCAATGTGCTTTTGAGGATGCGCCTGTCCTCGATATCCACTCCATCAGTGTCACCCCGCATACCATCTCCGATCCCCTTATGCACCACATTGCGGCATTCTGGGATTTGCAGTCCATTCACGAAGGACTGCATAGGAGAGCCCAATCACATCAGGGGGCGGAGCAAGGTGTTTAAATCTACAGCGGGGCAGGACTGCCCACGCCGCAGCAGAAGAAGAAGTTGGAGAGGGGCGCTGAAGAAGGCAGACACTCCGGAATGCATTCGCCTGGGACAATTCTTCAATAAAGTGCTGCTTTGATTTTCCCCTTGGGTCACTGCTCTTTCTTTGGAGGAGGTTGTGGTCATATAAATAAATAAATATAAATATATATATATATATATATATATATATATATATATATATATATATATATATATATATTACCTACTGGCGGTCGCCAGTAGGTATATATAGTTAGGATTTTTTCTCTATGGGATTTTTGAAAATTCTATGTCTAATAACTTTGGCGTTTGTGGACGGAATTGGCTGAAATTTTCAGGAAAATGGCACATTTTGTTTCTGAGCAGCCCTTGAAAATTTGGGGGGAGTTCGTCAAGGGGGGGCCGAGAAAAAAGGGGGTCCCAAAACGTGTTTTTAACATTGAGTTTTCCATAGGGCGGTTGGCCTCACTTTTAGCCCGAACGGCTGAATGGATTTGCCCGAAACTTGGCAAAATTGTAGGGACTGGTAGCCCGATGTGCCTTTTGTAGGTCTCAATATATGTGCTCCAGTGGATTTTGAGAAATTAACGTTTAAAAAAAGATATATATCTGTAACAGCGGACCGGGCAGCGCTCCAGTACGCGTACTTTTCGCGCAACGGAGCTTTGTGAAGCGAAGCTGATTGGTTCTCCGGCGTCTGTAAACATTACAAACAGTCCGTAGCGGCCGCCATCTTGTCTCTCGGTAGGATCGAGAGACAAGCGGAGGCCAAACCGAAGGGGCAAATGACCATAAGGGGGCATAGTAGATCCTCCCTGACCGTTTAGGTTTGATGTGGAGGTTTTAAAAGGGCCCCGCGGGGCAAAAAAAAAAAATAATAATAATAATCGAACAGCTGAATGGATTTGCACGAAACTTGGCAAAATTGTAGGGACTGGTAGCCCGATGTGCCTTTGCTAGATCTCAATATATGTGCTCCAGTGGATTTTGAGAAATTAACGTTCAAAAAAAGATATATATCTGTAACAGCGCACCGCTTCGCGTACTTTTCGCGTTACGGAGCTTTGCGAAGCGAAGCTGATTGGCTCTCCGGTGTCTGTAAACATTCCAAACAGTCCGTAGCGGCCGCCATCTTGTCTCTCGGTAGGATCGAGAGACAAGAGGAGGCCAAAGCGAAGGGGCAAATGACCATAAGGGGGCATAGTAGATCCTCGCTGACCCCCTAGGTTTGATGTGGAGGTTTTAAAAGGGCCCCGCGGGGCAAAAAAAAAAATAATAATAATAATCGAACGGCTGAATGGATTTGCACGAAACTTGGTAAAATATTAGGGACTGGTAGCCCGATGTGCCTTTGCTAGGTCTCAATATATGTGCTTCAGTGCATTTTGAGAAATTAACGTTCAAAAACAAGATATATATCTGTAACAGCGCTCCGCTTCGCGGAGATAAAATTATATCTGTATTACCTAGCTGTTGCTAACACCAGTTAGCGACGGCTAGTAGGAGATAGCGACCATCTTGGGCCCCACTTTGCATGTGAGTGATATTTATCACTAATGACATGCAAAGTGGGCATGCCAAGATGTTAGCGACTGGAAACAGTCGCTAACATCACTATCTCCTATTATCAACTTTTGGAAATATTCGAGATAAGCGCGAATATCTCCAAAAGCTAGCACCTGCCCTGAGCAGTTCTTAGCCATGTTATCCAATGGGAGGTGGATAACATGGCTAAGAGCATTAGCTCGGTAATGCATGAATATCACTGAGTTTTCAGCGATATTAATGCATTGCGGTCGTTTTTTATCGTATTTGCGATAAACCTTGATAATAGCAAGGTTTATCTGCGATAATTTCTGACGGTAAAAAAATCGTTGCTAAGCATCGTTAGGGATAAATATCGCTTAACTTTGGTAATATGCCCCAACGTCTGTTAACGTTCGATTCGAAGGAAATCAGGAAGTGTTGAAAAACATTGTCTGCGCCATCTTGTCTTTTTTCAAATGCCACACTTTTGTCGTGCACGGCAGCCATTTTAGATGCCTTGACCAGACCCACTCTGTGCACGCTGTCGATCCTTAGCATGGCTCCCCACCCTCGCAAGCATCTCCCCCAGGCAGTGGTCACCCTCGCTCTCTGTCTTATGCATGGGTAATAAACCTCCCCCCATCTGCGCTGCTCTTCCCTGAGAATCACACCCTGTGCCCGCCCGACACCTCCCTTTCGCCCTATTCACTACCGCACCCTCTGACACTCCTTTTCCTCTGTGTCCGATTGTCCAGGCTGGTCCTAGGGTATCAGCTAGCCCTGCAGATGTAGTTTATGGCCACAGCTGTAAAGAATCACCCCTCTTCAAAGGAGTTATAGTAGATAAAGGCCCACACTCGATGAGATCCGTCACAGCAGAAGCGTTGCTATTATCTGAAAACCATCCTGTATTGTGATTGGGGAGGGGACCGAGCCTGAAGCGGAAGATTCCAGGGATGACTCTTTGTACATCAAAGTTTTTACAATTATGTGTCACATTAAAAATATATGGTAATTGCAAACACAACAGTGATGGACAGAATGTGGATCAATGTCACACATTCACCCCAGTCCAAAGATCTGGGCCCAAATCCATTGTTTTTCCACTCCACACCACCCTGGGTTAGACAATGGCGATATGCAAATCAGCGCTGACCCTGTGCCCATGGGAACAGTCCAGTCCAAACTACAAAAGCCATGTCCTTCCCAGAACGGAAACAAGCATCCGAGGACCGGCCCGGTTTCGAGGTAACACCTCTCATCAGCCCGGCTAGCTTGATTCCAGTGGTGTGGAGTGCCTGGGACTCACGTCTGAGCATCCCCAGTACACTTAGAGCGGTAATTGCAAACACAACAGTGATGGACAGAATGTGGATCAATGTCACACATTCACCCCAGTCCAAAGATCTGGGCCCAAATCCATCGTTTTTCCACTCCACACCACCCTGGGTTAGACAATGGCGATATGCAAATCAGCGCTGACCCTGTGCCCATGGGAACAGTCCAGTCCGAACTACAAAAGCCATGTCCTTCCCAGAACGGAAACAAGCATCCGAGGACCGGCCCGGTTTCGAGGTAACACCTCTCATCAGCCCGGCTAGCTTGATTCCAGTGGTGTGGAGTGCCTGGGACTCACGTCTGAGCATCCCCAGTACACTTAGAGCGGCTCTCCACACCACTGGAGTCAAGCTATCCAGGCTGAATGAAGGCTGATAGCCAGAAACCGGTCCTTGGATGCTTGATTCCGGTCTGGGAAAGACAGGGCTTGGCAGTTCGGACTGGACTTTTCCCATGAGGCAAAGGGTCAGAGCTGATTTGCATATAGCCAGTGTCTAACCCAGGGTGGTGTGGAGTGGAAAAAAATGATGGATTTAGGCCCAGATCCTTGTACTGGGGTGAATGTATGACATTGTTCTACATTCTGTCCATCAACTGTGTTTTTTGTAATTTTCACCCCGAGTGGGCTGGGTATGCTCAGACGTGAGTCCCAGGCTCTCCACACCACTGGAGTCAAGCTATCCAGGCTGAATGAAGGCTGATAGCCAGATAGCCAGAAACCGGTCCTTGGATGCTTGATTCCGGTCTGGGAAAGACAGGGCTTGGCAGTTCGGACTGGACTTTTCCCATGAGGCAAAGGGTCAGAGCTGATTTGCATATAGCCAGTGTCTAACCCAGGGTGGTGTGGAGTGAAAAAAATGATGGATTTAGGCCCAGATCCTTGTACTGGGGTGAATGTATGACATTGTTCTACATTCTGTCCATCAACTGTGTTTTTTGTAATTTTCACCCCGAGTGGGCTGGGTATGCTCAGACGTGAGTCCCAGGCTCTCCACACCACTGGAGTCAAGCTATCCAGGCTGAATGAAGGCTGATAGCCAGAAACCGGTCCTTGGATGCTTGATTCCGGTCTGGGAAAGACAGGGCTTGGCAGTTCGGACTGGACTTTTCCCATGAGGCAAAGGGTCAGAGCTGATTTGCATATAGCCAGTGTCTAACCCAGGGTGGTGTGGAGTGAAAAAAATGATGGATGTAGGCCCAGATCCTTGTACTGGGGTGAATGTATGACATTGTTCTACATTCTGTCCATCAACTGTGTTTTTTGTAATTTTCACCCCGAGTGGGCTGGGTATGCTCAGACGTGAGTCCCAGGCTCTCCACACCACTGGAGTCAAGCTATCCAGGCTGAATGAAGGCTGATAGCCAGAAACCGGTCCTTGGATGCTTGTTTCCGGTCTGGGAAAGACAGGGCTTGGCAGTTCGGACTGGACTTTTCCCATGAGGCAAAGGGTCAGAGCTGATTTGCATATAGCCAGTGTCTAACCCAGGGTGGTGTGGAGTGAAAAAAATGATGGATTTAGGCCCAGATCCTTGTACTGGGGTGAATGTATGACATTGTTCTACATTCTGTCCATCAACTGTGTTTTTTGTAATTTTCACCCCGAGTGGGCTGGGTATGCTCAGACGTGAGTCCCAGGCTCTCCACACCACTGGAGTCAAGCTATCCAGGCTGAATGAAGGCTGATAGCCAGAAACCGGTCCTTGGATGCTTGATTCCGGTCTGGGAAAGACAGGGCTTGGCAGTTCGGACTGGACTTTTCCCATGAGGCAAAGGGTCAGAGCTGATTTGCATATAGCCAGTGTCTAACCCAGGGTGGTGTGGAGTGAAAAAAATGATGGATTTAGGCCCAGATCCTTGTACTGGGGTGAATGTATGACATTGTTCTACATTCTGTCCATCAACTGTGTTTTTTGTAATTTTCACCCCGAGTGGGCTGGGTATGCTCAGACGTGAGTCCCAGGCTCTCCACACCACTGGAGTCAAGCTATCCAGGCTGAATGAAGGCTGATAGCCAGAAACCGGTCCTTGGATGCTTGATTCCGGTCTGGGAAAGACAGGGCTTGGCAGTTCGGACTGGACTTTTCCCATGAGGCAAAGGGTCAGAGCTGATTTGCATATAGCCAGTGTCTAACCCAGGGTGGTGTGGAGTGAAAAAAATGATGGATTTAGGCCCAGATCCTTGTACTGGGGTGAATGTATGACATTGTTCTACATTCTGTCCATCAACTGTGTTTTTTGTAATTTTCACCCCGAGTGGGCTGGGTATGCTCAGACGTGAGTCCCAGGCTCTCCACACCACTGGAGTCAAGCTATCCAGGCTGAATGAAGGCTGATAGCCAGAAACCGGTCCTTGGATGCTTAATTCCGGTCTGGAAAAGACAGGGCTTGGCAGTTCGGACTGGACTTTTCCCATGAGGCAAAGGGTCAGAGCTGATTTGCATATAGCCAGTGTCTAACCCAGGGTGGTGTGGAGTGAAAAAAATGATGGATTTAGGCCCAGATCCTTGTACTGGGGTGAATGTATGACATTGTTCTACATTCTGTCCATCAACTGTGTTTTTTGTAACATTAAAAATATATAGCACTCCGACAAAGTAGTAAGATTATAAAACTTTAATAATTTATAAATATATACAAGAAAACAAAAATAGTAATAACATATAAACATTTTTAGGGAAAAACAACGAAGTAGCGGTCGGCTGTGCGAATAGTCCCAACGCAGCACAGCGTCCAGATTTCCGGCGTGGGGCGTCGCGGGGGGTGGGTCATCAGTAGCAAACTGTTGTGCGAATAGTTCCAAGGCAGCAGAACGCGTTGAAATCTAGATGACACGAAAGTGATGTCTAGTAAGTTGCCACCCAGCAAATAACGGCGTGGGGCGTCGCGGGGGGTGGGTCATCAGTAGCAAACTGTTGTGCGAATAGTTCCAAGGCAGCAGAACGATGGCACCAAGGTGATGTCCAGTAAGTTGCCGCACTGGTTTTGGTATCCTACAATGCTGCTCCGAATAACGGCGTGGGGCGCCCCGGGGGAGGCGGCGTGAACGGGCCTCTCCAGGTGGAGTGTCATCTGTTGTAGTGGGGCGCCCCTTTACCGTTTCAGTTGCCATTCCGTCCGTTTTTGGTCCACTGTGTCAAAAGCCGCAATTCAGCTGAGTTGCGCCCACTCTTGCGGTGCAGCGATAGGCGGCTGTCACAGGACTCTCAAAATGGCGGCAGGCTGTTTCCTTTTTGGGCCTGGTCCACTGAAATGGCCCTGGGACACCTTGGAAATCGGACGCTTGTCTGCTAGGTCTTGGACCCCATTCTCGAAAGCGTCCCCTCCGCCTTGAGAATTCATCAAAAGTTTTGGGAGCCCCGACTCCTGCAGGCTTCTGGTGGGGAGCGGCTGCCATGATTGCTCGCGGAATGACCACGACGGAGCTACGAGATGGTGGTGCTCTCATGCTGACGCCAGCTTCAGTCTGAAACATCCAGAAACAAGGTGGGGCTTTCATCGTTTGGGAAAAAAAAAAGTTTTCATCCAATGAAAAGTGTTGTTTTTAGGTCATATGATCAAGCCTTCCATCATTAGGAAACCAAAAGTAAAATGAACCAATGAAAAGTTTTATAAACAAGTCACATGACCTGTTATGCGGCATAGGGTATAAAATGCGGAGAAAATACGTTGGCACGTGAGGCGGCGTCAGTAGCGGACCGATGTGCGAATAGGCCGAAGGCAATACAACGCGCCAAGATCCGGATGGCACCGTGGTGGTGTCCAGCAAGTTGCAGCACTGGTGTGGCCATCCTACAATGCTGAAAGTCGGCGTGGGGCGCCCCGTTGGCCTGTGAGTTTGCGTCAGTAGCGGACCGATGTGCGAATAGGCCGAAGGCAGCACAACGCGCCAAGATCCGGATGGCACCGAGGTGGTGTCTAGTAAGTTGCCGCACTGGTGTGGCCATCCAACAATGCTGAAAGTCGGCGTGGGGCGCCCCGTTGGCCTGTGAGTTTGCGTCAGTAGCGGACCGATGTGCGAATAGGCCGAAGGCAGCACAACGCGCCAAGATCCGGATGGCACCGAGGTGGTGTCTAGTAAGTTGCCGCACTGGTGTGGCCATCCTACAATGCTGAAAGTCGGCGTGGGGCGCCCCGTTGGCCTGTGAGATGGCGTCAGTAGCGGACCGATGTGTGAATGGGGCCGAAGGCAGCGCAACAATATTTTCGGAATAGAAGACACCACTAGGCGCTGAGATGCCAAGATCCGGATGGGACCGAGGTGGTGTGTAGCAAGTTGCCGCACTGGTGTGGCCATCCTACAATGCTGAAAGTCGGCGTGGGGCGCCCCGTTGGCCTGTGAGTTTGCGTCAGTAGCGGACCGATGTGCGAATGGGGCCAAAGGCAGCGCAACAATAGTTTCTGACTGACACCACAAGGCGCTGAGATGCCAAGATCCGGATGGCACCGAGGTGGTGTCATAGTTGAGAGTTCTGAGCAGCGGTTGTAACACTGTCTGAAGCTTATTTGCAGCTGCTGCAGCTTCACTACGCGTCAAGATCCGGATGGCACCGAGGTGGTGTCTAGTAAGGTGCACTGGTGTGGCCATCCTACAATGCTGAAAGTCGGCGTGGGGCGCCCCGTTGGCCTGTGAGTTTGCGTCAGTAGCGGACCGATGTGCGAATAGGCCGAAGGCAGCACAACGCGCCAAGATCCGGATGGCACCGAGGTGGTGTCTAGTAAGTTGTCGCACTTCTGTGGCCATCCTACAATGTTGAAAGTCGGCGTGGGGCGCCCCGTTGGCCTGTGAGATGGCGTCAGTAGCGGACCGATGTGCGAATGGGGCCAAAGGCAGCGCAACAATATTTTCTGATTTAAAGACACCACAAGGCGCTGAGATGCCAAGATCCGGATGGCACCGAGGTGGTGTCTAGCAAGTTGTGGCACTGGTGTTGCCATCGTACAATGGTAAAAGTCAGCGTGGGGCGCCCTGTTGGCCTGTGAGATGGTGTCAGTAGCGGACTGATGTGCGAATGGGGCCAAAGGCAGCGCAACAATATTTTCTGACTGACCCCACAAGGCGCTGAGATGCCAAGATCCGGATGGCACCGAGGTGATGTCTAAGTTGCGGACTGATGTGCGAATGGGGCCAAAGGCAGCGTAACAATATTTTCTGTATGGAAGATACCACTAGGCGTTGAGATGCCAAGATTCGGATGGCACCGAGGTGATGTCTAGCAAGTTGCTGTACTGGTGTGGTCATCCTACAATGCTGAAACTCGGCGTGGGTCGCCCCATTAGCCTGTGAGATGGCGTCAGTAGCGGACCGATGTGCGAATAGGCCGAAGGCAGCACAACGCACCAAGATCCGGATGTCACCGTGGTGGTTTCATAGTTGAGAGGCACTTCATCTGCAGTGGGGCGCCGAGATCCGGATGGCACGAGGTGATGTCTAGCAAGTTGCTGTACTGGTGTGGTCATCCTACAATGCTGAAAGTCGGCGTGGGGCGCCCCATTAGCCTGTGAGATGGCGTCAGTAGCGGACTGATGTGCGAATGGGGCCAAAGGCAGCGCAACAATATTTTCTGAAGAGAAGACACCAAAAGGCGCTGACATTCCAAGATCCGGATGGCACCGAGGTGGTGTCTAGCAAGCTATGCAGTTGAGTTGTGTGCGCACTTGCGGCGAATAGGTCGAAGGCAGCATAACAATGTTTTCTGAATAGAAGACACCACAAGGCGTTGAGATTCGGTTACCACCGAGGTGATGTCTAGCAAGTTGCCGCACTGGTGTGGCCATCCTACAATACTGCTCCGAATAACGGCGTGGGGTGCCCGAAGGGGGGGGGGGGGAGCCGGCGTGAATGGGCCTTCCTAGGTGGAGGCTCGTCTGCTGTAGTGGGGCGCCCCTTTACCGTTTCAGTTGCCATTCAGCTGAGTTTCGGCTGCTCTTGATGCTACAGCGACAGGCGGCTGCAAGAGGACTCTCAAAATGGCGGCCTGTTCTTTGGATTTGGGCCTGGTCCACTAAAATGGCCCTGGGACACCTTAGAACTCGGACGCTCGATTTTTTTTTCCTTTCCTGTACATGCAAAAAAAGGTAAATGCCCGGTACGTTACACGCTTCATCTGCCACGATGAACTCTCCAGAGGAACCGAAAAAAAATATAGTTGTGGTAACTATACCATGCATCGTCATATGGAGAGGTGGCACCAATTAATTATAGTGCTGCATAAAAGAGAGATTTGGAGGAGAACCCCTGACCTGCTAGTACATTCATCAAAGAAGTGGCACTGAGAGCTTCAGAGGCAAGGGAAACGGTCCCAAATATTTAGAAGAACTTTGGAAAGATTAAAATGACATGTTTAGATTGTGGCAAATTAATTTCATGTGGACAGATGAGTGTTACTCTAATAAATACAGCATATGAACATCATCATAGTCGATGGTTGGTAGAGACATTTTGACTATATCCTGGACCTGCCCGTCCTCGCCCAAAATGGCGCCGGAATAAATGGGACTCGTAACTCCTTGTTGTGTACTGGTTGCAGAACCTTGAAATCATGAGATACGTATGCAGTTTTGAAGCACATGGCGGGCGGGGACGAGAATTGATTGAATATTTCGACATCCCTATTGATATTAAGTTCTGATGTGTTATTGATTACTGTACTGTTGAAAGTTCGAATTAACGTCACCCATGGTACTTGCCCGCAAATGTATATCTAGATAATTTTATTGTAACTGGCCCTGTCGTATTTTAATTATAAAATGTACGTCCACCGATTCCGTAACTGTTAGACACCTTAGTTCTTGCAACCTAATGGCCCGCCCGTTACGTTCCTCTACAGTGTAAATGTCTATTCATCATATACGATTACAGTTTGCTCCGTGGCAGGCCCACGTGGTTATAGGCTCGTATTTGTATAATGAAATTTTCACAATAAAGGTTATTAAAAGAAAACATGGTAGTAGTATATACATTGGTAAAGTTTTTAATAATAGTCACTGTTTTAGAATCATTAAAAGGCAAGTGAAATAAAGCAGACCAATTACATGAAGGGTAAAAGGTATAATACGAAGGAACGCAGTAAAGATAAATGGTCAAGGGCTGTTGTGTTTTCTATTCCTGCAACATAAAGTGATCGATAAGAATCTCATATTCAGGCGTATCGGCGACTAAGACAGCAGGTCGACCCTCTTTTGCTCAACGGCTCCGTCATGGGACGAAGAAACGCTCTTTTTCTCGAAAAAAGAATATATTTTACTTGCAGGACAGTTGTAAAATTTCCGGGAAAGTACATTAGCCTGGAACATTATAACATATATTTAAGAAAAAATAATGTTCGGAAGTAATGAAAAGCGTAATTTTTAGGTCATATGACCAAGCCTTTCATCATTACAATAAGAAAAGTAAAATGAACCAATGAAAAGTTTTATTAACAAGTCACATGACTTGTTATGCTTACGTTACGCGCTGCGCGCCCCGGATGACTTCCGGATGCGCTAACGCGGCGCGTCATATGACGCATTACGCGACAACGCAGGTCCAGAATATAGTCAAAATGTCTCCACCAACCAGCGGTCGGAACACAACCCCTTTCAGCAGGCTAAATAGTTCTGTTAAATGACAACAGAAGGGACAGGCAACAAGAACCATCAGTCAAAGAGGGGAGGGCTAGTTCTTCTCTACCGGGTTACATTGGGGCGCTACCGGAACTGATCGAATTGGTAGTCTACAGTGTTTCTGGATGTTTCAGACTGAAGCTGGGGTTAGCATGAGAGCAGCACCATTTCGTAGCTCCGTCGTGGCCATTCCGCAACCAATCATGGCAGCCGCTCTTTATCGTTATTTTGGGCGGGGTGGGTGGCGGAGCCGAGCTGTTTTGCAGCCATCATTGTGTGGAGTTCAGTTCATCTCACTAGTTTTGTATTTGTCATGAGGGGTTGTTCCTAATGTTTCTATTTTAGCGAGGTCAAAAAGAGATCCCATTAGTGGCCTACTGATTTTGCTCGATTCCTTTTCTTTTTTTTTACACGATTTTTCGTTATCTGCAAAGACTAAACAGAGTATTGCGACTCTGTGTTTGTTTGTAAATAGAGAATGAACCAAAGAGAACTAATTCTAAAACAGTAAATACTTGGATAACAATCAATCAAATGGAGAGAGAAGCAGGCACGACGGATTACAACGGGGGCAAAGGCCTGCGTTAACTACCTTTCACTATCTGCAAAGAGAGAGTACTCCTAATAGAAATGAGGGGGGGGGGCACCATTCAAAGCAGATCAGTGTGCATAAACACGAAAATGTTTTCACTTACCACGTACTTGACATTCGACAGCTTATGATATTTGCTATTAAAAAACCATTGAAATTCACTGAAAAAACCATAGGTTATAGACCATATATAGTTAGGAATTAGCATTTACAAAACCTTGAAAATTCACTGAAAAAACCATAGGTTATAGACCATATATAGTTAGGAATTAGCATTTAAAAAACCTTATTTTACTCACACAAAACCATTGAAATTCCATATATAGTTAGTTGCACTAACTATATATCGCGCACCCGCAATCCACTGCTGATCATGTCACATATTACATCATTCATGACATGGTCAGTGACATCACTGATGACATCACTGATGACATCTCAAATGACATCACTGATGACATCACTGATGACATCTCAAATGACATCACTGATGACATCACTGATGACATCTCAAATGACATCACTGATGACTACATCCAGTGACTGTATAATTCTTAATAGCAAATCTTTATAAAAATAATACATTTTAAATCGAATTTTATATTTTATAATTTTTTTATTTTTTTTTATATTATTTTTGGTGCGCGTACTGATGCGCGTCCCGGAAGCGCTATTGCCGCGAACGAAAACAACATCGTGACGTATCGCGTAGCCGCCACGCCTTGCGTCATAAGACACGTATCGCGTAGCCGCGAGATGCGTCTTATGACGCACCGCGTAAGCGCACCCGGAAGCGCATACGATCGCGCAACGTAAGCGCCCCGATGCGCTTACGATACACGCCCGGGACGCGCCCCGGGGCGCGTAGCGTAAGCGCGTCAAACCATGTGACTTTAAAATAACACTTTTCATTGGTTCAGAACTTTTTTTTTTCCAAATTGTGTGAAACCCACCCATTTCTCTCACTATTGCTTTGTACTTGGAGAGAGCAAGAGCTGTTCTGTCTACTCTATCTCCTACTTTTCTGATCTCCAGCAATGGCTGCAAGAGAGTCATCCAGCAGTGATTCAGATGGATTTTTAGATGAGGACCCTCCTCAGCAAAAGAAAAAAACCCATTTCATCTGGAAATTTTACGACATCCCTGAAGGACAGAAAAAAGTCAACGCTCTCAAAGTAACCTGCAAAATATGTGGGAGTAGTTTATCCAGAGGCAATCCTCTGAAAAAATATAGTTTTGGGAATGCTAATTTGATCAGGCATGTGAAAAGAAGACACCCTAACAACTTTGCCAGGGAGAGTGTCAGAGAGCTGGCACGGAATGTACCAACAGATGGCGGCAGCACCTCCACTGGTGGAGCAACACCTTCGGGACCACCCCGTGGAAGAATGGTCCCTAACATTCAGCCGGTGTTTGCAGGCATCAAATTTTTGTGCACGGAGTGTGACGAACTGCTCTGCTATGGGGAGCAGAGTGTTGAACTCATTGCCCTAAAGAAACAGCAACACCGCTGCTCTTCCAGTCCCTAAATTTTCTAATTTTTTTGCTCCTGTTGAGCAGTTTTGGAATCCTTGTTTTTGTTTTTCCCTTGACAAAAATCCCCAAAAAATATAAAATTGCTTTAAAAAGTCTAAAAAATATATAAAACAACAAAAACAAAAAAATATATATAAAACAACAAAATCAAAAAAAAAGTTCTTTTCAGAACTACCTCCAATTTATAAATAGAAGCTTTTTTTTTTTTTTTTTTAAAGTCTGTCATTTTTAATCTCCATGGTACGCTCCCCCGTACGCTCCCCGGTGCGCGTACCGGGCGCTCCCCCCCGCGAAAATCGATTTTTTTTTTTTTTTTTTTTTCACCCGCGGGAGCCTTTTATGGCCCCCACATCAAAAGTAGGGGGTCAGGGGGGTGTACCCTGCCCCCTTTTGCTCATTTCCCCCCTTTGATTCTTGCCACCTCTTGTGTCTCAATCCTACCGAGACACAAGATGGCGGCCGCTGCGGACTGTTTCGAATGTTTACAGACACCCGAGAACCAATCAGCTTGCCGTGCGCAAGTCGCGTGGCGCGCCTGGAGCGCTCCCCGGTACGCGTACCGGGCGCGGCTCTAGATATATATCTTTTTTTAAACCTAATTTACTCAAAATTCACAGGACCACATATCTTGAGACCTAGCAAAGGCACATCGGGCAAACAATATCTACAATTTTGCCAAGTTTCGTGGAAATCCATTCAGCCGTTCGAGCTAAAAGTGAGGCCAACCGCCCTATGGAAAATTGCATGGCAAAAACACGTTTTGGGACCCCCCTTTTTTCTCAGCCCCCCCTTGACGACCCCCCCCCAAATTTTCAGGGGCTGCTCAGAAACAAAATGTTCCATTTTCCTGAAAATTTCAGCCAATTCCGTCCACAAACACCAAAGTTATTAGACATAGAATTTTCAAAAATCCCATAGAGAAAAAATCCTAACTATATATACCTACTGGCGACCGCCAGTAGGTAATATATATACACATGTATTTATCATCCACACTCTCTCTTGTGCTTACACTGCTGCCCCTAAACTGAAAATCGCGTTGTCCACAAGGGCGGGTCCATACAATTACACAACTTTACTCACAACTTCTCACGACCAGGAATAACCGAGGATGACGACGCCTTGAGCAGTTGAATGTTATTTTTATTCAGCCTCCATTGAACGAATTTCGGCAGCACAGCTGCCTTGCTCACCGGTACCGAGGTAGTGAAAATGGCTATTTTTTAAAGTTGGATTCGTGCTCGTTCCATGTCACATGCAAAACTACCACCATAGATAGTGAAAACAGAACTGTAGTTTTAGCAATATTTTCGACCCATAATGTGGCATTTTAAATATCCGTCTTAAAAGGACTCATTGCTCTATACGCCATTATTCCTATATAATTCGAATAACATAGTACAAACTACAAGTCTGTTTTCCCTATCTAAGCTGGTAGTTTTGCATGCCGAAACTCGTTCAATGGAGGCCGAATAAAAATAATATTCCTGGTTGTGAGAAGCTGTGAGGAAAATTGTGTAATTGTACAGACCCACTCTTGTGGGGCCCCGTGAGACAACACGACTTTCGGTTTGGTTGCAGCGGTGTACGCACAAGAGAGAGTGCGGAGGATTTGTTTCGCTAACTCCCCCGCCGACTGTGAGGCCAAGAATCGGATATCCAGCAAAGAGCAAACAGCGCTGATGTGCGGAGCGACGTCCGCTGAGTCGGAGGAACCGCGGAGGACGCTGTAGAGTTCAGGTGAGGCTGTGATCAGCATATGGTGGGGAAGAAAGTAAAGTTTCCTTATTCCAGAGTGATCTCACAATGGCAGGGAACGGTTGCAGTTGAAGGGGGATCACCCACGAAATATACAAGTTAATATGTCGGCCTCAGAGGTGAAATAGCGGTAAGATGCAACTCTATTAATCTTTGATGATACATACATATACAAGTACGAGTACTTCCTCGGGGCAGGAGAATATAGCCAATAAACCATCTGAGTTGGGGTCACGTTTGTAGCATCTAGAGAAGTTACAGCGTGCTTAACTCTCGAAATGGTGGGAGTCTAAATCTTTACAGCGCTATTTGGAGGTGCAATTGGACTGGAGTTAAGACTGTGTACTTACTGGTATTTTAATTATATTTCTTACATATAATTTTGTATAAACCTACCTTCATGATATTTTGGTAGTCCTCGAAATTGTGGCTATACTATCTTTGTAGGAAGAAATTTAGTACCAGATATTCTCAAATAAAACCTGTAAACTGCATTGAAGTTCATTCGAAACCGAAAGTAATACATAAAAAAGACTTTGTGAAATAGCTTCATATAAAGCGAATGTAAGAGAATGCACATTTGATAAACGTCACAAACATTTGTTTAATCCTTTGTTTAATCCTGTAAAGAGATAGTCGCTTGAAGGTTTGCAAGAAAACAGCTGTCTTTATTGTATTGCATTAAGTAGCATAGCTAGGGTGCACTGGGCCCTAAAGCAAGCAAGGAAAATCTCCACTCCTGACATGGGTTGGTTGTCACCAGGCAATCATGATCAAAGTGCAGTGGCTCCCTCAGTGCCCCAAGCCCCGGTGTACTGCACCTGCTGCACCATAGTTACATAGTTAATTGATAATGATGGCGTGTATGGAGCATCAGACCCCTGTAATCTGTACAGTTTCATGAGTGCTAAAACATAGTGTAGAATAGGTCATTTTAGCGTTTCTTTGCAATTATTCTGAAATTGATGTTATCTTTGAAATGTATTGGCTCCATCAGAACTGTAAAGAAAAGCATGGTCCAATCCCTTCTGTGTTATACATATCTTTGAGCAGCCTCCTACAAATCACTTCCTTGCACAATCCTTCTGTTACAGAGTCATGGCGAGCACTCGTAATCCTGCTTTAAACACAAAAGATATTCATCAAAAACAGAAGTCCTGGTCTGTTGCCCTTGTCTGTTCGTTCTTTCCTCCTCCTGTCTCCCTTGGCTAATCTTACTGTCATGATTATGTAACTACAGTGTACTTACAGGGATGATGTATAATGGTGTGTTTCTGTTTCCAAATATATAAATTACATCTAGCATTGTTAAAACGTGAAGTCGAGAACGCGAAAAATCAATAGTGCCATTTTCACTGCTGGACATTTTTTGACATGTAGTGGTGCCCAGAGTTTTCCGGTAATATATCTGAGGTCATATCTTATACTGTGCCTTTCATGCTCATAGGCTGCTCGGTTCTGTACAGCGTTAAACTAAGTGGTCTTGTAAATCAAAATGTCCCTTTTCCACAATTCTTCTGTGAATGTCTGATTACAATCAAACTGCACACTATTTGTAAAAGGACGTTTAAAGCTGCCTGTGTAACAACAGCTAATTGCTGATCTGCTTAATTAAATAGGCCCTTGTGTTGTCACGTTTACAAAGATAAATGAAATAATCAGCTTTGCCCTAATTAGGGATAATTAGATTAAGCTGTCTGATAAATAAAGACAAAAATCCTGTAGATTATGTCGGGGAAATTGCAGCAAGAGATCAAAAATATTTTAGCCAGGCATTGTTTGTCACTATTGTGTTTATGTTATGCATTTTATAAACACAATATTGTTTCCACGAAAGATTATATCAATTCCCACACAACACGTTAGTAAACATACTCTGAATACATTATTAGTGGAGAAGTGACACTGCAGTAAAAAGTAAGAATACCGACTATTTTTCTGCAGGACTGGCAGTTGTACTGATCCCCTGAAGGCTGGGATCCAGGATGTTTTGATCTGTGCATGTTACATTATTTGTAGTGCTAAAAATGCAGTGCTACTTTGTTTTCAATAATTCTCAATTGTACAGTTTGCCATTTCTCATCTCAGAAGATCTGTGAATGAAAGAATGAGTGAATACATGTGAATCTGTGGGCTAGTTCTGCATATAGCTCATTGCCAATGCATTGACTAAAGGTGTGTGGGAGTTATTTTCTGCTTATAATTGTATGTGCATATTAATATAAATCTATTGCAACTGAACATTTTTCTAACCTATGCTCAACTTGGCTTCAACTCCTTGAAAACAGATGGATGCTACTGTCTCATAATAATCATTGTGTGTTCATATTCTTTCATCTGACACCATATGCAGAAAATGTGCATTGCTTGTTTTGTATGCAATGATGTTCTTGAAGAAGCCCATAGAAAGCCTTTGCTACATTCAATGCTCTTCCAGCTTCCACACTCTAAACATAACATCTATGAGTCTTTCCATTGTTTATTGTAACACATTTGTTTTGCCACCTCGGATTGCATTAGGTCAGAAGGAGTGAATCATTGTTCACGGAGTAGGCCGGTTTTAACATACTCATTTTAGATAACGTTTTATATTTTTGAACTGTAATTTGCTCATCTGATGGAGACAGTGCAGCTCTTCATTGCTTCCTATGATTAAATTAATTTGAAAGACCCACACATTTGCAGAGGGGGAGTAAGAGGAGAGTGAGCCAGATCGTTTTAGACTCTGCTAGGGATATTCCTCTAATCTCTGTCGTATTGCTGCACATTTTTGGACTTTGGTTAGTTTTCTTATTTTGCTCATTTTTGCATTTATGTCAATTTCTGGGCGACTTTATAGGAATTCACTTCCTATGTCCTACAATTGTTTCATTGAGGTTTAGTTCTGTCTTCTGTATTTTTAATAAACCTTTATGGTTTTCTCTAAATTACTGATCTCAAACTTACTTTTTTGAGTTAATACTCTCCTCTAATTGACAGCGTGTTTGAAATGTTGTTTGAATCATATCCCTGGGGACACATTGCCTCATCTTTTCTTTACGTCAACACAGTCCCGGACCCCACAATGTGGGTGCCACAATATGTATATTATCTAAGTTATAGAGTCAGCGCGCCCCAAGTTTTTGGTGAAGAATGTGGGCAAGAAAGGAGATTATAGTTCTTTCCCGAGATAAAGTTTGTCCCCTATCTGCAATTTGTCTCTACTTCCAAATCTTTATGATTTGGATTATTTGTGGTTTTCCATATTCCTGGAGCTGACCCAGAGTAAAAGAATGTGAGCGTTAGCAGGGCGGAATGATTTTCAAAGAATTGTAGCATTTTGATGGTGAAACATCAACGTCAACGACTGCGCCAACACCCTCCCCCCACTCAAGACCTTCGCCACCAATCACACCAACAAGAAAGCTGCATTGATCACCCAAGATCTCTGGACCTCCAAGCGCACCTGTCGAAAGTTGGAGAAGAGCTGGCTCTGTGACCGTACGCCAGCCAGCCACAGAGCCCACAAAAACGCCACCCGCAGACACCACCAACTCATCAGGACCGCCAAGAGGACCCCCTAGACAACAACGCACACAACAGCAAAGAGCTCTTCAACATCATGAAAGAACTCTCCAACCCCAGCTCCAACACCAACGACATTCCACCATCACAAGACCTGTGCGACTCACTGGCCACCTTCTTTCACCGCAAGATCACCGACATCCACGACAGCTGCAACTACATCAATGACAGCCTCAACACCACCACCCCCACCTCCACCGCTGAGACCACCACCCCTGCGACCACCACGCGCACCAGCCGCCTGACCACCTGGTCAAACATCAGCGATGAAGACACCATCAAGACCGGTAGGCGCGAGGCGGTGATCCAAGATGGCGGAGTGAGGATCTGCGCCGAGTAGCTCACCTGGAGGCTCTCTCTCTCCCCTCTATGGAGTAACGATTACGATGCAGCAGCCGCGCTGAAAGCTTCGTGCTTTGACCCCAGAAAGGGAGCAGGCGCTTTCTGTAAGAAAGGATTAAACTTGCTGACGGTTTCAGGAGGAACTTCAACGTAGCGCTAGCGGTGGCGTTTTTTCATCGATGCTCCGGCTTCCAGACACAGTCAAGCTCTTCCGGCGGACTTTTCACGGCCTGCTGGGGAGTTCAGGGCTCGGCTGGTTCGGTCTCAATCTTCGCGTGCCGCACACCTGGTGGCCAAGGAGGATGTCCCCGAAGAACCCTCCACGGACAACGCGGAACAGCAGACAGCCGGCAGGAGCCGCCGCACCTCCTCTCCCTCCCCCTGCCGTAACTTCACAAGTTTTGGTAGCAACTACGGTAACAGTAACGTCTCTCACAGTCACTGCAGCCCCAGGGGGTGCTGGTAATACTACATTGGAAAACGCTTCTTGCGCTGCCACGGACGGAGGGGAAAAGGCAGGCGCAAGATTGTGACACAACAGCGTCCTAAAAGTGACGCAGTGAAATCTCATAGATTTCACTGCGTCACTATTACAAGGCTTTTTGCGGGTGAACGCCACGTCTGCATACATTATACCTGACGCAGGTATAATGTAGCGCAGGGGTTTACAAAGTGACGCATCTGCTTAGATGCGTCACTTTGTAAATAGTGCGCATCAGGAGGCATGTTTTACGCCGCCGATGCGTCACAAAAAGTGATGCATCGGATGCGCAAAACTCACGCAACCCTGGCTTTTTGATCAGTAGCAGCTCCCCCCTCCCCACCCCCCAGCGCCTTGAGACCCTCACTGGTGTGTAGCGTGCTCTACAAATGTAATGATTGATTGATTGAAAGTGAAACTCACCCGACCTGGCCTTTATCAATGTTTATTCTAGGCCAGTAAAATATGGGTATACATCACCAACTCTGGATCACTTGGTAGCCCTATTGGATTCGCTTTCGGGGAAAGCATCTCTTATCATAGGTGGTGATTTCAACTGCCACTTTGAGCCCCTTAATGGATTGCCATCATTGATCACGTCTGAGGAGGATGCAATACTATAAATCCCTGTGGCTAATGCTTACCCAATAAGGGGATGGGCCCCTTTGGTCCTTCAATTGACCTCCCTAACCCTTACATATTCATTGAAGGCTTGCAACGGCCCGTTCGCCAACGATAATCCGGGCCATTTTACCTACAATAAACTTGCCCAGGAGTCTATAATACATTATATTCTAATAAATACCAAAATTTGGTATAAGGCAATACAGTTTTGTGTCTTTTCCCGGCCAGAAAGCGACCATAATCCTCTGGTCCTGACATTGGAAGTACAAGTACTAGAACTCGGGAAAGCTTTGGATCACAATCAACAAGATAACATAACAGTGGTTGATGGTGGTCGGCGTATCCGTTGGGGCCCAATATCCCAGTCCCAGGATACAATAATGGAAATGTATTCATGTTTTATTCCTATGTTGGAAAAGGCAAACCTTCTTACTGGCACTGGAGCCTGTGAGCCCGACAATGCAGAGCTAGGAATAGTCCACCAGGATCTGGTTCCAACCCTGGCAGCTTTTTTTACAGTAATAAATCAACTGTGAGTAGTCGACCTAGGGGAAAAAGTCTTTGGTTTAATACGGCATGCAGAGATGCGAAAAGTGCTCTTCTGACATCCCTTAAAAAGGACGATAGCGTAACTATTAGGGAAAGTAGGTCTATTTTTAAAAAAGTGATTTTTTTTGTGCGAGATCAGAATGGGAAATGGAAAGATGGCAGGCAATAAAAACGCTTCAGATCACAAAGATACTAGGGGCTTTTGGAACTTAATCCATACTGGACGAGTTGGGGGCAAGACTACCATTGAGCCCAACATCAGTGAGGAAGCCTGGCGTCTTCATTTTAAGGATTTATATTTGAGCCCAAAAGTAGAGCAATGTATGAACGGGAACATATGTAATACCCGAACCTTAGCTGTTTTTTAGGGATTCGCCAATCTGTACTTTGGGCGAGGTGTCTGCTGCAATTACAAAGGTATTAGCAAACAAGGCCCCCGGGTCAGATAGAATCCCCGGGGACTTGTATAGAAGCGAACAGGCAGTGTGGGCACCATACCTTCAATTGCTCTTCAATGCGATTCTCAATGGGATGTCGCCCCCCCCCCCTTACGTGGGTTGGGGCAGAGATCATCCCAATTTACAAAAAGGGGTCTCCAATTGACCCTGTAAACTACAGGCCGATAAGTCTCATAGATGTGTCCCGAAAATATATGCTAGAGTGCTACTAGCTAGAGTACATGAATGGATGGAGGACCATGATACTTTAACTCCCCTCCAAGCTGGCTTTAGAAGTAAGACATCGACTATAGACCAGTTGTTCAGGTTACAACTGATATACTGGAAGCATATAGTCTTGGAAGGTGGAAGTTTGAACCTCACGTTCGTGAATTTAAAATCCGCCTTTGATATGGTGGAACGCGAACAGTTGTGGGGCATTTTGTTAGATATGGGAGTCCCACCCTACTTATGCCATCAGTTTATGTTCCTCCACAAGGGAACTTTTGCAAGCGTGAGGTTGGGCAAGAATGGTAAATTGACCTCTCCTTTTCCCGTTGAAAAGGGGGTGAGAGAGGGCTGTGTGCTTGCACCGACTCTTTTCTCGCTCTTTCTCAATGGGTTAATTGAAGACATTCTTGCTGTTAAAGATATTGACCCACCAAAACTGGCGAACCGCAAATTTCCAGCATTAATGTTTGCGGACGACACCCTGCTCCTCTTGAAATCACTTATGGGGATGCAGCGAGTCATGGAGGAATTTAGCCAGTTTTGCAAAAGGAGGAATTTGGTGGTTAATATCACAAAGACAAAATATATGGTTTTTAATGCGAATCCCACCAATTGCCCACTCCCTACAATGAATGGTAGACCTTTAGATAGGGTTTCTATCTTTGATTACTTAGGACTTACTTTAAATGATAAAATGGGGTGGGGCCCTCAAACTAATAAGGCTAATCTAAAATTGAACTAGGCCATTGAAGAGATCCTAAAACTCCATAAAACCTCGGCTTTCAAGGCCATAAGTCCTCCAGTAGAAATGTTTAAAATACAAGCCAGGGGATCTGCCCTATATGGGGCAGAACTGTGGGGGCACTGTGCAGTGAATGTCCTTACAGTAACTGAAAATAGCTTTATGAGACAGATTTTAAACCTGTCCAAAAACACGCCCCTAGTACCACTTAGAATGGACCTGGGCATTCGCCCCATAGCGCATTTAATATTGTCGCATCCATTGATGTATTAGCGATGTCTGTGGAGCACCCCAGAATTGGTTCATTATAGGGACAAACTAAAAGCGGTACTGTGCACATTGGGGGCGGGCAGAATTCCCTGGCTGGTTTTTATTAGGGACACATTTAGAGCAATGGGCATGGAAGATTTATGGACTGCACCGGAAGTTTCATGTGCGGTAATTTCAAAAAAATCCTTAGCATGCGCTTTGAAGGATTATAATTTGCACGCATCGCACAGATGGCTAGTACTTCTAGCTTATTGTATCGATTTCTTGATTTCAAGTCCCAATATAAGTTTGAACACGTGTTAGACACTATTCAACCTGTATTAGTTAAAAAAACGGTACCTTCAATTTAGATATGGGACCCTTCCACTTTACGCTCGTACTAACCGATGGGCAGGCAGCATAGGCCGCCCTTGTCCTGGGTGTTTAACGGAGGAAGAAACCGTGATCCATGTGTTTTTCTTCTGTCCGGCATATAAGAGTCCCATATCTAAATGGGTGATCCAACTTTGCAGAAACCTGGGTATTGGAAATGATACAGAAATCTTTAGGATTCTAAAAACAGATACTGACCCGGTTTTTGCTGTTGTGATCTAAAAAATGTATTTGCAATGTGGACTAAGAGAAGGTACCTCCTTGATAGTTGCAATGTGAATTCATAACATATGTAGTCTAGCTATCCCTGTTTTAGGACTATGTAAGATAGAAGGGCCACTTGGTAGGCACCTGTTGACCTCAAGGATTATTATATATCAAATGGGCGTTAGTCGATGATGGGCTGTAGTCAGTTTTTTATGCAAAACTTTTTTATTGGTTTTAATATACAGATGTTAAATTATATTTTTAGGATATTTATGCATTTCCCATAGTGTTGAATATTTATTGGCCCAACCCCCTAGAAGTACGAACACATTTCTTTTGTAATAGGTATTTCTGTACATGCAAATGGACTCTTTCCCTGATTTTTAAGATGTTGTTAAAATGTAACTTTTCTTGTTTTATGTACTTTTATGGCTGTAACAGCCGAAATAAAGTTCAATGAATGAATGAATGAATGAAACTCACAGTGATTTGTAGTTTTTGGTAATGAGCTTCTGATTTTTGATTCATTGTGATTTTGATATTTTTGTCACGTCTGAGATAGATAGTTGGAAATTGTCATTGCATCTGTTCAAATGAGAAGAGGCTGATTAGCATGTGCATCAACGTTGGTTTTTCAATGTTCATTGTTGGTTAATATAATCAGATATGGAGTAATCCTAGTTCTCGAGATATAGTGTTTAACTTTTCGGTAGGATAGTGGGTTTTGTGAGGCTCCACAGACACACTGAGAAAGGGATTCGAACATTTTACATTAAATGTGTTCTAAACTAGGTTAGTGTTTGTTTATTCTTGGATGCACAGGAATAAGCGTGCTAATCAGTAGTGGGTTACTACTGGCTGAGAATCTGCCTTAATGTTAATTAGTGATTGACAAGTGCCACAAAGGTACAAGTTCTGTCTCTATTGATTTGTGAAATTGTGATATGGCCCTTTTTTCAGGATTCCCAAAGATTTTTACCTTCTGTTGCTGAACCCGTTTTTTGTTGCCATTAGTACATTGTGCACTTGTTCTCTGCTAACCATTGGTAAAGTGTAGCTCCCTAAAACATGATACAATTGCCATCTACCTGACTGGTACATTTTATTTACTTCTATGTCCCTAGTATATGATCCTATGTGTTATCAGGGCCTGTACATTTGAATGCTACTAGTAGACAATAGTATTGTTAGAACAAAGGTCCCTGCCAAAAGGGAATTGGTTATGATAACATAGACATTTGCAATGAAATGCTTGCTCCAAGTGGAGACTTGAATCAATCATTAACAATCATTTTAGTAAAATGTAAACATAAAAGAATTAGTGGGTAACACAACGTGGAAATCAAAGGATTTCCAGGTCTTAGACATTGTTCATATCAGTGACTTGTAATACAATACACTTCTAAACCACAAAACACGAAAAATGTCTTTGCTTATTACACATATAGTTAGGAAATCAGGTCAGACACTGTGGTTGGCGATGTTTCGATCCCAATTACAGTAAGGGGATCATCACCAGGACACAAAATTTATGCCAGAGAACTATGCCTTCAAATATAATCAAATCTAGCACCATAAAAGAATTAAATGGATCTGGTCCACTTGAAGGGCAGTCCACGCAGGGTGGATAGAGGGCTCAGCAGAGTCCTGGAGTGCTCGGGGTGTAGATACGGGGACTTGGGAGGATCACCTTGCCCAGATCTAAGAATGATCCTTTGAAGAACATTCCGTATTAGGCATGGTCACAAAAGGGAAGCTCTGTTGATGCAAGAGCTGGGATTGTCTTGAAGCGCGCAGAGGCAGAAAGCACCAGTAATGTACCAAAGCTGGAAGTCCGGATCGGTCGAAAACTAGTAGACCATAGCACACATTGTGCCACCCACTAAAGTAGCACTATAAAAACATGTCTCCAGCCTGTCATTGCAGCCTGCAGGGCAGTGTTAAACTGTCATTTTTGTCTGGCAAAATAAATATTTTGCAGGGTTTATACGTTCTGAATTTTAATACATATGAGTCACCCCTAAGGTAGACACTTAAGAACATAGGGCAGGGTGCATTGCATTTAATAAGTAGGATGTGTATTTATGTTTCACATGTCCTGGTTGTGAAAAAATAAAGTGTTTTCCATTATTGTAAGGCCTTTCTCTCCTACTGACTAACAGTAGATTGCCGTATTACATTTAATAAGAGGCTAAAATGCAGCGCCTCATTGGGAGTCCCAACTCCTGCAGAAGGTTCAAGACTCTCAATGTCAAAAGCAGGAAAACTCAAAGTGGCTGAAGTTTGAGCCCAGGAAGGTGTTGTAGTTTATGGGGTGCTGCATGGCGTTGGTCCCAGTGAAGTCATTGAAGTTCAGACCGTGAAATTATTTTGAAAGTCAGGATCCTTTGAGTGGAGCAAAGCAGCATGTTGAGTCCGACCAGCAACTTAGGGCGAACAAAGCAAACAGAAGGAGATGATGGATGGAACGCTGAAACTTTTCAGACACTCACCCCCAGTTATAGATCTGAGCTGAATCCATCATCGTTCTTTAGCTCACTTCACCACCCCAGTTCAGACCCAGCTACAGGCAAATCAGTCTTGACCCTGTGCCTTATGGGAACAGTCCAGCCTGAACGGCCAAGCCAGGTCTACCCCAGACTGGAAGCAAGCATCCTGGGACCGGTTTCGGGGTAACACCCCTCATCAGCCAGGCTGGCTTGAGTGTCTGAAAAGTTTCAGCACTCGGACCAACATCTCCTTGTGTTTTCTCTGTTCGTCCTAAGTTGGCAGGGTATACCCAGACGTGGGTCCCTTGCTCACTTTGCCACTGGATTCAAGCTCACCTGACTGATGTGGGGTGTTACCCTGAAACCATTCCTAGGATGCTTGTGTGTATATATGTATATGTGTGTGTATATATATATATATATATATTTTTTTTTTTTGTACATAATATTGCACATAATCATGCCTTAGTGGCAAGATTTCCTGTTAAAGACCATTAAATCGAGCAGGAGTGGAACAAGTATAATACTTTTCCAATAGGCACAGTAGCACATTAGAAGTAAAAGCAAGGGAGCTATACTTCAAACACATTTTGCACATCAAATTATTTTATTAGGGTATTACAGGGTTCTGCACTATCACTTTCAATTATTTTCATGGGCATGGATAAGAACAATAAGGGACAGTAAAGAGCAATTTTGCATTTGTGCTAAAAATCGTCGAAACCATTCGGTTTACACACAATCGATAAACACAATTTTTGTGTGGAAGTATTATGTCAGGATCTTTTTTCTCCTTTCTTTTAAAAAAAATGTATTCATACATAATATTTGAATTATATGTTGTAAAAAGCAAAGAGAGAGAAACAAAGCATTTGAGCCCTTATAGAGTATGTTTTCCATGTCTATGTATGCACTGTCACTTTAAATATGGAGGTGGTACACAGCAATGTTGTCATGTGATCAAGGCAGGGATCTGCCTAAACGTGTCGTGATGGCTGGTGGCATTTTCAAAATAAATTAAAACAGCACCAAATCTGGGTCTACGCTCGTCTTTTAGCAGTTTGGAAGCAGCTGTTTGAGGTACGAGGCTTGTGGCATATATATATATATCAACCAGTTTTCTGCCTTCAACCTCCACACGGCGATGAAGCACCAGCACAAACTCCGCTTCAGGTTGGCAAAAGATGTTTTATTGTTCACCAAGAACTGTCACAATATGTTTCGGTTAGCTTAGCAGCCTTGATCACATAGTGGAATGTTTGTTTGCCATAGTTTTAAGTACCACCCATGGTATCACGTGACCCCCCCTATAGACATGGAAGACATACTTACAAAGTGCTGAGTGTTAATATCCATTGTTAAATAAATAAATAAAGAAATAAATACATATGCACAAATGTACTTATAGGCTTGTGATTGCTAAAAACACATATTAAGCAATATTATACACCAGCCGGTATTATATTTCATCCTGCTATAAATCAATGTAAAAATACATCCTTAAAGCAACAGAGGACATATTCTTCATCATGTTTAACGAAAACATTGTTACTGAGATGTTTATCTATAGTCTCCTATGTAAGTATATAATGCTAGCATAAATGCGTTAACAATCACAGTGACTACTTGATATGCCCCTGAGTTGCATACATCATCGATATTCGAAGCATAAATGCCTTAAACTAATCATGTGCTCACTACATCGTATTGATCTTAAAGTAGATAACATGTATGCAGGAAAAAACAAACCACAAAACTACACAGTGAGCAGTTGAAGTATCCGGTGTCAATACTATTTCTTCCAATATCCTGGAGTGGCAAGTTATGTAAAAAACATAACTATAGTGTATGTTTTGCGAAGTCCTGGGTGGATATGGCTAGTCATCTATACTGGCCTCAAATGCCTTTGATTTATGTGTCCAACCATTACCCACTATATCTACTTTTAAATCTAGTGGTTGCCACTGTTGTAAATGATCTAATATAATAGTATTGTCATGATAGAACCATTGCAACTCATGGTGTTCATGATTGTGATAGATGGACTATAGGAAAATATGTTTTCATTGTATATAGCTGTAATGTTATAGCCTCGTTGAATCAGTACAAAGCCATGTACATATATATATATATATATATATATATATATATATATATATATATTCACTGAAAAAACCATAGGTTATAGACCATATATAGTTAGGAATTAGCATTTACTAAACCTTATTTTACTCACACAAAACCATTGAAATTCCATATATAGTTAGTTGCACTAACTATATATCGCGCACCCGCAATCCACTGCTGATGATGTCACATATTACATCATTCATGACATGGTCAGTGACATCACTGATGACATCACTGATGACATCTCAAATGACATCACTGATGACATCACTGATGACATCTCAAATGACATCACTGATGACATCATGACACACCAATACCAGTTACTACATACGCACTCACTGATTCCTACGTCTACACACACATTCACTCATTCACCCATACAATAACTCATACATACAGTCACTTATTATTACAACACTATCATATGCACTCATACACCTATGCAGACAGTGACACACTGCCACTCATCCATGGAGTTACTCACACACCAAGTCAGTCCTGTAAAGAATCAATCACACTTCCATTTCTTCATCTATACAGTTAAACACAGAACACCATACTTCAGTGACATCACTGATGACATCACTAATGACATCTGAAATGACATCACTGATGACATCTCAAATGACATCACTGATGACATCATGACACACCAATACCAGTTACTACATACGCACTCACTGATTCGTACGTCTACACACACATTCACTCATTCACCCATACAATTACTCATACATACAGTCAGTTATTATTAGAACACTATCATATGCACTCATACACCTAGTCAGTCCTGTGAAGAATCAATCACACTTCGATTTCCTCATCTATAGTTAAACACAGAACACCATACTTTTCACACATATACTAACACATACTTACTCTCTTATACAATCACTGATACAAGTACACATTGATATGCACAGAGTCACACACCTCCCAGCCAGCCACACACACACTCAGTCTTCCATACATCCAGTCATTCTTCAATATGTAAAACGTATTTAAACTTTACAAAAACACACAGACACTAGATGATGTCATCAGTGATGTCATTTGAGATGTCATCAGTGATGTCATCAGTGATGTCACTGACCATGTCATGAATGATGTAATATGTGACATCATCAGCAGTGGATTGCGGGTGCGCGATATATAGTTAGTGCAACTAACTATATATGGAATTTCAATGGTTTTGTGTGAGTAAAATAAGGTTTAGTAAATGCTAATTCCTAACTATATATGGTCTATAACCTATGGTTTTTTCAGTGAATTTTCAAGGTTTTGTAAATGCTAATTCCTAACTATATATGGTCTATAACCTATGGTTTTTTCAGTGAATTTCATTGGTTTTTTAACAGCTAATATCTGTAGCTGTAAAATTTATTCTTCTTTAAATCCAAAAATATATTTTATATGTTTATGAATAATTATTTTTTTAAATATTTTTTTTTCTTCGTTCCCGCTTCGCGAATCGGGAACCTTACAGTAAAAAAATGTTCAGAAAAATAAAAAAAAAAGTTCTTTTCAGAACTACCTCCCCGTTATTAAAAAATTGGTACAATATTTGGAACTGTGCCAACCTCTATTTCTCTTAGTTCGCTTCCTAGTTCGCTCGCTGGTACGCGAACTGGAAGCGAACCAAAAACAGTAAGTATAAGGGAAGGAAACACACACTTATGTTAAAAGAAAGACAGCTATAGGGGAGTAAACTAGAGATACTATTACCCATAATCCACTACTGATGATGTCACATATTACATCATTCATGACATGCTCAGTGACATCATCAGCAGAGGATTGCGGGTTTTTTGGCAACATGCCTTATCGACGGTTTAATAACGCTGCCTTTTGCTTTATATAAGTTTTCAAATTGTATGAAATATATACCAATAGGTCTTTATGAACCTTTAGGTAGTGCTTTTGTTCATGAGGTCTGGTCGCTTCCATACACATACAGATGTTTCAAAGATGATCAAGAAGTTTATCTGAATGGAGAGGAATGCACTGAGACGCCAGATCATTCACTAATGTGTAGGCACATACAGTTACACGATTCATGCAACAAACAGCGACCAAATATGGCTTGCGTGATGCAAGGCACGCCAGTTCCTGCTATCATCCCCACGTTCAAGTTGTTGGAAAATGGTAGTTATTTGATGCTCAATAATGAAGATTGTTCTGAGTTAATTAAAAGTATTCCTTTTATCGTAACAGTAAGTGAACGGGTTATTTGCTGCAGAAATGTTCTATTTCCTCCCACACATGAACATAGGGAGTTTTCAATCTGGCCACAAATACCAACCTTGGGACACGTTTCAACAGCATGACAAGAATAAGAGCTCTTTTGTCTCAGAGAGAGGTGGCCTTGAGTTCGGCCCGTGAAACTTTCGTACTTCACATAGCGAACACCCGTACACAGGTTTGCCTTTCAATTTCAGCAACATGTTTCCGACTATCTTTAACGCATCCTCCACAAAATCCCTGGCACACTTTTTTAAAGTTGTTACCAGTGGTCTCGTGACTTCATTTGAGAAAATCTTTGGAGTCATCCCTGCTCCCTTTCATTCCATTTTCTCCACTCTGGTTCGTGGATTGCATTTTTACTTGCATTACCAGCGGACGCTCTTGTACTTTTTTACATTTTTAAATATGGATGTCCCTCCTATGCAACCTCCGACCCTGCAGCTGCTGACACTGTTCCGCAATCGCATGCTAGAATATTATGGCACAATGCCGTTGGCGATATTAAGCACGGCATATGGATTATCTTTTCGGTTCTCCTACTTCACCTGTGTCCAGCCTGTATTTCACTGCCTGACCTGTGATTTCGATTGGGCCATTGATTTGTGTCTCTGCGGACCGGTTTCTCCTGACGTCGACTTTAATCAGCTGATGACTCCTATCATTACTCACGAGTTGATTTGTCCTGGCGAAAGGATTATGGCTGTGGCATTGATGCATGGACTACTTGGTCCCTGGAATTTACTGGCGGCAGCACAGTCTTTCTTGGAACACAGCTTTCTTGAAAACCCACCGAGCTGTCCTCTGATGGTGATAGAGGATCCGGTGCTGGGAGAGCACGTATGTTCTTTTCCGCTTTTAAATTGGATGGCTGAACTGTTTTCGGATGAAGACGGTGACTTCCTGTTGGAGGCTGTTGCAGCTTATTTTGCATACACAGTTATGTCATAGACCTTTTTCATGTTTCATATGCTGAGTACTAGCATTTCATTGACAATTCATTGACTTATTTGTCAAGTTTTTATTATTTACCTTGCCTATTGGCTTAAGACTCGATAAAGTACTTGGCTGTTTTATTTTTCTTTAGCATTAAATTTTCCTAGTTTTTAATGCTTTACCTTGCGGACCGTCCACATATAAACTTGCAATCTGCTCTCATGAGATGGCACTTCTATTATCTTATTCAGTTCGTTTCCGGATCATGAGGAGGTGTCATCTAGGTCCTGGATATCTTTACACCGTGTTAAGTTAGCATGGGCTCATTACCGGTTTAAACGCCATTTTTCCTTTTTTGCAACTTCTGCACACGACATTTAGTTGTTGCTTTAGCTTTCCACCTAGTAGTTCATCGTGGTTTACATGAGAATAATATGTTATTGGTCTACTATCTGCTTTACTTGTTAAACTATATCTGTACAGCGAGTGCTAAAGTTTCAAGAACAACACGGTACAGAATTGTTATGAGGTCTGATCTCCACGACTTCATACTCATAACATAAGTGCAACTTCTGCCAATTCTGGGCATGAGGCGGGTTTTATATTGCTTTGCCGAACACACATACACAACAGTTGATGCGGTTCACATGAAGAGAGAGCTGGTGTATGCTGATGTGATTCCTTCAAATCTAAGACACTAAAGTATGGGCACGCCCTAAACCAACACAAAGAGACCTTCTTAGCAAATAATATAATATGTGTATTAGGGAGGGTGAGATATAAGCAGCCGCGGGCCGTGGAGGGAGTTACGGTGAGGCAGGGAGGCGGGGAGGGGGAGAAGCAGGGTGGAGCCCTCTCTACCTTGCCCCTCCCCCTCCCCGCCTCCCTGCCCCACCGTAACTCCCTCCACGGCCCGCGGCTGCTTATAAGTGTTGCTAACTCTTATTCATTTACAGCATGTTAACATACTGTCACCATTCGCTTTTTATGTACTAGTAACTATGCTGGTAATTTTGCTACTGATAATATGTGTACTTGTATTCTCCACCCTGCTTCTCCCCCTCCCCGCCTCCATGCCTCACCGTAACTCCCTCCACGGCCCGCGGCTGCTTATAAGTGTTGCTAACTCTTATTCATTTACAGCATGTTAACATACTATCACCATTCACTTTTTATGTACTAGTAACTATGCTGGTAATTTTGCTACTGATAATATGTGTACTTTTATTATCTAAGGTACTACGCCTGAGAAGACGGCATTAGTAAATAAACATTTCAAATACACATGTGTTCTTCTTAACTCCATGTTCTGGTTTCTAAGAAATATATAACGACCGACTGTTCATGAGTTCCACGTATCCTGAGGTACTATAAGTTCATATTCTGGATTGTCTAAACATTGAGAGTTTGTTATATCCAATGTGACACTGTACCTAGCTTGCTAAATAGTTTTTGATTACTAACGTGAGTTTTGGGACACCCTAATTCGCCGAGGTTCCAATCCTCTGTCCACAGTTCTGTGTGAGAACAGAAACCCTGCGACAGGGGCACCCCCGACCCTTGCTGGAGCTTCATCACACTTGCGATACAACTCCAGCAATGCGCCACCTTTACGGCACAGATACATCACGCATCTGTGCTGTTTTTGCCCCGTGATGCGCCGCATTGTAAATGCAGCACACCATAGGTGACGGAACAGCGGCACAGAATGACTAACACATCCCTGGTGATGCGCCAGTCATCATAAATCTATCCCTATGCTTCTTATCTTGTTAGAGATGAACCGCCATATGTATCATCAAAGTTATTTGCATTTCCTAAATAGCGAACTTTAAGGAATAAATAGCGATTCTTTACCATTCCTAGTTTGCGATGAGCTATTTGCTAATTAGCCGAATGTAGCCCAATGAAGCCCAATGTAGCCCAATGTAGCCCAAAGATGGCCGCCAGACACACAAAAAAACAAATGTAGCCCAAATATCAGCCAGATGTAGCCCAACTATAGCCCAGTGACAGAATGACCAATCAGCTTCGCAAACCTCCGTTACGCGAAGCGGAGCGCTGTTACAGATATATATCTTTTTTTGAACGTTAATTTCTCAAAATCCACTGGAGCACATATATTGAGACCTAGCAAAGGCACATCGGGCTACCAGTCCCTAATATTTTGCCAAGTTTCGTGCAAATCCATTCAGCCGTTCAATTATTATTTTTATTATTTTTTTTTGCCCCGCGGGGCCCTTTTAAAACCTCCACATCAAACCTAGGGGGTCAGCGAGGATCTACTATGCCCCCTTATAGTTATTTCCCCCTTTGTTTTGACCTCCTCTTGTCTCTCGATCCTACCGAGAGACAAGATGGCGGCCGCTACGGACTGTTTGGAATGTTGACAGACGCCGGAGAACCAATCAGCTTCGCTTCACAAAGCTCCGTTGCGCGAAAAGTCCGCGAACCAGAGCGCTAACCGGTCCGCTGTTACAGATATATATCTTTTTTTAAACGTTAATTTCTCAAAATCCACTGGAGCACATATATTGAGACCTACAAAAGGCACATCGGGCTACCAGTCCCTACAATTTTGCCAAGTTTCGTGCAAATCCATTCAGCCGTTCGGGCTAAAAGTGAGGCCAACCGCCCTATGGAAAACTCAATGTTAAAAACACGTTTTGGGACCCCCCTTTTTTCTCGGCCCCCCCTTGACGAACCCCCCCCAAATTTTCAAGGGCTGCTCAGAAACAAAATGTGCCATTTTCCTGAAAATTTCAGCCAATTCCGTCCACAAACGCCAAAGTTATTAGACATAGAATTTTCAAAAAACCCATAGAGAAAAAATCCTAACTATATATACCTACTGGCGACCGCCAGTAGGTAATATATATATATATATATATATATATATATATATCGTCGCTCCTCTTGCACCAAACTCACGCACTCATACACGGGTGCTGTATGTGGGGGGTGCTCTCGCAATATATTTCGCTCCTCGTCTTCTTTACAATTTCCAAAAAGACACAGCACACTCGGGGGAGAGTCATAGATTTTATTTGGACTCTCACACGCACCAGACGCGTTTCGACATTCGCCTTCTTCTGTGGTACGAGGGCGTCTTTTTATTATTATTACCCGTGATCACTTTTCAAACTCATAAACATAAACAAAGGACAAATACATAAGTACAAACGTGGGCGCCATTTTGTAACGATGTTTCATGCACTTAGTATATACAACAGTACATATGGATTTTCATAATCCTTTGTCCAAGTTGAGCTACGCGAGAGTGTAAGTTCATTCTTACTGCTCATTACCTCATCCTGCCCTATATGGGCAATTCAATCTTAATACTGCGCCTTCGTAGTTCATAATGCCCTGTATGGGCTTTCCATTTGTATCCGTCCAATGTGTCAAAATGATATTAAACAATTACAAAATGAATAAACGTGCACCTCCCACATAATCTTCCTACCATTACACATTTCATGATTCAATTAAAACTCAGAGAGTAAAGTGCAGAATTTCTACAAATCAACCCAATCTTATGTCACTAAACATAGAGTACATCATACATCTTTTACATCTTTTCCAGTTAGTATACCTGTGAATCCCTCTTCCATTGTTGTTACTGTATATACGCCACCTTATTAGGATAAAGAGCCCTTTATCCCAGATGCACAGTTAAATCCTCATGACTATTAATGCCCCCCGGTGCCTTGGTACAAAGATCAATAATATACCTTGATTCTAATCTTCGTAATCTCATTGTTCTATCTCCTCCTCTTATGCTCATGGGAACATGATCTATGGCAAAATAGGATATTAAGTCACTTTTTCTTTCATGATATTTTTGAAAGTGCCTAGCTACTGGGTAATTGGCATCTCATTTGTTGATGGCCCGCAGATGTTCAAGTATGCAAATTTTAGTTTGATGGATGGTATACCCTAATCCGCAAGGACAGATTAAACACTATACGGTATAAGGTGTGGTGCATGTCAGGAACTTTTTGATCAGCCTTGTGTTGTCCCCCACTCTATACGTCATGGTCTTCTTACTATTTTTACAGGCTTTACACCTTCCACATTGGTAAAAACCCGGTGGAGGTTCGCCAAACGGTTTAGATACCGGTCGTAGTGAGTGGCTCTTAGTGAAAGTGTCCTTCAAGGCCCTCGCCCGTCTAAATGTTTCCATGGGACGAGCAGGTAGATCCATCCCAATGACAGGATCTGTCCTTAACAAATTCCAGTTTTTTCTAAGGAGCGTTCGTAGCCTCCCGGCTCCACTGGAATAGGTGGTTATCATCCTAAATGGATTGACTTTTCCTGACTTCACTTTTTCTTTGAGCAATTCCACTCTAGATTTGTCTTGCACCCTGCAAAAAGCCTCATTTAAGGAGTTGCTCTAATACCCCCTTGCTCTACATCTTGCAATACTAGCTTCAGCATTGATCTTAAAATCTTCATCTGTGGTGCAATTACGTTTAATCCTGAGTAGTTCCCCATAGGGGATGCTCTGGATTAATTTAATTAATTAATTGTCTGCGTTCTTTATTGCTCTTAGGTGTTGCAAAATGCGCTTGTGCACTTCATGGATAGTGCTGCCTACGTACCGCAGGCCGCAAGGGCACTGCAGCACGTAGACAGCAAAATCCGTTTTACAGGTGTAGTTTCCTCTGATCCTCTCCATTCTACTTGACAAGCCCACTTTGTACTTATCACAGTTGATTCCATGAGTGCACGCTTTGCATTTAGAGCACCTTACAAACCCACCTTTCTTTGTTAGCCAGTTTGTTTTTGGTCGCGGTTTTTTCAGCATATTACTCACAAGGGCTTCTCTGAAAGACTTAACTTTTCTAAAAGTAATCTGAGGTCTTTTCGTGACTTTCTTGCCCAGCACTGGGTCATTTTTGATGATATGCCAGTGTTTGTTGAGTATTCTTCTCACCTCAACCTGCTGCTTACTGAAAGTTGTTATAAATCTACACTGGTTCTCATCTTTCTTCTTATCTTTCTTCACTTTAGTATCAAACAAAATTTCCTCCCTCTGTTTTTTTTGAAGCTTTAATGATACATTGATCAATCCAATCCTCAGGTTATCCTCTTTCTTTAAATTTCCTCTTGAGCACCCCCAATTCTCTTTTTGTTTCTTCAGGTGCACTGCAGTTACGTCTAACTCTTAAACTTTCCCCATATGGAATGCTGTATTTTAAACCCTTCGGGTGAAAGCTGTGAGCGTGTAATAAAGTATTACCACACGTTGGTTTTCTGTACAACTTAGTTTGGATTTTCCCATTTTCTACATATACTGTCAAATCTAGAAAGCTAACACTCTCACTACTTATTGTACTAGTAAACAACAGATTAAGATCGTTTTGTTGTAGTTTATTTATGAAAGATTTTACTTCATGTTCGGGCCCTTTCCATACTAGGAATAAGTTGTCAATAAAACGACTCCAGTGGACTATATGATTGTCCCATTCCTCTTGGTACTGCGTCTGGATCACCTGCTCCTCCCACCAGCCCATATGCTAATTCGCATAGCTGGGGGCGAAGCAGGTGCCCATAGCAGTACCGCAAGTCTGGTGGAATAGTTGTCCATTGAATAAGAAAAAGTTGCTGGTTAGACACTTCTCTACCATTCTCAGGATCATCTGAGTATTTGACCATAAATTGATGGCCCTAGTACCCAAAAAATGTTTGACTGCCCTTAAGCCATCTGTATGCCTTATGCTCGTATATAAGGTGGTCACATCGATCGTTACCAATAAATAATCATTCTCCCAAGGGATGTCATAAATTCTCCTCAGGAAATCTCCGGTATCCTGTATGAAAGAAGGAAGTGTTCTAACCAAAGGATTTAGAAAAGAATTAACATATTTGGAAGTATGTTCGAGATCACTACCTATTGCAGATATTATGGGGCGCCCCGGGGGGTTGTTGACATCTTTGTGGACTTTTGGGATTAGGTAAAACATTGCAGTAACTGGCTGGTCAATCTTTAAAAACATATATTCATCATGACTCAGCCAAGTTTGATCATACCGATCTTTCAGTTCTATATTAAACTTGTCATTGCTTTCGATCATCAATTTAGCATTTACCTTTGTATAACATTTTTTGTTGTTAAGCTGTTTATAAGCTTCCAACAAATATTTGTCTTTGTCCCATAGGACCACATTGCCCCCTTTATCTGCATTGCGCACTACACAGTTCTCACACTCTGACAATTTCTTTACCAAAGCATGATAAGCTCTTTGTTTGCTGTCACTCGATTTATTGGTGCTTACATGTGTTTTAGTGCCCAGTTTTTTCAATTCATTTAGTACCAGATCATTGTATACATCAATAGTGTCCCTTGTTGTTATTGGTGTATATCTGGAACTCGGTCTGAAACTCGTTGGTGCATCGTGATAAATATCAATGTTCTCATCTTGAGCCACATCCCTTGCGTTAACACTTGCACCCTCATCACGAGTCTCTCCGTCCATGGCTCTCAGTTCCAACAATAATTCCATGTCGTCTACCCTCAGGTTCCCTTCTATTTGTGCTTCAGGTCTCTGAGTTTCTCTCATTCTTGCCACTGGGTTGTTCAAAAAGTGCTTTCTCAATTTTAACAGTCTGATGAACTTAAAAAGATGTATGCATGTTTGCACGTAGTCCATATCGGCCTCCGGACAAAATGAAAGTCCTAACTTCAATATTTCTTGTTCATCATTAGTAAGCTTTATATTGGTTAAGTTGATCACTGTTAGTTCTTTACTCTCCTCCATTATTTGTTTGTTTTCTTCTTCGGCTCTCCGCTTGCGGGAGGCAGCCCTTTTCCACCTCTTTGACCTCTGCCTCCTCCTCTTGGTGCACCTTGATTTACATTCTGTGTTGGTGGCCTTTGACGCAAATTGTATCGCCTTTCTACGCGTAAAAAATCGAATTCGTCGATAATTGATGGCACTGTTCTTAATCCACTTGCGTCCTCATCCAGGTCTGTGTCTATTTCAGAACTTTGTAGACTGCTCTGTTCTGAGCGAGATTCTCCTCCTGGTTGGTTGGCCTACCCAATTTCTGCTTTCGGATGGTATCAAATTTTTTCGCAAAGGTATAAATCTGCCCTCTATCGCAATCCTGTTTATCCCTCAGGAATTTCTGGGCTTTGCGTTCTTTAATGGAGGTTTCAAGTTTTTTCATTCTTTCTTTGATTTCACCTCTGAATTTACTTATAGTACCTTGATCTTCTTCTTTGTTTAGTTCATCCAACAATTTCTCGATTTCCTCCAAGATTTTCTGTCTGTCGATGTCCGCATATTTAATTAATATGCCTAACATCCTTCTCGAAGCATCATTATTGTTGGCTGCCCACTCCTTCAGCATATCGGGATTGGGGTCCTCGTAACTGGGGGCCACCATCACTCTGAGGCCTCTAGGTACACGCTGCACTTCCAGATACCATTGCAGCGATTTGGACTCCCACCACTTTGATAATTCCGAACGATGGAGTTTCTCTAGTCTTTTTAAACGTGTCATCAAATTGGTTTGAGGAATACCCCCTGTGCTGGTTGCAGTCAAGTCACTTTGGTTTCTACATTCATACGTGAAAACTTGAAGAGCTGCCTCTTCGCGCTCTTTTACTTCTGCGGCAAACATTTCCCAATCAAGCAGCGTATCACACTGCTACCGTAACCGCCCTGTTCTCCCGTGTTAATCACCAAAGAAACCGGCTTCACTCTCTCCCCTGCTGGCGCTTTAAAGTCAGTATTACCCGGTTTTCAGGCGTCCGCGTCCGAAACTGTCCTCCGACCTTCCGACCCGTTCCTTCTTCTCCGGCGCTGACTTTTTAACGATTCTGGCTCCGCAGCCTGCCAGCGATGTGGGGGGTGGCAGTCCTCTTGAATAACAGCTTGTTACTCGAGCATCCACTGCCACTCCTTACCGAGAGTTGCGTCGTCTGCAGAGACTCCTCGAGCCAAGTCTCGATATATAAATTTCAAAATGACGATGCTGCGTACGGTGTCAAAATCTTTTTTATTTTGCCGCTGCCAAACCCGTTTCGACTGCCAAGCAGTCTTGCTCACTGGACAATGAAGTAATAAAAAAGCGGCCATTTAAAACATTCAATAAAGTGACTTTAAAACTACATGTTGAAAGACATGTCATCACAAAATTACAAATAGAACGCTTAATGCCTTAATCTTTAAGCTGTTTAGCTATACCATTACCTTAACATGTAACCTCAAAAACAAAAAGAGGAAAAATGTGCCAAGAAATAATATTAAAGGTGTTAATTACTCATTCTAATTCATCAAAGCTTTATTTCGATATGCAAGATATCATAAAAGCACATTCAAAACATAAAAACCACAATTCTTAAATGTTACATTTTACAAATTAGGGTACAATAAAAACATTCGTATTACAATAAATAGTTTAAAAGGCATATTAAACATTAGCAGCTTTGTGAATATTAAAAATTATGCTAAAACTAGGGTCATCTCGTAGCCTTTAATCTAATCAGCCAAGCCCAGCTCAGAAATTTGGCGACCCCACACACTAAGCTTGTACTAGTGTCAGCCTTGAGTATTCTAAGTGCGGAGGAATGTGATCCCTGGTTCCGAGCAATAAACACACTGGTTTAAGCCATTTCTTTCTGGGTTTTACATAGGCTGGGCATACAAAGAAGACGTGAGCGATACTTTCAATGACACCTTCACAAATTGGGCAGTCAGGTGAGGTTTGGTACGGGGGCTGCCACTTACAGGTATACTCGTGGAGGGGGAGGTTTCCCAACCTGAACTGGATAAATAAGGATCTGTCTCTCGGTTTCTTGATAAAATCCAGGTAAGGCTCCAAGCGAGGTTTAGGTTTATGCTGTTTAAACGCTTCAGTCAACCTTCCTTGGGCTGGGTCCCTTAGATCTTGTTCATCAACCGAATTCCAGTAAACTCGCTTAGTTTCGGCCTTGGATAAAGGAACTCCAAGCTCCCAATCAATTGGCAAGCCAGTTTCGTGCAGAAGCTTCTTTATATTGCGGATCCAATTAATTTTATGGGCGCCATTAAGATTCATGACCTCTTTCAAACCATCTAAGTACTTTGAGAGCTCTGGTGTCCGCCATAACCTAGCCCAGTATAAGAGAGGCCGTAGCCTGGCTAGGTCCTTAATGGAATGACAACCCAGATCACTCAATAATGCTTTTATGGGAGTGCCCCTAGGAAGGGATACCAGCTCCCTAAGGAACTTATTCTCAGAGGTGATCAGGCTGTTGACGCAATCGAAACCCCACAACTCTGCACCATAGAGGGCGCTGCCCACAGCTTTTGCAGCGTAGATATCCAAGGCAGGAGCAATGGGTTTGGAGATTGACATACGATGTTCTCGCCCTAGTGCGCCAACCACCCTTCTATGATTTAAGACCATTTTATCAATGTGTGGCTGCCACTTTAAGCTTTGTGAAATCCTAATTCTCAGGTAGTCAAATTCTTTTACACGCTCCAGTGGTTCTCCATCGAGAGAGATGGTAGATCTGGAGGACTTACTTGGGTTAAAGTAAAGGAGCTTAGTTTTCAAGGTATTTATGACTGTCATGTATTCCTATAGGTTCTGAATCGATCCCCCTATTCCTGACCCTATTCTAGTTAAACAAACCAACAAGTTAACTAGCACTCAGCCCATGAGGCAGAAAACCCCCATGATGCAGATACCGTTATCTGACGCAGTCACACTACGGCACAGGAACGTGTTATCTGATTAGGTCATAACGCTTGCGATCTAATTAGACAAGCGATATTCCTTCAGCCCCTGATAAGGCATACGGAGTTCTCATAACAAATCAAACCTATGACAACCTGGGCAAGACCCTGCGGCCATTGTTTTGATTTCACCGAGAACTTCAGTAAAAGAATGTGCTAACGAGCAAGTCGTATGACATCCTTATTGATGTATCTATGTCCATCCTTACGTCAATCTCGGCACCTTAAAGGTATAAATATTACCGATCTTGCCCTATGCAAACACACGCGTGGTGACGAGACGGAGCAGCCATACTTGCCGAAGCCAAGAGCAGAGCAGACCCCGCTGGCAGCAGCCCCGCCTTCCTGACGCGCTGAGAGACGCGCTGCTTTCTCCTGCCGAGAATCCAGCGCCGGCGTTTCTGGGCAGCCCTCGCAGGCAGCCTGGAATATCGAGACCAGAGAGAGAGATACCATTCCTCATTCATCCTAACTTCCAGGTACAGAACTGAATAACCCCTCACAGAGAATTCCTTAGTTATTCACTTGGCAAAAACAAACTTAACTTAAACTGTAACTTTCTATTCCCGCCCACGTATTAGACTTAGGTCAGGTACACGGGGTAGGCGTATTTAGAAACACCAGTTGAGTACGTTTAGTCAAATGTATATGTGTATGTAATATATTTTATTCATTTTAAAACATCATATGGCTTAGAAACCATATCAATGTTTTTACAGTATTATTTTATACTATTGCTTTTAATGTATGCACTTTACTTAGCTATAAGTATTGCAATAATATCGATCCATTTCTCTTGTATGAGAAAAGAGACTGATCAATAAATAACACCTTTTTATTGAACACACCCGTCTCTTCCTTTTCTCTACATTCTGATGAGACTAAGAATGCACGTACTGACTGAGTAAAATAAATTGCCTTTTGTTCACACGACTCTCGAGATTTACTCTTGATTAGGGGAGAGCAAAGTTGTCATGTTCTATGGTTGTCAGAAACTAAATCCCTTCTTGTCTAATCAGGGAAGTTAAGTCCTCCTTGAACATTCGAGAAAGTTTCTAGTGAACTCTGAGCTAAGCTGGCAAACCCAAAACTTTAAGTCTAGTATCGACAGTAGTAGACCTAGTTAACGTCTGGCCTAGGCCTTTACTGCTGTAGGTATTATTCCAATGCGCAGAGCCTATTGGGATGATAGGAACTACACTACATGGCGCCCAACGCGTTTGGAAAGGGCGATAAAACTAACGTAAGACATTTAGAGTAACTCAGTCGTGCTTTCTCACTCAGACCCCTTTTCCCAAATACTCCAAAGACGTCTGGAGTGGGTGAAAGGTTATATCCGCCAGACCTCGCAGGAGGGAACTCCTATGTATGGTTCTTGGCATAGTCAACGTTGAAGGATAACAGTTCCAAAATATTGTGCATCTAATCTTTGTTTCCATAAGAAACCTGATCTGCAAACAAAAGAAATAACCTTCAGGACAGTAAAATGTCAGACAATGAAGAAGAAAGAGAGGCAGTTAGATTAGCAGCTGAACTCGCAGCGGCTGATGCTGCAGCACTAGATGCGGACGGGGATATAATACTCATCCCGGTCATCAAAAGGAGATCTATAACCCTAAAACTTATAGAAAATGGACTGACACCCAGAGGTGGCACAGTCATATTCGTAATTGAGGCACACGAATATCGGCAGACAGAGGTATACTATTCATGGATACATTTTCCAGCAACAAATGCTGTAACAAAGTACTTCCACTATTACAAAATAGAGGAACCTCCTAATGAGTACACTCCTTTCGAGGAGGTGGAAGTACCACTCAAATTCCAAGAGCATTTGCTCTTATTTGATGGCGCCCTAAAACATAATAATCACATCACCAGGCTCGGTCCTTTAGGTAGACCAGGAGCAACGTGGCCGGTCCTAGCCGGATACACACCACATCCAGACATCAATGGGATGTCTGTAGCAGAGCTGTTAATACAGCTAAAACAATTAATAAAAATTCATAGACAATTAGTTCAGTATGTGATGCGGACTTCAACAATTCAGCCAGCGATTAAACTTCCACAGCTGACCCCTCACCAGGGGAACACAAATAAAATTACACCACAGAACATCCAATCCTGCCTAGGTAAAGTACCGGCTAAACGGGAACAAATACCATTCTGGTTGGCACAGAAAATTACCCAAATTGAGGCGGTGTTTCCTGACACCACCCCGCTAGAAAAGCACAGGATTCTGACTATCTGTCTCCCAATGGGAATCGCACCACACATTGAGGACTGTGATACTTGGGGTACAGTCTTTGCTTCCATCTACACAAAAACGCACGGTGTTCCATCCATTTCGGTAATACCAGATGTGCTAAAACAAATTCAAGATGAATATGGTCCTGAACCCGCTTTAACTCTTGGTATGAAATTACTGAAAGACTTCAAGCAGGTCTCGGCTATATTATTAGCCAACATAAAAGGTGAAGCAGCAAACGTGGCGATCCGCCAGAGGTTAAAAGAGACAGATATAGCAGACCAACCAGCTGAAATTGCCAGAATCATAGAAAAATCCTATGAGGAACTAGGCAGAGATAGTTTAGGTGGAATACCAGTAAAACCACAACTGACTGAAAGTCCAGAAAAAATATTTTTTAATAATAATTCACCAAAAAAGAACTGGGATGGAAACAAACAATCCAATCCTAAAGAAAAGAAATTCCAGTCCAGAGGAAGGTCTCCTAGGTGAAGAGAGAAATCTCCGAACCAAAGACACAGGTCACCCCAGAGTGACCCCTCTGGGAAAAGATATAACCTTAGAAATAGGGATAATATAAAAAAGCCTGATAGATATCAAGACATTGATACACGTCCCTCTCAATCTTTTCAGACTTCCTCGCAGAAATCGGAAAGAAGAGGACGATCAGAACAAAGAGAAGAGCACACCAAGTCCAAAGACAAGGAACCTGCTCAGCTAAAAAAGAAATTACAATTTCCAAAAAAGAAGGTAGCCAGTATCAAGGTAGTTAACAATGCCGAGAATACTGAGGACACAACTGAAAAACGGAGAATGGGCTCAGACAATGCTAGACAGTGCAGCAGAAGTGAGCATAGCTCGCAAAGTCCTTATGAATCATCTGGAGACAGTGGACACGAATGAATATCTTCAAGTGGAAACTGCGGACACCAGAGTTAGCAAACCTCACAAAATATACGAAATAACATTGCGTATAGAGGGGGATAAGGCTAGGAAAATAAGGGGACTATTTTGGGATAATCTCTCCAAGGGCTATGATATCCTTCTAGCTGAAAAAGACTGGCCACCAGAGTTTGTCAGGGAGTGCCCTCATGGCGAAGAAATAATTATGCCTGCCTTCTCAAATCAAATTCCAATTCATAAAAAATACACACTTGCTAGAAAGTGGGCAGTGGCTCTAGCTCCTGCTTTATATAAAAATCACGTGGGATGGGATGAGGATTCTCCTCCTCACAAAATCCAGTTAAAATCACAACCTACTGCACAAAGGCAGTACCCAATTAAGCAAGAAGCTAAAAAACAGGTAAATGAAATACTAGATCAGCTAGAATACCAGGGGGTGATTGAAACTTGCACCTCACAAATGAACAACCCTTTGTTTCCGGTCTCCAAACCAGACAATTCATATCGTCTAGTTTTGGATTACCGACACCTTAACACATGTTGCAAAACTTTTGCAGTGCAAAACTCACACAGTGCTGCACTAATGAATAACATAGTGCGCAAAAAATACAAAACAACATTAGACATCTCTAATGGATTCTTTTGTCAAAACATAGCACCAGAGAGCAGATATTTAACTGCATTCTCAATAAATGGCACTCAAAAACAATTCTGTCGGTTAGCCCAGGGGTACAAGAACAGCCCGGGAGCATTCTCAGTGAGAGTAACAGAATTACTACAACTATATGATGATGAAGCATTATCTTATGTCGATGACATTTACTTAACAGATGATGACTTGGAGACTCACTTGAAAAGAGTGAACACCATAATACTTGGGTTCGCAGCAGAGGGTTACAAATTCAACTTTAAAAAATCCAGAATTGCCCATCTGAAAGTCCTGTTCTTAGGATATGAATTATCAAGTGCAGGCAAAAGCCTGGCCGACAATTTCCTAGAGAAATGTGCCGTAATCCAAGCACCTAGAACACTAAAAAACCTACAGTCGATTCTAGGCTTCCTAAATTTCGGAAGAACATACATTGCAAATTACGCAGAAAGGGTCAAACCCCTTTATGATCTGATAAAACCAGATTTTAAAAGATCCAATTGGACTCAAATACACACAGAAATTTTGAGATCCCTACAAACAGACATGCTAATTAAAACAAAATTAGAAACACGTGATAACACACGCAATCTTGTGATTCGAGTCATCCCAGGGAGATGCGGATTCACATACCTGACCTCTAATGAGGGAGAAAAGGTACCAATTGCATTCAAATCACACTTGTACACTAAGGCTGAAATGAAATTTAGCCCAACAGAAAAAATTCTTACGGCAACACAGACAGCTATAGCAAAAGAACGAGCCCTGGCACAAGGTAAACGAATAATAATCGTGACACCAATTCCAGCCCTAGAGGCGGTAACAAAGGCAAGCATTCCAAATGCTAAAGCACTCCATCCGAGATGGATACAATGGGCTAATTCTCTTACTGCAACAGACGTGGCGTACGAATTTGATCCTTACTTAAAAATCTAGAAAATGAAGAAACATATCCACTGCCAATCGACATTCTGCCTTTACGACATTACGCCTGTGTAATCTATACAGACGGACATGCTCAACCCTCCGTTTGGGGAGAACAGGCATACAACCCCACATGTGAGATTACAAAAGAAGTGTGGCGCGGAGGTAAACTAAAACCTCTATTAACAAAGACACACTCAGTAGAAACTAATTCAGAACAACAAACTGAAATATTAGCATTGAAAATGGCGCTAGATAATGCGGATCGCGAATTCCCGACACTTATAGTGTCAGATTCATATTACTGCGTCAAATCATATAACAGCGATTTGCAGACATGGATTCAAAACGGTTACAAAGATGACACAGATGCACCAATAAAGCAAAAACTGCTCTGGGAACAAATAGCTCTTTTACAAAAAGAACTACCAAAGACTCACGTGACACACTCACTGAGTCATCAGCGTGATGGCGTTCACGTTGCAGGGAATTCATTGGCTGAAACAGCCGCAGCGGCAGCCACTAAATCGGCTCCCGTAGTTCGAAAAAAGCGTACATTAAAATACATTGACGGTGAAACAGTGCTGGCGGTGAAAACGTCATCAAAAGGCGACTGCTCAGCGTTACCAATCAACTATCCACTCAATTATACATACATAATCGATGCAAACTCCGTCCCTTTTGCTCGAATTCTTGGAGTGGGGGATAGAGTGATTCCAAACATGGACAGGAGAAACTTGTTAATCGCAGACGCACACATGGGCGAGGGTCTCAGACACCTCAAACTAAAAAATTCTCTGGAAGAATTACAATCACGGTACTGGTGGCCAGGCATGAGCCTGCGTCATACCATGTTTGTAAAAAACTGCCCAAACTGCAACAGAGATCGCAGTGGGGAGAGAAACAGTTTAATACCTCGTCGTTCTACTCCAGAAAAAATCAGGAGTAAAAAGGAAGGGTTGCGATTAACTTATACAGGCTAGTTCCACTTATAATGTAGATCACCAGCACTCGGCTGACGTCCGGACTGTTATACAAAGATTTGCGAGTCTAAATGGCATATACGCTAAGAGCATGCTACGTTTGACCATTGTTTTCACTCTAGCCCAACAGCCTGAGGGGAAACATGACCAAATGAGCATAGCCCAGCGGGAATCTTCTCACTTCCTTCCTGAGGGTACGGGATGGTGTAAAGAAAAAACCAAGGCATAAAGCAATCTATAACGGAAAGGATATTAGGTTCGGGAGCTGGGTGGGTCAAACATCTAATAAGTGTCCAACGTAGTCTCAATAACTTGCCAAGAAATTCTCTGAAGGGATTCAGTGCGTACGAATTATTATTTGGAACTAGGATGATGATCTCTGACATTGATAGTCAGACTTCAGTGGTGAAAGAAAAAAGCTTTGATATCAAAGACCGTTTGGCTATTTTGCAGGACTTAAACAAAACAAGAAAAGACCTGAGCAACATAAAGTTGAAACAACAGCCAACAACCACTGAAGAACCACCACCTGTCCCAGCAAGACCTGTCTGGATTCCAAAAGTCGGGGATCTAGTCAGGGAAAAGATCGCGGTAAAGAAGGAATTTGGGCCTTCTTACAGAAAAGCAGTTCCTGTCTTGTCTGTCAACGGGACAAGGTCAGTTGTACTACCGCCACTTGCTGGTAAAAAGGAGAACCGAGTTGTATCCATTGACCTGGTAAAACCACAACATGTGGCCGATAACAAACAGTAGGCCAAGTGGACTCCCAATAAGTAGCAGAACACCAAGGTTTGCTACCAGTACAGAGGTTCTAACGAAGAGGCTCATCACATTCGAAACGCCTACAGAAGAACAACAAGGACTATGCAACAATGCAATAGAACTCAGACCTCTGAAAACCCAAATAAAAACATTTAGCAGAGACACACCAATCTATAATGAAGTACCAAGTGAAAATGCAAGAAACAGAAATCCTGAACCAATTGGAACAATTGACAGAACGGCATCCGGCTACTTCATAAACTTCGATGATTCCTCTGAAAGCTTCAGTGAATCAAAGACACAGCCATCATCAAAAACCTTTAAAGATAAAGTTAAGGAACTTTTGAAACAACTGAGAGAAACATATCTGATTTCCCCATGGATTGAATTTTGGGTGGGTTTTGGTGCATTTATCCTCATACTTTGGCTCATCATGATACTAACATTGGGACGCTTCATTGAGGGAAAATATGCAAAAATGGACACAGCAAGTCAGAAAATCAACTTGATCCTCAAACCACACACATCTTCACACGTCGAGAAAAGAGAACTTTCTTCAGCCAACTTCACAGCCAATCCGATACCTGGTGGGGTAGCCTGGGACAACACTGACTATGAAATTTATGGTCCGGTCGAGATCCTGAAATATCCACACCAAATTAAGATCTCCTTGAGTGACTTTGCAAAACCAAACTCATTTGCTGATGATTGGGACTTCGAAAGCATTAATAATATGATGTCTGACTTAGTAATGTCTGCTAAATTTACCAAACATGATTATTTGCAGGGTTCTACAAATTATGATAGTATGTATTGCTATAACCACTATGGTAACCAGTTTTTACATAGATCTGCACAACCTAGAAATGTTTTAAATTATAATCAATGGGAACATTGTGCAACACCTCCAAAAGGGAGCTCAAGAACCGTTTACGACAAATATTCATATTTTTCAGGTTTTAACACAAGTAATGCTGAAACATTTTATTTTAAATTGTCAAACAAAACAGGGACCAAGATCATGATAACCAACACAAAATTGTTATATTCAGACTCATTCTTTGAAAAAATGAATACTTTTGGATTTGATTATTGGGACAAAAATGTTGAATTGAAAAGTGTTTGGGGTACAAAAGAATGGCAAGTACAGGGTATAGAAGCTTTGTTTAGAGCCTGCATGATCCCAGAACAAATGATATTTTTAAATGACACTGTTCAACAAACCACCTGTCTTGGCCTAGCCAAAATCAAAGATTTAAATAAACCGTCTATTCCAAAGCCAACAATGTTTAGCAATAACTCTGATACAGATGAAGAGATAGACGTAAACCATATATTAAACCAAAACAGAACACATCCTGATTGGAAACAATGGTTGATCTGGCCCACAGATACTAATAACTGTCAAGACAGATTCCTGAATAAAACACAGGGGTTCAAAATGACCAGGCCAGACCCTAGATATCCTCAAAGACATCACCCAGGGATAATAACAACCTACAGTGTGGGCAAATTATGCCTTCAATGGCTGCAAACTTCCACACTGGCAGAAATTAAGCAACATCTAACTTTACTTACTGATGGTGCTGACTTGCGTGATTTCACTTTGGGACCACGCAAACAGCGTCAAAAGCGTTTCATAGCAGCCTCTGTATATGCAGCATACAATGAGGCCTGGAAGGTTACTCAAATTGAAACAGCAGAGAGAATACGGGAAATTGACCGTATTAATTTGGAAAAATCACTTTCTGTAGTGGACAATGGGTTAATGACTCTGTCCTCCAGAATTTTTTCTTTGGACAGCATTGTGTCTTCAGCAATCGATATATTATCGCAAGACTTACTGTTATTACAACACGGTCAGTCACAATTGCGTTCTATTGTACAGCTTGGCTGGACGTTACAAAATCTGCGTTCAGGCTATGTGCCTTGGCGTCTAATCAACACAACGTCATTATTCCAAATCTTTAACCTTACTGATAGACAAATCAGTATGGCACAAAAGGGTGCTGATTATACAATCTTGAGCATTGAAAAACTCGAAAGATTACCAGTGACAATGTCAGAACGACCTGTCAGTGAATGGATAATACATGGGATAATAAATATTCCAATCTCAACCTTCAGGTTTCAATACTGCCAAAAATATATACAGGCTGGCATGTACGAGAAATTGGGAAAGGGGTACCTTAAAACAACATGGAACCTGCCCTATTCACATGCATGTGTCAGTAATAAAGGACAGAAAGTGTTTCTTAGTGGCAACAATTGTGCGATGTCACTAAGTGGCACACTTCTGTGTAACGGAATTAGTTTGCATGGAGCCTGTGAAGGGAATTCATACAACCTTTCATGTCACCAACAAGGCGCACCTGCAACAGAAATAGAACCATTCTTTCAAAGACTCTATAATGGGAGTTACATTCTTATTGTAGACCGTAGATGTTGTAGTCTTATGCCCGGGACTCCTTATCTAGTAACTACGACTGCGAAGGTCAAGTGCTGTGGACGCTCATTGTTCCCCAGCTCCTTCCCAGACAGGGAGGCAAGGGCATGGCCCGATTTGAAAATTACTTCTATTCGAATAGATACTTTAAGCAGGGTCTCAAAGGTATTTAAGACAGTATTTTCGATGGCACTAACACCATTCAAAGCCATACTGGGTATTTTTCCAGATTTCGTCCATTCGATTTTTGGCGGACTTCCCCTGATATTGGGACTAATTGCAGGAATCCTATTCTTAGTCCTTATTTTTCGTATGGCAACCCATGTCACAGACAAAACTCTTGCGACAAGGGAAGAAACAATCCTAGCCATTGGATACCGGGACCGGATATCAAAAATCCTGGGACTCTCCCGGCTTAGAGACCTGAACATGACTTGGTTTCTATCATTTCGACCAATGTGGCAAAGATGTGTTTTACCTGTATTGAGGTGTCTGCTATGCGGAGAAGAATGCGTGTTAGACACCTGTCTGACGCTACAATCGGATGCGCCGATGGATGCAGAAACATTGTTGAGCCCGATCAAGGTTCATGCTTTGTGCTGCCCTCAAAGGCTACCAATCCTGATGACGGCATTCGTGGAAGCTTCACCACTACGATTGATGGGTAGTGAAGTTCAAGATGAAAGCAGCATCGAACAGGTACGACCTTCTGTCAGCAATGCGAATCAGAATGTCAATGGAAACAATCATGCACAAGAATGCATGATTACACCTATTTCCGAGTTAGTGGAACTTTCCCAGGAAGCTGTTGACAGTTTTTTCGAAAGCCTAAATGATATGATGTTCTCACCCGAACAGAAATAGAGACTTTTGAGCAAGCTCGCACACGGCGTTCCCTGATTTCGGCCTTCAACTTTAAATAATAAAGTCACATGAACTATTTTTCACTCCAGTTCACGGACAGCAACTCTTTCAGAAGCCCCAATTTATTTTTTCGGTTTTTCGGGACACTTATCTTCTGCTTAAAGTAAGAAACTATTCCTAAAGAACTAAGATTTCTATTTTTTAGATACTTTATAGACTTTAGCTGCCCGCTGGTATGTTCACAAATATTTTATTCTGTGATGGAATGGTCTCGAAACTTTTTTCTGTATTTAAGAAACCATTTCATGTGTAATTCTCATATACCAAATAAGCAATAATGTATACAAATGCGTGATTACTTTAGCATTATTCCATAGCTTGAGTGCATACAGTATATATGTCTGCAAATTTTCCGTATATTTGAAGAATTTCAAAATGCATTTATGTATTTTGGGGTGGTAAGGTATACACACTACTCTATAGTATGTTGTACTATGTTATACTATGCCTAGATTAGTAGATATGTCCATAGTTAGCGTGGAGTGGGTGTCATGTATTCCTATAGGTTCTGAATCGATCCCCCTATTCCTGACCCTATTCTAGTTAAACAAACCAACAAGTTAACTAGCAGTCAGCCCATGAGGCAGAAAACCCCCATGATGCAGATACCGTTATCTGACGCAGTCACACTACGGCACAGGAACGTGTTAACTGATTAGGTCATAACGCTTGCGATCTAATTAGACAAGCGATATTCCTTCAGCCCCTGATAAGGCATACGGAGTTCTCATAACAAATCAAACCTATGACAACCTGGGCAAGACCCTGCGGCCATTGTTTTGATTTCACCGAGAACTTCAGTAAAAGAATGTGCTAACGAGCAAGTCGTATGACATCCTTATTGACGTATCTATGTCCATCCTTACGTCAATCTCGGCACCTTAAAGGTATAAATATTACCGATCTTGCCCTATGCAAACACACGCGTGGTGACGAGACGGAGCAGCCATACTTGCCGAAGCCAAGAGCAGAGCAGACCCCGCTGGCAGCAGCCCCGCCTTCCTGACGCGCTGAGAGACGCGCTGCTTTCTCCTGCCGAGAATCCAGCATCGGCGTTTCTGGGCAGCCCTCGCAGGCAGCCTGGAATATCGAGACCAGAGAGAGAGATACCATTCCTCATTCATCCTAACTTCCAGGTACAGAACTGAATAACCCCTCACAGAGAATTCTTTAGTTATTCACTTGGCAAAAACAAACTTAACTTAAACTGTAACTTTCTATTCCCGCCCACGTATTAGACTTAGGTCAGGTACACGGGGTAGGCGTATTTAGAAACACCAGTTGAGTACGTTTAGTCAAATGTATATGTGTATGTAATATATTTTATTCATTTTAAAACATCATATGGCTTAGAAACCATATCAATGTTTTTACAGTATTATTTTATACTATTGCTTTTAATGTATGCACTTTACTTAGCTATAAGTATTGCAATAATATCGATCCATTTCTCTTGTATGAGAAAAGAGACTGATCAATAAATAACACCTTTTTATTGAACACGCCCGTCTCTTCCTTTTCTCTACATTCTGATGAGACTAAGAATGCACGTACTGACTGAGTAAAATAAATTGCCTTTTGTTCACACGACTCTCGAGATTTACTCTTGATTAGGGGAGAGCAAAGTTGTCATGTTCTATGGTTGTCAGAAACTAAATCCCTTCTTGTCTAATCAGGGAAGTTAAGTCCTCCTTGAACATTCGAGAAAGTTTCTAGTGAACTCTGAGCTAAGCTGGCAAACCCAAAACTTTAAGTCTAGTATCGACAGTAGTAGACCTAGTTAACGTCTGGCCTAGGCCTTTACTGCTGTAGGTATTATTCCAATGCGCAGAGCCTATTGGGATGATAGGAACTACACTACATGACAAGGCCCCTAAGCTTACAGAACAAACAGAAGCGGTTCAACAACTTTTGCAGACCCACGGGGGTTTTTGAAACCAACAACGTGTCGTCTGCAAAAAGCAAGGTGGGCACTTTATCACCGCCAAAACCAGAGCATCTGCGTTTATTTCAAGCAAAAAAGAGACCACACCATTCACAAATAACGAAAAAAGTGTTGGGGCTAACACGCAACCCTGGCGTACCCCTCGGTTCACAGGTATTCTATCAGTTTTTTGGCCTTGGGATCCCCATCTAATACGGGCATAGGTGCCGTCATGCATGCGGGCCAAAAGATTTAGGATTGGTAGAGGGATCCCCATCTTCTCCAGGATTAACCACAGGCGGTCTCGAGGAACCAGGTCAAAGGCAGTCTTTAAGTCAATAAATGGCAAATAAAGACCGCCTTTGCCAGTGGCAACCACCTTCCAGTAGAGGAGTAACAACCTAAATGCTTGGTCAACTGTGCCTGTGCATGCCCTAAAGGTGTGTATCACTTACAACGCAACTTTTACGTCGTAATGCTGTTACAACGCAGCTATTACAACGCAGGATCCATTACAACGCATGGCATTACAACGCATGGCATTACATCGCAGATGCTATTACAACGCATACCATTACATCGTAAGTATTGGTAAGTATATAATTTATTTTAATTTTATTTAATATTATATAAATGATTTAATTAATATTAATTATAAATAAAAATAAATAAAAATATTTATTTATGTTTTTAAATATTATAAAATAAATTTATTAATTTAAGTAATTTTTTTAATAAATATGAGTATAGGAATATATGTATTGGTGTACTGAGGTTTTAGGGCAGGGTTTGGGTTTTGGGGTACAGGGGTGATTTTTAGGTTTCAGGTTTGGGTTTTGGGGTACAGGGGTGTTTTTAGGTTTCAGGGTAGGGTTTGGGTTTTGGGGTACAGGGGTGTTTTTAGGTTTCAGGGTAGGGTTTGGGTTTTGGGGTACAGGGGTGTTTTTAGGTTTCAGGGTAGGGTTTGGGTTTTGGGGTACAGGGGTGTTTTTAGGTTTCAGGGTAGGGTTTGGGTTTTGGGGTACAGGGGTGTTTTTAGGTTTCAGGGTAGGGTTTGGTTTTTGGGGTACAGGGGTGTTTTTAGGTTTCAGGGTAGGGTTTGGGTTTTGGGGTACAGGGGTGTTTTTAAGTTTCAGGATAGGGTTTGGGTTTTGGGGTACAGGGGTGTTTTTAGGTTTCAGGGCAGGGTTTGGGTTTTGGGGTACAGGGGTGTTTTTAGGTTTCAGGACAGGGTTTGGGTTTTGGGGTACAGGGGTGTTTTTAGGTTTCAGGGCAGGGTTTGGGTTTTGGGGTACAGGGGTGTTTTTAGGTTTCAGGGTAGGGTTTGGGTTTTGGGGTACAGGGGTGTTTTTAGGTTTCAGGGTAGGGTTTGGTTTTTGGGGTACAGGGGTGTTTTTAGGTTTCAGGGTAGGGTTTGGGTTTTGGGGTACAGGGGTGTTTTTAAGTTTCAGGATAGGGTTTGGGTTTTGGGGTACAGGGGTGTTTTTAGGTTTCAGGGCAGGGTTTGGGTTTTGGGGTACAGGGGTGTTTTTAGGTTTCAGGGCAGGGTTTGGGTTTTGGGGTACAGGGGTGTTTTTAAGTTAAATAAAATTAATTATATTATATTAATTACATTTCTTAATTAAAATAATTAAATTAAATACTTTATTTTAAATAATTTATTTTAATTACAATCAAAAAAATATTTAAATTAAATTAATTTAATTATATTAATTAAATAAAATTAATTACAATTTTTATTAAAATTAATTTAAATAAATAGATTTAAAATTATTAAATAAAAATAATTACTATTTTAAAAAGTATTTTAATTAAAATAATTTAATTAAATTAAAATAATTAAAATTTTTTAAAAAGGTATACTTACCTATACTTACAATGTAATGCCATGCGTTGTAATAGCATCTGCGATGTAATGCAATGCGTTGTAATGCCATGCATTGTAATGGATCCTGCGTTGTAAAAATTGCGATGTAACGGTCTGCGTTGTAAAATAACGCGTTGTAACATCATAGATCCGCCCTAAAGCCTGCCTGAAAAGGAGAGATGATGTTATTCGCCTCTACCCACAAAAGGATCCTCTCCAGGAGAACTCTGCCAACCAATTTCTGCCCAGCGTCTATGAGACTAATTGGGCGATAGTTGGCAGGATCCTCCCTAGGGCCCTTTTTGTAGATAGGAATCACCTCAGCCGCCTTCCATGAGTTAGGAACAGGTGAACCTGTGAGCAGTGCATTTATCAAAGTAGTAAAGTAAATTGCCCAACCGTCGGGATTGGCTTTAAAAAGGTCAACTGGCACACCGTCCTGTCCTGGGGCTTTAGCAGATACTATTTTAGCAATTGCCGTAAGGACCTCTTTTTTGTCAACTCTAGTTGGTACAAGCCGCCGGGAACCAACATCCAGAGCACCGCTCAAATGCCCTGGGACTCCGGGCAGTTCACTCCCACCATAGAGTTTTGAGAAATGTTCAAACCATTCTCTATCTGTAATATGATTTGGAATTTGGTTTGAGTCGCAGCCAGTCGATTTTCTAACTAATGCCCAGAATAAGTTACCATTCAGTTTGGCTTGCATCTCTGAGGTTTTCCCAATGGGATTCTTCCCAAGCCTTTTTGTCGGCTATTATAGCCTGTCTATAGTACATCCTGGCCAGCCTGACAGATGCTGGATTAGAAGATTTAATGGCAATAATTAGATTGTTTTTCCTCCTTCTACAGTTACTATCAAACCAGTTCTGGGCTGATTTGATAGTTGCCAGATTCTTTTTGGCTGGGACCATTAACAATTTGCCAATCTGATCCATAGTGGCAGTATAGATGGCTTCTACCTCTGATGGCCCAGCCGCCTCATTACTTGCTACCGATAGCCTTACTGTCTGAGCGTCAAGAATACCATCCAGCGGGCTCAGTCTAGGTTCGTCCAGGCAGAACTTGGGCCATTTAAGAAATCTATTACAGTTGGATGGTAAAATTTGCTTGGTTATTAGCCCCCGCTATTTGATGATATACGCTCCCTTCTGTGCCATGGATCTAGCAATGTAAGGGACAGGGAGTTATGGTCACTCTCCACCTATGGTATGATGACCATATCCACCACTGACTTCCAAGCCCTCCTGTCTACCATTATGTAGTCAATCCTACTCTCGCACAATACTCTATTGTAGGTATTTGCTCCCTGAGCATCGGAGGTAGTACGGCCGTTGGCAGCTCTTAGACCTGTTTCGACCATTAGAGCATTCAATTGAATGACTACAGGAGACCATCTCCTCACAGGCTTGAGGGTAAGAAACGGGACGCCCCATTGTGCATCATCCTCATGCACTCCAAGAATATCATCTACTGCCAAACGTTCGAACGAGCAGTTAAAGTCCCCAGCGACCAGGACTAAGGAGTCAGGAGCACACAGCCTCAGCAAGTCAGTTAAAATATCAATGGTAGACGACTTGGCCCCCCCTTGAGTACCTCTTGCATATACATTAAAGAATTCCCAAACGGGGGCAAAATTCAAACCCTCAATATAGAGTCTCATAATATCCAGACAGGAGGACGTGTGATAAGTAATCTTAAGGTTAAGATCAACCCTTACCCATACCATAATCCCACCCGAAGGACGGCCACGTCCAACCGAGGTAGCAGGTACATGGAAGCAAGAAAATCCCTGCTTATGCAGAGGTTCCAAGCTCCATGTCTCCTGTAACATACAAATGTCGTACCCATCGAGAAAGCTATTCCAATCTGATAACAAAAGCTTGTTTCGCTGACCTGACACATTCCACGAAACAATTTTAAGGTTGCTAATGTGAACCTTACTGGGGACTAAGACACTTGCAGTTTCACCCAAGGCCTGGTTGGTGTCAATGTTGATAATACTCCCAATGTCCAAGACTATATCAGTAGACTCTAACCCCACTAACTGTTGTGATACAGGTGAGTCTAAGGAGCAACCACCCGAGGGGGAAGAAGAAATACTTGATTCACTTACTACTTCATCGGGTCAATCAACTGCCTCCAGACAGTCATAACGGTTATGATGAAAAAACTATCAATATTAAAAGAGGACATAGACCATTCTCCCTGAGCTGAGGCCCTCCCGCTCCGGGGAACCATTGACCATCCATCGAGCTGAGGAGCGAAATGGCCAAGGGGATAGAAGTAAGTTAGTGGGAGGAAATGGTCAGTCGTGCCTGTGCTAGGGTATCTCCAGTTACAGATGTAATCAACAATTCTGGGGTTGTTAAAGTTAATCAAAATACAATCACCCCTTATGTTTTTAGCCAAGTGTCCCACCCATGGTGTCCTACCGATCATAAGTATTTTACCAACTAAGTGCAGGGGCAAGGGTCCATTGGTATTCAGCCAGTGTACAACCCTATTCCATAATTTTGTGGGGCTTTCCCCCTCATTTTTGCCCAGTTCTGGAACCCCTGCTAGGACCACCACAAATGGACAAACCTCCGGGGGTAGATTTAAGATTTTTTTACCCGTATTAAGTTGGATAGTCGGTGCCCCCCCACCAGACCTATCTTGCTCTGAGATCTTCTTGCGTTGACATGAATTATTTACATTAGAGCGTGGTATTTCTTTATCAGTAGGAATTGCTACAGGAACAGGTTAAACCAACTGGGCTGTATTTACGGCTGCTAGTTCTTTGTTGGTGGCTGGAACAGCAGCCTTTACCTTGCGGGTTTTAGACAATTTAGTAACCGAGGGCGAAATTACTCCTAGAGAGGGTTCTACAAGGCCCTTAACATCACGTTCGATCCTCTTTAAATGGACCTCAATCTTGCTCGACCTTTCTTCTAATGGGGCTAAGAGGAGCTTAATAGTGTCATAGATTGCATTAGACTCAACCTCCAGGACCCCCTGCCGTACTTCTTGGGTTGGTAACCCATCTAAAACCTGGGTCACCCTGCTAGGCAGGGAGGAGTCTGACAATCCATGGGGGGGATTTACAACTGGTTGCTCCACAATAGGTGGATTTACTTTCCTAGCTTTACGACCTTTATTATTTCTCCTACCAATGTTATTTACTGTCTGTTGTGTATTTTTTGGAATTGCCCCCGGGACTTTCCCACACTGTTGCCTAGTATTATACACCTTTGCGACAATAGGCACAGTAGGAAACATTTGGGGGGATAACAACAATGATTCTGAGTCTGTAGATTGACTACTAAGAGTAGTCTGTGATAGATTACAAAGGGGAAGTTGTGGAATCGGAAGTTCTAAAATGGGGGAAGCACTCAAGCCACTATTGGCATTCAAGTTCAAGTTATCAGGAGTCCGAGCGTGCACAATTAATCCCATAGAGGATCTTCTTGCGGTAGCCAGTTCATGCGAGACGCGTCGCTCCATTATAGAAATCCCCTCATCAACAACATTGTTCATCTTTGTTATGAATTGGTCCATTGCTCCCGTAAATATTGCAGCACCTGCTCTCCCCTTGGCCTCTTTAGGCGGCATGGCAAATCTCCCAGTTAAACGCAAATATGTATTTAGGCAATGTACTCACACGGATATGCTGGGTAGTGGATGGAAGGGGAGTGGCCCGACCCGGCCTCTCCGGTCTTGAACGGGCTTAAACGGGCCCGCCCATGGCCCGGGCTTTGCCCGGGCGCTCGTGCGCGCGACTCGCGGGCGAGAGGTGTTCCTGCCTTTTAACGCGCCTCCAGGCGCTCTGCTGGCGTCACTCTCGCGCCACAACCACCGGGGCACCTGGGAGATGGAGTCCCTGCGGCGGCGATGGTGCTGGTGGGGCGCGAAGAGCGGCGAGCCGTTCCCCTCACGGCAAATGGTGATGGCCCAGATATGTGAAAATTAGCCGTTCCCCTCACGGCGGCGATCAGGCAAGTCCTCGGTGTCAGTGTTAAATTATGTAAACGCTCCCTGTGAGCGCTTCGGCGCTCCTGCCTTTTAACGCGCCTCCGGGCGCTCTGCTGGCGTCACTCTCGCGCCACAACCGCTGGGGCACCTGGGAGATGGAGTCCCTGCGGCGGAGATGGTGCTGGTGGGGCGCGAAGAGCGGCGAGCCGTTCCCCTCACGGCACATGGTGATGGCCCAGATATGTGAAAATTAGCCGTTCCCCTCACGGCGGCGATCAGGCAAGTCCTTGGTGTCATTGTTAAATTATGTAAACGCTCCCTGTGAGCGCTTCGGCGCTCCTGCCTTTTAACGCGCCTCCGGGCGCTCTGCTGGCGTCACTCTCGCGCCACAACCGCTGGGGCACCTGGGAGATGGAGTCCCTGCGGCGGAGATGGTGCTGGTGGGGCGCGAAGAGCGGCGAGCCGTTCCCCTCACGGCACATGGTGATGGCCCAGATATGTGAAAATTAGCCGTTCCCCTCACGGCGGCGATCAGGCAAGTCCTTGGTGTCATTGTTAAATTATGTAAATGCTCCCAGTGAGCGCTTCGGCGCTCCTGCCTTTTAACGCGCCTCCGGGCGCTCTGCTGGCGTCACTCTCGCGCCACAACCGCCGGGGCACCTGGGAGATGGAGTCCCTGCGGCGGCGATGGTGCTGGTGGGGCGCGAGGAGCGAAGAGCGGCGAGCCGTTCCCCTCACGGCAAATGGTGATGGCCCAGATATGTGAAAATTAGCCGTTCCCCTCACGGCGGCGATCAGGCAAGTCCTCGGTGTCAGTGTTAAATTATGTAAACTCATTCAGAACAAACAAGTAAAGAAAGTTTTTTTCTTTTTTTCCCATCAATTAAGACTTGCTATTTAGCAGATTATAAAATATTCATAACCGGTGTTGCTGGACTGTGCATAAGAAGTGCTGAGAGAACAAAACTAACACCTCTTTTACTCATCAATGAGTTAGATCAAACCCATATAAACTCATATGATATGAGGTGGTGGGTATGCTGTCTCACATTTATAGGCAATTGTCTGAGAGGTTGGTACACTCAGGAGTTACAGGTAGGTGTGAAAATCTACACTGCTGTTAAGACCCAGAGGTGATTTACAATCAAGGTCAATTATATATCTGGTCTCAAGGGCTCGAAGGATAGCTTTGCGGTTCCCACCTCTACGCAGAGGTGGGACTGCGTCAATAATGAAATATATCCGCAAGTGGCTTTGGTTCCCATGGTATTCCTTAAAGTGGCGCGCAACCGGATATGCGGCGTCGCCGGTGTTATTGGCCCTTATGTGCTGGAGTATCCGCTTGTGTGCCTGCAGCTTAGTGCTGCCCACATAGCGCAGGCCACAGGGACACTCCAGCACATACACCGCGCACTCCTTCTTGCACGTCAACTGTTTGGAAATTTGCCGGGGGACATCTGAGAATGGGGTTAGATACTCTGTTTTATTCACCCCATGCTTGCACGCCTTGCACGTGGAACATTTGTTGAATCCCCTGATAGCTTTAAACCAAGGGACATTGATCATTATCTCCGGACTTGATTTGACCAAGGCATCACTAAGGGAATGTGCTTTCCTGCATGAAATATCAGGCCTAGCTGGCATAAGATGGCCTATAACTGGATCATTGTTGATAAGATTCCAGTTTCTAGTAACAATCTTGCGAAGTGCCTGAAATTGCCGATTATACGTCAAAACTAGCCTGACTGGCTGATTGGCATTCTCCTCCTCTGCTGCCTTCGATCTCCTCACTAGTAGGGCTTCTTCCCTAGGGATGATATTAACCTCGGATAGCTGTATCCACCGCAGTTTCGGTGTACCCTCTGGCCAGGAAACGAGCCTTACTTTCCTTCTGAGCTAGCCCACATTGTGCCTCAGTGCTGCAAATGCGCCTGATGCGCAGCATCTCCCCATAGGGGATACTACGGATCAGGTGCGCCGGATGATGGCTCTTGGCGTAAAGCACCGTATTGCCAGCCGTGGACTTGCGGTATAGTGTAGTCTGTAACCTGTTATTAATGGACACTTCCACATCCAAAAAGCAAATTTTCTCCTGGCTCATATTGTGAGTAAAAGTGAGATTGAACGTATTGACATTAAGCTGAGAAATGAACTCAATTGCCTCCTGCTGGGTACCCCGCCACATCAAAAAAATGTCATCGATATAGCGGTACCAATGTACCACATGTTCAGCAACCACCGCCTGGTGTGTGCCATGGAGGACCTGCCTCTCCCTGTAGCCCATATGCAAACAGGCATAACTGGGAGAAAAGCAGGCCCCATGGCCACTCCCCTGATCTGTTGGAAAAATTGGTTGTTGAACTGGAAAAAATTGTTATTTAAACAGAAGGATATCATTGTACTCAGCATTTTATTGTGTTCAACATACTGCATTGGTCTGTTGCCCAAATAAAACTGAATTGCCCTCACACCATCCAAATGCGGAATACTGGTGTACAACGCGGAAACATCCAGCGTTATTAACCAGAACTCAGATTCCCATTGAACAACCTGTAATTTCCTCAAGAAATCGCTAGAGTCTTGAACATATGATGGTAGCATTTTAACGAAATCTTGAAGAAAGAAATCAATATATTTGGTGACATTTTCCAGCAAACCATCCCTGGCAGAAATGATTGGTCTGCCAGGGGGTTTGGTGATATCCTTGTGTATTTTAGGGATCAAATAATACACTGGCATAACAGGGAAGTCCTTCTTGAGAAATTTGAATTCATCAAGACTCAAAAGACCAACGTTCTTCCAACTAAGTAACAGACTATTGAGATCATTTTGTGCCTGTTTAATAGTTGTTGGATCACATCATTTATAGAAAGAAGCATCATTCAATTGGAGGTATGCCTCCTCCAAATACAAAGCCCGTGGCCAGAGCACGACATTTCCCCCTTTGTCAGCCTGGCGGACAATGATCGTATTGTCTGCCTGTAATTTCTTAACCAAGTTGTTGTATTGGATGTTATGGGCCCCAAATTTGTGCTTTTCTTTCAATGTCGCCATGTGCAGTTTTTTGATCCCCGCTGTTGTCAATTCATGGAAAATGTCTAGGTTGTCGTGGAGCATTAAAGGTGTAAAGGTTGATTTAGGTTTACACTCAGTTAAACTTAGTGCATTCAGAACCGGCTGTTCCTCCAATGAGCCTGAAGGTGAGACTTCATCAGGCAGCGCCGTTAGATCTTGGAGCAAACCTACTTCACTAGCAACCAGTCCTTTTGTAATGGGTCCCCGGAGCATCTTTTGTGATTTAGGTTGATACTGACTGTTCAAAAAATGCTTCTTGATTTTAAGTTTCCGAATAAATCTGTATAGATCAACCCTGGTGTTCGCATAGTTGAAGTTGCTTTCTGGACTATAAGTGAGACCAAGTGATAGAATTTTAAAATCAGATTTGCTGAGGGCTGTGGAAGTCAGGTTGATGACTGATGGACCCCCTGCTAATACCTGATTTTCCGTTGGCATTGGGTTTATTTTCGTTGCTTCCATTTCTTTTTCGGATAGAACTTTTTCTTTTTTGGTTGCTCTGCTCCGATCTGCTTTTCGGCGTTGTCTCCGCGTAAAGTTGTGTTTTTGTTTGTGGTTAAATTTGGTTTCCTTGGGCGGAGAGTATCCCGCCGATCTTGCTGCAGGCAATCCACCTCTTGAGCAAGCGAGAATTTGATAAACCCCAACCTCGGGTCTCTACTCGTGCTGTCAGTGTCAGACCCACTCTCAGGCATCGAGCTAGCATCAGACGCTGAAGATTGCGCACCTGAGGCTGACGTACATCCTGCCGCTGCCATAGATGTATTGGAATTACTCATGTTGCTAGATGCCTTAATCGCATCAAACTTCCTGGCAAAGGTAAAGACACGGCCTTGTTGGTAATCGACCTTGTCACGCTGTAATTTATACGCTTTTCGTTTTTTGATAACATCTTCCTGTTTGCGCTATCTGGCCAACATATCATCTCTAAATTTCATGGATTCGACTTCCACTCCTTTTTCCATTATATATATATATATTCACTGAAAAAACCATAGGTTATAGACCATATATAGTTAGGAATTAGCATTTAAAATTTTTTATTTTACTCACACAAAACCATTGAAATTCCATATATAGTTAGTTGCACTAACTATATATCGCGCACCCGCAATCCACTGCTGATGATGTCACATATTACATCATTCATGACATGGTCAGTGACATCACTGATGACATCACTGATGACATCTCAAATGACATCACTGATGACATCACTGATGACAACATCCAGTGACTGTATGTTTCTATAAAGTTAAAATATGTCTTACATATTGAAGAATGAGTAGATGTATAAGTGTCTGGACGAAGGATTTAGTAGGTGCATGACTGAATGTATGAGTGAGTGATTAAATGTGTCTCACTGAGTGCATGGGTTAGTGACTAAACTGTCTTAATTTGTGCATCATTATGTCTTTTGTTCTGTAAACTGCTGCATGTGTTGATCAGTAGCTATATGACTAACTATATGGGTTATTGATTGATTGTCCAAGTATTTGTATGGGAGACTGAGTGTATGTGTGGCTGGCTGGGAGATGTGTGACTCTGTGCAGCTCAATGTGTTCTTGTATCAATGATTGTATAAGAGAGTAAGTATGTGTTAGTATATGTTTGAAAATGTAAGGTACTCTATGTTTAACTGTATAGATTAGAAAATGGAAGTGTGATTGATTCTTTACAGGACTGACTAGGTGTGTGAGTAACTCCATGGATGAGTGGCAGAGTGTGAGTGTCTGTATAGGTGTATGAGTGCATATGATAGTGTTGTAAAGATGAGTGATTGTATGTATAAATGATTGTATGGGTGAATGAGTGAATGTGTGTGTAGCGAGTGAAGGAACGAGGCAGAAGCACGACCACAACGTTATTCTGAACATATCCAGTTCTGGAGTAGACCAGCGACATTGCATGCCCGTTCAAAGAACGTTTTAAAACTATATGAGAAACATGAAAATCGGGAAAACGCCTGACAACCTCAAAGAAAGAAACCCCAAGACAAGGAGCTCCTAGTTCAGGGGAGAGAAGGCTTGAAGAACAATATTTGCAGAAGCAAAGTGAGATTTTAAACAGACCCCATCCTGGAACGTCTCCCACACGACTCTAAGGATACGGTGTAACCATCCGTTCCTCGAAACCCCAGAAAAGAGAAGTCCTGAGGAAGGTGCCACAAAATCAACTGTACAGCACCGAAACGCGTCGACGCACTGTTTTTTGTTTAAAAGAATCCAATCAGGGCCGGGTAAAATTTTAGATGGGTATTTCATTTTTCCACTAAAGCTTCATAGCAACAGAATTGGTTCAGGCCATTGGATCTGGTTAAATACAGTGGCATATATATCTGGTGGGCCACATATGTATTAGGGGTTTTTGTGACTATATGTAGTTTGCCGTCTATTTACTGTGAATATGCTTTAAATTGTGTTCCTATTTTCCGTGTACCGTAATATTGTGTTCGTGTAACATTGTTGAATATTTAATTTTTATCCCTCCAAGGTACCTTTCCCTTGGATTTTAACTGTATTGCAAAAATTGTATGAATTTGCTTTGCTTTTTATTGTTTGATTGATTGTAATTTTAATAAATATAGATTGTTAACGATTCTATTTCTTTGTGGAAACCTATTTTTATATCCATTTATACACCCACCGCACTCTGTGACCTTTTCTTCTTAAATAGGAAAGGCCAATAGTTAATGGTCGACCAGTCGACTCCAGGGATTCCCCCTTTTGACTGAATGTGTGTGTAGACGTAGGAATCAGTGAGGGCGTATGTAGTAACTAGTATTGGTGTGTCAATGGTTTAAAAAATTATATTCTGTATTTAACACTGGGTGTAACAGAGATTATATGAAAGTGTGAGGAGATGCATTGTATTGTCACATGAATGATATCATCAGTGATGTGACCATTGATGTCAAATGAGATGTCATCAGTGATGTCATCAGTGATGTCATTTGAGATGTCATCAGTGATGTCATCAGTGATGTCATTTGAGATGTTATCAGTGATGTCATCAGTGATGTCATTTGAGATGTCATCAGTGATGTCATCAGTGATGTCACTGACCATGTCATGAATGATGTAATATGTGACATCATCAGCAGTGGATTGCGGCTGCGCGATATATAGTTAGTGCAACTAACTATATATGGAATTTCAATGGTTTTGTGTGAGTAAAATAAAAATTTTTAAATGCTAATTCCTAACTATATATGGTCTATAACCTATGGTTTTTTCAGTGAATTTCATTGGTTTTTAAAAGCTAATATCTGTAGCTGTAAAATGTATTCTTCTTTAAATCCAAAAATATATTTTATATGTTTATTAATAATTTTTTTTTTTTATATTTTTTTTTCTTCGCTCCCGCTTCGCGAATCGGGAAGTTTCCCGTTAGGTGACCTTGATGCCGCGAAATAGTCTGCAAACCGGTAAACGTTCCTTTTAGCGCAACTGCCGCGTTAGAAAACAACATCGTGACGCCTCGCGTCCGCATGACGTTTCGCGTTGTCGCGTGATACGTCATATGACGTGCTACGTTAGCGTACCCGAAAGCGAACCGAGGCGCGAAGCGCAGGTTCACGGAAGCAAACCGGGAGGCGGCGCAAAGCGCGTAACATAAACACACCAGGTCATGTGACTTGGTAATAACACTTTTCATTGGTTCATTTCACTTTTGGTTTCCTAATGATGTAAGACTAGGTCATGTAATCTAAAATTAACACTTTTCATTGGTTGAGAACTATTGTTTTTCCCAAATGATGAAAACCCCTCCTTCTTTCCTCACTCTGACTTTCATCTTTGTGAGAGAAAGACCCTTTATTAGCAGTGAGCAATGGCTTCTTTATTAGCTTCAGCTGGTGCTTCCCCACCACCTCCACCACATCCAAGGAAGAGAGGACCACCTGCTGAAGTTATAATTCAGCAAGAAGAGGAAGAAGAGGAAGAGGAGGAAGAGCAGGAAGAGAGGCAGTTTTTGCCTGAAGAGCCCAGGAGGTCTCACCGGAAAGAAAACTTCATTTGGCAATTTTTTAAAATTCCCAAAGGCCAGAAAAAAGTAAATGCAAGATACGTAACTTGCCTTATATGTCAAGATAGACTGTCCAGAGGGACCGAGAAGAAATACAGTTACGGAAACTACACAATGCATCGCCATATGACTAGGTGGCATCCTAACAACTACAGTGCTGCACAGTTTCGTAACGATCTAGATAATCCCCCTATTATGGTCAGAAGATCTGTTGTACCGGAAGTGACGGGACCAGAGGGCAGGGAGATGGTGCCAAATATACAAATAGGATTTGGGGAAGTAAAGCAAGTCTGCGTACTTTGCAATGGGTTCATTTGCTACAGAGAAAGTAGCATCACTCTGATCAACAGAGCTATTGACAATCATCTTCCAGTTTGTCCGAAACGCCCCAAATAATAAATTCTTTTTTTTTGTTGCTCCTGTTGAGCCCTTTACAATGAATCGTTTTCGTTTCCCCCCCCAAAAAAACCCCCAAAAAATATAAAACCGTTCAGAAAAATTCAAAAAAAGTAAAAAAATGTTCAGAAAAATAATAAAAAAAATATAAAACAACAAAAACAATAAAAAAAAGTTCTTTTCAGAACTACCTCCCCGTTATTAAAAAATTGGTAGAATATTTGGAACTCTGCCAACCTCTATTTCTCTTGGTTCGCTTCCCAGTTCGCTCGCCGGTACGCGAACCGGGAGCGAACCAAAAATTTTTTTTTAAAAAAAGAACAGTAAGTATAAGGGAAGGAAACAGACAGTAATGTAAAAGAAAGACAGCTATAGGGGAGTAAACTAGAGATACTATTACCCGTAATCCACTGCTGATGATGTCACATATTACATCATTCATGACATGGTCAGTGACATCATCAGCAGAGGATTACAGGTAACAGTATCCCTAGTTTACTCCCTATAGCTGTCTTTCTTTTAACATAACTGTCTGTTTCCTTCCCTTATACTTACTGTTCTTTTTAAAAAAAAAAACTTAGATCAGTCAGAAACAGTGAAAGTAATAGAGACAGAGTGAGTGACCAAGAGTGAAGAAGTATCAGAAGAGAGGGACTAAGAAAAACAGTGAAGGAGTAGAGTAATTAAGTAATAGAGAAAGGAATGAGGGAAGTAGCAAAGGCAGGAAAGTGATTCTTAAACAAATGAAGCAGTGGAAGTAATAGAAGTTAAATGTGATAGAAATATAACAAAAAGAGTACAAAACATTTACCTTATAATTGTCGTTAACTTAGTCATTTGTTCTTTTTATACTAAAAAATCTGTGAAAGAGAGAACAAACATTTGAAAAATATTAAAACATGTTTTTAATAAATTAGAAAAAACAAGGGAAAAGATTGAAGGACAAATAGTTTTTCAAGAACTTTGACACTTACAGAAGCCTCTGCTTCTCCATGCCCCTACACAGTCCTAAAAATATACATTTTAAACTAATAGTATCTTGATGCAGATGAAGTGAGTCCTATCTTGCAACATTGTGCATCTTTTGCATGACTGCTGCATCGGTTTCGTGTGGCATTGTTTTTTTACAGCATGACACATCTGCCTAGATTCATCATTTTATAATTTTGTCCCCTCATAGCAAATCTTTTCAACCGCGACTGCGTCACAAAAGTGACGCACAGTGGCGCAAAAGAGGCATACACCTATCATAAATCTGTCCCTAACATGTTAAATAATTGATTCAGGATGACAATAAGGTGTGGCCTATCCAGAGGTTTGTTTAAGGTGAGGCCTACTCAGGGTTGCAGATCAAATTTACACTTATTGAAGAATACAGAGGAGATAATACATGTGAACGCCTACTAATGAAGTAAGTCATGTCCACTTTACTCTTGAACAAAGGCTAGACCTCTTCTGTGTCCGTGGACAGACCTAAACTTCATCTGCACAATGTCATTCGTAAACTTAGGAAACACAGGTGATGTAATTGAAAAATGTGGAGTTTATTTTCCTCATTTCACAATCACATTACCTGTGTTGCCTTTGCTTAGGTATCTCATAGTGGAAATGTAGTCTATCATATGAAAGACTACGTAGAATATGAGCACTGTATGCAACAACTTTGACACTTACAGAAGCCTCACCTTCTCCAGGCCTCCTACACAGTTCTACATGTACATCATAAATGCAAACAGAACAGAATTAATTATACATGTTAAATGGTTTATTTTTGCTGTTCTCAGAATGTATCAAATTTCACTAAAAACAGTGACTTGAAGGTATTCATCATATAACAGCGGGGAAAAAAAACACAATCAAAATGATTGTGTTTAAAAAACCCATACAACATAACAAATCAGAATTCAGAACTCCTTAAAGTTAACTTACTTTCCATGACGGCGAAGGATGTCCTATGAACAGCTTACACTCTGTTGTGCTGTTATTACTTTCAATCCGCCACTTTCTGAAAGAAAACCTCCATCGTTTTCAAAAACATGTTACATACAATAAATGACTTCTCGCTCTCTACCACACGTTTCCATAAGGCCAAATCGTGTCAGAGCCATTTATAACTCTTGGAATTCTTGTAAGCCAATCCCGTCATGTTGTATTTCCGCAACTTTCAGAATTAAAATGTTGAAGATCATTTTCACAATCCTGGATTACTAATATCTTACCTTTCTTGCTCACTCATGTTCTACATTTCCTATGACACTGATACTGCTTACTATAAAGCAGACTTACACTATCTCTATGACTACTACAATTATTAAATTCTCTACATCACTTTTAATCACAAAGCAATATAAAACAGTAGACAGCATTGCAGACTTACATTCCCTCTACTCCATGTTTTGATTGGCTGCTTGAATTTGCTTATAAAAAGAAACAGTTTTTCTGAATTCATTCAAAGTGCAGTTATTTCAACATGACGTCCAGTGTTATGGTAAGAAGTTATGTCTCGGTACTACACTTATCCTCAAGGCCAAATCGTGTAGGAGCCATTAGAACTTCTTGAAATTCCTCAGAGCACATCCCGAGATTCTTTCCCTAAAATGTTGGTTTTAAAAACACCAGGTAAGAGTTTTTAAGGTCATACGGCAATTTTTTTTGGAAAATTAAAACAGAATCATTGCAGAATGACCAGCCGTTTCTAGACTTTAAATAAGCTGTGTAATGTCCTGATGTTATTGAAGGACCATCATGATATATAATTGCTGCAGTTACAAAAGTCCTTCCTGATATTGACAACTGTGAAGCCACAAAATTTTTAATTAAAGTTGTCAATTTTGTTCCATCAGGCCTACATCGTTGGAACATTAAAATAACATACTGGCCATATGTTTGTATAAATAATGTGGACATCATTTCAGATTTACATTGGCTACACTCCATGTTGTGATCAGCTGCTTTTACTAGTTTATTAAAAGAGACTGATTTACTGTCTGGCAAAGTTAAATATATAAATCTTTCTGAGTCTACACTAGTACTACTTGATACCCTACAGTTCTCGCAGTCATGCTGCCATTGATAAGAAAGCCCAAACAGGTGATCTACATCTACACCTTCAGCATGCAATACATCAAGTATATACATTAAAAACTCCTGACAATCTTGCTGAATATTTTGAGAGAATTGTGTTTGGCCTGAACATCTGTCTAACAGATTTCGAATTTCAGACACACTTTCTATTTTTGTTCTATCTGTGCTACATTTCTCTAACACAGAATTTAACAAACTGCAAAATCTTTGATCAGAATTGACCACAATCTCTTCTTTTACATTTTCTAGAGAAAACAAAACATTAACCACTACATTAGCATAGCAGTTGACACCAGAACTGTTTTCAAATTGAAAACCAACAACATCTTCAACAGAATCCTTTTTGTTTCTGCTTATAATTTCAGGTTCATCGACTTTTCGTCTTTTTGCTGCAACCTCCCTAGTATTTGTCACATTTCTTCGTTTCCGGCCTACCACACGTTTCTCAAACAAAGGATATTGAGGCAAATGTGGCGCATACTCTCTTCTTAACCTATTGTATTCCTTAACACAATCTAGATCCGCACAAATGTTTGTGACATCACACTCAATCAAGTACAATCCCGATAAAGTTCTAACTCGTGACAATGCCACATATGCCATACCCTCCTTGAACACAGAACTGCCAATATTCACCAATGCACTGTCTACACTTAAACCTTGCGATTTATGGATTGTCACCGCATATGCCAAGCAAACAGGAAACTGCTTACGGCGAACATATAAGTCTTTTACAAGCAAAAATCTAGCAGAGCAACGACCAATTAGCTGTACTTCCTCAATGCCATCAAATTTAATTTTTGAAAATTCAATTCCATCTCTATTTCTGTATTTCACAAAATCAACAACATTACCCATTGATCCATTTACCAGACCTCTTTCAACATGTAAATTCCTTCTTAAAATTATACGGCAGTTCAAGCACACATTGAGAGTCTTTTCAAAACCTGCAGTTTTAGATATAGTCTTCTCTAATGAATCCAATTTTGATTTCAAATTCTCAGACAAAATAATTGTTGATCCCATATGCTCTACTCTGTCAATAGCTTCTAGTTTCACAATCTCCTACTTTTCCAAATGCAATATTTTGTTGTTGAATTTGGCACATTCTGCAAGAGTTGGCATCAAACATATTCCAGATTTCTTCTCAGTAATTTTCTGAAAAATATTCTCAGGCACAACATCTTGTTCTGGATATAAATTTGACAGTAATCGTGCATGTAAAGCTTCTTTCCCATGCTCGGTCACTTTTCCAATTCTAACATCTTGTAGAATACTCTTGTAAACTTCATCCTTCGCCTGACGCATATTTTCATGCAGTTCAGCATAATTGAAGTTTAACCATATATTGACGTTGCCAATGCTCCCTAGGCACTTCCTGGTATCTTCATGCATGAGCATTTTGAACACAGGTTGCCCTTTCACTGGTGTCAGCTGCAGAAGATCTCCGAAAACAATGATGTGTTTGCCACCAAATAACACATCATACTCTGTTTTGAGAACTTCTTGCATTCTCAAATGCACAAACGCAAGCATGACATTGGAAACCATGCTTACTTCGTCAATGATAAGAAGTTTCATTTTCCTCAAGATTCTTGAAACTTCAAAACAAGCATCTCCAGATAGCTTGTGATATTGTAATCTGTTGTCATGCTCCACTGGCAGCATCAGTAAACGATGTAAAGTAATCCCTTTAATGTTATGTGCTGCCAGTCCAGTTGGAGCGGTGACAACACAAGACAGCGATGACTCTGTCCTTTCCTGCAAATAGCATGAAATTGCTTTAATAAGGAAACTTTTTCCAGTTCCCGCTTCTCCACTCACGTACAGTCGTACAGGCTTCAACGACATACATGAACACTCTTTCTTCTCATGACTTAATCCATGATCAATTTGCATGGTAACTTCGTCATATATTTTCCTCTGCTCAACGTTGAGTTCTCTTTCCAACTCTTCTAAGTTAACCGCATCCTCCTGAGCATGTGCCATGGCTCTTTCCACTTCATTCATAGCAGTGGCAGCTTCATTTTCGATAACAGGTCCTCCTAGTGGATCCTGACTCAATGAAGCAGAACTCTGACTGTCCTGAGAACTGTCTCTGGCAATCTTGGCTGCAATCGTTGCTTCCTGCTCAATTTCCGCATTCAACATTTCTACATATTTGGGAAAAGCAGGACATTGTATGGTCTCCTTGGCAGCATTGAAAGAGTCTTCGTAACAGAGGAAATCTCCAAGCAGTTCCTCTTCTGCACGCCAAGGCTTGAAAAGTTGCAAAAGTGCTAAATAGAAAAACTCCTTTCTTTTCAGGAGATTCGCCACTCAATTTTTGATGGTTTACCAAGTGGCATTTTCTTTGCTTGACCAGACATCCCTCACTTCCTATTACAGCATACACTCCTTTCTCAGTATCTTCTTTGATGTTCCTCTTGAATATGTAATTTTGAAGAACCTCATACAGACAAACATTGTCGAGGTGTTTGCTTCGATTTGGATAATATGTATCCAACATGTTGGTCTTCAAAATGTCGGTACTGTTTGGCTCCTTTTCCGCCAAATACTCAATTTCCCGCACAGGTTTCAGAACTCGATTACGCGTTGCAGCAAGACCAAGACTCGCCCAAACGATACTCCTGGACTTGGCATAGAGACTTGCTGAAGACAACCGATCAGAGCATTCGTAAGCTCCGATTTCTCGATGCGACAACATCTTCAGACTGAAACTGTACAACTTCTTGCTGAGGCTCTTTTCATGTGAAATGTCCTCCCACATATCCTTCAATTCTGTCTTCTCTTTTTTGGTGATGTAAGATGTCACATACCGAGCCACAGCCATACAGTTATCAGCCACAAACTGTATATCCATGTTAGCATTCCACATGGACAAAATCACCGGGTTGTAGTCGTTGATGTACTTGGACTCTTCGTTCCTCTTCAAATTGTATGTGTTTTTAGGTGATTTCTTCATCACATTATGTCGCAGCGAAGACATCAAACTGTTTACTCTTCCTTTAGAAATCACCGGTCGTGGAAAGCCGAAACGACATTTGGTGTAGAACTTGTCCTTGTTTCGGAATTTACGACGACAGTACTTTCCACATCGATGGCTTTGGAAACGTAGAACTTTTTCTCTTAGGCTTTTCTTCTCCTTTGCGTTTGGAACAGCACACGTAGAATACTGTTGTATGAAACTCATCACTGACTCTTCTGGATCCGTTCCAAATTTAGGTGCATCCTTGATCCACAGCAGCATATGTATATGAGGAGCACCTCTTGCTTGGTACTCCTTTCTCCAGAAGAAATCCAACACCTCTCCAAGAGGTGGATTCTTCTTATTCATGATGAAAGACATTATAGCTTCAAATCTATGATTGAAGTACCTGCATACATTGACTGGATCCAAAGAGCACAGTTCTCCGGGTGTCTTGAATTCGATGTTTTCGATGTTTGCATTTGCCTCTCGTAGAAATTCAAGTAAGTCTTCCCAGCCATACTCGGCACAGCTCAGAGTGAGGAACCATGTGGGAGTTCCTAAGTTCCTCAGCATACATTTTAAATCACCATGACGACGGTACCAGTACTCATTAGTACCACGCTGACACACCATGAGATTAATCAGGTGAGAATCCAAAATACTGTCTTGGACATTGACTTTATCCATAAAGTCACTTGCCGACATGTTTTGCATGTGTATACCACTTTTCAAGATGTGGTTCACTGCATATGACAGTCCAGACAGATCGCTTTCAAACAGGAGATGAAACAAATAGGGAATGCATTGTCGAAACCTAGCATCTCCTGCATACAATCGCAAAGTCCGGTATTCAGAAGCAGGAATTTGATGAGGTCGCTCATCATATCTTCCTCCCTGACCTGTTGGAAAAAGCTGTGGGAAACACCGAGCTTCCAAACTTTCCTCCCAAACACTAATGGGACTCCCTTTGGCTTGTTTCATTTGAAACAACTCAATAGCATTCCCCATGACTTCCTTGGAATGCAAAGGATGAACACTATAATGTTCATATATTTCTTCACTAGTACAGGGTTCTACTTTCTCAATTTGACCAGCACACAAATCGCTATCCTCTTCCTCACTTACTTCCTCTTCTGCAACATATACATTTTTATAGTATTTATTATTTTTTTTCAAATACAATGTTGCCTTTTTGACTTTCCTAACATCCACTAAATCTTGCCATATTTTCATATTCTTTGTCGGAACCCCATTAACTAAGATAACCAGAGGTTCCTCTTCCACTTTTTCTACTCCAATTGTGTTAATGTTTTTCTTCAAATCTAGAGGCAAATAAACAACTCTTCCCTTTAATCCTCTCTGTAAATCTGATGGAGGCAATTTCCCTGTCTTTGGCTCCATTCTTACAATAGCCTGAAAGGGATGGATACTTTGAATCAAAATAGATTCATAAGTATTTAAATCCTTCAATTCAGAAGGAATCTCAACCAATTCCAGATTATTATGAACTGCTCTAGCAGGCATCTGGTTTTGATTTAATTTGTTACAACAATAAGTACACACACGTTGATCCAATCCCAAATCAAAACAATTTTCTACCATCAAGTATGTTGTAAAATCCTTCCATTCACTATTATTTTCCCTTTCACTTTTTGCATATAAATCCACTAACTTAGTCTGATTCTTATAATAAGTGCGTCGACAACACACACAAGTGAAATTTGGCCTCTCACTTGATTTCACCTCAAAGGTTGCAATTTCCCTCTGGAAATTATCTGTACTGGAAACCTGCACACTATCTTCCACATTACTCTCTTCTTCTTGGTCAATTTCAACATTCTCCTCTTTACTTCCAAAGTAACAAAACTCAATTTCTTCACATATATTCTTCACATCTATTTCAGAACCATGCAAAAGAGCAGCGCATAATTGTTTAAGCATAATTGCTGGACTCTTAGCATAATACAACATTCTAACTAATTTCCTCACTTTATTATGATGCACTGCTAGCATCCTGAAATGATGAAAAACACTCTGGCATACTCTCCTGGAAAGACAAGCCAGTGAATGCCCATGCAAACCTGTCACTTCTCTCACTCTGCAAGGATCTAATTCTTGCAACAACTTCATTTTCTGCTTCAAACTTTTCTTATTAAATGACCGTATAAAATCACAAAGCAAATTGATGGAATCCTGTTGTGCACTGCAAATACTACTACACTTCCAGGTGTACACAGGACCCTTAGGACGTCTTCCTAAAACCTCATTACCTAACACCTCTTCTATCTCTGTTGTCACACGTTTTTCTTTTTCAACTGGACAACCATCTTTCACTTCATAAGCTCGACCACTGGTGTCAACTGCATGCACCAAATCATTATCCTGGAAATAACTCTCCTCATTAAAAAATGCCTCAGAGCTTGAACTATGCATCCATTCTCCAGAAAAAACTTCACAAAAATTACTACGATTAACTATTCTCTTCCATCTACTATTTCTTTTGAAATCATAAATTGCCTTGTTTACCTTCCTAATTCTATTGATTATCAAAATAAATAACTTACGTTTAATTTCAAATGCCTGATCAATGACTTTCTCAACTATTTTTTTTCTCTTATAAAAAACCACTTTCTGTTCACCTTTCTTAATATTTTTTAACAAATTGCCAATTATCCTGTTGCGGAACTTTCGTTTACGAATATCCCTAAACTGTTGTTTCCTTCTACTATCATGCACAGAGTTATCTCTTGCTCTAGCAGTAACATTTTTCATTGGCCTTTCCTTTCCGTTTGAATTGCTTCTCCTTTTCTGGACTGAAACATTTTCTGTAGTAATATTTTTTTTACTACAGATATTTCTTATGAATGTTTTTGTACTCTTACCCGGTGCTTTCTTGGTGACTTGACAAATATTTTTGTTAGAGGACTGCTGCTTTTTTTCATTAACCTGCTGTCTTTGACGTTTTGCAGCCTTTCTCAGTCTTTCTTTGGTTGGCATGCTGAAATCTTCAAATGATCTGCAGTTGAATCTGTGGTAAAATATAATAAAAAATGTTATTAACCACTATTACCCAACAGTAAATCAATAACAGTCATCAAAAACTTAACACACTACTTAACATTTTTACATAGAAGATTTTTTAGTGCTTGGCAAATTTAGATTACAGAAATAGCAGAAAAGAAATGGAATTTATATTCATTTTACCTGTGCTGTTTTATATGTGAATCTGATCTAATTTTATGAGCATATTTTAATATTTTATTGAAGACACTACACATAACCTGTTTTTGAAGGTGTCTTTATTTTTAAATTAAACGGTTTACATTTTTACTTTTTATTTGTTATAAATTTTTTAAATAAATGTTTATAGTTCCATAGGCTCAAGCACGTCAGCTTCCCATCCTATGTCATACAATTCTGACAAATCTGCATCCTCATCACGTTCTTCTTCATCCTCAGGATTTAAATCATCCAAGGGATCAACATCCACTGATGTTTCAATTACGAGTTCAATGATGAGGTCGAAATCAACTGATTGCTGATTGTCGCTCATGTTGATGTTGTCTTTATCTTTAAAGAAAGATAACAACAATGAGATATTGCAGAGTAAGAGACAAATCTCAGAGATTATAATAGTAAAATTGTTTAACAAGAGTAACATTTTGCAGCTATTATTTAGCCATGTCCAGCGATGCTGAGGAGGTGAAGCCTATGTCCAATTTTTCAGTGAACAGGACTCATCTCTTCTTATCCTTGGATAAGCCTCACCGACTCTGTGTCCCCTGCACATACTTAAATGTAAAGGAGCAGATTGATGTTAACTAGCACATCCCCAGGAATGCACCAGTTAACGTGCACCGCTGCTCTGCCACCCATGGTGTGCCGCATTTACAATCAGATAGGACAAAGCTGCGTCAAAACCCTGCGCCTGGTTGAAGCAGGCATACGTCTTGACGCACGTAGGCTGAAAGCTAAAGCAACAACTAAGTGTTGTGTGCAGAAGTTGCAAAAAAGGAAAAATGGCGTTTAAACCGGTAATGAGCCCATGCTAACTTAACACGGTGTAAAGATATCCAGGATCTACATCAGTTTGGGGTTCACAAACCTGGCAGGTACAAGGCACTGAGGCTTTGCACCGTGCATGTCTCATCCCGAATCATATGTTGTTTCTGAATGAAACAATTTCCCAGACCACATGCTTTGGATTGGCTACTTCTAAAAAATTAAACACCCCTACTATACCGGAGTTAGAGGAATATGATGGTTGGAGTAATTTTACTCGGTTGTCCATTAGTGATTTACAGGCCCTACTCCGTAATTCTTCCTTTAACATTTCCAGTATAAATCCAAAAGGTTGGCTGCTTTGGCAACGTAGTTCAGATTCTTGCAATTTGCTTGGACCCTTCAAACTCTGAAAAATGGTAAAGTTCCCTGGGGATACATGAACGTTTCTTCTTTATTTGCCCCATTCAATTTGACTAACAAACAACGCTTGCTGTCAATGCGTGATGCTTCCTTTTCAATGTTACATATTGAAAGGTTAGAATCTTTGCCTTTTTCAGTGGCAGAGGCCAATGCTGCAACGTGCCTTATCCACGGTTTAATAACGCTGCGTTTTGCTTTATATAAGTTTTCAAATTGTATGAAATATGTACCAATAGGTCGTTATGAACCTTTAGGTAGTGGTTTTCTTCATGAGGTCTGGTTGCTTCCATACACATACAGATGTTTCAAAGATGACCAAGAAGTTTATCTGAATGGACAGGAATGCACTGAGACGCCACATCATTCACTAATGTGTAGGCACATACAGTTACACGGTTCATACAACAAAGACCGACCAAATATGGCTTGCGTGTTGCAAGGCACGCCAGTTCCTGCTATCATCCCCACGTTCAAGTTGTTGGAAAATGGTAGTTATTTGATGCTCAATAATGAAGATTGTTGTGGGTTAATTACAAGTATTCCTTTTATCGTAACAGTAAGTGAACGGGTTATTTGCTGCAGAAATGTTCTATTTCCTCCCACACATGAACATAGGGAGTTTTCAATCTGGCCACAAATACCAACCTTGGGTGCAGATTTCAACGGCATGGCAAGAATAAGGGCTCTTTTGTCTCAGAGAGAGGTGGCCTTGAGTTCGGCCCGTGAAACTTTCGTGCTTCACATAGCGAACACCCGTACAGAGGTGCAGGCCCTTTTAAATACTGATTCGCCTTTGCATTTCACCGAGATGGTTCGGACTATCTTTAACGCGTCCTCCACAAAGGACCTGGCACATTTTTTTAAAGTTGTTAGCAGTGGTCTCGTGACTTCATTTGAGAAAATCTTTGGAGTCATCCCTGCTTTCTTTCATTCTATTTTTTCCACTTTGTTTGGTGGATTCCCAGTTTTACTTGCATTAGCAGCGGGCGCTCTTGTGGTTTTTTACATTTTTAAATATGGATGTCCTTCCTGTGCAAGGTCCCGCCCTGCAGCTGCTGACGCTGTTCCGCAATCGCATGCTTGAATATTATGGCACAATGCCGTTGGCGATATTAAGCACGGCATATGGATTATCTTTTCGATTCTCCTACTTCACCTGTGTCCAGCCTGTATTTCACTGCCTAACCTGTGATTTCGATTGGGCCATTGATTTGTGTCTCTGCGGACCGGTTTCTCCTGACGTCGACTTTAATCAGCTGATGAGTCCTATCATTACTCACGAGTTGGTTTGTCCTGGCGAAAGGATTATGGCTGTGGCATTGATGCATGGACTAATTGGTCCCTGGAATTTACTGGCGGCAACACAGTCTTTCTTGGAACAGAGCTTTCTTGAAAACCCACCGAGCTGTCCTCTGATAGTGATAGAGGATCCGGTGCTGGGAGAGCACGTATGTTCTTTTCCGCTTTTAAGTTGGATGGCTGAACTGTTTTCGGATGAAGACGGTGACTTCCTATTGGAGGCTGTTGCAGCTTATTTTGCATACACAGTTATGTCATAGACCTTTTTCATGTTTGATATGCTGAGTACTAGCATTTCATTGACAATTCATTTACTTATTTGTCAAGTTTTTATTATTTAGCTTGCCTATTGGCTTAAGCCTCGATAAAGTAGTTGGCTGTTTTATTTTTTTTTAGCATTAAATTTTGCTAGTTTTTAATGTTTTACCTTGTGGACCGTGCACATATAAAGTTGCAATCTGCTCTCATGACATGGCACTTCTATTATCTTATTCAGTTCGTTTCCGGATCATGGGGGGGTGTCATGTAGATCCTGGATATCTTTACACCGTGTTAAGTTAGCATGCGCTCATTACCGGTTTAAACGCCATTTTTCCTTTTTTGCAACTTCTGCACACGACACTTAGTTGTTGCTTTCGCTTTCAACCTAGTAGTTCATCGTGGTTTACATGACAATAATATGTTATTGCTCTACTATCTGCTTTGCTTGTTAAACTATATCTGTACAGCGAGTGCTGAAGTTTCAAGAACAACACGATACAGAATTGTTATGAGGTCTGATCTCCACGACTTCATAGTCATAACATAAGTGCAGCTTCTGCCAATTCTGGGCATGAGGCGCGTTTTATATTGCTTTGCCGAACACACATACACAACACTTGATGCGGTTCACATGAAGAGAGAGCTGGTGTATGCTGATGTGATTCCTTCAAATCTAGATCACTAAAGTATGGGCCCGCCCTAAACCAACCCAAAGAGACCTTCTTAACAAATAATATAATATGTGTATTAGGGAGGGTGAAATATAAGTGTTGCTAACTCTTATTCATTTACAGCATGTTAACATACTGTCACCATTCGCTTTTGATGTACTAGTAACTATGCTGGTAATTTTGCTACTGATAATATGTGTACTTGTATTATCTAAGATACTACGCCTGAGAAGACGGCATTAGTAAATAAACATTTCAAATGCACATGTGTTCTTCTTAACTCCATGTTCTCGTTTGTAATGAATATATAACGACCGAGTGTTCATGAGTTCCACGTATCCTGAGGTACTGTAAGTTCATGTTCTGAATTGTCTAAAGATTGGGAGTTTGTTATATCCAATGTGACACTGTACCTAGCTTGTTAGGGGGTTTTTGGGTACTAAGGTCAGTTTTGGGGCACCCTAATTCGCCGAGGTTCCAATCCTCTGTGCTTAGTTCTGTGTGAGAACAGAAACCCTACGACAGGGGCACCCCTGAGCCTTGCTGGAGCTTCATCACACTTGCGATACAACTCCAGCAATGCGCCACCTTTACGGCACAGATGCGTCACGCATCTGTGGTGTTTTTGCCCCATGGTGCGCCGCATTGTAAATGCAGCACACCATGGGTGTCGGAACAGCGACGCAGGATGACTGGCACATCCCTGGTGATGCGCCAGTCATCATAAATCTATCCCTAAGCTTCTTATCTTGTTAGAGATGAACCGCCATATGTATCATCAAAGTTTTTTGCATTTCCTAAATAGCGAACTTTAAGGAATAAATAGCGATTCTTTACCATTCCTAATTTGCGATGAGCAAATTGCTAATTGCAAATTACCCATTCATTTCCATGGAGCAGGAGACCCATAGGAATGAAGGTGCAATTTGCGATTAGCAATTAGCTCTTCGCAAATTTGGAATTTTTTCGAGGGTGCAGGGGTCTCTCAAGAACACCCTGCTGCACCCCTGAAAAAGAAATTTGGAGGCATATGGCGAACATAAATTTTAAAAACATTCCTTTACCTCAAAAACGATTTTCAACTCATAATTTCAAAACACTGCCCACGGGGAAATGACTTAAAATGTCCTCAAGACACATGAAAGTGTTTTTTTAAAGCCTTTGCAACTTTTTTGGGTCACTTTTAACATGGCTATGTAACTCAAACAGTCAAAATTTAAATTTACCATGCACAGGTGGGAGCATATTTACAAGGAATTTGCTCCACGGGGAAAGGTCTTTTAATTTAATATTGGAAAAATAACTTCAGAGACACTGAAATGCCTTATAAAGAAGCATACACCATTATGTCCTTGTCATAAATTTTAAAAGCATTCCTTTTCCCCAAAACCGATTTTCAAGTCATAATTTAAAAACACTCCACATGGGGAAATGACTTAAAATGTCCTTAAGACACATGAAAGCGTTTTTTGATTGCCTTTGTAGCATGCTTGGGTCACTTTAAACACGGCTATGTAACGCAAACATTCAAAATCTAAATTTGCCATGCACAGGTGGGAGCATATTTACAAGCAATTTGCTCCACAGGGAAAGGTCTTACATTAAAATGGAAAAAATAACATCAGAGACACTCAATTGCCTTATAAAGAAGCATACACCATTATGTCCTTGTCATAAATATTAAAACCATTCCTTTTCCTCAAAAACGTTTTACAAGTCATAATTTGAAAACACTCCACAGCTCCTATGCACATAAAAACCCTGTCAGTACTAATACTTCACATTTTCTCCAATTACAATTTCTCAAAGAAACAAAATCTATTTGTAAAATACTTGACACAAAGCAACATTTTAGAAACACAACTTTCTTCATAATTTTCTCCTTAAAGCACACTATTCTGTATCTAAATTAAAGAAATCTTTTCTCACCTAAGCAAATACTTTGAGTTTCAAAACAGTCTCAGAAACACACCAATTTGTCTTCAGCAGAGCAAAAGGTATGCACTCCAGAGTCTGCAGCTATCAAAAGCACAGAAATGCTGTAATTCTTCACACATATCTCTCATGTCACCCAATCAAAACTCTTCCCTCACTTTTTTTCAAATTAAAACCCTTCCCCCCCTCTGCCCTCTCTGCTTTTTTTGCATAGCAACCACCTCTTGGAAGACCTCTGGTGTTTGCAAGTTCACACAACAATGTTGCAATTGAACTCTGAACTCTCAGTGCACCTGCATATCCAGTGCATTCTTTCATTTAATGATTTTTTCTTCACCACTCAAAATACATCTTTCAAAGAACTCATCCATGCACCCTAACTTTCTGTTTTCAGTAATCAAAATCCACCAATCACTCTTACTGCTTCATTAACACAGAAACTCCACAGTTTTTTTCATTTTACACTCTTATTTTTTCAACTGCCATTTCATTGCCACACTTCATCTGACTGCAGGAGAACCTTCTCTCACCATGTTTTCTGTCTGGATTGTTGGACATAGTTACATCTATTGGGCACAGAGGTATGCTGAGAACAGGAATTTACCTAACCTCAATTTACAAGATGTGGAAATTAAGTGGTTTGGCCACAGAGGATTAAAATGTCACCAATTGATACCATTGGTGAAAACCTTTATGCATTTGCCAAAACCTGACCTGTTAATTGTGCACTGTGGAGGTAATGATTTGGGCACTTTGACTGGGGTAGGTCTGGAAATGCTTTTAAAGGACACCTTTGAGCAATTGATGGCACTTTTTCCTCAGAATGCCTTGGTATATTCAAATATATGCCAAAGACAGAAATGGAGGTGGTCGAACCAATTTTGTCCACAAATTGAGAAGTCGAAGAAGCATGTAAACAAATCTGTTTCAGCTTACATGAGAGACCATGGAATGGGCTCCTTGTACAACAATAACTTGCGTTACTACATGCAAGATATCTCCAGAGGAGATGGAGTTCACTTCTCAGATGAGGGCAACAGAATTTTCATTCTGAATTTAAGAATGTGCATTGGTACCTACTTATAAGTACCTAAATGTACCATAAATCCAAAAGCTCTTCTCAGAGCTACCCTACATCTGATCACTCACAATTAATATTTTACTCTAACTTTTTTCACTAATTTTCAACAAAGTACGCTCCCCAGAACGCTTCCCGGTTCGCGAACCGGACGCTCTCCACGCAAAAAAACAAATTTTTTTTTTTTTTTTTTTGCCCTGCGGGGCCCTTTTAAAGCCTCCACATCAAACCTAGGGGGTCAGGGAGGATCTACTATGCCCCCTTATGGTCATTTACCCCTTCGCTTTGGCCTCCTCTTGTCTCTCGATCCTACCGAGAGACAAGATGGCGGCCGCTACGGACTGTTTGGAATGTTTACAGACGCCGGAGAACCAATCAGCTTCGCAAAGCTCCGTAACGCGAAAAGTACGCGAAGCGGAGCACTGTTACAGATACATATCTTTTTTTGAACGTTAATTTCTCAAAATCCACTGGAGCACATATATTGAGACGTAGCAAAGGCACATCGGGCTACCAGTCCCTACAATTTTGCCAAGTTTCGTGCAAATCCATTCAGCCGTTCGATTATTATTATTATTTTTTTTTGTTGCCCCGCGGGCCCTTTTAAAACCTCCACATCAAACCTAGGGGGTCAGGGAGGATCTACTATGCCCCCTTATGGTCATTTGCCCCTTCGTTTTGGCCTCCTCTTATCTCTCGATCCTACCGAGAGACAAGATGGCGGCCGCTACGGACTGTTTGGAATGTTTACAGACGCCGGAGAACCAATCAGCTTCGCTTCACAAAGCTCCGTAACGCGAAAAGTACGCGAACTGGAGCACTGCCCGGTCCGCTGTTACAGATATATATCTTTTTTTGAACGTTAATTTCTCAAAATCCACTGGAGCACATATATTGAGACCTAGCAAAGGCACATCGGGCTACCAGTCCCTACAATTTTGCCAAGTTTCGTGCAAATCCATTCAGCCGTTCGGGCTAAAAGTGAGGCCAACCGCCCTATGGAAAACTCAATGTTAAAAACACGTTTTGGGACCCCCCTTTTTTCTCGGCCCCCCCTTGACGAAACCCCCCCACATTTTCAGGGGCTGCTCAGAAACAAAATGTTCCATTTTCCTGAGAATTTCAGCCAATTCCGTCCGCAAACGCCAAAGTTATTAGACATAGAATTTTCAAAAATCCCATAGAGAAAAAATCCTAACTATATATACCTACTGGCGACCGCCAGTAGGTAATATATATATATATATATATATATATAGATATATATATATATATATATATATATATCTATATATATATATATATATATATATATATATATACATATATATATATATATATATATATATATCTATATATATATATATATATATATATATACATATATATATACATATATATATATATATATATATATATATATATATGCATTTGCAAAAAACCCTGAGCTGCAAGGTCTTAATAGGTAATTATTGAATACATAGTGGACTTCAGGATTTGGGCGGACCAGAATTTAGGACCCAAATCAAGGTTACAAGTAGTACAAAATAATGTACTTTCTCCCCAAGCACAAATGTCAGGCAGAATGCTTGTGTTGGAAAAAACCCCATAATATTCTGAGTTTTGCAACTTGGAAAGGAACAACATATAATATTACTGCATTATCTTCTTTTCCGAAATGCGGAACTCTGAAGGGTTAGGTAAAACATGGCCCAGTAAATAACATACTCTAAAGTATCTGTACTTACAGGGAGCATTATTGGTGCAAGAAAGAAAGAGTCACTTAACGTATACCTGTATATGTCACCTGTATAGGTGTGGCATTTAAAGGCATTTTGACTTTTCTGCTGCATGTGTAGTACATGCAGATATTTTGAATACATTCAGCTTTTCCCTGTCTCTACTGACAATGTTTGATCATCGGGTTAAACCTTTCATAATGTCTCACTAGATCATTCAAATGTTGAACACTTTACTCTGATAAAGGTAAAACATAACAATGAACAGGCTAACTCCTTGACTGAAAGGGCCTAGCATTTCAAGAGCTACCAACGCAATCATGTCAAGTGCCAGAGGAAAACAATGGATCAGGCCTAAGGAGCACGCATGTTGCAAACTTCCCATTAGGGCCTTTACTGCTGAAATGGTTCCATATTTCTCCAATCAATATGGCATCAGCCTCTTCCAAGCTTTCTCCTCATCTCCCTCTTCCTTCTAATTATGCTTCTATCTTCCACTACCTAACATAGGATCTCGTTAAAGAGAGGCGTGAGCTTGGAGGACCAGAAATCTGGATCGTTTTTGAAACTAGCGTTGGGAAGCCCATTTGGACTTGCCGCTCCCTCGGTCTTGAGATTTAATATTATTCCTCTTAATTGCTTTATGTTAGTCAAGTTATTTAGCCCATTACGGCCTGTCTCTGAACCTGTTGCTCTGCCTTCCACATATTACTGATCGGATGGTGATTGTGTATCTTCTTGCTCGAGAAGCGACCCGCAAGACCCTTCTGCGAGACCCACTGCTATATTACTGTACACGTTTAACACATATTGAATCCACGTTTCTTCTCCAATTCCCGCTTCTTGTTGCAGGCTTGGGCCTAGTGACAATTTGTTTATTATGCTCCAAAAATTACTGCTGTTGGGCTTTTTGCTTGCGCTCAATAGTTTTGTCCAGATGGCATCCTTGTATGCTATTTTCGCACTCCTCGGGTTCTTCCTGTAGTTGCTCCTTAGTTCCTTCAGCTTATGGTTCTCAATTTTCCTGCCCATTTGTGCCGCCCGTAATTGTAGTCGCACCACTCTTGCAATCCCTCTTTTTTGATCTCTTAACTCATTATTAAACCATGGTTCTCTTTTGGTCACTGTCCTTGATGTACTACCCAGTGTGGCTGGGAATCTATGAACTAGTAACTGGGCAAGCTGTTCCCAGATTTTTATGCGCTCGTCTAGTAATTGCGGGCCCAGTTTGCCCAAGATTTCCCTAGCTGTCTCCTGAATGGTTTTCGAGGCCACTCCCCGCCATTTTAATTTTCGTAAGTTGAACTTTTCTGGGTGTTGCATGATGGAATAATTTTTTTGTGCAAGCTTTACCTTAATATTCATTCTCAAGATGTGGGGTAAGTGATCGCTTTCAACTCGTGGAGTAATTTTAAAAGAGTCGATTTGTGGGAGCAGTTTATTGCTAATGATGGTAAAGTCTATGATTGAACAAACTTTTCCGCTCAAGTTTGTGGCTGCCGCTGGTATATCTCCTGGTGTGTTGCCGTTCAAGATTGTCAGAACAAGGGTTTCAAGTTTGTTCACTAGTATTTGAACCCCCGGTTATCTTGCCTTTTAATTTCGCCCTGAGTTTTGGCTAGAAGGTTACAATTGAAGTCGTCTCAGATGACCATTTGGCAATGTTGGTGACTTCTCTGCATTTATTTTATTAGTTTCATTAGAGTAGTGTATTTTCCTTTCTGCGTCTTTCTTTCGGGATGAATGTAAACATTAACTAATAAAAGTTGCCACTTTGATTCGTCAGGCAAGTGTTTACCGCTTAGTTTGATCACTTGGACCCAGTTAGTCCCCGTATCCAATTTTTCGAATGACCAGTCCTGTTTTTGTGCAACGTAGATTGATAGACCCCCTCTTGAGTGCCCGAAGATTGAAAATCTTTCAGCCAGGATGTGGTATTCTATAAATCCTGAAATTGAAGTTGGAGTCAAATTCCAGGTTTGCTGGAGCAGGATTATGTCTTGTTGAAGAAAGAAGGATAGGGTTTCGTGGTCCTGCCCCATGTCTTTAAATCCATGGACATTCCATGAGCAGATTGTAATGCTGGCTGGTCGAGCCTCCTCCCTTTTAAGGGCCAGCATCCTTTCTTGTGTTGCTTTTTTCGGTTCTTCATTATTTATACTTATTGTTTAATAATTTGGGCACCCAAGACCAGTCTCTGTTGTCCAATAGTCTGCCCTCCATGTTTACAGGACTTTCCGTTATGTTTGCCCTGTTCTCGTTAAGAGGCATAGCGGGAGTGTTGGATCGCGCGCCAAGTACACATGTATTACGGTTTTTCCCCGGTGTCGCTCCCTCTCTAGGGTTTTTTAGGAGGGGATGTGGGTACCTTGGGCGTTTGTGAACCCTTAGCATAATACCCCAGGCTCCAAATCTTGCACTCATTGAATATATTTTGTCCACCAAGTCCTTTAAGGACCAAGTTGTCAGAGTTTCTTCAGTGTCTGACCTTGGGGTTTGTTTGAATTCTATGGCAATTAGGTCTTGTGTAGTGATTCCTGTTAGTTTTTTCCTTTAACTAGCCTCAACAAGTTCCCTCGATTCAGGATGACTTGCCTTCCTTTGGTTGCGTATTGGGGTATGAATGTCAGTTTCGATTTGAACCCCTCAGAATAATTTTGGTCCATGTTGAAGGATTGTCGAATTTCATCTTTTTGTGAATCAGAAATTTTTGTTACTGGAATTTCATTTTTGAATCGTGGGTCTCGCTCCGTTGGGTCTGCGTTTACCTCCTCCAATATCCTTACCACTGTTCCTAAGTTCTTCATTGCGCTTGTCGCTGTTGACTCCGGTTCCAATTCCGAATAATGAAGCTTACAACTTCGATCCTTTCCAGTTATTGTAACCTCTATTGGTTTGTTAATATGTTGAACTTTGGTTGTTGTTAATACCTGCAGCTTCTTGACTGGTGAGACTACCCGCTTTTCCAGTTCTAACCCTTTTTTTCTCTCGACGTGAGGATTATCTCCTGTTTTTTTTGTGGACCGCTGTTTCACCGTTATCTAACTCTTGAGGTGTTTTTTCTTGCCCTTCTTCTTTGTCAGTTGCTTCATTTCTTTCTGATTGCTGCGCATCCTGTTTGTGTATCTGGCCTGCTTTTTTCTCTAATGGAGATCCTACGCCCATGTGGAGGACTTGGTCCGTCTTTTGATGTGTGGGTGGTGAAATACAGCTCATACTTTGTTGTCTTGGCTTAGAGTTCGCAATTACTTTGGTTTAGCCTACAGCAATTTGTGCAGCCCCACGCGAGGGCGCATTCCGTGGATTGTTGTTTTCCCCTTGTGGTGTTTTAATTGTAAATATTGGAAAGATTTTCTCCAAAGCTGGGCTTGGCTGTTTGTTATATTTGAGCCGGGCCTTCCTTGCACGCTTTCTTTGCCGTTTTGTTGATTTTACAACCACCTGGGACTTGAGTGAGCACTGTAAGGCGTCAGTTTGGGGGTCTGTTGTATCCAAAGGCTTCACTTTCTCTGATTCGCGCTTGGCATTTCTGCTTGCCTCTGTTATTAAATTGATGCCTTTTGTTTTTTCCTCTAGTTCGCACATTTTTTGGGTTTCTTTATTCTGCTTGTTGTTACACGATTGTTTTACTACTCCTAAGATGTCCTTTAGGATTTCAGGAAGGGAAACTAATCTCTTAATAATTGAGCCACAGCCACAAATGGGTGATTGTTTGTTGTTATCTAACTGCTGATCCATATTTCCCCTGCGTGTTGATAGGGATGTTAGGAAATCCATTTTGGTATTTATGCCCGTGATGTG